>NC_062544.1:277932793-278544933 GCF_016906955.1 Phacochoerus africanus | reverse complement strand
CGAAGTGTTTTAGGATCCATGTATTTTTAGGATTTTTTTTTCCCCAGAGTTCCCATCATGGGGCAGCGGAAATGAATCCAACTAGGAACCATGAGGTTTCGGGTTCAATCCCTGTCCTCACTCAGTGGGTTAAGGATCCAGAGTTGCCATGAGCTATGGTGTAGTTCACAGACACAGCTCAGATCTGGTGTTGCTGTGGCCGTGGTGTAGGCCAGCAGCTTTAGCTCTGATTTGACCTCTAGCCTTGGGTACCTCCATATGCCTTGGGTGAGGCCCTAAAAAGAAAAAAACTGAAAAAAAGATTTTTTCTTCCAACTGAAGAAAACCATTCCTAGAATGTGGAGAGTGACTTCAAATGAAAAATGACTGTTGACAAGGTCATCTTGCGAGGTGCTTATTGGTTGTGTAATTCATTATTAATCTATTTCATGTGTCACTAATTTATTTATAATTAATTTACTATTTGTGTATTTATCTCAAAGGAGATAAAAGATGGGGATTGAAGAATGAAAGCAGAACTAGTCAATTAAGTTACTGGGGTCATTTCAGACACATGCTCCCAGAGCCTGTGTGAGTCACCCAAGGCTTTCCAGCTCTCAACAATAGATTATTGTACTTTTTTGGCTCCCAGCCACAATGTCACAATGGCACTCCCCCAGGTCCATCTGCCTTTTTAAAATATTACAGTAACAACAACAATAACAATAACGATAATTGTTGGAGTATTAAGGAAAGACTGCATCAAGGACGGAATGTGGCATTAGTCAGTCCGGTAGAATAAATGATAACCTGGCCTTTGATTTAATGAGTCTTTATTAGGTGACAAAGATTGGACCCATCTGTGCCTAATCTTTCGTGCTTTGGGCCAAGCCCTCTGTCTGTGCACAGAGGAAAGAGACACGGCAGCCTAGGTCAGGGCTACAATAGAATCCTTTGTCTCTCTCTCTGTTTGATGGAGAAGTTTTTTACGTACTTTTTTGAAGCCAAACAGAGAATCGTTTTTAGATTTTAAATCAAATTAACCCCTTTTCCCATTCAACAGTCATAAATAGTATCTGGAGAGAGGAAAAAAATAGTTCTTCTCAACTGACAGGTTTTTAACGTGGACATTACAGAAGATGGTATTTGTTCTGCTAAACTCAGAGGCCAATGCTTCCAGACCCTTAAAAACAAAGGACTTGTTCTCCCCACCCCCCACCCCCCCACCTGGGCTGGCAGTTATTAGCAAGCAGACAGTACCAACGAGCAGCTCGCTAGCCCCAGGGCCCAGCTGAGAATCTATCTACTGATATTTTTGACCATGCTGAGATTTTTTTTTTTTCCCCTGCATCCGTCCCAGTGTTCTCAACCCTCAACCCATCTCTGGGCAGTTTGAGACAAAAAAATACCCCACTTGTCCCTGACTCCTACAGGTAGACAGTTAACCAGCTTTTTATCACCAACGCCTTCTACATGGACGCCCATCCTGTTTCCACTTAAATTTGCGAACATCTGTTACACAGGAGATGGGTTAGCTACCAAACACTACTGTTAGATTTCTCGCCAGCAAGTCCCGTGCCTTCATGTGGTTTTTGTTTTCTTCTTTAAACAGTTAATTATGTTTTATTCTTTCTTCTATAAAAACTAAATATAGCCAAGTTTTCTACTAATTTAAAACATTTTCTGGAAATGACAGAGTGCTATGGTTTAAAAAAAAAAAAAACAGAGAGGCTGAGTTTTCAGTGGTGATCACAAATGAATGTTGGGGAAAATAAATGAACACGTCAGCTTGTGTCCTTAAGTCTCAGATTTTATTTGATGTGTGTGGACAAATAGCATTTGGTTTGTAAGACAGTTCACAGCCAGGACTCACATTTGTGTTTGGATCCAGAAGGGAGCTTCTGAGAGGGAAGTCTGGCTTTGGGGGCCCTTGTGTTAGTCTCTAAGTGTGGACTGAAAGGAAACTGCATTCTATAGATAACTGGCTGTAGCTAAGTAGAGCTGTGTGTTCTGTGTAAACCTTGGCAAAAATGCTCTTGTGGATACCAGCTGCATCAGCCCTTTTTTCTGTTTATGGGGGTGGCTATTGTGTTTGCTTTCTAAGTTTTATTCCAAGCATTAATAGAAGGGAGGGAGAGGACAGCTGGGCTTGCTGTATCCCAGTTGGTCTCTACTGGGTGCGATCTTGCTCAGGAGGAAACATCTGGCAAATGTCTCAAAAATCTGAGACATTTCTTGGTCCTTATATCATCCGTAGGGGGTGTTGCATCTAGTAGACAAAGGCCAGGGATGTAGCTATACACTTTACAGCACACAGGATAGCCCTCCGCCACAAAGAATTTCCACTCCACATGTCAATAGTTCCGAATCTGAGAACCCCTGTTTTAACCCTGGTTTATAAAAACACCTTAAACCTGGTCACCAGGTGTCTAGTTCAATTATTACTATCATCAGTATCTATCATATTATTACCAACAATACAAAATCCCTAAACCCAGAGTGTTGCTGCAAATGTTCAAAGTCGCACCTACCCATTATTTCATTTATCTTCCCTAAACTTCCATAACACGTATGTTTGTGAAGGGATTATCTGAGGAGCAAAGGAGGAACTAAGAAAACATGTGCTTAACTCAAGGTCATATAATGTTGACTGTTGGAGTCAGGATTTAAGCCCAACTCCACCCTAATTAGAAATCACCACTGATACGACTTTGTAAAGGGAGATCCTGGTGAAGAAAGAGAGCCCACAGCAATGGGATCAATTTCTTGTTCTCTTTATGTCCCTCAGAAGCAACCAACTAGAATCAGTGAACATATGAGGAATGCATTACTTTAATTATGGAAGTATTGTTTGGTTTCCTCTCTAATCCTTTCTGTTAATTTCACTCTTTTAAAAATGTTATTGGTTTAAGAATTCATTAGCTATAAAGAGATCATATTTTACATCATCCAATGTTGAATGAAGACAGAATTCAAAGTGTGAAAAAGAAAGGCAGTAAGAGAGAGAAAAAAAAATGAGTAAAGGAAAGTCGGGGGGGAAAAAGGAAAGAGGGAGGAAATAAAAGGAAATGATTGCTGTTTCCTGGTGAGCATCTCAAAGCCTTGACTGGTGGGACTTCCCTGGAACCCTGGATCATGTGCCTACTCTCCAGCCCAGGTCCCACCCCTGCCTTCACCCTCCTTCTCTCAGTCACACCCACACAGCCTCCTTCCATGAGTCCACCACACTCTCCTCTGTCACTGCGAGACCTGCAGAGCCAGCAGCCACAGAGATGGCCCTGCATGCTCTGTTTCTGCTTCTCTAACATGGCTTTCATGACACTTAAAGCACCAGCATGTGAGACAGCCTGTGTGTCCACCTCCTGGAGGCTTCTTAACTTTTTACTGTCTCCAAGGGCAAGCTTTCCAACATCTGGCAAGACAAAGCAAGACAGACCAACATATGTGTAGCAAGTTGGTCATGACATGAGGGTCAAAACAAAGTTGAAGTTGGAGATTCTTGTTCCCTTGAGTAAGCTCCTTTTGGCAGTGCACTGCATGCCCAGCCAAGGCAAAGACTAGAGCAAGATATAGGAACTTTTTATTTAAAAAGGAACATAGGGTTGCTAGATGCAAACTGTTGCATTTAGAATGGATAAGCAATGAGGTCCTACAGCAACTTTATCCAATCTTTTGGGGTCAAACATGATGGAAGATAGTATGAGAAAAAGAATGTATATATATGAAGAAGCAATTGGCACAATACTGTAAATCAAGTATACTTTAAAAAATAAAAATATAAAAAAGGAACATGGGTCTTGAAATTTTCACCTCAGTATACATTGAACATAGTAAAATGATGAAATTTGTTTCTTTTTCTAGTAACAAATCCTAATGACTCTGACTTGTCAGAAGTCATTCTTTTAAAAGGCACATCAAAATTTGGGGGAGAACAGACAGCGTCCCACCACTCATAAGGTCAGGTCAAGTTTATTATTAGTGTCTTAAAGTGTTATATTTAATGAAAAAATAAATGTAAATGGCATCAGAGCATCACAGCCTAGCTTTGGATGTACTCTGACCTAGTTACGTGGGTATCTGGAAATACAGGTTCCTACCTGCAGGGCTGTTTATAGTATGCAACAAGCACACATCTCATGGTACCCATGCACTGAGGGAACTGTAGAAGACAGGTGGCCTATAGGTTGAGAAGAGGTGTTTAGTTCTAATAATCTCACCATCAAGATGGTCCCAACAAATCATTTTACAAGATAAATTTTAATGTCTTGTGCATACGCCTTTCCAAGCCCTGGATAAAGCTTTGCTTGAACTCGTACAACAATGCACTCATATTTGCCCTACATTTTCTTGCACAGATTATCTTAGCTCATTCCAAATATGTGTGATCATGATGCACATAGATGTATATGTACCCACAAGAGAAATAGGAGCAGAAAGGGAGAACACAAAAGAGGATGCAGATGCCATAAGGACACAATGAGTAGGGACAACAGGAAAGAGAAGCTAATGGATCCGAGAAGCAGGGGATGAGGCAAGCTGAGGAGTAAATAAGAAAGGACAGACAATGCGGAGCATAATGCTGTGTCCACCACACATGATCAGGTAACATGAGATCAGCAGCCTAGGGTGAGCATTTTTCTGGGATGCATTGCCTGGTAGTAAGAGGCAATGCGGGAGAATGGGACAGGGTAAAGTTTGGAGGGAGGCTTGGGTCTAATTTTAGGCTCTGCTACTTGAGTTAGTAACTGTATCTTTGGGCTTTGACAAGCAGTTTAACCTCTCCACAGCTTGGTCTCTGCTTCTGCTGAAAGAGGAAATAATACTCTCCCCAATAGTAGGGGGTCATGAAGGTTGAAGGAAACCTTGTATCCCACAAAAAAATGTAATGGAGTCCTCATTAAGTGGTAACTGCTTCAGATGGGTAAAGACCTCTGGCAACGTGTCCGAAAGAGCATCTTGTACTCAGCTGTTAAAAAAAAAAGAACGAAATGATGCCACTTGTAGCAACATGGATGGACCTAGAAATTATCATACTAAGTGAAGTAAGTCAGAAAGAGAAAGACAAATACTATATGATATCACTTAAATGTGGAATCTAAAATATGACAATAGGAGCTCCCTTATGGTGCAGTGAGTTAAAGATCCAGCAATGTCACTGCAGTGTCTCAGGTCACTGCTGTGGTGCAGGTTCAATCCCTGGCCCAGGAAATTCCGCATACCCTAGGCACAGCCCAGAAAAAAAAAATGTGACACAAATGAACTTATTTATGAAACAGAAACAGACACTTGCAGACCTAGAAAATAAACTTATGGTTACCAAAGGAGAAAGGGGGTGAGGGGAGAATAAATTAGGAGTTTGGGGTTAGCAGATACCAACTTCTATATGTATAGAAGAGAGAAATAATAAGGTCCTAATGTAAAGCAGAGGGAACTGTATTCGATATTCTTTAATAAACCATAATGGAATATAATATGAAAATTTATATTCATATATATCCACACCCACACATGTATATGTGTGTGGGTGTATATATATATAAAAAACTAAATCACTTCACTGTACACTAGAAACTAACACAATATTGTAAATCAACTATATTTCAATAAAAATTTTTTATAATTTTTTAAAAAAACAAAAAATAAAGGAACATCTTGGCCCAGCAATAGGGAAAGTGATGTGTTGAAAGCAGCTGTTTAGAGGGAGGAATCTACAGTCTTCCAATGGTACCCTGGTTGAAGAGACCTGAGGAACTACATCTGCCCTAGAGACATTCATCCATGGTGGCTCTATCAATCCCCAAAACTCAGTGTCTATAATAAAAATTATGAATAGATTAGCAATGAGATCCTGCTGTGTAGCACTGGGAACTATGTCTGCTCAGTTATGATGGAACATAATAATGTGAGAAAAAAAGAATGTATACTTGTATGTGTAACTGGGTCACCATGCTGTAGAGTAGAAAATTGACAGAACACTGAACCAGCTATAATGGAAAAAAAATCATTATATTAAAAAATAGAATAAAATAATAAAATAAAATAAAAATTATCCTCCTTTCCTCAAAACCAGCTCCTCCTCTTCCTTTCATTTGCTCACTCATTCATTCCTTGACATATATATCATTAATGAACTATTTTTATGATGTCTATGGTATGCAAAGTATTCTCTTTGGGAATAGATAAAAAGAAAAACAAAATTCTCTATGAATCAGCCATCCATCATGGGCATCTCATGGTTATCATTGTCTCCTGGGAAGTCCTAATGTTTCTTGTATCTGCCCTTTCTTCACCTCTTCTTAATTAGACTCTTGTTCCATTTCTATTCGTCTTACACATATGGCCAAGTGGGTTTCCTAAAAGTTCAAATCTGATCAAATTTCTCTCATGCTCAAGATTCTTCCATGACTCTCCACTGCCTAAAGAATGAGGTACAAACTTCAACATGACCCCAACCTTCTTATACAGCCTCATCTTCTACCATCCTCTCCAAACATTGAAGTCCTTCGTCCAGAAATTGGAAATATCTAGCGTTTGTTTACATGGCCACATTTTTCCTTCTTGCCTATTGCAGACATCAGTAATTGATCACAGCACTGCTTCCTCCTGTGCCTGTGTCATGGTCTCAGAATCCTTCAGCCAGTACCAATCGAGCAGAGTGGGGACTCCAGCTGAACCTTATTTAGCCCTCCCTCCTTTAGTTCATCTTGTTGGAAAAAAAGAACCAGAATCAAACCTGGGTTCAGACTATTCAACTGGTGCTGCTATTTTTTTAAAAAAAAAATATATCTTGATTAACCTGTTTTCAAATGAAAACAATCCCTAGCAAACCAAGACTCTACCTTCCAGACATTTAGAAAAATAATAATATTATTGGAGACATTTTAAAAGAGTGAGTCACCTCTAGGCATAGGTGTGTAAGAACAGTGACCACAAACCACTTCAAAATTCCTTTTATACATTCATCAGGATTCTGCACTCAAAGAATCACATAGAAAAACTCAGAGATAAATTAGATAATCCTTGTACTAGACAACAAAGCCCGCCTGATCCCAAACAAAAGGCAAATGGCTGTGGGATGGAAATCCTGTGAAAATGGACTGTGATGATCATTATACAACTATAGATGTGATAAATTCATTTGAGTAATTTAAAAAAAGACCAAAAAAAAAAGGCAAATGGATGACAGAGAGGGAGCTTCTCTTACCAATTCCCAGGCAGCTTTGTTCACTGCCACTGAAGTCTCTTGGTGAGCTCCTAGGATAGTACACACGAATTACCTGGCAGATCCAATCACGAAAGTTTCTGGGAAAAAAATTGTTATCTTCTTTCTAAAAATCAAGAGGAAAACGGGTATAACCTTGGAAATGAGCAACTACTTCTAGATACAGGACATCATTTATCCTTAAAGAAAAAATAATTGTCTTAGATTTCTTTGTATCTGCTACAGTATACATACAAATACTCAAATATTAGGAATTTTCCAAGATAGTTCAAAGAATACATAGATAGCACCATTCAGAGATCTAAAGAACCCATTGTGAGGAATCTCCTACACACATGCGCGCGCGCGCGCGCGCGCGTGTGTGTGTGTGTGTGTGTGTGTGTGTGTGTGTGTGTTAAAAGACATGGAAAAGGACAGCAGAAGAATGACTTAAGGAAACTTTTTTTTTTTGTCTTTTTTGGTCTTTTCTAGGGCCGCATTCACAGCATATGGAGGTTCCCAGGCTATAGTTGCCGGCCTACACCAGAGCCACAGCAACGTGGGATCCAAGCCATGTCTGCAACCTACACCACAGCTCATGGCAACGCCAGATCCTTAACCCACTGCATGAGGCCAGGGATCAAACCTGCAACCTCATGGTTCCTAGTCAGATTCATTAACCACTGAGCCACAACAGGAACTCCAAGGAAACATTTTTAAAGTTGGACCCTCCTGAAGAGTCTCAAGGTGATTCTTAGTTTTATCTCTTGAAGAACCAATACTTCTGTTCATGTCCCTTGTTTTTTCTTAGATGAGTCGAATATTGCGTATCTTAAAAATTCTCTATATCAGTATTTTATCAAAGCCAGCACCAGTCTTTCCACTTGTGGTCATGCTGTTTAGCCAAAACGTCTTTCCATCAAATATTGATCCGGGCACTCCGGGGAATGTGAGGCTCAGTAGTAAACTCCGTAAAAGGACAATAATTTGGAGTTTCTGTCGTGGCTTAGTGGTTAACGAATCTGACTGGGAACCATGAGGTTGTGGGTTCGATCCCTGGCCTTGCTCAGTGGGTTAAGGATCCGGCGTTGCCATGAGCTGTGGTGTAGGTTGCAGACGAGGCTCGGATCCTGCGTTGCTGTGGCTCTGGCGTAGGCTGGTGGCTACAGCTCTGATTGGACCCCTAGCCTGGCAACCTCCATATGCTGCAGGAGTGGCCCAAGAAATGGCAAAAAGATGAAAAAAAAAAAAAGACGACAATTTGAAACTCTGCTTTAGAGAGAGAGCAAAGAGATCAGCATCTTCCCAACTGCCCTCTTCCTCTGTTGCCTCATCCTCCTCCCTACAAAAAAATATTTCTGGGAATAAATCTATTTCTATTAGTTTAAATGAAGTCAAATTATCAAAGCCGTGCTATTACCAAGTAGACCACAGGATTCTATTTAGTGTTTGTTCCTAAGATGAGTCATACTATAGTGTTGCTGTAGGAGTATTTTATAATCAAATCTCTAAATAAATACAGTATGATGAATTCAGGAGCTTGTTGAGAGCCCTAACTTATATCTGATTTCCCCAAATTAGTACTGCATGTAGTAAGTTGCATTACAAAATATGAAAGGAAATTTGCTTCCAACTTGCTATTTTTACTGGCAAGTTGCTACAGGTTGATCCACAGAGTTGTCATGAAGGGGACATGCATAGATGCTTCCTCACAGATTCAAGGACTGGGGCCAAAAAACTAGCAGTTCTAAAGAGGATCTTATTCATAAAGTGAAATCCCACAGAGATCTAGAGAAATAAACTTGGAAGACTGGGGGGCCTTTCTGAGGCCCAGAACCCACTGACGCATTCCGGTGGGACTATTCCTTCTAAGAGGCTGGGCGACCACCATGGGTAGAAACCACAGCCGTGGTTAAGAAAGCACACTACTGTTTTGGTCTGTATGTTAGAGGTCCTCCTCCCAAGAAGAATGTAGCTTTGGCCAGAAATGTTTAATTATTTTAATTAGCCTTCTAATTATAACTTGACCCTTTCAGAGATGGGTATTGAGATAGAGAAATTATGACAGTGCTCAAGAATACTTTACTTAAAATTCTTGTTGACATGGTGATCATTCAGGATCCATTCAGATTGAAGAACTAGACATAAATCTAAAACTCGAGACTCTAGTGCCATGCTGTCCAATGAAACCTCTTCTATCACGGGCATGTTCTATAATCCACTCTGTCCCTTATAGTAGTCATGAACCACCATATACTGTGGCACTGAGCCCTTGGAAATTGGCTATTGCAACTGAGGCGCTAATTTTTAATGATATTAAATTTAAATGACCACGTGAGGATTTCCCATTGTGGCTCAGCAGTAACAAATGTGACTAGTATCCATGAGGATACAGGTTTGATCCCTGGCCTCACTCGCTGGGTTAAGAATCTTGCACTGCTGTGAGCTGTGGTGTAGATCACTCTAGTCTAGAACAGTAGATAGTTCTCAAGCTTGGCTGTCTCATGGAATCACCTGCAGAGCTTTTCAAAAATAGTCATGACTGGGTCGCACTCCCAAGGATTTTGATTTAATTTGGTATGGGCAGCAGCCTTGGCATCATGACTTTAAAAACTCTTCAGATAATCATTAATGTATGGTAAAAGTCAAGAACCATTGTTCTAGAAGACACATCACCAGGGCTAGCAGAGTAGACAGTCCATTAACTGGATGGATTCAAACCCCTAATTATTATTGGCACAACAGGAAGTTTAATTGTGTCCCCAAAGCACACGCTTTTCAGACAACGTGTTGCAAGTATCTACCATGTGGCAAGCATTATGTTAAATCTCTCCTAACAGCATCCTTAATATGCTCTAACATATCCAGTGTATGAGGCCACAATGCTCTTACGTGGTACTGGTGCAAAGTACAGTCAGTGTCAAAAATAAGAGGCAGAGCCAACACAAGAGAGACTTACGAATTCAGGGTCCAGACATAGAGGCAAGTCATATATAGTCAAAGGAAAAGTCTCAAGAGGAATGAGTTGCCCCCAGAAGAGTGTCCAACTTTGAAACAGAGCCTTTGCCTGCCACCCACCACCTCTATCCCAAACAAATCATCATTTCTGGAAAAGTATTTGCCTCACAGGTAACAGTCAGCAGATAGAAAACCAACTTAGCAATTGAATGTCAGGTTATCCTACAATTGTGTGCCCGAAGGAACCACACACGTGGCTTGGTGTCTGTGTGTCCTGTGTTACAGAAAGTGTGGCCAGGGGGACGAAAGCTGAAGTCCAGCCTGATCTCGTTCATGCTTTCGTGGAGCTTCCCAAAACGGCACTCTTTCCCTGGGTCTGCCTCCCATAAACTCCGTTCTTCAATGCACTTGTTTTCTTCGTGAATTTTCTCCCTCCTCTTCTAAAGGAGGAGTCAAGCTTTCTGAAATGCGTGAATTCACCCTTTGGGGGCCACTCCTGGCTGAACAACTCACTGTGCTGGCAACTCATTTAGTTCCTCAGCTCTAAATACCTTGTCGCGACCATTCATCCTAAGACAGCACTTTGTGCTAAAGGAAAAGGCCAGGATGACTGGGAAGGGAGATGCGGGGGAGAGGGGGCACCAGTGCTACCGAGCCATCCTTTCGTCATGGACAGCATCCACCTCTCGCACTATCCCTGTGTTTTTCTGTTAAGTAGCTTTTATTTTCTGTGGAAGGTGCTGATGTCTTTAGGGAACATCTGTTTTATCTGTCTGCCCGAGAGTGAAAGCAAAATACTCCACACAAAGCATGATAAACAACTACCTGGTTCTTCCTATGCTTAGGGAAGAAATCCCCTCATAAATCTTCAGCTCTTATTGCATTAGATCAAATCCCACTTGGAACGACTGTTTCGCATACCTTAACCTGATCTATTCAAAATGTTGGTTAAAAAGCCTGCTTTATGAGAAGCCCCAAAGAGCTTTAGAAAAACCCAAGTTTGTGTTTGCTGTGGATCCAAATGCTGACAGATGTAATCAATCAAGAATAAATATGTGTGGAGTTCCCCTTGTGGCTCAGCGGTAACAAACCCAACCGGGAAGCACGAGGTTGCAGGTTCAATCCCTGGCTTCGCTCAGAGGGTTAAGGATCTGGTGTTGCCATAAGCTGCGGTGTAGGTTGCAGATGTGGCTCAGATCTGGCATTGCTGTGGCTGGGGCTTTGGCCAGCAGCTACAGCTCTGTTTCGACCCTTAGCCTGGGAATTTCCATATGCCGTGGGTACAGCCCTCAAAAAAAAAAAAAAAAAAAGGGAAAAAATACAAAAGAAAAAGAATACATATGTGTGGTCTTTTTCACACAAGACGTTTGTCTTTTTAAAAAATATACGCCTTTTATTATGAAGGAAATAGATGTTTGTTAAAAAAAAGAAAAGAAAAGAAAAAAATACAACCAAGCAAAAAGTGGATCAAAGTTTCACTCTCTAGAGATAACTCCTGTTCACAATTGTGAGCATATTCCACCCTTAACTTTGCTTGTCATGGCCATGGAAGAGAGTAAGTTTAAGGGAGAGAAGCCCAGCTTCTCCACAGTTAAATGAGATGCACAGGAAAGCCTGCTACAGTGCTGGCATGGTGAAACACAGATGACTCTATGCCCTGCTGAGTATTGTAAACCCCATGCCCACTCCATACACTTATCCTACCATCCCTCAGTAAATGTTTCCTGAACACCTTTCTGAGCTATGCTAATAATTATGCTAAAACATTCCAGCTATTTCAGCCTCTGAGGAGCTTACAATTTAATTGGATACATTAGTTTCTTGGGGGTGCCTTAACAAAGCACCACAAACAGTAAGGCTTAAAACAACTGAAAGGTATTATCTCTCAGTTCTAGAGTCTCAAAGTCCAAAATCAAGGAGGCAGCAGGGCCACACTTCCTCTGGCACCTGCGTGGGAGAATCCTTCCACACCTCTTCCTAGCTTCGGTTGGTTGCTAGAGATCTTTGAGTTCCCTGGCTTTATCATGCCAGTCTCTACCTCTGACATCATGTAGGGTTTTGTTTGGGAGTTTTTTCGGGGGTTTTTTTGGGGGGGGTTGTTTTCTAGGGCCACACCCACGGCATATGGAGGCTCCCAGGCCAGGGGTCTAATCGGAGCTGTAGCCGCCGGCCTACATAACAGCCACAGCAACATGGGATCCGAGCAGAGTCTGCAACAGCTCATGGCAATGACGGATCCTTCACCCACTGAGCAAGGCCAGGGATCGAACCCACAACCTCATGGTTCCTAGCCAGATTCATTAACCACTGAGCCACAGCGGGAATTCCCATCATGTAGGGTTTTGTATGTCTGTGTCTTTCTATGGGATTTCCTCTTCTTAGAAGTCATATTGAATTAGGGCCCACACTGATGACCCTCTTCTTAACTTCATTATAACTGCAGTGACTCCATTTCCAAACAAGGTCACAATCACAGATATCTGGGGAGTCAGAACTTTGACATATTCTACCCATGGCCTTGAGGAAGCAAAAAACTCATAGGATAATAAACGATCTGTATAAGTAGGTTTTCAGATACGTGACCCAAACTACCCACACAGTAGAAATTCACAGAATTACTCTAAGAAGGATGACATAGTCTGGGAAGAGTTTATGGATTTCATTGACTAAGATAGATCTTGGTAGGAAAGGCAGATGGAGAGAGACGAGGACATTCCGGGGAAAGGAACAAAATTTAAATTCTTTACCATAGTAAGCCAGGTACTTCTCCAACTAGCTCTTAGCCTCCTCTTTAGTGTCAGGCAAGGAGACTTGCTCGGTGATGCTAAACCTCGCAGGAGTCCCTCAGGTGCCTTCTTCTTTTGCACCAACTCTCTCGCTCTCATGTTGATCATTCTACCTGGAAAGTCTCCTCATCATTTCCTATCATCACCATCAGCTTCCAATGCATCCTTCCACAAGTCCAACCTTGGCAGCAGAACTCCAGGAATCCCAGACCCCTGGGGAGAACTAGTCACCTCCCACCCTGTGCCACCACTTCACCTTATAGATATTGATTCACTGCGTGGTGGGCATTAGCGATGGGAGCAACGTCCCACTCCACTTTGTATTCCCAACACCCAGCACAGAGCCAGCACTGTCAGTGGTCACCAAGGTTTCAGGTTTACTGAAATTTCATTGAACTGAATTTTTTGTGATGGAAAATGAGGGGATAAGCCTAACAGCAGCCTAGCAAAGGACCAGGATCTGCAGATGGGCCAATGACCCCACTGCTGTGAAGAGAAGTCATCATGGGGGAAGGGGCAAAACACATCACTGGGGGCAGAGGAAGGTCACTGTGTGAGTAAAGGTCCCAGCTTGTGAAATGGCCTGATGTGCTAGGAAAACACAAAAGAATCAATACAACCAGAGCTTTAGACTCAAGGGGAAGAGACAGGAGATGTGGACAGAGGCCTGGTGAGCGGGACCTCAGCTGTGGCAATGACAGAAAGTCTTCCAGCAGGGAAATGTGTTCAGACTTGAATATACGAGACATGGTATAGCAGTGACAAGGAGGGTGGCAAAGTGGGGTCAAGGCTAGATGCAGGGAATGTCCAAAGTAAACTCTAGATAGAACATGGACAGGCAAAAGACACAGTGACAGTAAGAAGGTCATGACCATGAACCAAAAATGAGGTAAAATGGGAAAGAAGTGTTGCGTGACAGGTGGCAGAATCACTGTTCATAGAAATGGCGACTGTGAGGAGTTCCCGCCGTGGCGCAGTGGTTAACGAATCCGACTAGGAACCATGAGGTTGCGGGTTCGGTCCCTGCCCTTGCTCAGTGGGTTAACGATCCAGCGTTGCCGTGAGCTGTGGTGTAGGTTGCAGACGCGGCTCGGATCCCGCGTTGCTGTGGCTCTGGCGTAGGCCGGTGGCTACAGCTCCGATTGGACCGCTAGCCTGGGAACCTCCATATGCCGCGGGAGCGGCCCAAGAAATAGAAAAGAAAAAAGAAATGGCGACTGTGTGGGAAGCGCAATAGATGTGGGGTCGGTCGGCTACAAGTTCGGTTTTGCATGTGAGGATGTTGAATTCTCCTGGGAATCTAGGTTTTATAAAATTAACAACTAGGTTGTGGGGGTTGGAGGTTTAGGTGGTTTTTTTTTAGTAACAACTATAATTAGAATTTCATTTGAGGTCAAGTTCTGACTCTTTAGAACTGTGCCACAGGTTTTCATGACATCATGATTTTAAAATGAGCATAACTTCCACTCAGGGAAGGCAGGACCCAGCTCATCACTCAGTTTCTTCACGAATCCAGTTGTGAACTGGAAAGAAATGGAAACCACAAAGCTAACAGACAGTGACAGGCTGCCTCTTAAAGAGCACGATTTAAATATAGATATTCCATCTTTGCTGCTGCACAAGATGAAAGGGTATCAACAGTCCCTGGGTGCTCAGTATCTTCACTTGGCTTTCTGGGCATCCTCAGCTGTACAGCCACCTGTCCTAGCAGTCAGGGGTCAGCAGTCTCAGAGACAGTGGACCAAGAACTTCACCACATCATGCTAAGGAGAGAATGTTGACCTTGAGACTCTGACACAAAAGTAGGACATTGGCAGTTACCAGCTGCAACATTTTGGACCTCCACGTACTGCATTTAGATCATGGCCTTGCCCATTCCTAGCTGTGTTACCATAAGCAAGTTGCTTATCTTCTCTGGGATTTATTTTCTTCTTCTAGAAAACAGAATGACCTTGGAACCCACATCTAAGGGTGGTTGCAAAGAGTTTGAATGTCAGTACATGAAAAGGAATTAGAATAGTGTCAGACTTAGAATAAGCACTCAGTCAATGGTGGAGACATATTTATTCAGTAACAAAGATGTTGATCTTTTCCGTCTGCTTATGCCAGAAGCTTCTAGGTAGCAGGTACCCAAATTGGGCAGAAAATACCATGTGGTTTCCAAATGTCTGGTTTCCCCAGATGCCATGGGCACCATCCTATTCAAAGGTCAATGAAGGAGGGATGTGGAAACAAGGGGCTCCTCTTCAAGCCTAAACACCAAAGGTTCCAGCAGGTAATTTCTTTGTAAGCCATTTGGAAAGGAGGTTTGCAGTTCTCTAATCCCTCCTTCCTTAGTCCATGCATCCAGTTCACTGTTTCCTCTTCCTGCAATGCCCTTCACCCCACTCCCACATTACCTTGTCAGTTCCTATTTGCAACACCAATGTAACAGAGTTGTTAAGAGCTGTAAAGTGCTGTCCTTCCTACTAGATGTGTGGCCTTGGGCAAATTACTTAATCTCTCCAAGTCTTGATTTTTTGTCTGTAATATGGGGCCAATAAAGCATATACCTCATAGCACTATTGAGAGAATTGCACCAAACAATATAGACCAAGTACCTGGCCCAGGGATGGCACATCTCAGGGGCTCCGCCTTTAGATCTGGTATCACCACTGCTCAGACTCTCCCCCGACCATCCAGGACAGGGGGGGCACACTGCTTTCTCCTCCTCTCTAGCCAGTGCATACCTTGCTGAAGGTACACAGAACACCAGCCTATCCCTTCATTTAAAGATCTATCCCCTTTAAAAGCAGGAACCATTCATGGTATTTATTGGAACTTCCAAGATCTCACATAGTGCTTATGCATAGTGGGCATTCATCTGTCCAAAAAGTGAATGAATCTGTCTAAGGGGTATAAAATATTCAAGAAAAATTAGGTTAGTCTGGCACAGAGTTTAAAAAGAGTGTGGTCATAGTAGAGTCTGTCGAATTTTTTTAAAAATCTGTCAAGAGAGTGAATAAGAATATTTATATTTGTACACTCTTGTCCATAGCAATATTAGTCACAATAGCCAAAATCTGGAAGTAACCCAAGCGTCTATCAACTACTGAATAGGTAAACAAAATGCAGAATAATCCACACAATAGGATATAATTCAACCTTAAAAAGGAAAGAAATTCTAATGCATACTACAGCATGGATAAAGTTTAAAGACATTATGCTAAGGGAAATAAGCCCATAACAAAAGGGCAAATATTATATGATGCCACTTACGTGAGGTGCCTAGGTAGTCAAATTCATAGAGACAGAATAGAGAAGGATGGTTTCCAGGGGGAATAGAGGAATGGAAAGTTAGTATTTAATGGGTTCAGAGTTTTAGTTTGAGTACAGAAATATTTCTGGATATGCATGGTTGTACAATAATGTAAATGCACTTAATTCCACAGAATTGTACACTTAAAATGGTTAAAATGGTAAATTTTATGTATAGTTTACTATAATAAAATGGGGGGAAGTGTTTTAAAAGTTCCTGGTATTTATAGAAAAGAGCTTCTTTACTGTGTATATGATGTGCCCATGTGGACACATCTACAACTGCTCCAACACACCCCAGCATCACCAGAGATTAGGGGCAGTCTCAGAAGCCAGGATTTTAATTCTAGGTTTTAGATGAGGATCCAGGTAGTGAATCTCTGGAAGATTCACTATCTTCCTCCAGAGATTCACACCAAAAGATGTTTTCCAGTGTCCCTGAGAATGTAATTATGTTCCCAAGAGTATAAATAATAGGAAGAAAGAAGGAATGCTCATGTAGATTTTTTACCAACTGTTCCATTGGTCTGAAATTGGAAAATTTCTCAGTGTGTTTCTGGCGGAGAGTTATCCCCTTGTAGGTAGTACCAAGAGCCTCAAGTGCTTTTATTCTGCTCCACCTTTTTGGCCAGAAACTGGAGACTGTCACCATCCATGATGACTTGGCCATAAATTGCTCTGGGAGGTGGAAAGCCTGGGGTCTTGGGAAAAGCTTTGGTAGTAGACTGAGAAAATAAACAGTTTTCTGGAAAAGAAACAGATAGTAATGGAAAGGGTTGGTGTGAGACCATAAAATGTGCTAAGGTGCTAAGATACATACTTGGGAGAAAAGAGCCAGGAATCCTCCAAATTGGTCAAACAGTGTGAAGGCAAGGATGTAAAGATGAAGAGCATTTTTGGCTTTGACAGTGGTCATTTGTCCTCATTTGCTTTGTCCTCATGCCAAATATGGCCCTTGAATTCATTCAAATTTCTCCACCTAAACCTGGAAGGTCAGCTTCCCAAAGGAAGAGGATTTTGCTGATAGATTGACTGCTCTCATTCAGAGTCCAAAAACAGTGCCTGGCCAGGAGCACTGGCTCATAATAATGTGTTGGATGAATGAATGCTTAAATCTAGTTCTCGGGGAGTTCCCGTCGTGGCACAGTGGTTAACGAATCCGACTAGGAACCATGAGGTTGCGGGTTCGGTCCCTGGCCTTGCTCAGTGGGTTAACGATCCGGTGTTGCCGTGAGCTGTGGTGTAGGTTGCAGACGTGGCTCGGATCCCGCGTTGCTGTGGCTCTGGCGAGGCTGGTGGCTGCAGCTCGGATTCGACCCCTAGCCTGGGAACCTCCATATGCCGAGGGATCGGCCCAAGAAATAGCAACAACAGCAACAAAAAAAAAAAAGAAAAAAAAAATCTAGTTCTCAAGGATGTTTCCAAAATATAGCACTAATACAGAATAGGATGCACACATTCTCCTGATAATTGGATTCTCATCTAAAAATGTTCACTGGAAATAGTCTTTCCTAAACGTTGACAAAACTTGCTTAGGGCAAAAACCTGAATCTAATAATACTCTATTATCAAGAACCATTTTCCAAAATACCTACCACTTCCTGGATCTAATTTTGTTTCAGTTCTATAAAGAGCCGCTCAATTGAAGAAAGAAGTATTTTTATCTCCATGCTAATTTGGTCAATCATTTTTCCCCAGAAGAATCAGGCTCTGCTGGGCATATGCATATAGGGGGTAGAGAGCAAGCCCCAGAGAAGAGGGGGCAGCCCACCAGATCCACTGAAGCAAAGGACAGGCCATGGTGCTGGTGAAAGCATGTACAGTAAGGCTTCCAAACAAAACTGGTAAAATAGTGTTTTATATCATTCAGGTCAAGAAGGCAAGAGAACTGGGGACGTCCCTTTTCTGGTCCCCAGCAAAAAGATGCAAATGTTAAGTGCATCTGCAGATGAGTTTACTCATTGGGGTACTGGATCAGAGCTTTCTTCTCTCAGAAGTCTCTTCTCTTCCTGGTTGCCACTTTTCAAAAACTGTACTTGAAAATCCACACCAAGGATTAAGCTTTGGTATCAGGAAGGGGCAGTTTAGGCAACTAATTAAGAGTGTGTGCTCTGGAGCCAAAGGGTCTAAGTTCAGATCTCAGTTCTGCTAGCTGTGTGACCTTAAGCAAGTTAATCAAGAGCTCTGTGACTCAGTTTCCTCATCTATAAAATATGGATTATACCAATAATAGCACTGATATGAAAAGAATGGACATATTAGTTTACAATGAATATGTTGCAACATTAGTTTACAATGAATATATTGCAACAGCATCTGGCTATATTAAATATTATGGTATATCTCAAAATATACTGTATTGTAATTTTACATCTTTTTGTGTATTTTACTACATGAATTTATTAGATTTGTGAAAGATTGACAGTACAGCTCTCATGTTTATGAAGCCATGATATCTCTTCCCAGCGAAGAATAAAGTCAGGACATCCATAAGAAAGCATAGTATATAAAATAAGAAAAATTTTTAAAAAAAATCATAAATGTTGATCTTCTCATGTACCCCTTGAAGCTAAGGATAACTACTTCGCTGAGAGAAATGTTCATATGGAAATGTTCTGATCAGTCAGACTTTTTCGACTCACAGGCCAGAGGACAATTGTCATGGATCTAGGATGAGAAATGTCCCCAAGAAATTTTCAAGATGAGAGTTGTCACCATCCCACTGTATTTCCCTTCTCATGAGCACCCACAAGGGAAAAACCCAGATGATTTTGCTATAGCTTTAAGATCAACCAGAACTTACCACAGCATCATAACTTGGGCGAAAGACAAGGACCTTACAACCATCTCTTATTCTTCTATTGATTGTTCCATTGAGCCATCTCAAATTGATTCCAAGCTCCAGTGGTGGTAACTGGCTCATCTTTCTCACCTGCCAAGCCCCACATTCCTTTCAACACTGACATGAGGGCTAAATGGATCAGGATTTCTCTCTTGTTTTCTCTGTGTCTGTCTACTTTTTATCTGTCTATCTTGAGACATTTTTGCCAAGAAAGAAAGATCAAGGGAACTCCATCATTTCACTGCATTTCTCACCCAGTATCAAGGCATCCTTGATTTAATTTTGCATTACAACTCTGTGCAACGTCTTCTACTGCCTAAAAATCAAATATTCATGCATTCAGAATTACAAGGTAGAATGCTAGTATAGAATTCTAATTCTCTGAGTTCAAACGAAAGGCACTTAATGATCTGTTAGGTGGGTATTTTCCGTTTCCCAATCATCCAGACAAAAGTCCTGGGCATCTTTACACGTTCCCCTAGCCCCACCCCAACATTCAGTTCCAAAGTTCTGAGTATTCTTTTCCACCCCCTCTTCTCCATCTGCCTTCTCTTCCTGTGGCCACCACACCTCCCTCACCAAGACCACTGTCGTGTTTCCTACTTGGTCCATGGGCTGCCATTCCCGACCCACTCAAACTCATCCTTCTCACTGATCCCTGATGTTCTCCCTGAAGCATGGCTCTACTTAGACCTAAGGTGCCTCTATATGCCCATGTACTCTTAGGAGCCAAGTCTCCTGGGATAGTGTGATTTATAATAAGAAATAACATATGTGGTCTTTGTCCCTGTTTCTGAAACACTCCTAAAACCACTGGAATTTCCTGTGATGGGAGGAATAAATGTGTCTCTTAGTGTATTAATAAGAAGACTTTCAGGCTGTACCTCGGGATGGGGGCTGGTTGCTGGGAGAATCAACCATGTGATTAGAAGATTCCATCCCACCCCACCCTCTGAGGAGGGGAGAGGAGCTAGAGGTTGAGTTCAATTCACAATGGCCAATCAGCCATGCCTATTCAATGAAGCCTCCATAAAACCCCAAAAGGATGGGGTTGGGAGAACTTCTAGGCTATTAACACAGAGAGAGGTGAGGAGAGTTACATGCTGAAAGAGGGCGTGGAAGCTCTGTACCCTTCCCTATGCCTTGCTCTCTGCATCACTCCCATCTGGCTGTTCCTGAGCTACATCCTTTTATAATAAGCCAGTCATCTAGTAGGTAAAATGTTTCTCTCAGAGCTGTGTTCCCCTCTAGAAGCCACTCAATCAAACCAAAATGGGGTCTTTGAAACCTTCAGTTCATAGTCAGTCGGTCAGAAGGACAGGTTGCAACCTGGACTTGCATTTGGCGGCTGAAGTGTGGAAGGGGTGGGGCAATCTTGTAGGACTGAGCCCTTGTCCCTTGGCATCTGAAGCTGTCTCCAGGTAGGTAGTGTGAGAATTCAATTGACCCATAGGACACCCTGCTGGTGTCAGAGCATTCCTTGGATGTGTGGGGATAACTTCCCACACGTGCTTTGGAATTGGAGTCAGAGTTTCAATCTCCAGGCCCCTTAGTGATAAGACTTAGTTATGGGACTTCATGTTGTACAGGGAATGGCACAAAGTCTGAGCAGGGGCTAGGCCATCAACAGCTCTGAGCCCTGGTCCTGGTACTACCACTTATGTCTAGGTGGCCTTGGGTACCGGTGACTCTACAAACCTGCTCTTTTACTGATGTTGCCTTTCTCAAAGGGTTGTTGTGAGCAGTTAACTAGATACTATGAGTACAGGACTGACTTGGGGCCTATCAGCCCATGATGAGAGCCTGGTAAATGTGACCCCTTACTGAGACTGGCCTCCTTGTGGCCTTGGGACCCTCCTGGGCTTTCTCTTCCCCCGGCCAGTGCATCCTACACCCACCACAACCCCTGTACTCCCTTCTTCTGATGCTCATGTCATGGGAGCGATCTTAAATTCCCTTCCCAAACCCTACACTCCCTCCAAACTCAATCCTTCTCCCCATCTCTCCCTCAAAGCACCCCCAGCCCTTCTAGGTGGCTCTCATTTCTCCCCTTTCCGCACTCCTCTGACACTTGGTTGATGCCTGCATTATACACTCACCGTATCCTACTTCACACTGTCAGTATTTGGTGCGCAAACAGCCACCCCTTCTAGACTGAGAACTGGATAAGTGATGGGGCCATGACTTTGGCAGATCTTACTCCCTGAGAATGTCTAGGCCAGGTCTTTACACATGGGATAGTGTTTGCATGATGTTAATTGATCCCAGAATTCACATTTTGTTGATTGCTTCAAGAACTTTATAGGTTGCTGTTTCCTGTTGTGACTCAAGGGAAATGAGTCTGACTACTGTCCATGAGGATGCAGGTTCAATCCCTGGCCTCGCTCAGTGGGTTAAGGATCCGGTGTTGCCATGAGCTTACCAGACATGGTCACAGACATGGCTCGGATCCTGCATTGCTATGGCTATGGTATAGGCTGGCAGCTGCAGCTTCAATTCAGCCCCAAGCCTGGGAACTTCCACATGCCATGGGTGCAGCCTTAAAAAGCAAAAAAAAAAAAACCCACAAAATTAAAAAAAAAAAATTTGTAGCTTGTATTCATTACAAGGCAACAGAAGTCATCACCCTTTCCCCCCCAACCACCAAAGACACCAGTTTCTAGCACCTGAAATGCAGCTCTGCACTGAACAGGGGGTGGTGTGTCTGACATTTGGGCCACTTGAGTTTCATTTCACATGTTGTGTCAGAAAATCAATCAGTGACTTTAGCAAAATCTTGAGACTTTCTTCCATCGATAGAGCCATGGTAAATAATTGATGTCCCTTTCCCCACTGCCTCGACCAAAAAACAAAACAAAACAAAAAACACTCTACTCTTAAACCTGAATAACTTTCCTAATATGCATTATTGAATCTGCTTGGATCTCGTGTTACCCTACTTAAGGAATAAAGAAGACAACCTCCATCTCAGGGTAAAAGCCTTTCACTCCCCAAGATTAAGAACATGAAGAGGCTGTTGAGACTCGACACGTCAGACCCCTGAGGATACCTTTTTCATGTGTTTCTGGTGTTAACGTTTGATCTCTGTGTCAGCAAAATAATAGTGACCTAGAAAAAATGGAATTTGCAAGCATTAACATTCAAAGATGATTCTGAAGTGAGTCACTCAAACGTTGTGGATCTCTCGCCCTTCTTTCTCTAGTCTGACAACACCTTGCACTTTGCCAAGAAGCCACAAACATGGTAATAGACACCATCAAACAGAGTGTCATAGGAATATCGATAAGAACCTTTTGTATTTGCATATCATGCTTCTTCGCTCATTTTAAAATGCTTTTCTCTTTTGCGGCTCACCACAACGACCATTCTATGCAATCAAAGCAGGTGCTATGAACTTGAGTTTTTACGCCCACTTGGGTTGGACTTAGCAAGGAGGAAGGAACAGCAACTCAAAGAATTATTAAGGGAATGTCAAGTCCATTCTCAGCAGGACCAGACCAGTGATAAACTAGACTTCATCTGTGAGGTGTTTCTTACCGCCACCACCCCCTTTTTAAAATATCCATGTGGTCTTTCACTCTTCCATTAAATTTTCCTTCTAATCAGACTTTGTCAGAACTTAAGCTGTTCTCAAATTAGTGGAAAGTCAAATAGCACGATAAGGAAATGTTTTAAGGTTTTAAAATACTTGTTATGTGTCCCTCTTCTGGTGATTTTTCAGTTAAGAAAATACTTCAATTCCCATTAACTGGGCAAGAGATAGGCTAGGCATAGTCTAGGATTTGTCTTACAGGATGTTTCATCAGATTCTCATAACAGAGCTAAAAAGGAGGAATTGCCCCCCTTCCGTAATTCTGGAAACAGAGTCATTGACCAGCGCCAGAGAAGTAACACAGCCAGGAGGCCAGACTCAGCTCTCTGTTGACCAAGCTCAAATGGGCTTGTTCTCCTATTACCATGTGTCTTGAAATTACCCTCAGATCTCTGTGGATGCTACAAATCGGAAACACATCCTATAAATGGCAGCCTTCCTGAATTCTGAATCAACTATGTGACAGACAAAAAGGAGTGAGACATATGTAGGTGCAAAGGCCAGCCCTACTACTGCTCAAAGCCAGATGGCAGGATGAAGCTTAGACATGCAGCAACAACAGGCATCCCAACACTGCACTCAAAATTCGGCAGACTCACTCTCTGTCTCAGGCATCCTGAACCAGATGCAAAAGCCACCACACAGAGACGCAGAGCAGAATGTGTGCCTCTTGCAGCCCCCAGAGGAGAAAGGGAGGGCCCAAGCTCCCAGAGACACTGCTTGCTTCTCCCAGACTCACCAACCCACCCAGTGAGGGGAAGACAGAGGCCAGGATGGGGGCCCCTCCACAGGGGCAGCAGCAGCAGGAATGGGAAAGAGACCCTGGTTGCCTGAAAGTTTACTCTAAGGAGTTTTATATCACAGGCACAGTCGGCATTTAAATACGCTCCATGACTTCCTGGCAGGTCTAACACTTTAATATTCTTCTGTCCTCACTGCAGAAGTTTGTTGCACGAAGCCCTACAGAGGCCAAGATGCTGGAAGTCCATGTTTCTGGCACGTCACTGACTCACTGTGACCCAGAGCAAGCCACGTAACTAGTCTGTGTCCCAAAGCCCATGTTAGTAAAGTGGGGGGGGGGGACAGGAACCCCGCCCTGTGGGGAACCCCTCCATCGCAGGCAGCCGCGCCGGGATCCTGTAAACCCTGCACAAAAAGGGCCAGCCTGGGGAGTTCCACTGTAGCTCAGCAGAAACGAACCCAACTAGTATCCATGAGGATGCAGGTTCAGTCCCTGGCCTCGATCAGTGGGCTAAGGATCCAGCATTGCCCAGTGAGCTGTGGTGTAGGTTGCAGATGCAGCTTGGATCTGGTGGTGGGGTGTCTGTGGCATCGGCTGGCAGCTACAGCTCTGATTCGAACCCTAGCCTGGGAAATTCCATATGCCTCGGGTGTGGCGCTCAAAAGCAAGACATAAATCAATAAACAGCCAGCCCGCCAGGAGACAGACCACCCCTTCACCCACAGAGCGAGTCCGCCTTCTTCCAAGAGTCCTGAGCAAACCGTGTTTTGATGGCATTCCTCCTGTTACACACCGACCGAGAGACAATTCCCTTGGCAGGGCCTGGGCCAGTGTTCATCCAGAATGTGAACTGTATTGAGTAACAGTAGGTTATCTCATGCCTCTTGAATATTCGACATCTGTGCAGCTACACACACTGGAACCTATATTTCACCCTATTGGCAGGCCCGGAAAGGACATATGGTTTAGATTTTTAGACAACGCTCCATGTCAAGAGGTTTTCCTTTTATAGAGGCATATTTTCAGAGTCTCCAAAGCTAAACTCCGTGCAGTTCTCCAGCCCAATCAAGAGCCTCAACACAACTGTGTGTCAGCAGAAGACACTGCTAACTGATATGTCAGAAAATCAATTAATTACTTTGAAAAAGCAGTTAAGAGTAGCCCTGTGAAGCTGCCATGTGAATTATTAAAGATGACAACGTAAGGGTTCCCCCCCCCCCCGCCACTGCCACCCTAAACCAAAGCCCTGTGTCACAGGGTGGTTTAAAATATGCCCTGAATCCTAAATGAAAATCGTACAAAGTTGAAGGAGACAAAAGAGAGAAAGTGACGAGGCTTGGGTGGTGTGGAGCAGAAGCAGGAATTTGCTGATGCTACTAATCGCCACTCGGTGACACACTGCCCACCTCTGGGTTTTCCAGTACGTGGCCCTGTGTCCTCAGACAAGGCTGCAGAAAATCTACCCCCATCTGTCTCCTTTCGTTGGTGGATGGGCAGCCCCGTGCAAAAACTGGACAGGTGTATTCCTTCCCCAGAGTCCTGCTCATCCCAGAGATGATCTCATGAGAGGCCCACCACTGCCTCCAGCTCCCCAAGTTCTAGGTCTGTCTCCATCCTGGCCTGGGCCATTGGAGGCCCCGTGGGTGGGAGGCCAGAGCTTCTCCCACGCCCCAGGTTGTGTCCACTGGGAATGTTTAGCCCAGGTCCAATCACACTCATCCATCCATGTCCTGTTTGTCTGGGAACAAGGCTGAGACTGACCTGGAGCTGCAGATACGCATCGGACCTGCATTTCCCAAATATAGAGAGAATCCCTCCCCCTCAGCTTCGTATGCACCCCAAAGATGAGGAAAGCAGAGGAAACACTGTTCTGCAGTTGTGAGAGGAGCGCCGGGGCTGGGGGAGCTGTACAGAGGCGTCTCCCTCACTGGGTTTCTTTGGTTTCGACTTAACCAGAAATGTTTGCCATGCGGAGCAAGAAAAACCATAAATTTGCATAACCAATGCATCTGCAGCTCCAGTTAGGAACATGCCTCCTCCGACCGCTGGCCAGTTGTGGTGATCACAGTGTGGGAAACTCAGATGCTGTCTGAGGTGGTTCTTTAGGTTGTTGGCCATGTCAACCTCCAAAACCCTCAAGTCACCAAGCGTCAAAAGGTCAAAAGCCGAAAGGAGGGGAGTTCCCACTGTGGCTCAGTGGGTTAAGAATTCGACTTGTATCCATGAGGAGGCAGGTTTGATCCCTGGCCTTGCTCAGTGGGTTAAGAGGATCTGGCATGGCTGTGGCTATGGCATAGTCCATAAAAAACAAACAAAAAAAAAAGCAGAAAGGAGAGTCCCTGAGCTTTTAGACGGAGACCTAGGTATTAAAAAAGCAAGTCATATAGGGAGATTTTTTTTTTTTTTTTTTGTCACTCAACATCTGGAAGCAGCAAATCCATTCTTCTCCCTCCGAGACCTGGGCTAGAGAGGAGGTGACTGCTGGAGCTCCTCATCATTCATTCATTCACTCATTCATAAAAAGTATTTACTGAGAATCGACTCAGTTCTAAGCACGGTTTTTGATGCCAGCGGCTCTCACCAGCAATGAACAGGATACAGCCGCTCTCTCGCTAAGTTCACTCCACCCATTGCTTGGAAGATGGAGAAGAAGGGCAATCAATAAGTGAAGAAAGAAATTAAATATGACAAATGCATGTCAAAAATAAATCAGCGTGCGTCATATGATACGAGTCACAGTGCAGAGGTAGGAGATGGGGTAACCCTAGCTATTGCTCTAACAGATGATGTTTGGGCAGCTGTGGGAAAATCTGGGGGCACGAGGGTGGGGAACACGTGGTCCCAGCCCATGAAAAGATCCAGGAAGCGCTTGGTATACCCGAGGAACAGGATGGAGGCCGTGGCAGAGCAAGCAGAGGGATGCAGGGGCTCTGTGATGTTGCTGGATCACTTGGTCCAGAGCCTGGAGTTCTGAGTGCTCTGGAATTCTCTGAGCCCCGGAGAACCCTCACAGAGTCTGGGTAGACGTGAGACAGGATCTGATTTACATTAGTCTCTGGCTACGAGACTGTGGCAGGGCTGGCTGCCGGGGCCACTGCCCTTTCTCTCCCACCACAAACCCCAGCACTGAGCTGACCACAGCCTCTCTGTGGGAGCGCGGCTTCAAAGGTGACAGTCAGGTACAGAGCCTTGGCAGATCCCCCCACCTCCCTATCTGATCAAGGATGAGATCCTCTCCTAGGGTGGCTGCCAGCAAATGTCTGGTACTTGGCTTCTCACTTCAGAGACACTGGTTGCTGCTCTTGTGAATTTCACCTTTGCGGCCTCTGATATCGCATCACTGCGAGTGCATTTCTGATGCTGATGTTTACCAACCTCCGTTCCATTATGAAGCACCTACTTCTTCTCCCTTGGATCCTATACCACCCCAAGGAACAGTTTTATGTGTCCAAATCAGGAAGCTTCCCCTTGCCTTCAATCTGATAGCTCCTCCTTCTCCCAGGAAACTCCAACAAAGGCTCTCTGTGCCCTCCTCCCAGCACTTGTATTGAAGTATTATGCAACATGAAACTAATGTGCCAACCCGCACATCAGGAGTCCTGACTGGTGTGTGATTCATGCACAAGGCCACCCGCAGTGCCAGGTGCTGGCCGGTGAGCATGGCACCCATCAAAGGGCAGCGTCTGGACCCCATCCACCTTGCAGGGGGCTCTGTCTGAGGCCAGGTTGCAGTGGGAAAGGGGGAGCTGCACTGTCACATCCAGGGCTAGTGATGGAGAGGACGATGACTACTAGCCCTTCTGCCTTGGCATGTCACTTTCATTATGTGGTTCTTGACTTCAGCAAGGCAGTTCCTTTCTTCTCAGTTCCCAGAAGCCTAAATGAATTCCCCACCAGAAAAAGAAAGAAAGAAGGACGTTTTAAAAATTATCTCTGTCACTGATGATCAGGAAATTACAAAAAGGAGCAAACTAGGACCTGAGAGCCTGAAGCCTCCAGCTCTTGTAGGGAGAGGGGCAAGAGAAGCAGAGCCCTTTGCTCACTTGCCAGACACCGGGGAGCCATGAGGCATGACTCAGGCCCCCACATGCCCACACTGGTTTTACAGAATGGCACACAGAGGGAGAGAGAAGTCTGGAAGCCCCTGGGGAAGAGACAGCCAAGCCATGAATCCAGCAAGCACGGGAGCTGGTTGGTGGAAGCTGATTTGGGGCCAGTTTATATAAACCTTGATTTATTTAAAATGGAATCCCTTGGCTTGTTCCAGTGTCCATGTTGGCCTGAGGGTGTCCTTCAAGCCGTGACACACTGCGGGGAAGGGGGGGGGGGCCAAGCACAACATGGCAGGTAAGAGTTTCTAAAAGGAGGAGGAGGAAAAAGAGGAAGATGTGATACAGAGTAAGCACTTTTGGTGAGAGGGTCCAGCACCCCAAAGAGCAAGTGTGAATCTTGCAGAGAAGCGTCTGCTCCTCTGTACTTTCCGACGACAATGAGAGATGCTCATCTCCATCTCTTGAAGGATGGCAGGGCTGGAGCCAAGGAGCCACAGTGAGCCCCCCTGACTCATCAGAACAGCTCACCACCTTCTGCCCCTCCCTCTGGGGACGTGCAGGACATCAAACAGAACAACATCTATTTTTGTTTTTTTCTTTTTTTTTTGCCTTTTTTTAGGGCTGTGCAAGGTGAGCATGGTACCCATCAGAGGGCAGCGTCTGGACCCCATCCACCTTGCAGGGGGCTCTGTCTGGGGCCAGATTCCAGTGGGAAAGGGGGAGCTGCACTCTATCAGGGCTAGTGATAGAGAGAACGGTGACTATTAACCCTTCTGCCTTGGCATGTCACTTTCATTATATGGTTCTTGACTTCAGCGAGGCAGTTCCCTTCTTCTTAGTTCCCAGAAGCCTTCTTAGTTCCCAAGCCGCGTCTGCAACCTATACCACAGCTCACAGCAACGCCGGATCCTTAACCCACTAAGTGAGGCCAGGGATGAAACCCACATCCTCATGGATCCTAGTCGGGTTCGTCACCATTGAGCCACAAAGGGAACTCCTATTTTTCTTTCTTTTTTTGTGTGTAATGTAGTACCTCAAGAGCTCAGAATTCTCTGCATTTGGGGCAGCATGCGAGCTGTATTAAGAAGTTGTCAGAGTTCCCATTGCGGCTCAGCAGGTTAGGAACCTTACTAGTATCCATGAGGATTTGGGTACGATCCCTGGCCTCACTCAGCGGGTTAAGGATCCGGCATGGCCGTGAGCTGTGGTGTAAGTCGAAGACGCGGCTCAGATCTAGCATTGCTGTGGCTGTGGTGTAGGCAGGCAGCTACAGCTCTGATTCAGCCCCTAGCCTGAGAACTTCCATATGCCTTGGGTTGAGTCCTACCAAAAAAAAAAAAAAAAAAGTTGCCTCTGTGCCCAGAGAAGAGGGCAGTGCCACTCTCACCTGTCCCTTATCTCTTCTTTCCTAGTTGATTTTCACAATTGCAGGGTTGGGTTTGAAGTGAGACATGCAAAAAAAAAATGAGAAGGGAGGGGCGATGTTATTAACCCATTTGATGTGATCCAAATGGATTCCATCAGCTTGCTGCATCACGGAGATGAACTTAACATGAGCGAGCATCATTCGTCTGGCAGGGCTGGAGCTCAGTTCCAGAGAGCGCCCGTGTCAAATGAGAGGAGAGCAAGGGTCCTATTAAGGCCCTCGCTGACATCTCACCACAAAAAAAGAGAACATCGAAGTCGGCCTGGTGTGCTGTCCACACAGGGAGTCCTGTGAATAGGGCCCCAATGTCAGGCCCAGTCTCAGTGGCCTTTTGCACCATCCAACACAGCCTGGCCATGAGCATTTTTTGCACTGCACCAGGATTGAGGTTTAATTTGTGCAGAAACAACAGGCATAAACTAGTTGTGTAGCTTATCTGTTGCACAATAGCTTAAACAGAGCCAAATTATACTCCTGTCCTCCCAGCAGGCGTGCCCACTAGCGCTGACACACACACACACACACACACACACACACACACACCTCGAGAAGATCTATTATAGCAGAAAGATCGATGACTCTGTTCCTCTTTCTTTAGAATTATAAGATAAGCCCTTTACTTGTCCTGAATCTTCGGTCACATTCAATGTATATGCAAAAGTTCAAAGGCTGACTCTGACAAAGGGCGTTTGGAGAAGTATGATAAAATGTGTCTGATAAAACACACACAAAAGACTTTAGCAATAAAGACTTATAAACTGGGAAAGCAGGACTTGGGCAGCGGGTTTGAAACAGTATTATCTACAGCTTCAGCACTGAAAGATAGTGGCCCGGAGCAGGAGGCTTTATCTGGCCTCCACAAGAAGAGAGATTGTACCGCCCCCGAACCACCCTGTCTGCAAAGCCCAGGAAACACCTTGCAGAGGGACTGATGCAACCATCACCACCCTGGCCGGCCCTTGGTGACAGTTAAGAAGTGTCACAACACAGCATTGAGCAACCACCTCATGCATCATCTCGGCCTGGCCTGTGTTTTACGCGACGCTTTCCCACTGGAGAGACAAAATGGGACGTTTAGGGTAACATTTTTTTGGTTCTTCCCTTGCTTTCAGTTTAGATCGTCAAAGAGAGGCAAGGGGCATTTTCCCTTCTGCCTTTCCCATACAGTTTGAAACATCCTTTCCAACTGACGTTTCAGGTAGAGGATTAGTCACAGTCGTTCTTTTGCATTAATTTCTCGAGAGTTTCAAGGGGTTCTCCGTACCTCTCCTGGGAGATTCATGACTCAGTCCCCGCAATTTCTTCAAAGCTGGAGTTTAATTTATGTGATTGCAATTGGGAAGCCACTTTGAAAGGGGAGAAATCAACTTAGTTTTTCGTGAGTTCTAAATTTTCTGTAAATAAAATTTCACAAGTCTATCCCTCTTTAAAAAAAAAAAAAAGTAGCAACACAGCTGTTGATAGAGTAGCAGGTTTGAGTGCACGGCAGTAATGCACAGGTCAGGGGGTCCCCAGATCAGCTACTATTGAGGGACCTGGGGAAAAAAACACTCTTTTTTTTTTTTTTGGAAATGCATGGATTATACAAAGTGTCTGCTTAGACACTTCTTACTTCCCAAAATAATCGGATGTCATTCCACAGAAGGGTGGCCCTCAAAATAGTTCCACTCTTGGAGTTCCTGTTGTGGCACAGCAGAAATAAATCCAACTAGGAACCATGAGGTTGCAGGTTCAATCCCTGGCCCTGCTCAGTAGGTTAAAGATCTGGCATTGCCATGAGCTGTGGTGTAGGTTGCAGACCCATCTCAGATCCTGCGTTGCTGTGACTGTGGTGTAAGCCAGCAGCTGTAGCTCTGATTTGACCTCTAGCCCGGGAACCTCCATATGCTGAGGGCGTGGCCCTAAAAAAGAAAAGAAAAAAAAAAGTTCCACTCTGATTTGTTTTATAATAATCCTTCACCATTGATAGCTGTGCCTGGCTTTTCCAAGTGCTTCAGCGGCAATGGTTGAGTGTGGTCTTGTCTCTGTACGACTGGATCACTTTGTTGTACCACAGAAATTTATCATAGCCTTGTAAATTAACTATACTTCAACAAAATTTTAAAAAATACAAAAAATAAAGACTTTAAAGACGTGAAAAAAAAATAATGTGGTCTTCTGAATAACCTGCTGACAACATCAGGGCTCTAGGCTTGGCCAGTGAGGAGATGGAGGTGCAGAAGTTAGAGGACCTTCAGAGAGTCACAGAGGCGCGCATGCCGAGTCACTCTCACAAAGTAAGAAAAAGGGAAATTTTAGTCCAGAGGCTTCCAAACGCTTTTGAATTGCAAGGAACAGTAGAAAGCAAGTTCCATGCATGACTCAGGAGATGGCTCTGTCAATCAAAAAAGGGCTTCAGGAAGCAATAGTTGTTCTTCCTACTTGTAAAGCACTCTGTTTTTCATTTTTTTTCCTTCTATTTCATTTTCTTTCTTGTATTTGTATAATAATAATTATTATAATAATGTCCTTGTTGTTGCATTTGAAACCAACGAATGGGTCACAAGCTGATTTTGAAGTCACTGTTCAGAAACTTTTCCCATGGCAGTGCCCTACTCTTTTCTAAATCAGAATTCGAGATGCACTTCTCTGGGTTTCTGATGCTGCGTGTCATTCTCCTACGACGCTCTTCTCACTTGGTCAAGAGCCCCCTAAGACTGTCACTAGGGGAAGCACTGTCCCTAGGGTCAAGCCTTCTGAGAAGGTACATGACCCTCCTGGCTATGAATACACCATCCAGACCTAATAAATAATGAATACTAATGACAACGCCGAGACACCTATTTGCCTTGTATTCCCAATAAAGTCAGAAGGAGAACGGGGGCTGTTCCCTAAAAATGGCATACGCCTCTCTAAAGAAAGGGCTTTAATGCACTTTATATTTAAACCGAAAGGCCCTGGGCTGAAACCCAAACTGAGATGGCCTCTCCTCCTTAAGTACCCTTCTGGAAAAGCCGTTGAAATATTTATCCATCTATCTGGGTTCAGTGCTTCGGAAGCAGCCCACTTCTTTATGTCACCTTCCCAAGGGGGGACCTGCTTACACCTTTCTTTGATGTGGGGACAGGCTTCTTGTCAGAAGCAAAGGAGTCCTTTTGGAAAGTCATGGTCTCTGAAACTTCTTGAATAAGAACTAAACAACATTGGGCTTCCGTGTGGTTTGGTTTGGTTTTGTTTGTTACTTAAATTTATTTTATATTAGGGTATAGTTGATTTACAGTGTTGAGTCAATTTCTACAGTACAAAAGGAGAGAATTTCTCATATTATCATCCATTATGGCCTAGCCCAAGAAACAAACTCCGTTTGTTTTTTTGTTTTTTTAAATACACATAATTCACAGATAGATTTCTCTGTGCATCTGGTCAAGTTCTTACTTTCACGGCTCTATCTCTTATGTGGCCAAGGGCAAGTTCTTTAACCTCTTTAAACCTAAGGGGATAATAGTTCCAAATGTCATAGGATTATGGAGAGGATTAAATGAGCTAATGCTTGGAGAGCCCTTGCCACAATGCCTGGGGCTCAAGGCAGCTCAGGCTCTAAAAGAAGGTTAGAGAGCATTCTTATTGTCCACGAAATATGCCCAGTCATCACAACCCTATTAGCATAAAGAAAGCTTTCTCTTTTGACAAATCAATTCCACGGCTTTCTCTGTTTTCTGAGACAAGGAACACTTGATGAGGCCCCGGAGGTCAAGGGATGCAGTCTCTTATCTTCAGGGAGATGCACTTCCCCAAACCTGTTAAAACTTAGCACATCTCAAATCCAGTGCTGGACATCATGTATCATGAGCTGTGGTAATGACATCCAGGCTGTTCCTGGTCATTTCTTTCCTTGACCTAAAGTCACTATATACACTTGGACATTAGCTTTCTTTTTAAAAACAGCAAAGAATTGTTGACTTTTAAGGATCCAAAGAATTTGTCTCAGAGGTGAGGAGTTTTGCTTTTTCGAGGGAAGGCTGGCTTCATTACATAAGTCAGAGATGCCTCCTTCCCTTCTGTTCAAAGTAAAACAAACAGCCCTCCAGCAGAGAGGTTCTTGTTTCACGCATTGCTATTGAGGAGCTAGTTGGGGTCTATGTACTGGGGATTTCCACATGCCAAAAACTTAAAGATCAAATTAAATAAATAAATAGGAGTTCCCGTCATGGCTCAGCGGTTAACAAACCCAACTAGCATCCATGAGGACAAGAGTTTGATGCCTGGCCTTGATCAGTGGGTTAAGGATCCAGTGTTGCTATAAGCTGTGGTGTCACAGATGTGGCTCAGATCTGGCGTTGCTGTGGCTCTGGTGTAGGCTGGCAGCTGCAGCTCCAATTCAGCCCCTACCCTGGGAACCTCCATACGCCGAAGGTACAGCCCTATAAAGACCAAAAATAAATAAATAGATAGATAGATAGAAGATCTTTTGCTATACAAGTTTTTATTTTTAGATTCAGGGAAGAGAGAGTGTCTTTGATAAGTTTCAGGTGATCCAGCAGTTTCTAGATATTCATCCACACCTTTATTATTTTGTTCCAGATACTTTAAGCTTAGGAAAAACAAAAATTAACAAAAATTAAAAATTCCATTGTTGCTGTACCATTCTCTATAATATGTGGAAGCAATGTTCATTTATTACTTTAATGTCTTAGTTTGTACCTGAATTTGTACATAGTTTTACCCATAAGAATTCTATAAACCTTTTTTTTTAGTTTTATTGACTTAGAGTTGATTTGTAATGTTGTGTAGAATACTTAAATAAAAGTGACAGATAAAAAATAATAAAAAACACATGCAAAACACAGAAATGACAAATAACAATAACATTCTCAGGGGTTTGTTTGTTGTGGTTTTTTGGTGTTTTTTGTTTTTAGTTTCGTTTTGGTTTGGTTTTTTGCTACTTTGCCTTAAGGCAGTGTGCCGTTTTCACTAGAGGAATGTCTTTGCAGGCAAGTATGATTAATCGAACCATCATTTATCATTATCAGAAAAATAAATCACATACAAAAGTGGAGATAAATCTTCCAAGTAACTTTATTTCCTTCTCATTCCTAGTAAGCAAGGGGTTAACCTGAAGTCTTAAACTATTTCCACTCTAATTGGGAAGGATGAGGGGAAAATCATTTCAGTAACAAAATGAAAATTGCTAGCCTATAGCTGCCCCAGGCAAAAAGAAAAGAAATGAATTCTCTCGGGAGCTTGGTTAGTGAGGAAGAAAAAATTTCCATCTTGCATGTTGATTCATGGCCTTGTTAAACTTGCAAGTGTTAAATAGTGATCTCTAGAACAGTGAGTGGATCAAGAGAAGGGGTCTGTCTGTCTGCCCAGGCCTCCCAAGCTGAGTTCACTAGGCAATTTCTGGACACTCTCCTTCATTCAGCTAAACCAGGTGCCGGCTCAGTTTGACCACTCAGCATGGTGTTTACAGGTCCAATGGGACCCTCCCCTGGCACATGGGTAAAATTTTCTTCTGTCCTCCTTGGAAGTCATTTCATTATTTGTTGTCTTCAGCAAGAGAGAGTTCTCTACTCTCCAATACAGTAGTTCCTGTTTTAGAAGTGGTAAGGAATAGACTTGAGCTGGAATATTTTTCTCCAAAAAAGTGAAATGTTCCCTTGATGGAGAACTTAACAATTATAAAACTCCTTATAATTGGATGATTTTTAAAAATTCTGAAAATCTGGAGTTCCTGTCAGGGCCCAGGGGAAATGAATCCAACTAGGAACCATGAGGTTGCAGATTTGATCCCTGGCCTCAATCACTGGGTTAAGGAACTGGCATTGCCATGAGCTGTGGTGTAGGTCACAGAAAAGGCTCGGATCTGATGTTGCTGTGGCTGTGGCATAGGCTGGCAGCTGTGGCTCTGATTCGACCCCTAGCCTGGGAACTTCCATATGGTGTGGGTGTGGCCCTAAAAAGAAAAAAAAAAAACTGAAAAGCCACATTGATTTAAATATTTGCTGCATCCCCTCCTTTACAAAAATTACCCTAGAGTGCTGTATTTCAAATAATGCTTGTGAAATTTTCCTCAGGATGGGTGTCTTCTTGGCAATGGAATTGTTTAGGTGACAAGAGAAACAAGAACTATACAAACAATTACATTTAGAATGGATAAGCAAGGAAGTTCTACTCTATACCACAGGGAACGATGTCCAGGCTCTTGGGATAGACCATGATAGGAGATAATATGATAAAAAGACTATATATATATGACTGGCTCACTGTGCTGTACAGCAGAAATTGATGTAACACTGTAAATCAATTATACTCTAATTTTTTTAAATGGAAAAAAAAAAGAACTATGGGAGTCCGTTACATTCACTAAACATCAGAGAACTTAGAGCTCAGGAGTTCAACTAGAAAGGAACTGTTTATTGATCACTGGAAGCTTATCATCCTATTTGGACAATCATCTGTTCCTTTGATCTTATTATTTAAAAAAAAAACCTACCAATTGTGCAAAAATATGTGCCCCCAAAGTCTTCAAGTTTTCTGTGCTTAATAATTTTTAATATTTTTTGCCTGTATTTTGCTTTCATTGGACTTCTAAGTATAAATTGGCCCTTCGCTGACAGATAAGATCAATTTTTCTGATGTTTTTGTTAAATTTTGTTAAAAAGTATTTCAACCCTTTTAAAAACAGGTGAACAAGAATGAACACTGTTATGCATTCAAAAAAAGTAGTGAAACTGGTGTCATTTTTGGAATAGATTTAAATTATAGCTTTTCTCTAAGCAATCCAAGACAATCCTACCAGGAAGTTTCAATCTGACTTAACCATGGTTTGATGGAGAAAGCGGCAATGATGCTTCATAAGACATATATGCAAATGTGGTTTTTTAGAAAATTAAAACAAATATTCTTATTAACATATATTGCTGTGCAGTATTATATTAGTTACAGGTGTGCAATATTCACTTACTTTTTAACGGTCATATCCTATTTATAGTTCTTATAAAATATTAACTACATTCCCCATGTCATACCGTCTATCCTTGCTAGTTGTTAACAAAATTGTTAATATTCCACTTCAGGGTCTGGGGCATATCCATAAAAGTGTGATTATTACTGGAGCATCAATTATATGATATTATATAATATTATTAATGTCATCTGAAAATAGGTAACATCGCAATGCAGATCTTTGTATTTTTTATGAAACGTAGAAAACGCAGTAAAGTAATTGCATAGAATGATTTGCTTCCATTGTTGCTGATGTTTTAAACTCTTTCGTTGCATACTGCAACGTGAAATTTTAAAGCTTCTGTGGAGTATAATTCCATGACCCCGCAGAAAGCAGGATTATGACCATCTTAGCCCATTATTCCATATCAAAGCCTGTTTTCCAAATCTGAAGATAGAAGTACTAATACAAAAGGATTTGCCTTATCCGAGTGCCTGGAAAAACCCTCTAAGACCAACATTTGGCAATTTATTATTTAATTGATCAATACAGATATCACAGCAATTCCTTCACAGATAATTATACTTCTTACTCTTGATTCTTAGGTAGATTTTCCATGCCTAGGACAGACTGGGGAGTCAGCATCCAAGATTTATCTCAAGCCTTTCTAGAAAGTTCTGCTATAATTTGGGAAATTTCTCTACAGTCTACATGGGATCATAGATAGAAAGTGTTTTATCCCAGTGGGGGGAAAAAATCACCGATTTGATGTTTCAACGGTTGTAAGAATAATGATAAAGACTGTTACAGCTGTTTATTCTAAAGAAATTTAAAAAGCGATGTTGTATATCCATTTTATTTTATAAACTAGCATTTTATAATACCATACATAGTGAAACACCACCTATTGGAATGACATGGACAAAAGAGAATTAGTAAAAAGGATGAATTTTGATACTTTTAAATAATTGTACTATAAGTAATATTTATGAGTAAATATGCATTGCTTTCCAAGCTCAATCATTTGTAAATGATAGAACAGAACAGCAATGCATTTCTGCTACTTTCTAAAAGATGCAGAATCTCAAATTACTTCCTCGTGTGTTTATTTAAATCACAGCTCCTTGGGCCTACTTGAATGAAGAGAAATTATATATGTAGAGTCAGAGGAATCCTATTTAAATTGGTAGTTTTCTTAAATTGCATTGTCTTAAGTTAATTCTATTTGCCTTTTTCTTCTTTTCCCCTCCCCGCTCAAATCCAAGTTCACCCCAGCCATATGCTGATCTTGGTCAGCCCAGACCCGTTCGATTTCTTATAGTTCCAAGTGGCATTTATATATAAATATTCGCAGAGCTGGAAAGCCTGCTTGTCCAAGGTTCCCATTGGGTAGGTGAGGAAACTGAGGCTGGCACAAAGTAAGCAACTCATCAAACTGACCTACAGTTAATCCAAAACCTTTCTCCCAATATCTAGCAGATCAAGAACCAGTTAAACTGACTCACCTAATTATTTTATTTTTATTATCTTTATTTATTTATTTATTTATTTATTTTGCTTTTTAGGGCCGCACCCAGGGCATATGGAGGTTCCCAGGCTAGGGGTCAAATCAGAGCTACAGCTGCTGGCAATGCCAGATCCTTAACTCACTGAGTGAGGCCTGAGATCGAACCCGCAACCTCATGGTTCCTAGTCGGATTCATTTCCACTGCACCATGACAGGAACTCCTCACCTAGTTATTTTTAAACATTAATGTTTCATAAATATGAGTCACACCTTCCCATTTCATAATTGCCCCTGTGAGAGAGTAAAGACAAAGTATAAACACAAAGGATAAAATTAAGTGCTTGCTTTATTATGGTGGAAGGACACACCAGAAATGAGGACCAGGACTCCTGTGTATTCATTCAGGCATTCATTCATTTTTTTTAACCTTATCTTAGAGAACATGTGTTTTGTTTCTAACTCATAGTGGCAGAAATGGTTTTAAATATACTAATTCAGGGAGTTCCTATTGTAGCACAGTGGAAATGAATACCTCATGTATCCATGAGGATGCATGTTCAATCCCTGGCCTCGCTCAGTGGGTTACGGATCTGGCGTTGCTGTAAGCTGTGGTGTAGGTTGCAGATGTAGCTCGGATCTAGTATTGCTGTGGCTGTGATAGGATGGCAGCTATAGTTCCCATTCAGCCCCTAGCCTGGGAACTTCTATGTGCCAAAGGTGCCACCCTAAAGAGAAAAAAAAAAAGAAAAGAAAAAGAAAATACTAAATTAAATGTCTAAAGTAAAGCAGACTCTAAAAGTAATGTTTTTTAATACCCTATTTCTATCATCAGAAAAATTAACTGTTGTAACATTCCCCAATTAGGGGACTCAGAGCCATAGAAAAGCGTATAAATGCACATCCTGGTCCGTCAAGTGCAGCAGACTTTGAGACTTAAGTTCTTTCCATGGTGCTTGGATAGGGGCTGTCACTCAAAGAGCAAACCAGTTTCATGCAAGGCCGGTGGTTTCTCAGCCTCTCACTTAAAACACACCTCTGGGCATTCCCATTGTGGTGCAGCGTAACCAAATCCAACTAGTATCCATGAGGACATGGGTTCAATACCTGTCCTTGCTAGTGGATCAGAGATCCAGCATTGCTGTGAACTGTGGTGTAGGTCACAGATGTGGCTGGATCCTGAGTTGCTGTGGCTGTGGCATAGGCCAGCCTCTGTAGTTCCAATTCTTACTCCTAGCCTGGGACCTTCAATATGCCATGGGTGAGGCCCTAAAAAGCAAAAAAAAAATAATTCATTAATTAATTAATTTTTAAAAATACACCTTCTCTCTATGACTAGTGGAGCCAAAGAGAATATGGACAGATTCAGGGCCCTTCTAGGATCCACGCATTAGCCCTTTGACCTCTGTACCGAACCCACTAGATTAAGGGGTGGAAACCAGTATACTTGCCCTCAAGAGATGCTCAAATCATTGAGGATTCCCAGCAGACCCTGAGGAACTAATGCAGTGAGACGGGCCTGCAGTTTCTGCTGCAGACCTGGCCCTAGATTTCCTCTTTGTTGTTTCTTCTGAGGGCTAGAAGAAAGAGATGGGCTCACTCTAGAACTTAGGCCAGTAGCTGCCTTGCAGTTGATTTGAACTCATTATTTATACTGAAAGATTGCTAGAAAATTGACATATGGAGTATTTTTTTAATCTATATGCTATATTTCAAAATAAACCTGTTTATAGGAATTGCTTCTTGAATGCGTATCATTCAACCACTTTCCAATTCTGTTTTAAAATCGTGACCTAATGAAAGCAAAACCTCTTATTCTAATCCATGTTGTCTCTATGAATTTCATAGGAAAAAAAAATGTCTTGGAAAAGAAAGTGTCAAGACACTTTGGCAATATTCTTTCAGAGCTCAAAGAAACCAAAGCATATTGTACAGGCTGCCCCATCAGTGGCTGGTAAATGTTAAGTGGAAATGAACAATGTATGAGGTGGGTTTGTGGCTCATCCGTGGCTGTGAAAGTACATTAGTGGCAATGGCAGTGGTCCTTAGGCCTTTGCAATTTAGTTGTCTTCTTTGTGTATGTGTGTCCTTATGACTCCAAGTCAATCAAGTGATGCTGTAATAGAATTCTGAACTTTGCTTCAGGACAGCTCGGAGGGAAAATATGACTCAAGAAAGATGCATTACTTAATGGCCTTCACTAATAGTAGGTTAAAAACAGAGCTCACATGAGCACAAGCAGAATAGTAGCAAAATTGCTCTTCAGAGTAAATTGTGTTTTGAGTGGTTGCCCTTGAACTGCACTGTCTAACACAGTAGCCACTAGCCATGGGTGACATTTGAGGACTGGAAACGTGGCTAGACTGAGTTGAGATGCACTGTGAATATAAAATACACTCAGGAGTTTGGAAACTTACTAAAAAAAAAGAAAAAGAAAGTAAAATATCTCATTAATAATTTTATATTGATTACATATTGAAATAAAAATATTTTGAATATACCGAGTTAAATAAAATATACTTTAATATATGATTAATTTCACACATTTTTTTCCTTTTTTAATGTGGCTACTAGAAAATTTTAAATTACATGTATAGCTCACATTACACTTCTAGAGGATGCTGCTGCTTTAGAATGAGAAAGAATGGTCACACCGTTTAAAGACAACTTGTCAAGAACTAGTGGAGAAATTTGATAATAGCATAGTGATATGAACTGTCTTGCAAGGTGGTTTAGCTTGCTGGCTCTGACTGGGCATGCCAGGGACAAACTGCACAGGTTCAGGTTGGGCCAATTGTTGAATCTCAGTTTCTCCATCTATCAAGTGAAGGGAGTAATTATGGACTGTTTGCTGCTAGAGGGTTAAATGGAATAATGCCTGTAAGGTCCTTAGTCTGAGGTCTGATAGCAGACGCACTGATAAAAGGGAGCTTCTATTGTCATGGTTGTCTTGGTCAACTTGGGCTGCTCTAAGAAAATACCATAGACTGAGTGGCTTACACAACAGAAATTTAGTGGTTCTGGCAGCTGGAAGTCCATGGTCAGGATGCCAGCATGGTTGGGTACCAGTGAGAGCCCTCTTCTTGGCTTGTAGTTGGCTGTCATCTTGCTGTGTACTCATGCAACAAGGAGAAAGAGAGAGAGAAGAGAAAGGCTCCGGTCTCTCGGTCCAAGGGCACTCATCCCATCATAAGTACCCCACCCACATGACTCATCTAGACCCCATGACCTCCTACAGGCCCCAGCTCCTAATACCATCACATTAGCATTTAGGGCTTCAACTTATGAGTTGGGCAGGAGGTGGGGAGGGGAGGGACACAAACATTCAGCCCATCACAATAGTTTGAAAAGTCCAAATAGCTTTCATGTCGATTTGAATTTGCAATGTGGTCTAGCACGTGCTAGTTATAGTTTTTGCTGGATACTGAGCAGTTGGCTTTGCCAACACTGAGTGGGCTCTTTGAACCAGCAGCAGTGGCATCTTAGAAAGCTTGTGGGAAATGCAGGACCTCAGGCTCCACCCCAAATCTACTGAATCTGCACCTCACTAGATTCCAGGGCTTACAATACACACTGTTTATGCAGTGCTGTCTAGGGAATTCAAGAGGAGGGAGCCTCACTGGCAAGGTGTTCAAAATCCAGTGCTATGTGTTTGTGTGCAGGTGCAGATGAGTCAAAAAAGAATGAGACAGTTATAGCGTTGGCTTGGGGGGGGGGCAATAAAAGATACCCTTTCTCTCCAGTGATCCAGAGCCAATCATGAGCTAGGCAAAGAAGCTGACCAGACAGAAATCAAAATAAAACAGCTATATCACTGATAAGATTTTTGGAGAACAGTGACTTCAGTGTGTGGCTTCCTGCCACTGAGCCCCACAAATAGAGAGATGTACTTATTAGCATGCAGGCCATGTCCCCCAGAACAGTAAGAGGAGGGAAGGGCATGCGTGCTGGGTTTCTAATGCTGCCAAACTAACAAATGACCCCAAACTCAGCTTACCCAACACCCATTCCACCATTTCTGTTTGTTTTTTGTTTTTCCACCAGCACCTATAATTCTGTTCTGAACTCCCCAAGCTGATTCCTGATGTCTGCCTCCAAAACCATCTGGTCTTGATGGTTTTGACTGCTACTTATAGCACCTGGGCCAGAAATGGGGGACCCCTCTCCCTCCATCCCCTCAGTGCCCCCTTTTCTGTCTCTGTTGTTTCACCTTAATGCTCGAAGTCTTTGCCTGGCCAGGCTGTAATTCTCCTGCTCCTTCTCTCCCACCTCCAATTTACCTATCCACCTCTGACAGACTTATTTTCCCAAAATATGTATTCACTATGGTATTTCCCAGATTCCAAGTTGCTCCTAGAACCCATTGCCCTCACGTTCAAGTTCAGATTTCTCCAGGTTGTGTAAGCTGCCTTTGACCTGTCTGTGTTCATGTCTGCCAGCGTCATGCCATTTGCAAGCTGCCACTCCCCAACCCATGAGCCAACCTTACTGGAACTGACAGGCTGGTCATAACTTCTTCCACACCTTTCTCGTGCTGATCCTTCTGCCTGGAGAGCCCTATCCCTACCTCCCACCCTTCCCCAAGCCCTTCCTCCCCCGCTCCCAACCACCTGGGGTAAATCTACACAACCCCCAGGGGCAAATGAAATGTCACCTCCACCAGAAAAGTCCAGAGCCCACCAGGTGGTGCCAACCCCTGTGCCTTGTCTCCCTGGCTCCTAGACCCTGCACACGTGTCCCTTCACAGCCTGACACTCCATTGCTCCCATTTATGGGCCAAATGGACCTTGACCTGCTCCTGAAACTTTGTAGATGGCCAGAAATAACCTCAAGATATGAATCATAAATTTTTGAGATTTTGTAGGATAAAGAATTTCAGGGCTGTTGTCTGATGGAGAATTTGAGACAGAATATGTTGTAAAAGAGAAAGATGAGAGCAGAGTTTAATTTTTCAGAAGGCTAAAAAAGGACACCCATAAAAATACATCGTTGTGGTTCAAAAAGAAACACAGCTCATCACGTGTGTAGATGTGTGTGCGCCCGCGCAAGCTCGCGCGCAGAAATGAGGCATAAACAACCTTGGGCAGGTTTCCTAAAATGAGGTTCCTGGTCTGCAAAAAAAATGCTGGGATTAAACCAGGCAAAGTATCTGAAAGCATTTGGCCATTGCCTGGCACAGAACAGCATTCAATGAGAGAAAAAGAGAGCTGTAGCGCAGGCTAGCCAGACAAACCTCTCACTGTCATGACAACCTCAGACCTCCCCTCTCTTACAATTCAGGTTCTAGCGCCTCTATGAACTCCTTGGGCAAGTGATTTCAAATCTTTACAGGGGTGACTTCGTGCAGTCTACCCCCCCCCCAACCCCTACCCTCTAGCTCAACGCTGAGCCCTATGTCCTCAAAGCCACTGACAGGGGACAGAGTAAGAAAGCCTTCCACAGACCACACGCACACCTTTCAAAAGCCATTCATTTCTTCTGCCTTTGCTTTTAGGAAAACAAAAACAAAAACTTAGCTCTTCTCCCAGAATCCCTGAAATATTAGGTGTGTAGACAAAACACTCGCCTTTCTGCTCGGCTTCTCCTACTTCTCAGTCTAAGACATGGAGAGGCTTCTCAGGGTCTCAGAATTTCCAGGGTGGTTGGTTCTGTGGGTCACTTTATATAACCTCAGCTGTCTGGTAGATCTCATTGTGGTGGATCGCCTGCCCTTCCCATGCCTAAAAACTAAACTTACTAACTTCAGGGTACGTTTGCTATTTTTTGCCTTATCATTCAAAATTAGGGCAACTAATTATTTGGCTGCTCAGGGTTTTCTGAATCCTTGCAGAGTCACTTTATGTACCTGTAAACCACAATCCTGCTGTTTTTCTCATAGGTAGTCCTGTGAGACTACCTATATTTAATTCTTTTAATTTTTCATCATGGGGCGGCCCTTCAGAACCCCTTATTATTTTAGTTGCCCTTCTTGCTTTGGCAAAAATATAAGACTAAGAAGTTGAAAATCTTGTTCTCCTGCCTATTTAAACGGCGTCTGGAAATCTGAAATAATCATCTCCTTTCTTAGTTTTAAAGGTTTTATTTAAGCTCTATTAACTAATATTGTACAGTGGAGTTGAAAGCTTTAGGTATGCTGTATTTGAAATGCTCAAATCCTAAGACTTTGAAACATGCAATTTCCCCCAGGTAATCATTCAGTGCTGATCATTAGCAACATGCAACCCTGAAGAATCATTTCAAATTCAAAACAACAATATATGGACGTATTTGAGGGAAAGAGAAACAGCTTCTCATGACTTTGCCTAATTGATTTACTTGTAACCATATATGCAGCAGCATATAAAGTGATTCATATGTGGAACTTATCATATGACAATTATTTTCAATAGTGATTGATATCACCTGTTATTTCAAGAATGAAAGCTTTCAATATAAATAATCTGCCCTTCTACCAAAAGGAAAGAAAGGAAATCAAGCAAGAAAGGACCATTTCTAAAATGTCCTATCACTGGAAGTAAATGATCATAATGTGTATTTACTAGTTTGTTTCTCTTAGAAGGTGTATTCCAAATTGCTCGCTTTTATCACTTTGGAAACTAATCATATTTTTAATGTTTGCATGGCTTCTAGTATGTTAGAGATTTTTAATGTTTTTGTATTAAGGTTTGGTTTTAATTGCACTTTGAATTGGGATGCATCCCTATATTCTCCAAAGGTATTTTTAATGTTCATTAAATAAATCACATTTGTATCACATATAGAGCTTAAAAGAGGTGATTCTATAAAAGATAAAGATTCTGTATTAGCCAGCCATAGAAAAAAATTAGTTGAAGGCGCAGAAAGCCATATGCATATCTAACAGTTCATTTTTTATATGATGATTTACTGTTTTAAGTTATTTTTGAGCCAAAGCTGGACAATAGGCTATAAAAAATTTCCAGTGCTAAAAAGTGAGGCAAGAAGCTATCCAAAAAAAAAAAAAGAGGGGATTTAATTTTTATACTTGCATTCATTACAATTACAATTAAATTAATCATCTTGACTAAATTTGGTGTTTGCTGTCCGTATAGTCATACAATTATTTAATATTCTTAATTTCTTCTCTTTCAGAGTGTGTCCACGGAATGAATCCACCTAGAGATGTCCACGGTATGTCAGATTCCAAATTATATTTTTAATAAAATATGTACAGGCATATATATATTTTTTATCTATGTGTTTCTATAAATAACATGATATAAAATAATCAGGATTTTTTTTGCTGATTCAAAAATACTTAAAAGCTGTCTTTCATTTGTAAATGTTAAACATATAAAACATTGCAATGAAATCTTAAATGATACCCTCGGTTCTACAGCTTTTACCACAGGTGCATTCTGCTGTTATTAAGTGACTCTATATAGACTGTCTCTAAAAAAAAAAAATAGGGCTTGGCTTCTATGTGTTATAACTTAGTTTATTACTTTTGGTACAGTAATACAAAATTTTTGTGAGAGTAAAATGTTCACTAATTTTACCTAATTTCAAAAAAAAGAGTATTTAAAAATTTTTCTCGGTTTGCTACTTGTGAGTTGTAGTTTGATTTACGAAGTTGGTGAAATAGTCACACATCAACCACAGCATTCCATAGAAATATTCACACAGAGGAAGGATGTAACTGAAGAACTAAGGAATCTCATCTTGTCCCCAAAGTAATTAGATTTTAAAAGTGAAATAATGTCAAACTCATGGGGGGGGATGTTTATTAAATTCCAATGTTGAAAACTGGATGGTGTGTATTGCACGTTATTTGTACATATATTAAAATTGTGTTCCTTCCCTGTGCTATTAGTACCACCTGCAGCAGTTTGGTCCAGAATCAGAGACAAAATACATTCTCTGATTTTTATCTGTATTAAAATGGTCACTGAAAATAGAAATAATTATTTAAGAAATATTACATTTTTAGAAACATAATTTTAGAAATATAATATTACAGTGGGGATATTTAAGAGGATGAGATTCTTATTTTATTTTTCAGAGTTTTGAAAGAGCAAAAAATGGACAATATTTAGATAATTTCTGAGACCCCTATAGTTATATATTTACCGAAAATGGGGGCAAAATGTCAATAAGCTGTTACTGTTTTCCAGTGACTTTTTTTTCTTCCAACTAGCTAAATACTACCTTTTAAATTTACTTTGAAAACTTATACTTCCTTCAACCTATGCGCCTGTTTGAAATTTCCCTCATGCAGCAAATTTGAATCTGTCACATAGCATCCGCCCAACATACTGTTTCGTTGTATTTTTTTCTACTGTAATATAACAGAAGTAAAATTTAGCATTATTCCATGGGAACGACAGGAATGTTTCCAGCAATGTTTCCTTCCCTTTTCTCTCAGAAAGGCAGAGGAAGGAAAATTCTATATTGCCGCTTAAATGAGCGCTCTTGGTGGAAATTAATTCTCGTACATGACGTTACTGAACTTCATAAGTTGGGTAAAAAGCCCTTCAGACCAAGGGGTTCCCGGCACCCCTTAGCTGAGTCGCATGCTGCCTGCTTTCCATCCATTTTAGTTCCTCGACGAAGAGGGGCCGTGTTTTTTGTTTCTGGTTTTCAAGCTTGCACCGCACAACGCAGTTACAGCCGGCGCGCGATCTCTGGAACCCCCAATGCCCGATTTAGAATAAACCAGCAAAAGCCTTCCTTGCCATTATCGTCCTTGTCAGCGTTCAAACTAGGGATTTATTGGTTGAGATTCCGGGTTGAGCAGCGCCCACGATGCTGCCCTCGAAAGGCTAAACTTGGTGCATCTATCGTACCTCCTCTTTTACTAAGGTAACTTGATCCTCGCCCGGGAGACCGCAGCGCGGGGTGCGCCCCGCAGCCCCTCGCGGGGTTTAGGGTTTCAAGCAAAAGGTCGCAGCCCCACTTGAGCCTCCTCTGACCTTTCCGAGCGGCAGATTACCCCAGATCGCTCTATCTCCCCAAGCAGAGCCCATTTTTGCCTCTTCCACACACCCGAGTCGCACCCCACCCCGTCCCCGGGCGCTACAGGGATGTGCTGGAAGGCGGCCCCCAGGAGCTCTTGGTCGGTTCTTAGGAAAGTGCACTTGAGCCGAAGCAGAAAGGTTTCACTCTGCCCGAACTCCCCTCCAGATCCGGCAGCCCGGAGCCGGGACGCAGAGATGGTGGCCCCGGGCAGGAGGGCCGGCAGACGGGGAGGTTTGGTGACTAAGTAGTTATTTGCAATTGCTCGGCCAAGGTGGAGAGAGGACGTCTGGGATCTTTACACCTGAAATGGGGCTTCTTCAAAATAATCTCTAAAGAGAAATACAAAGGAGTTTTGTAAAACCCCAGGCCCATTAAAACAAAATGCATCTGGGTGCTGGGAGATCCGGAGCGTCCCATGTTTCCTAGAGCAAGAGGAGCGAGGGGATCGGCCCACGTGGGGAGAAGCGAGACTGGACGGACGGAGCCATGGTCTCAGGCTGGGCGAGGGCGCCCGGGATGCGGCACCGACGGCCTGGAACACGCCAACGCCGGCGCCGGGCAAAGGGGTTTCGGGTAAAGACCTAGATGCGCTTCAGTCTGGAAGTCCGGGACCTCCCTGCCCGAGTAAGGGGTTCCCAGGCCCGCAGCGCCGCCGCCAGGAGAGCGGGGGCGGGCATGCAGCAGCGCAGTCTGCCTAGAGCACCCGTTTCCTGTCGTTTCCTCCCCAACTGAAGTTCTTACAGAAGAGACCCAAAGGCCGCGAGAAGGCCAGCGGAACCCCGCGCCGTCGGGGGCGTTCCCCAGCGCACTGCGCGGCAGCGAGGAGCCCGAGGCGGCGAGCGAGGAGGCCTGCTGCCCCCTGGCGTCCGCCCCTAGCCCGCAGCCCGCAGAGCCTCCAGGCCGCTCTGCGAAGCCCTCCCGGCCTCTCTGGGCCTTGAGCAAAGAAAGTCACTTCGGCGCCCGGAAAGGCCTCCTCGGATGGCCCGCTACAGCCGCCGGTCTCCTGCAGGCCCCAGCGGCGGAGCCCGAGGAGAGTCCTCAGCGGCGTCGCCCTAGTACCCCAGCCGCGCGTCTGCAAGGGGATAGAGGCGGGGGGAGGGAGGGACCCCCGCCTAGGGACGTCGACGTGGAGGGCTCGGTGCTAGGGGGGAGCGGGTGAGCGCCCTCCCCTGGGGGGAGAGATGGGGTGGGCTCTGTGGGGAAGGTGCAGCCCGGCGGCTGGGCGGGGGCGGGGCCCCCTAAGCTCTGCGAAAATGCCCTTGGCGCCGGGGGGACGGGAGCGGGGGAAGTTCCCGCCAGCGCGCAAAGCCAGGGTGGGTTCAGCACCCGCTGCAGCTCGCGGGCGGAGGCGGGGAGCGGAGTCGGGGCGTGTTTCCGGGGAGAGGGAGGTGGGTGCGGGGCGCGGGCGACGTGGGCCTAGCCAAGGAGCAGACGCTCCGTTAACGGGGAGCGAGCCAAGCGGATGCTTTCAACTTTCTTTTCGGTTGCTTGTTTTGGGGGGTCTTTTCTGACCGCTAAGCACACTCAGCCTGAGTGAGGCGCAATGGGTAATTAAGCCGCAGCCCAGCCGCGGCGAAAAACGCCCAATTATAGCAAATAAACCAAGAGATAAAACTCAAAAAACACAAAAACCATGTTGTGGAGACCAACACCGCCTGGCCTCATTAAATGAATCAGCTCCAATTCGCCGCAGTTGCCAGTCAGGCCGTGGGGGCACGCCGAGTTGGGCCGCTGGGCTTTCCGCCCTCCGGCTCCCTGGCCCCCTCGGGGCCGAATCCCACCCACGCTGGGGAAGTAAAGGCTCAGCAGTGGGCTGCCGCGCAGGGCGTGGGCCGTCCGGGCGCTCCGGCCTGGTTTGGGGAGGCTTGCGACGGCCGCTGCATCTCCATGGCTCACGGAGCGCCTCCCTCCGGCAGATCTGCGGCCCGGGTCGCTCCAGGCGCTGCGCGCGGCCCGATTCCTCCCTAGGCTGGCCGGCCTCCTTTTCTCCACGACCTCGCTCTCCGAACCGCAGCCTCCAGTGCCGCCGCCGCGCACTACAGCCCTAGATCTGGCAGCTGCGCAACCCTGAGCGTGTGCAAAGCCGCAGGGTCGCCGTCCGCACCGGGGCGGGGTCTCGGGCGAGCGTGGGAGCGTGTGCGTGTGTGTGCGTGGATGCAGATGCAGATACGCGCGGGGAGCGCGGGGCGGTGGACTCTCCACCCTGGCTGCGTACAGTAGCGCGCGGCGGCGGCAGCGGGGGCGCGCGGGCCAATTCCAGGAGCCCGCGGCCGTGAGCCGCGCCCTGGCTGATACCGGAAAGGCCTGTGATTGGCCCGGGGCCGCCCCTATGCAAACGAGCTGAGGGAATGGAATTCCTCGGGCCGGGCTTACAGTAAAAGCACGTTCATTTCCAGGCACTCTCATTCATAGAGCCAGCGGGCGCAGGCGGGACGGGCGCCCTGCGGCCGGACCCAGCCAGGGCACCACGCTGCCCGGCCCTGCGCCGGCAGGCATCTCTTCTTGGGGCTCCTGGGGACGCCAGAAGAAAATCAATCTTTGCTGTTTCTTTTTGACCCGCGTTGGAGCTTCGATTTTTTTCCCCCCTTTCTTTCTTTCTTTCTTACTTTTGAATGAACTGGTTTCTTGGCTGGATGGTTCAACTTCTTTCCTGGCTGTGAACTTTTCCCCGGTTGTTTCCTTTGACAACCGCTGGAGAAAGTGCGCTGTGCTTCGAGGCGAGTGATGAAGTTGGGAATGCGTGGCAGTGTGTGCGTGCTTGTGTAACTCGAGCCGCCCCGTCTGTTTCGATCTGCGCTGCGGAGCCTCCTCTCAGGGCCCTCTCCACCTGCTGCGGTTACGCGGTGATCGTGGGTATTAGCGCGTCCAGGCAGTTAACTTGGCCCGCGCTGGGGCTACGTTGGAGGAAGATTGCCTCGCTACAGCCCAAGTCGGGGCTGACTCAACGAGTCGATGTAGACAGCGGCTGGCTTCCGAAGAGTGCGTGCCTGCGTGCGTGTGACTCGGCCTCTGCTCGACTCCCACCAAACCACAGGATCAGCCACAAACTTAACCAACATCCCCAAACCCGAGTTCTCAGATGTGGAGAGCTGAACCCTGAGTGTCATCGACTGGGAAATTTTTTTTTTTTTTAAGATTAGCTTTTCTTTGAAAAGCGTAATTTTCTGAACTGAACATTTTGCCAGAATTTATTGAGAACATGACAAGTACTTCTAGCACAGCCCTTCTGCAACTACTGAAGTTGATTTTCAAGGCTACTTAAAAAACAACAAAAACCCTGCAGCGAACATTAATGGATTTCTGTTGTGTTTAAATTCTCTACAGATTGTATTGTAAATATTTTATGAAGTAGAGCATATGTATATATTTATATATATGTGTGCACATACATTAGAAGCAAGACCTTTGGAAGTCTCAGCTCTCGCCTTTGAGGACGGAAGCTAGTTTTGCATGATAAAAAGTGTCTCTGTATTTGGAAGACACTTGTGTATTTTGTGTTGTTTGACTTTAGACAAAACTTATCTGGAAAAAGAAAAAAACTGACAGGCAATTAACCACTGGAACTTACAAATTATGTGTTTGCTGGTTCTTGTGCACTCCGCATAAATATTTTAGGAAGTGTATGGGAATTTTGCCTCCAGGAACTTTTGTAACAGCCAAAGACTGAACTGGAAACTCGCACAGCCAAGACTCAGAAGACAGTCTTCCTTTGGCACTTGACTTTGGATTCTGGTCGCCCACTTTTTAAAGCACTAAGCGGTCGGCTGTTAAGAGCCCTGCCGGGGTCTGAGGCCAATCGGCAGAACTAGAACTTTCCCCATCCTGGACTGTTAGTAACTTAGTCTCTCCCCCTCCCCCAGCTACCCCGCAGCAATAAAGGCCCCTGAACTTGTATGTTGGTCTCCCGGGAACTGCTTGCTGAAGATCCGCGCCCTTGTCGCCGTCTGGTAGGAGCTATTTGCAGGGTCCTAACTCAATCGGCTTGTTGTGATGCGTATCCCCGTAGATGCCAGCACGAGCCGCCGCTTCACGCCGCCTTCCACCGCGCTGAGCCCGGGCAAGATGAGCGAGGCGCTGCCGCTGGGCGCCCCGGACGCCAGCGCCGCCCTGGCCGGCAAGCTGAGGAGCGGCGACCGCAGCATGGTGGAGGTGCTGGCCGACCACCCCGGCGAGCTGGTGCGCACCGACAGTCCCAACTTCCTCTGCTCTGTGCTGCCCACGCACTGGCGCTGCAACAAGACCCTGCCCATCGCTTTCAAGGTACTCGGCCCGGAGAGGGTGGCGGGCGGGAGGACAGGCAGGAGGCCGGTGGAGGCCGGGGCAATCCCGGAGGGCAGCAGCCAGGCAGGCGGGGCCGGGTTCTAGAAAGGGGCCGGCGCTGAGGCCCGTGGTCCATCCCCCAGCGCTTGGGAGACTGGGGATGCTGCGTTGCCGTGGCGACCCCCGGGGGGCCCGCCTCAGCCAGCCGCGGTGGCCTCGGGATGGCTGGGAAAAAAAAAAAAAAAAGGATGCCCCCAAAGACGTCCACTGAGGACCAGTTGGACCTCTTTGGCTGGGGTCCTTCTCTTTGATCCAAAGTAAGGGGAGTTATAACCCAGCAGAAACAAGCCTGTCTGCTCCCAGGCGTCTCTCCCCGCCTCTGGCTTGACACTCAAACCATTCCGAGGGAGGCATCAGGAAATAAAATAGAGATACTTTTATACCTTCGGGTCAATGAAAATAAACTGACAAGGAAAACTGTCAGGGCTTCCCACTTCCACCCCTTCTTTAACAGCGCTATAGGAACTAGCAAGTCCAAAGTCCAAGGCGGGCGTAGTTAAGTTTGCAAAAGTTTTCTGAGGAGGTTTTTTTTTTTTTTTTTTTTTTCCCTTCCCCCGAGCTTCTAGCCCGTGCTGCCAGAAGCGGCAAGTAGCGAATCCTGTTTCTTTTCCTGGAGTCCTCCTTAAAGTTATCACCGGCTCACCTAGATTAAGCCGCGAAAGGAACCGAGGCTGTATTGCTTGAGCCGGGGGTCTAATCGGCCCGCTTCGCTGTTTGAGGAGGGGGCGCGGTTGACCGGGCAACTTCAGCTGAGCAGCTCGAGAAGTCCCCGTTCACTTTTCACCCCTGATCTTGCCCTAGCTTTGACTGCCTTTAAAAACCTTGGCCTTCCACGGAGATGTATAAACAACCCCGGGCGTTTTTAAACAACCCACCCCGCCACCCTGGCAGCAAACTGTAGGCATTTCATTTTGGCGGATTCAGTTCTGTCTTGGGGTTTAGAAGGGGAGGCTTTTTAATACAATCGGCGCAGTCATTTCCTATCATTTAAAGAGCTAAGGCAGAAGGAGGAGAAAGTTGTAAAAGATCAGCTACTCTTTCTTTTCTTAAAAAAAGAAAAGAAAAGAAAAGAAAACTGGTTAAATAAGTGTTCCCTTTAAGGGGAGATTAATTTAATATAAGCCTTTTATGGTTCCAAGCCCGGGTTGAATCTTGAGTTAGTTACCATGAATAATGTTCACTTAAAAAAAAAATGAAAAAAGGACTTTCAGAGTTTTTTAAGTTGTATATATCTTCCAAAGTTAGATGATAGTTTCTTTAAAAAAAAAAAAAAGTGCAATTGTCTGTGTCTATAGAATTGCCTTCATTTTCTGAAAGCAGGAGTTTTTGATGGGCTCGGAAATGAGGATAAGGTTGAGCAGGACTCTCTCTGGTCCCTTCCTCCATCTATGTAGATTTGGGTTGGGGGCCTATTTCAATTTTCAATCACTCTAATCCCTTTACATAAACAGACTCAGCAGGCAGACCTCCTCAGCTCTCCCTCAGCTAGAAGATCTGACAGGGATGGGCCCTGGGGTCACTTTCGGATAAGTGCAGAGGGGAAGGGAAAAGCCGGCTGATAATCAGCCAAAGGGTCCTTTAAAACAAGTGCTCTGGACACACCAAGGGAGTGGCTTCTCAGGGATCTGTGGCTTCCTTTGGGGTAAATCAGAGTCTCCTTCTGCCTGTCCCCTCCTCAACTAGGGAACCCACACCCCAAACACTAAGTGATGAATAAAGAATCTTCAGGAATTAAAGCCAGGTCCTTTCTCATATTTTAAAAGGAAATAAAATCATGTTTTTATTTCCTTCTAAAAGAATGGGGGAAGGAAAAAAACCCAACGCATATAAATGGCTTTCATGAGCCACCAGGGAATTCCTTTTAGCAGAAATCTTAATAACCATAGAAGTTTCCTTTTAAAAATGACTTTTGACAATTCACATTAAAAAAAAAAAAAAAAACCATGTTTTACTGAGTGATCCTTTCTAGATTAAAAATCAAGATATAGATCTCTTGAAAAATGTTCCAGTGGGTCTTGAGAACATTTGGGACAAAGGAAGGGACAGCAGAAGAATCAGACCACTCTGTTTCATAATCCATCACCACTCCCGGCCCCCTAAAGAGGGGCCTCTTTTTGAAGGAGACCTGCTCGTTGCATAACGGAAAGAGCAGACAAAATATCCAGTGAGGGAACAAGCGTTAAAGATTAGGGATAAAGCAAGCTGAACTTGAAAAAGTGCCTGCATCCGGCTTGATGCACTCACTGCATGTCCCTGACTCCACTCTGTATTCATCCACCACCACTTACCTCCCAAGCAATATCTTCAGAAATTAGTACTTTAAAACTTGCATTGTAGATGAGCCTCAGACAGTCTCTTTAGGAAGTTAATCAGTAAAGAACTATTACATTCCCTGTGATAAGGAGGAGGAAATGTGAAACAATGATAAAGTCTGATGATATTGATGAAAAGAGCATTGAAGGGATTCTTGAGGAGTCTTCTGAAATTCGAGGTGTAAATCTTCTGCTTTCGTCTTTGAGACTAAAGGCAGATTTGAAGTTACAAAGTTTCCTTAAAATACATTAAAATTATCCTAATTACTTATCCTGGACCCCCACATTCCTGCCCCTTTCTCCCTTGAAATGCCTATATTTTTTAGCCTGGGAGAGATCCATAGTTTACTGCTGAGAACATCTTAAATTTGCTACTCGTTACCCATTATTTATAGAAGCAGCCAAATAAATAAATAAATAAATAAATAATAAGCTGTTTGGGTGACTTTGGCCAGGTTTTGTAATATTGTAATATTCAAGTTGATTTCGGCCCTCGTATGCCAGAGTCCAAAGGCATGAACAGGCCTTCGACAAGTTCAGAGGCCTTAGACGTGGCTAGTAATATTCTTGCCCTAAGAAATAAGAAATGTGTCTGTTCGCAAGACCATGGTCCCTCGCTATGCATTAAATGTCATCTCAGCTGAATTCTACGTTCCACTCCACAGCTTTCTTTAAAACACTGGAAAATTAAGGGATTTGAAATAAATGAATTGTGACTGTAATTTCAACCTAATTAGAGTTGGTTTAAAATGCCAGTTTGATCTGTGAACAGGCTCGCCAAGAGCAGTGTGGGGAGGTTCTGTAATATAGAGGAGAGTTGATATTTTGCCCAACTTCCTGATACTTTAAAAACAGAGAAGTTAAAAGAGAAAAAAAACAGAGAGAGAGAGAGAGATCCTTTGGCCAGCAAGTCCCTTCTTGTCTGTTTGGTCTGTTTTAAAATGTAAATGTTTGTGTTTCTTTACCTATTGTTTATAGCTTTTCATTCCAGTTACTTCTTTTTTTTTTTTATCTGTTTAAAGTTAGATTTAAAAAAAGTTTTCTTCATAGTGCCTATCAGTGATAAAAATCTGTATCCAATTAGCAGACATGTTTTAAATTTAAAAAAAATTTTCCAAGTCTAAGAATGCTTGCTAATAATTAGATAATATAGTTTATTAATGTGATTTCCCCCGATTTAATAGTCTTCTCCTTCCTCCCCCTCCCATAAAAAATCCCTCTGAGATCAGTAAATGGCCAAGTAAATGATCTTTGAGCCCCGAAACATCTTTGACTCCTGCTGGAATTTAAAAAAAAAAAAAGAGAGAGAGAGAGAAAATGAGTTAAACTTAGAATATTTTTAGTCTTTAATTCCTCCATCAACAACCTTTTCTTTTTTAGCCACCATGACTATTTTACCCTCTGTTTATTTGTGTCTGGTGACGGTCTCATGAATTTGCCTTATTACAGATGAGGGTAGTTTTGGAAAGATGAACGAGGCACAGGCGTAGAACACTGTATAAGGAGCCAGAAGGAGGAAGGTGATTTAGAATATATTTTGGTAGTTAAAAAACAAGATTTATTTATTATAACCTATTTACAGATTTTGTCCCAACAATGAGTTATTCAGTTTGAAAACCATGTCGTTGATCCGGTCCCCGTATATTTACTGAATGTTGAATTAAAATAGAGACGCCAGGTCATCACAGGGAGATGGAGATGAGGAAGTAAAAATATGTTTTCAAGGAGGACATTTCAACATTGTGAGCTAATTTTGCAGAGGGAAGTGAAAACAGTGGGAAAAAAAGGGGGGAGGATTTTTTTTTTTTTTTTTAGAGATTGAAAAGAGCAGAAGAAAGCAAGCATATTTTATGAGAATAGAAAAAAATGGTAACGATAACGAACTGATCCAGGAGATTTCATTCCACCATGTTTTTGAACCAAAAGGGAATTGACATATTACTGCTCTTAATTAAACAGCAACAAACATACTTATCATGGGATCTAAATACCCAATGAGAGGGTGCTTGGGGAAGAAATAGCTGTGTTTTAGAATTTCCTTTATAGGAAATTTGGATGGAAAGGATGGGAAAGATAAGTATGTGAGATGGATGAGAGCTATGAGGAACATGCCTGACCTTGGCTGGAAGAGTTGATTCTCCCGGGATAGTCCTGGGGTTGAAAGTCAACCCCCCATCCCCATTAGAGTGAGTTGGTTCATTTTTCCCCTTCATATTCCCTAGCATCCAGGAGCTGAAGCATCCTAGGGAGTAAAAACAATAGATGTAAAAACAATCTGGATGCAACAGAGAAAGGGTGATGACTAAGCAGGCAATGAAGATGGGGATTCAGGGAAAACATGGCTTCTCTCTCATACCAGGGAGCTTATGGCAGCCTTATTAAAGACAGAAAAAAAGAACTGAAATATAGGTGTTACCTTTCCCCCCCCCATTATAGAGCAAATATTATGTTAATATGGGGCGGTGGCAAATGGGAGGAGGAATTATCACTCTAGAATGATTCCTGATCACAAGTCAAAAACAACCCCCCCCAAACCATTATGTAATTGGAATGGTTAGCACATCTTTCACAAGTGACTGAGGAAGTACCATAAGGAATATTGGAAGTGATGGGAACAAGGAGACCTGGGGGCATTTTGATTTGAAATTCTGTGACCACTTCAAAAAGACAGAAGCAATGGGAACACAGCTAAGAATAAATGTTTAGACCAAGAGAATAGTTCCCAGAAGGGTCAAATGATAACCAAGAAATGGATTCCACTGCACAAAGCATCTCTAGACCACGGCTCTTTAGAGCATTTTACCTTGCAATGGCTGCTTTTCCTTTTTCTTACCTAAGTATCAAAAGCATTTATTTACTAGTTTACTTTAATAGTCCCGATGGGAAATCCATTCCTCTTCCATTAACTTAAAGGAATTCCTCTTCAAGATCAGTTGGGTTTGGAGAAAACCTCGCTCACCTGTCAGGTCCTAATTAACACAACTCTGAGATTCACAGATATCAAAATGTGATGTAGTCCCACCCTTTAATTTCTTTTTTAAAAACATTTTATTGGAACATAGTTGATTTACAATGTTGTGTTAGCTTCAGATGTACAGCAAAGTTAGTTTCAGGTATACAGCAATGTATATGAATCGGTTATACATATACATATGTCTAGCCTGATGTAGTTCCTCTCCTGCATTTGGAGGGCTTATAAGAGTAAGTTCCCCTCTTGTCTGAGGTCTGTTGATTTTGTAATTAGTAGTAAGCCAAGGGTATATGTCTGATTTTTTTCCTTTTGCATACCACAGTTCACTGCTAGTGAAAAATCAAGATAATAGAATTGAGTAGGGGTGTCAAGGATGAAAGAATTGCAAAGGGAGAGTTTGAGTCATTCAAGAATCATCAGCAATTCCATGTAAGACATCAAGGTTAATTTTAGCAGAAGTCTAAGTTTAAGCACCTAAAAGGCTAAATCAGCCCTATCCGGCCCGTCATGGAGGTGTGGACAAGGGAAAGATGGGTTAGGTTAGAAACTGATAAAAACAAGACATTCTGTTTCTTACATATGAAAAATTAAGAAGCAATGATTATATTCAAAAGAAGGCATAGCTTTTCAAAGTCCTTGTTATAGTGAGTCTTATTCCAATTATGCTCTGTGACCTTATGGGACTTCGTTAGGTGAATGTTTTATGATTTAAACATTTATAGTTTTACACAGTGGAATTTAAAGTAAATCTGGCCATTAATAACTTCTCTGTTGTTTTGCTTGACTTGTGATTGCTATTCCATTGCAAACTAAAAGCATCACTTAATATACATTCAATTTTAGAATAATTGCTATGCAGGTGACCTCGAAGTTTCTGACAGGCCTGATGTCTGCATTTGTCCTTTGACGGGTGTTTAGGTGGTGGCTCTGGGGGACGTTCCAGATGGCACTCTGGTCACTGTGATGGCAGGCAATGACGAAAACTACTCAGCTGAACTGAGAAATGCAACTGCAGCCATGAAAAACCAAGTTGCAAGATTCAATGACCTCAGGTTTGTCGGTCGGAGTGGAAGAGGTATGTGTCTGTCAAAACTGAACTTGAAACACCAAGTATTTACATGGCAACAAACCCAGATTTCAAAACATCTAGAAGTTTCTGTGATGAGATCCCCTAGAAACACAGTCATTTCTTCCCCTTATTATTGCTACGTTAAGCTTTTTAAAATATTTATTTAAAATTTAATATTTTTAGCAGAATCTAGCTTTACGTTATTGCTTTCTCTTATTGAATTGGCTTAAAACTGATTTGGAAGCTTGGAAAACCAGAACTGTGAATTTCAAGGAAACGCCTCAGATCTTTACTAAAGTGTAAAAATATGAAACTTATCATCATAGAAACCAGGACTGTGCAACTGGGGTTCTCTCTTTGATAATTTTCAGAGGTCTAGTGACTGGAAGCCTTTAACTTAGAATCCATGCACTATTTATGACACTTTTAATAATTTTAAGGGATATGCAGTGTATGATTATTGAAATGTGTTTCAAGTAAGCATATTTTTTATGGTAAAATATGAAGAATTAGTGTTCATACCATTCTGGTTTGGTGATTTTGATGGCAATATGACCTTCCTATTATATATAATTTGGATGTCTTATTATTATTTGGAGGAGGGGTTGGGCCCAGTTAATATTTTAGATACTAATAACATGAAAGACTGGATTATCCATCCACAGGAACTATTTCATCAGTGCCGTTCTATGTGTAGTTTTATCTCTCCATGCCTGTTATCAGAATAGTAGAGCAGAAAGAGGAATCTTGGCTTGTTGTAAACTCCTCTGCTTTCCAATTATTTTCAAATATTGTGTTTTCTTTGAAACATAATCTAAGTCATATTTTATAAGTAGCAGTAAGTACTAGCAGTTTAACTGAAGGAAATAGATAATTTCTTTGGAAAATCTCATTTTTGTAATATAGTGTTGAATAAGTTTACAAATAAAAGTTATTTTGAGTATATTAGAAAGACATGGCAAATACCTAAATAACAGTAGGTGGCTCCTGTATTTAAAAACTAAAAGTACATCCAGTGGACATTTAAACAGAAGAGTAATCATTACTCTTTATAAAGACATTCAGAAATATAAGAAAATCTATGTTCTTGGGAAATTTGTTTAGTCCAAGAGGAAAGAGGGCAAAGGCACTTTGCCTTTTTTTGGCTATTGTTTTTGTGCTATCTTAGGCTGCCGGGGGCATTTTCAAAATAGAATCATAGGTGGAGAAAATTTTCAAAAATTTGTAACGTGATTGAAAATATGTGTTCATAGCACGTATCATTATGTTAATTATGGGACAATGTTAAGGAAATGATATCCACTTATTGAAACACAAATGATGCTATAAGATATACAAGCATAAGTCATTCTATGGGTTTACTTACTATATTAAAAGTCCCTGCCTTTCAGTAAGTGGAATTCACATTATGATTCAGAGATGTGTGTTTAGAAAACATCTCAAGGGCTTCATACGAGTAGCTGGCAGAGTGGTTAAGAAGCCAATAAAAAACAAAAGCCTGACCGCCCTGTCCACACCTCCCAGCCTAGTAACCATCTCAATTCAATTCCTATGGATTTCTACTCATTATCAGAGTATGCATCTCTGTGGGTGTCCACAGGACAGGTTTTGGTTATGAAAGTTGGGAAATTCTTTAATGGCCCATGCCAACGACGTTTTCCTGTAAGAAGGGCAGTGGTGCCTTCTGGCAAGGCCCAGGGGGTTGGTGGTGATAAAGAATGAGATTTTGAAAGCAGCATGCTTTCTTTTCTGGTGTTGAAGGCTGGTCTCTCGTCCATCACTGGCCATTTCTGTTTTGAGTGGGTGACTAAGAGGAGCTTGTGTTTACTTGGGTAACAGTGAACTGTTTCCCCAAGGTGTGGATTGTTTGCATTTGGCTGCCTGATTCGTGCCAGTATGCCCTTGAGTTTGCATAAAACCCAGAGTGAAATAGCTGCGACCAAGGCTGGGCTGTCTTCTGATAACCTGGAGCAGGAAAATTAGTTGAAATGCTCCATGTATGGACAATATCTGTTTTGAACAGGGCCTGCTACCCACGCATGATAGTAAGCAATCCAAAATAGAGGAACCTACAGTGAATGTTGTACCCAATTACAGTTACTGCGTGTATTGGTGGTCTTGAGCGATTTTCTGTTGTTGTTGCTTTTGTTAGTGCAAGACAAAATGAGCTGTCAAAAGGCCCAGTTTGACTCTGTCTCATAATTTCTCCCCATAGTTGTAAAATACAGCTTGATTTTACTCTTTCATATCTAGTGTCAACATCAAAGCCTGCCAAGGATTTTTTTTTTCTTTTTCTTTTTCTTTTTTTTTTTTTTTTTTTGCAATTTGCTTCCCATTAGGAAGAGAGCAAATGATTCTCCTTCCTTTTAACAATTAGTCTTAAGCGTCCTCCCTGAATTTTGTCCTTTAGAAGTTTCGCAATATTTTATTCAAGACTCTCCACTGTTTCGTTTCCCGTGTTTGAAAATGTGTCTGAAACTATGTCATTGGCATCAACACGCCACACAGGGGCCCAGGAAGGTCCTGGCTGTTGGCTCATCCGAGCATTTCAGTGCCAGTTTCACATTCTGTCAAAAGAGCCACGGGTCTGGTGGATCCTCCAAGGGGGCCCGGTGCTCAGTTCCAAAGAAAGAGTAGAGGAAAAAAAAAAAAAATGACTTTTCTCAGCTGCCAGTCCCGGGGGATTGTCAAACCTTGTAGAAATCGCCAGGGGTTGAACATGGAAGGGTTTTTCTCTGTTCTACAAAACTGATCTGTCTGGGTGCTGGCCCATGTCCAGGACCACAGCTCCTAACCTCGGGTTCAGCCTGCAACTGGGAAAACCTGCCCATCCGGCTTTTACGGGCTTGCTGACAAGACCGGCCCCTACAAAATATTGGTGAAGGTTTCAGCAGGCTGAGGCGTCTTCTTTCCTTTGCCTTCCTGCCCTCCTTTCTCTCCCTGACAACGTCAGCCTCCTGCAGGGATATCTCACCCTTGGAATTCTCCCTCTTGGATTCAGTATCTCCATCTAGACCGTTCCTTTACAAAGGAAGACCAGATAGCAGCTCCCAGGAGAGAGGGGAGGTGACATTGAAGGCACCTGGGGCTGTTCAGAACAATTCACCTTAAGCACGCGTTCTGGGATGCTCCTCGCCCTCCAGAAAATCGAAGGTCAGGAGCAGGAGGAATTCTCTTTGGCAGCATGACTTAGCAGCAGTGGATGGCAGCTTACATCTGCAGTTGAGGTAGTTACCGCTGATATTTTCAGTTCTAAGAAAGTGTTTCATGGCTGCAGCTGAGAAACATTGAAGAAATCTTAGCAATGAAATCTGCGAGTGCGTCATCCCTCTTGGAGTATTTACTTAATCAGTTGGAAAGGAATCAATCAAGGAAAGCAGCTTTAGTTCATTCATTTTAGAAGCAAAGAGGAAATCTGCCAGACCGTGTCCTCTACCACGTCGTAAAGAGGGGCCGATTTCCTTCTGATTTTTCTAATATGATTTTTAATCTTTTGGGAACGTCAGAAAATCATTTTGAAAATCCTTGGACGCCTTCTCCCAAGGGGGAAACCAATGCACTCCTACACACAGATTCTTGCACCATTTTAGATTTCAGGGCCCCTGAACCTCATGTATGGATCTTCCAAGGATTCTTCCCAAGGCAAGAATCTGTGAATCTGAAACTTTGCCTTGACTGTGGAGGGCCAGCCTAGCGCTGTGCTCCACATTGCAGATGGCTGGGAAATGAGTAAATAGAAGAACAATTGAGGTAGACATTCTCCTAGCACCCTGTGCTGTTTTTGGTTATACCTGCTTTAATTGTAGCCAGGACCTGATATGTATCATTTGGAAAGTTCCCATTCAAACTGGGTCTACCTCAGGTCCAGACCTTTGAGAGGCCTTCAGGTGTGCACACCAATAGTCCCTAGCAAAGGAGAAGGGTCCACTTTGTCATCCAGGGGGTAACCTCTTCTCCAGTGACTGCCTGGCCCCCTGACTACAGACCTGCAACTCAAATTCTACAACCCGTCGAGGGAGGCTGTGTGTTCTCCTGTCTGTTAGAACCAGGTTTAATTTCTTGGTGAAATTTGTGTTTAGGGTGACCTCCTGGCAACTTTCATCTTGCCCACTTTCAAAAGAGTACCCTTCCCAACGCTTTTATAAAATGAAATTCCTTCGTGACATTCTTGCTGTGGATGTCTTCCCAGACATAATATTTATCCTGTTCCAATCTGGGTTATTGCATATTTGTGTAATGTTTGTGACTTAAGGCACTTTCCTCCTTAAGGTATCTTATATTGTTCGGGGAACAGTATGAGGAGGCTGCCTTTCAGAAGACTGAAAGACTGTGATTGAAGGGAAAGTACATTTCGAAAATAATATAGTGTACTGGTCTTCTAAACAAAGAGAGACGTGTCTTTATGGAGTGTTTATCACTGAGAACTGATCTGAATGACTCATGATATTATCATAGGATCCAAGTCATTCTCTGTTTTATCACAAACTCACAGAGTAGGGAAGGGAAATTCATCCGACAACCCCAGCGTTGTTGTCTTCATGGATAACGTTCGAGATAACGAGCTGGCCATCGGGTCTGGAGAAAACAGAAGGGAGAGACATGAGTTGTAGTAAAAAATCAACCCTCCCATTTTTCCTCCTTTGGGGGGTTGCAACTGATCTACCCTTTGAGATAATGTATATACTGAAATCTGTTTTCACATGACCCTATGGGCAAGTGTGGCTAGGGACAGACGCATCCAGCCGGCCAGCCTCAGGCAGCCCTCGCAGAGAATGCCTTTCCACAGTAGGCTAGTTAGTGTCCATGACCTGCTGTAGAATTTATCTCTAGAGATCAGCTTTCTCATTCTGGTTTACATTTGCCAATCAAAGAATAACAACACTTTCTCAAAGCAAGTTGCTCCCCACCTCCACCCACCCCCAGCCCCCCCTGCCCCGCTTGGTATGTCACGGCCAAGACCCAGGGGCAGAGCTTTCTCAAAAGCTGCTTGTGCCTGGGACATGCAGTGTCACAATTTATCCCTTCATGGTTTTCTTGCTGATTTTATGAAGTGCCAGGCATTGCGGATCGTGTCCGACAGCTTTTGGTTGAGGTTATTTTTGCATGAACGATATTTGAGTTGATGGATCTCTCTCCGCTCCCCAACCCGCCAACCCCTCTCTTGCCAGCCAGCTTTGGGTTGAAGCAGTTCTTTTTGGTGGAGACAGAAGACTATCAATCAGAAAGTGCCTCTGCGAGAAATAATGGTTGAGTGATTTTTAGAGCTTCCTGTTTCAGCAGCAAAGCATTATAGACATAAACAGTGATCCGGCCAACGGCTGCACTGCTGCTCTGGTTCTAATAAATCAGTTTTGTATTTTCTTTTTGTGCTGGTTGGCGAGGGGCAAGAGAGGGTGGAGAAGGCTGGTTATGGAAGAACATATTCTGGGTTTGGGTTTTTTTTTTATTTTTAAAGAAAAATGACTTGTTGAAAAGAGAGATGGTATATTGTCTGATGATTGTTTTCTTTCTGTTGGTGATTATACAACATGGTTCAGATCAGGAAGGGGATGTTTATGAATAACCACGTACTGTCAATACGGAGAGGTTATGTGGTTTCGAAGGATCTCTTGGACTTTCAGCCAAGTCCAAGTCCAAGAGGGACTTGTGCGTGTGTACGCGTGTGAGTATGTGTGTGTGTGTGTGTGTGTGTGTTTTTGCTCACACATCCAAACTTCTACTGAGAAGGCTTCTTGGACTAAATTGTCTTTGAGAACTAACTCCATACCAATAGCATCTTGTCATCTGAAGCCCCAGTAAAGCAATTAACAGAAATTAATACATGAGCCATGTGAATTTAATGAGCTGTCTAAGAATACTTTCAAATGTGACAGTTTTAACAGCTCACTCCTGGGGCATGGGGGGGGGGGGTGAATTGCTTGCTCTTCAAGATTTTTATTTTTATTTTTATTTTTTTGTCTTATTTTGGGGGTGGCCACACCCACAGCATATGGAAGTTCCCAGGCTAGAGGTCAAATTGGACATGCAGCTGCCGGCCTACACCACAGCCACAGCGGTATCAGATCCGAGTTGCATCTGTGACCTACACCACAGCTCACAGCAATGCCAGATCTTTAGCCCACTGAGCAAGGCCAGGGATGGAACCTACAACCTCATGGATACTAGTTGGTTTCATTACCTCTGAGCCACGATGGGAACTCCAGGATTTTTATGTTTATAAACATGCATTTGTGGACTTGAGGTGACGCCTTGGTGCCGACTGAGCCCTGCATTCAACAGAGATGTAGTTGGGTCCGCGTTAAGAACAGCTCTCTGTGGCATCCCTGCTGCAGGCGCTAACCTGGGATTCCAGCATGTTCATCTCTTTCAGGCTCTACCGGGCAGTGCTTCCCATTTAGGAACTCTGTTTAATGCCACAGAATTTCCTCCAACGGGGGTTTCAGGTATTCCGAGACCCCCAAATCGTAAGGTGATCCCAACAAACTCTTTCGAGAAGCTCTCGACCATGCTGCAGCTGGATTCAAAATGCATTTCCTCTGCTTTCCTTGGTGGGCCAGCATTCATTTAGGAGCCGCTCCAACTGGGTTTTTCTCAAAGATGTTAAGTTTCCTGTTTATTTTCCAACTTAGATGAATCCCTGCTTTTACCTTGAGATTTAAGAGTGTCATGAGAACCTAGCAGCAGCCCAGTCTGCAGAACTGCACCCCTCCCCACCAACCTCCTGCCTGGGTCTGGCGAATGGGAGGGCTGACCTGTCCCCTCACGGCTGGTGTGTGGCCCTGAGTCCCCTTATGCAAACAAAGGAGACTTTCCTTGGCTCAAACAAAGGCCACGCACAGAAATATGGCCGTGTCTGAGCCCAGTTGGTGATCTGTGTGCTTATCAGATCCCAGCAGACAGGCGAGGAGGGAGATGGACCTGTTTGGAGGTGAAAACTCTGGTTTGCTCCAGGCATTGGTTTTGGGGGTTTTAGAGATTTTGTTTTTTTATTCTTATTCTATTTGAAACCATTGTATGGAGTACAGTCTGTCTGACTGTCTACCTGTCTATCGTAATTAATGAGAAAGGATCTAAACTCCTATCATAATACAGCTCTGGTCTCTTTAAATGGTATGTCTTCAGAACCTACAGACACGGTGTCTGTCCGGATGGTCTACCTTCACTGTCCGGTTTGAAGGCAGGTGATTGTCTTATCTATCTGCTTATCAATTTGGATGGTGTGTGGTCTCCTTCAGTGGTCCCTGCCTGGGGTGATTGGACTCCCAGGGGACATTATGCTGTATCTGCAGACATTCTCAGTTGTCACCACTGGCGTGGGGGAAGTGCTCCAGGCATCTACTAGGTAGAGGCCCAGGGCGCTACTAAACATCCCCCCACCTAGAGGGTGCACGGAGCAACCCCGCTCATGCAAAATGTTTGCTGTGCTGAGATTGAGGAACCCCGGGCTGGCCTCTCGCCAGTGATCAGTTTGAGTTGTAAAATGTCTCCTCCCTTCCCTAACACTTCCTGCCTCCCTACAAAATTTGTGAAAAACTTAGATTAAAAAACTTCATGCAGCATTGCTGGGGCTGTGGCATAGGCTGACAGCGGCAGCTCCTATTCAACCCCTAGTCTGGGAAACTTCCATATGCTGCCAGTGCAGCCCTAAAAAAGTGGGGGTAGGGGAACAAACTTTGATGCAGAATTAAAAAAAACAAAAACAAAAACGAAAGAGCATCACAGACTATTAAAGTCTTTTTTTAATGTAAAAATATACCAGGGTTCTGTGTGAATAGAATTGCACCTGCAGGTAGAGGGGGCCACCTGGCAGGAAAAGCTCTTTGTGAGCGCCCCCCCCCACCCCCCCGATTACAGTTGCAGGTCAGGGATGTGACAGAGGTGCAGGTCCACAGGGACCGTCAGAAACGGGGAAAATGCATGGCTGGCTTCTCAGCACTCAGGGTCATCCCCAGCCCCACCAGGCTTCAGCCAGGGGCCACCAATCCAGAAACTCCAGTCGATGTGAGTGGACAGTGTCCACTTGAACTGAAAAGTGCTGAAAGCAAGGTCCTGCCATGCATCACTGACCCGTACCTTGCAGACACCAAAAAGGACTCAGTTTGTGCACCCGGAGGAAAAGCAGGGAAGGGATGGAGACCAATTTACCATCTGTCGCAGGGAAGCCCTGGTTTACCGTCCACCTGCCAGGTGCTCAGGGACTACCAGCAGACAGAGGGCTGGGTTCTTCTGGAACTTTCTCCCACCGGCCTCTGCATGTTAATTCTGCCATCACCTGTTTTCTACACGAAGATCCAAGGAAAGATGGCTTGGAAAAAAGTCTGTTCTTGGAGTTCCCTGGTGGCCTAGTGCTAAGGATCCAGCATTGTCACTGCTATGACACAGGTTCAGTCCCTGGTCCAGAAATTTCTGCATGCTGCCTGTGGGGCCAAAAGAAGGAAAAAAGTCTGTTCTTATTGGGACAAGCTGGTCTGCCGCAGGTGGAATTTCTTGAATACATTTTTCTGTGACTACTGTATCTTTTTTTTTTTTTTTTTGGTTTGCTTTTACTCTGTGTGGGGACTCTCACTCCTAACTTCCTTACTCCATCTGCTCCCTGTAAGCCCCCTTCCATGAAGCAACAAGCTCCCAAATTCAGCCTGAAGATCAGTTACGTGCCAGATCATTTAAGACTAGTAAGACTTGGAGTTCCTGCTGTGGTGCAATGGAATTGGCAGTGTCTTGGGAGCACTAGAATTCAGGTTCCATCCCCAGCCCGGCACAGTGGGTTAAGGATCCGGCATTGCCGCAGCTGTGGCTTAGGTCACAATTGTGGCTCGGACTTGATCCCTAACCCAGGAACTCTATATGCCTTGGGGTGGCCAAAAAGAAAAAAAAAAAAAAGACTAGTAAGAGTTAACTCTCTACAGGGGAGTTCCTGGGCAGCATCTGAGCCAGGCTACATTGGGCCCACATGCTGCCCTGGAGAGGGTGAAGGCTGCTGGTGAAAAGCTCAGGAATGGCCACAGCCATAGGTGTGCACAGGTGGGCTATGATGCTGAGACCCAGGCACCAAAAAAAGGATGAAGATGGGCCTGGGCCCAGGAGTTCCCAGCAGGTAGCCTTCCAAGTCTTTTTAAAACATAAGAGATCCTGCCCTTAACTGGAAAAGCACTGTGTGGTATCACCAGTCACTGGAATGGTTACTGATTCAGAGTAGGGACTCATTAAATACCTCCAAGTGAGTGACTTCCCCAGGACTCTTTACTCTAGGCAGTAGAGCCTGGCAACTGGCAGTGACCTTGACCGCATTCTCTGCTGGGAGGACCGTGTTGCACCCTGGGCACTGCCAACATTTACGGCTGATTGATTCCTTGTCATGGGAGCCACCCTCTGCACTCAGGGATGGGTACCAGCATCCCTGGCCTCTACCCACTATCCAGGAGCATCCCCTTCCAGGTCATGGGTTAAGACAACAAGAAATATCTGCAGACTTCGCCACATGATGCCCCTGCCGCCTGAGGGGATGGGGTGGCGGGGGAAGGAACACTGATTTGCAACAGTGGCTCAGAGCTCTGTGACCTTGGGCCAGTTACTTGATCTTTCTGAGCCCGATTCAGCCTTTGTCCAAAGAGGGCAGGGCACAGTGAGGATTACCTGAAATAAGACAGATGTTAGGGGGTATTATCATTCGTGGTGGGATCCGTTACTATGACACTGACCGTGGTTGTAGCTGATGGCAACTCTGTGAGCTCTTAACAAAGAATGCAGCTGGGCCCAGCTTTTTTATTTGTCCAAAGGAAAACTTTTCGTGGAGGGAACATCAGCCCTGATCCTCCTCGGCTCCATCGAGCTCTCAGGCCACCAAAGGGTTATACGCAGCAGGCACTGGGGTTTCAAATCAGCGGTGGAAAAGACGAAATTAAATATGTATCGTAATCCGAGGCACTGTTTTTCATGGGAAAAGAACTTTCTCCCCTCTGAGCCCTTCCAATTCTTTTGTCCAGACATTAATGGCGTGCAAATATTTATGATTCATACATGCCCCTCTAATTCCCAATCGTATTTAACAATAAACACTGCATTTTCACAACGAAGCAGAATAATCCCTTTGTCCTGTCGCCGGGCTCCCCAGGCTGGCACCAGGCAGCATCGCATTTTTCCTGCTCCGTCATTGCCGACTCCACCCAAGGGTAGGGGAGTTTTGTAGTAATGCCACAGCAGCTCACCCTGGACCGCACTCCGGGACATCCTGGCTGTTCCCCCGGAAGCCATTTTAAGATGGGATCGCAGCATTTTCAGAAACTGCAAGTGAACATCCACGCAAGTTTTTCCTTTTCGGCCACATATCAACGGAGAAGCAATGAACCGGGCTGTTGCTTGGAAAGGCATTTTGCATTCTGCCCAAATCCATGGGCTGTAGAGTCCACTAAAGCCACTGTGTCCCATTTGATAGTCCTCAGATTCATAATGACAACATAGAAATGTGTGCATCTATTTGTGACGATTCAGAGGGTCTTTGGGAGGTAGGGTACCAAGTAGAAGGTGGTGTGTTTGCTGGCCTCAGTCTCTCCATCTGTGCCATGGGTATGACATTGCCCTTCATATGCACCTGGAAAGGTCATTAGGATGATTGAAATGAGATGAAGTGTGTGTCACATGACTTAGGAAGAAGAGCTTCGACTCGCCCCTGCATCTCTTCCTTCTATAGGAAAGCACTGAGGGAGGAGGAAGAGAGCAGAAGGAGTTAGCAAGAGGTTCCTTGCATCAGAAAGACAGGAAGGATGCAATTTCCATTGTTTTTGCCTCATTGACAAGGATCCCTTTATTCCCCTAGGAAACTTGTCAAAAGCGTGCCTGAGACCCAACAGGAATCTCATAAATATTCATAAATGTATGCATGAATAATAATAATATAATCATCCCAGGCATTTGCTGGGCACTCACCCTGTGATGGACCTTGTGTTCTCTGTTTAAATTGGTGAGTTCCCCCCACAGGCTTTGGACCTCGTTCCATCAGGGAAGTATTGTGCCTATGGCTACTTTATTAGAACTCCCCCCCTAGGTTATTTCATGAGGTTATTTCATTCGTTTGTTCATTCATCAGCCATGCATGGTGCACTTGGGCTAGCACTGGAGATACAAAGCTGAAGAGAAGCCACAAAGTGCTGGGACCAGTGTCACAGTTAAGAAGATGTCACTGTTCTGAGTGGCCGGCACTATGGTGAAAGGACAGGTGTGACCCCACTGGGTGCATATGAGCTTTCTGGACAACTTGTCATCTCAGATGAGACATTTCAGGGTGATGGGAAGGCACTCCAGGTGAGAGTATCAGGAAGAGTGTCTGAGCAGAGACAACAGGGTGGGGCAGGAACACCCAGGGGACGAGGAAGCGCTGGTATTGGCCTTGACATCACACTGGGAATTTGGTCTGGTCCCAGTGCAGTGGAGCAGCACCAGCAGGTTTAAGCAAGAAATGGGCATCACTAGATACAAACAGTAGGCAGGTGCTGGGACTGCAAGCTGGAGAGCAACAGGGCTTTGGGAGGGTGCTTGGGAGCTTAGAGATGGGATCTGAGGTTGTTTGAACTCACAGATGCTGAACCCACAGATATGGAAGCTTTGCCATATATCCAGCTTGCAAACCTCTCATCTGGTAACTGTGGCCGTGTCTAGGAATCAGTCCCCACTAGGCCCTGCCTACCAACCCTGCTGCCTTGCCTGCAGCTTCCCTCTTCTTGCTGCTCAGCCTCCGCCCCACTTGCCCTCACTGCTTCCTGCAGCAGCACCATGAGAGTGAACAGGCTGGTGAGCCCGCACTGATTACCCTGCAAATGCCCAGGCCTCGGGCCTCTCTGCTGAAGGCACCATGTGGCCTTGGGCCATGGGTTTGAGGCCCTGAGCTAGGAGCACAAGCAGTTCAGGGCCTGGACTAAGCCAAACCCCAAAGGTCACTTTGGTCACCTGTCCTGTGTGGCATTTAACCCAATGGATGGCGACTGGGGAGTTGGGCTGTGCCAACCAGAGGGCTCTCCTGAATGAAAGTACAGGGCAACGGCCTAAAGAGGCTATGAATTCAAGGTCTTAGTGTTTTGCGCTAAAAGATTTAAAACTTGGTTCTTCAACCAAGACACTCAGGAACTAGGGTACCAAAAGGAAAAAGGAAGGAGTTCCCATCATGGATCAGCAGTAAGGAACCTAGTATCCATGAGGACATGGGTTCAATACCTGGTCTTGCTTAGTGGGTTAAGGATCCAGCGTTGCTGTGAGCTGTGGCGTAGATCACAGATGCAGCTCAGACCTGGTGTGGCTGTGGCTGTGGCGTATAGGCTGACAGCTGCAGCTCTGATTTGCCCCCTAACCTGGAAACTTCCATATGCCATGAGTGTGGCCCTACAAAGACAAAAAAGAAAAAGAAAAAAGGAAGGTCAGAAAGGGACGGCGACGTCTAGAGAGAGGAAGTGCAAATCTCATGAGAGCATCATGGTTCTTTGGGGTTTGTTTGGTTCATATTCCTCATGAACAGAGAGGCTTGCCCATCCATCCCTTTAGCAAGGCTGAGCTCACAGCCATACTGCTGAAAAGGAGAGCCAAGCCTCACAAGTGAAACCAGACGTCGGAAAGAAGTGGTGTCAAACTGAAAGTTTACAGAATAATTCATCGATCCCTTTATCAGACATTTTTTATTGCCTCAGAAGATGCAAAGATTAATAAAGCACTGTCTCTATCGCCAAACAGTCATTTTTATAGAACAGCCCCAGAGCGAACGCTCACCATGTTTTTGGTTTTCTCGAAGAAAAACGGCTGTTTTTCAAACGCGCCATCATACCGAATGCACGCTGTTATTTATGGCAAACTTAGTTCTGTATTTTAAGCACCTGACTTTCAGTCAACGTTTGGGGGTTGTTCTTGCGCCAGTCACTGGGGCCTCCCAACGTGCCTGCGTGGATGCAGGTGCTCTAGGATATGAACATTGCAAACCCGGGCACTTTGCACCCACGTGGTCACACACCCACATCGTCACCTTGGTTCAATCCAGAGAAACCGGGAAATGCTGTGCAACTTGAAGAATCTGTACCCTATTCAGAAATCTCGGAATAAATAATTATACGGTCTTACTGTCAAAAGTAGTGTCAAGTGTTTGGGTAAGGAAATGGATGAGGAGCAAAAGCATGCATTTTGGCCATTAGGTTTGTTCCGGTGGAAAAGTGAGAAACATAAATTAAAGATACTTTGTGAAAAATACCCCCAATTCAGCCCTCTCCCAGAATCCGAGCGTTCGTAAATGTTAATGCCTGGTTATCTGTGATCCAAATTCGACCCGGCAGAAATTTCATGGCAAGCGGAGACATCTTCCTGCAATACCTCGGAATCTTTTGGGATTTCCAGAATCTGCAAAGAGCAAAACTTGCGCCTCCACTGGCTTTCTTGGTTTTCAAAAGCTGCATTTTTTTTTTCTTTGAGTTTTCCTGTCTCGCTCTCGGGGTGTTCAAAGTGTGTGCTCACACCCTGTTTCTCTGTGGAGATGCAGGGATGAGTGAAAAATGTCGCGATTGCATTTCCTAAGCAGTGTGACCCCCTCAGCAGATGATCTGCCGCGTGTATGGCCTGCCCTTGCGTGACAAAGGGCAAGTTTCACATCCCATTGAAACTGGCCCCAAAAGGAGAAGATGTTCATGGGTCCAAACCTTCACCAAGGAGAGCGACTGAAACAGAGCTGGTGGCCAAGGAACCAATGCAGGCGGCTTGGCTGCCCATGAAGCAAACCTAGGGAGGGACGATCACAAGAGGACAGAGAGAGAGGCTGCCCCTCCGACAGCCGTGTCCTCAAGAACGTTGCCATGACGGGACGAGGCCCAAACGTCTAAAGATGTGATTCCACCGCCAGGTACAAAAAGATCCCGAGTCACCTTTTGACCTTCCATTCCTCTCCCCACCCTTGCCCTTGGAGAGCAGGGCACTCGGTTTGCAGCAATCCTGAGGTTTCGCCACTTCCCAGATGTGGTAAGGAAGTGGCGTGGGTGCCCCAGGCCCTTGCGGAACTGCAGTGTCCAGCCACGGCTTTATGAGACCACAGCTGGCTGCCAGAGTCCACCAGCCGTGGGGCCTCAGAGAGCCCGCACCTGGGGCGTCGCCTTGGAGAGTATGTCATGGCAGCAAATGCCCAGGAAGACTCGCCCATGACCTTCTTCCCAACTAAATAAAGCAGTTAGTACTTTGCCCTGGCATTTGAATGAACACACTGGCATCCAGGGGGCAACGCAGGCTAGGGGAGGGAGAGGGACAGGGCTTGTTTAGAAAGTGGATCAGCCAATTGCGGTTGTGCTTTATTACAAAGGCTGCCAGCTGGTGGGGCAGGAGTGACCTTGAACTTGAAGTTCAGGTGGACCATGCAGTTTCTTGAGCAGTCTTTCAGCCCCCTTCTGCTGCCTGCCTGCTGCCCTCCGCACTCTGCCTGGGTTTGCTGGAATTCCTGGAGAAGAGGGCATGGGTCTGGTAGAGTGCCACGGTCGGAACGCTAAGGTTCACCTCGCCTCCCACCGTCAGACCTCAACCACCAGCCCCACCTCACAGGATTGCCCACAACTCTAGTCTTTGTGGAATCATGTTTGTCCCATCTTTAATGATAATTAAACTGATATTTCCTGATGCATTATTTCATTTTTGACTTGCATAACAACACTATGAGATGGAAGGACTGTTATCCTTATTTTATAGATGATGAAGCTGAGGCCCCCCCAGAGAGGTTAAATCACTCCCCCAAGCTGGCACAGCTGGCAAGGGGCAGAGCTGGGATTCGAACTCAGGCAGGTTGGTCTCAGGGTCCTTTGCACCTCCACGGGATCGTATAATCGAGTTCTTCTTGTCTTTTGCTGCTTCCAGGCTTAAGTCAAGACAACGCTCACCTCCTCGATTGTTTCTTTCTGGCTTCTTCTTCAGTGCTTCCCTGGCCAGAACTCAGGGTGCTGTTTGTGAGGTTTCGATGCCCCCCTTTCCTTAGCTCCCCGCCCCCGCCCCTTGACTCCTCCCTGGGGCTTCGCTGTGACCCTCAAGAGCCCAGACCTACAGCCTTTCAGCAGCACAGCCAGGATCACCTCTGCCTGTCCCATGACTGCAGGGAGGCCAAGCCCAGGGCTGCAGGAAGGCGTCCAGACCCTCCAGGCCAGGACCTGCACAGGCCACGTGTGTGACCATCGGTCCTCTCTAGGGCAGCCCTATCTCCCGGCCCTGCATTTGGTCCCGGTTCGGGTGGTGGTCATGTTACAGAGCCGGTCTGACCTTTGCCCTCCTCGGTCGTCTTATTAGCCTGGCTACCGTTTGCTGAGAAAAACACTTGAGAGGCTTTCACTCTCCACACCCACGCACTTAAAATACCAGGCCCATAGGTCATTTTAATGAGGGAATTTGGCTAATAATATGTCTGGTCTGGGTGCAGTTACCACCTCTGCCCGCGCTGGCCAAGAAGCGCAGTGTCTCTTGGGGGATGAGCAGGGTGTGACTGGGCGTGGTGTGGGCGTGGCCTGGCGTCGGGTATGGTGGTGGGCAGAGCGTGGAGACTGGAACTCCAAGGGTCTGATGTGCCCACTGGCTGGCTGTGTCCCCTGGCTGGCTGTGCCCAGGTGTCAAGTCCAGTGCTAGGTCTGCTCAGAAGAATACAAGGAAGTGATAGGCAGCGTTTTCCTGGAGTGAAAAAATGTCACACACACACACACCTGTGAGCAAAATGTCATCACTTATTACCTCTGTCTATGAGGTAATAAGCAGATGTCCTGGTGCCCAAAGCTGTAAACAAGAGCCCATTGTCCCCAGAATACCTCTACCTTCCTGAACCACGTTGCTGTGGCCAAAATGCCCCACCTAGTAGCTTTTGCTGGACAGGCACTTCTTGACTGCACATAAAATGATGGACTTAACATAGTAGAATTATAATTACAAGCAACAATTTCACAAATATTCACTTTGGTTGAATTTCCTTCCCAATGCAGTAGGCCAGTCTGTGGTTAACCAGGGGGTGGCATTAAACACCAGGAGCCCAAATTCAGCTTAATAAGAAACTGCTTTTGATCTATAACCCAGGCTTACAATTAGCTGTTGAGTACAGCTTGGCTACATTAGCATCCCCAGGACTATTTTCCCTTTTGGGGGCAGTGGCAGAGCAGAGAAAAGGTACCATGAGTCTGGATTCCTGGTGCGGGTGCCACTGAGTTTAACGGTAGAGATTTAGGACCTCTTGACAAAAATGTGAAGCACAAAGCTGAGAGATCTGGGTTTCCCGTATATCTGAGCTGTGTGACTTTGGACAAACCACTCACCCTCTCTGAGCCTTAACTTTGCTACCTATTAATCAAGGACAATAGAATCTATCTTGCTTACGTCATGAGACTGTTGTGAGGACCAAATAAAATAGTATGTGGCAAAGTGTTTGAAAGTCATAAGTTCTACACAGACCAAAAAATGCCAACACTGTGCAGGCAGTGATTCTTTGTTGCATTTAGGGAATTAAGAATAGGATGGTTGTGGAGTTCCCATTGTGGTGCAGTGAAAACGAATCCAAGTAGGAACCATGAGGTTGCAGGTTTGATCCCTGGCCTTGCTCCATGGGTTAAGGACCCAGCGTTGCCGTGAGCTGTAGTGTAGGTCGCAGACGTGGCTCAAATCTGGCATTGCTGTGGTTGTGGCATAGGCAAACAGCTGTAGCTCTGATTCGACCCCTGGCCTGGGAACTTCCATATGTCATGGGTGCGGCACTAAAAAGCAAAAAAGAATAGGATGATTGTAAACTTATGGTTACCAAAGGCAGAAGCAGCAGGGAGGGACAAATTAGGAATTTGGGATTAACAGATACACACTACTGTGTATAAAACAACGAGGACCTCCCTACCGATAGCATAGGGAACTACATTCAATATCTTGCAATAACCTATAATAACGGAATGACTTTGCTGTACACCTGAAACGAACACAACATTGTAAATCAACTATACTGCAATAATTTTTTTTTAATTTAAAATACAAGAATAGGATGGCCACAGGCATGCCACCACAAGAGTAGGATCATTTCAGAGGTTGAACCCACAGGTGCCTTGAGAGCAATTGTCATTTGTAGGGCCAAGACTGGAACTCTTCTGACAGTTGGTGTTTGTGCTGGGTTGGAGCATGTTCCCTAAAAAGTCATGTCCGTAGGTGACCTCAGAAGGTAACGTTATTTAAAAACAGGGGCTTTGCAGTTGTAATTTCAGGTAAGCCCTGAATCCAATGACTGGTGTCCTTGTAAGGGAAGGAAGATTGGAGAGAGAGGACAGAGGGAGACGGAGGCCACATGAGGAAGGAGGCTGAAGTGGGAGGGATGCTGCCACAAACCAAGGGATGCCAGGGAGTCCCGGCGACCACGGGAAGCTGGGGTGAGGCCAGGAGGGATTCTTCTCTAGAGGAGGCACAGCCCCGTGGACACCTCAGTTTGGGGCTTCTAGCTTCCAGAACTGGGAGACTATACATTCCAGTTGTTTTAAGCCACCCAGTTTGTGAATTTGCTACGGCAGCCCCAGGAAGGAAATACAGTGTTTTCATGGAATCTCTGAAATGCTGAAGCCACAGGGAGCAGGGCAGGCCCACAGGGCAGGCTGTCACCTCCACGTGGAGATGGGTGCCCTGTTGCACCTCAGAAGATAAAATCAGGGTTAAAAGGGGCATTGCAGGTGTCCCCTAACCACCACCACCCCTTTTTGCAGACCAGGACACTGAGAATTGGAGAGGCCACATGTTTGTGCAGGAACCTAAATCTTCTAACTCTCTTGAAAGAAGTGCTGTGCCCTGTCCCCAAAGCACACGCATGCGCACATGGCGGCACATACACACACATCTTGGAATATCATGTCCCAGATGCTGTTTTAATGGTTTTACTCCTATGAACTCATTTAACCTTTCCCCAAATTCTGTAAGGTAGGAAAAGTTGTATGTACCCAACTTGCAGGTAACGACACTGAGGCACAGGGAGTACTAGTGACTTGCCAAAAATCAGCCAGCCACAACTCAAACCCAGAATTCATCCCCTGGACCACTTAGCCAAGAAGATATGCTTTTAAATAACAAATATATTTATAAACGAATATTAATACTTTTATTGTAAATTATGTATTTTAGAACAATTTTTAAGAATTTTTAAAAGCATTGCTCTAGACATATGCAATGGCAATGAACTCACACTTTGTAATTACGTATCAAACACTCAGATGGAAATCCATGTGCCTATTTATGCTAAAGTTGCCATTGTATCTCAGTCTGTCAGTTACATATCCTTAAATCCATTTATTGACTGTAAATTTTGTCTGGCCAGTCTCATGAGTACTGACAATAACATCTGGCATTTCAAAATAATATTTAAAATCAGCTCGCAGGAGTTCCCCTTGTGGCTCAGCAGTAATGAAACCGGCTAGTATTCACAAGGACATGGGTTTGATCCCTGGCCTCACTCAGTGTGTTAAGGGTTCAGCGTTGCCACAAGCTGCAGCGTAGTCTGCAGATGCAGCTCAGATCTGGCGCTGCTGTGGCTGAGGTGTAGGCCGGCAGCTGCAGCTCCCGTTCAGCCCCTTACCTGGGAACCTCCATATGCCTCGGGTGTGGCCCTAAAAAGGAAAAAAAAAAAAAAATCAACCAGCAATTCGTATTTTTAAAATACAGAGAGGACAATTCTAATTTAGCCTCTCTTCCAACTTCAGAATTCTGTCTTTCCTAACCTTTGGAGGTACCGACAGCTTTGGAGGGGGAAGACAGAAATAGTTTCTTTTACTGCTTTTGCTCTGAGTTTATTAAAAGGGAGGTGTGGAGAGCTGCCTGTCTGCTCCTCGGTTCCTGGAGTCTTGACCTCCAAGGAAACAAATCTGAATCTCTCTTGACCCTGGGTTATTAATGACTAAACAGAAGCCACGTGACCAAGGGAAGTGTCACATCTAGACAACGTAGGTGGACATTCCTGAAGCAAAGCTGGACTCAAGGGAGTCGTGGAAAAACCAGTAACATGTGCTGAAGTACAGCTGCCTTTCCAGTTCGAGGGCTGGAAACGTAAATGAAGTTTGAATTCCCCAGCAGAGATGTCCAGGGCATCGATCGCCTCATTCTTTCTCGCTCTCTTTTGTGTTCCAACAGGGAAAAGCTTCACTCTGACAATCACCGTCTTCACAAACCCACCGCAAGTCGCCACCTACCACAGAGCCATCAAAATCACAGTGGATGGACCTCGTGAACCTCGAAGTAAGTGGGCCCCCCTCGGGGCTGGCACCCCCTCCCAGCTGGTACCCTCAGGCATCAGGGATGATGTCTCGGAATCCTTGTGTTCCACCCACACCACTCAAATGTGGCGAAAACCTCTGCCTGAGGGGAATGCTAGGCCCGTGCAGGAAGGAAGAATTTTCCTTCTGACCCTCACTCCTCCAAGTTGTCTCTGAGCACCAGGCTCTTTTTCTGAAGCATCTTCTTAGAGGGCAGAAGGACATCAGGCGGACTCAAGGGCATGTTAGAATCATTTCGGGGCTGCATGGGACTAAACATCAAATACGTGGTAAAGTTCACCGGAAGACTGGCCAGGGCAGAGTGGCCAAAAAGAGGCTGGAGGGTCAGAGTGGATCACAAGGGGCTGATGACCATCTGAGCCGGTCTTTTATTCATTTGTGAAGGCCAGAGATGAAAGCTATGAAAATGACCCCTTTCTTTTTGGGGCAGACGTCAAAATCGTATTGCAGGATTGTTTAAAACAGAGGATGGGCGGGGGGGGGGGGGGGGGGGGGGGCGGGGAGAGGCGTGCCTGGGGGGGAAACCAGTAAATATAGAAAGATGGTACCAAAAAAAGAGCTCCTGTGAGGAAAGCTTTTTTCAAAGGGAGTGGGGTTGTTTAGTCTGCAGAAAAATGACTTCACGGTGACTTAAGGACTATCTTTGAGTAAACACAAGAGTAACACCCTTTTCCAGAACCACACCCTTCCCTGGGATAGAGGCTGGGTTATAGTTCCAGGTCTCTGGAGCTGCCTGGAGCCCCACCCAACATCTGCAAGCCTCCTAACCATATGGGGTCCCCGGGGAAAATTTGTACGCTCCCTTCTCGGGATGGGGGAGGGGGGGAGGGTGTCAAAAGCAAGACTTTCCTACTCGGCCAGGAAGTTGAGATGGCAGGATGTCAGATGATAGAATGAAGTGGTGAAGAAATTGGGTTCTGGGGCCAACAAGCAGAGTTCTGGTTGAGGCGCGCCAGCCTTCAGAAGTTAGGAAGCCTCTCTGCACCTCAGTTTCCTCATCTGTAAAATAGGGGTAATAATGAGAGCTCCTTTAGAAGCTTGAAGGAGACAATGCTGTGTACCTGGCCCAGAAAATGAACTCAGGAAATGCCAGTGATCCCCAGGAGGGCCTCCCTGCCTGTGTCTCTGGCTGTGGCCCCCCCCCCCAACCCGCCCCCAGGCCAGTCCTCCAGAGGACCTGCCCAGGACAGTGCTGCCTGTGGGGACCCTAAGGTCACCCCTGGGGTGTGGCTCCCCGTGGGGCATCCTGTAAGCACCGCAGCTTGGGGCGGAGTTTCCTGTAGTCCTGGCCACAGCCTCATAGCACCTTGATCACCTGCCAGAACCATCCAGGGTGCTGCCTCAACCTTCCTGATAGCCCAGAGTGGGTGGAGACCCGCAGAAAACCACTGCACCCACCAGGGACAGCCCCCCAGGATGTGACTTTCCATCACCATCTCCTTGGTGCATTTGCCTGCTCTAGGACTCCCGTTATTTCTGATCTCATCGCCCCCTTCTCAGCTTTTTCTCTTTAAGCCCCAGGGGATGTTGTGGCTGTGCCAGACTCAGGAAACCCTGGGACTTAGTAGCGTCCCCTGATTCCAGTTTGCGTGTGAAAGGCAAACCACAGGCTCAGAACCACACGATTACAACCAAACTCAACTTCAGAGGTTCCCAAAGTGGGAACCGCAGACTAGCGACCCTGCATTGGACAGAATAGACACGCCACGAAGGTGCCCACAGAGGCCCAAACAGGCCCAGATTGCAACAGGCACGGGGTTGGGGGGCAGGCAGTTGGGAGGGGTAAGGAAGTGGACCTTGAGGGTAATTAAACTCGAGAAAGCCTCACTCAGGTGGCAGTAGAATCCTTGTCTTTAAAAATAGAAAGGGGGGAGTTCCCATCGTGGTGCAGCGGAAACAAATCTGACTAGGAACCATGAGGTTTTGGGTTCCATCCCTGACCTCGCTCAGTGGGTTAAGGATCTGGTGTTGCTGTGAGCTGTGGTGTAGGTTGCAGATGCAGCTTGGATCCTGCATCACTGCAGCTCTGGCATAGCCTGGTAGCTACAGCTCTGATTAGACCCCTAGCCTGAGAACCTCCATATGCTGCTGGTTCGGCCCTAGAAAAGACAAAAAAAAATAGAAACAGGGAAGTGGGGAGGGGCAAGAGTGGGGGAGGTTAAGAGGTACAAACTGCTGTGTATGAAATAAATAAGATGCAAGGATAAGGATATATAGTGCAACTCGGGGAATATAAACAACATTTTATAATGACTCTCAATGGAACATCCCCTTTAAAAATTCTGAACCGCTATGTTGTACGCCTGAAACTTATATAATATTGTGCATCAGCTATACCTCAACTTTTAAAAATTTTACATAAAAACCAGAAACAGCAGCCATTTCTAGGACAGTTCAAATGCACACCTGCCAGGAGGAAGCAGCTTAAACCAGAGGACTCCTCCATATACCTCCTTCTGCTATTTTCTCATGCATAAGAAAAGGCGGTTTTTGCCCCACTGCCAATATTTCCTGTAACATTCAAAGAACTAACCAGGTGGTTGAGCTTCAGAAAACAAATGACGGCCGCTCAGACTCTTAAGAACCAGCGGTCAGAGGGAGAAATTATGCGATTGTAATGGCCTGCCTGTCTATACAGTTGACTCTAGTTCCTGCTGTTTTATAACTTAAGAAAACAGTTGTTATTGAGAAGAGCTCTTTGAGCAGACTAGGTTTGCTCTGAAGAGGCACCCGTTTTTGCAGCGTCTTTCCTGCCAAATGGAATCTGGACGTGTAGGGAAAAATTAAATTAAAAATCACATTAAATTACATAAGTATGATCGAAAGAGGTTATTACAGACGCAGGTAGACAATCTCAGTTTCGCAAAGGACTTGGGGGAAAAATGTCATATGTGCACTCAAGTCTTGCTGACTTTTCTATTCACTTTCTAAAGCCAGGCGGGCCTTTCCTGTGCTGTTTTCTTATTATTACCTGAACATCTTAATTCAAGGTTCAAGGTGGGAACTACTTCTTTTTGATGCAAATCTGCTCACAGCCACTTTTTTAAATTCAGAGCATTTTATTGTATTTATAGTTGTACAGCCGTCATCACAGCTAATGTTTTTTGGTTTTGGGGGTTGTTTTTGTTTTTATTCACACCCATGGCATATGGAGGTTCCCAGGCTGGGGGTCCAATCGGAGCTACAGCTGCTGGCCTACCCCACAGCTACAGTAACGCAGGATCTGAGCCCCGTCTTCGACCTACACCACAGCTCATGGCAACGCTAGATCCTTTACCCACTGAGCGAGGCCAGGGATCGAACCCACAACCTCATGGTTCCTGGTCGGATTCGTTTCCGCTGCGCCACAACGGGCACTCCGCACAAGCTGATTTTAGAACATTTTCCTCCCCCACAGCCACTTTTTTTTAAAAGAGAAAGTTCACAGAATTTTTCTCCCAGCTTTATTGAAATATAAATAAGAACCTTGTGTAAGTTTAAGGTTTACGACATGATTGTTTGATATACGTCTCTATATATGAAACAATCACCTCAGTAAGATTAGTTAACACATCCATCACCTCACATAGTGACGATTGCTTATGTTGAGAACTTTTAAGATCTACCCTCTTAGCGGTTTCCAAACATTCGATGCTGTATTGTTAACTATAGGCCATGCTGACATGAGGTCCCCAGGACTTTTTCATCTTATAAGTGGAAGTTTGTACCCTTTGACCCATTTCTCCCACTCCCAAACCCTGGGAATCATCAGTCTACTCTGTTTCTGTGAGTTTGGGGGGTGGGGGATTACATGCCACATAGAAGTGAGATCATACCCTATTGTCTGTCTCTGTTTGGCATATTTCACTTACCATAATGCCCTCAAAGTCCATCCGTGTTCTTGCAAATGGTATAGGGCAGAATTTCTTTTTTATGCCTGTATTATATTCCTGTGTGTGTGCAGGTACACACATCACATTTTTTTATTCATTATTTTTTTTTGTCTTTTTCCATTTTATTTTATGTTTGTTTGTTTTAATGATTTTTTTTCCATTATAGCTGGTTTACAGTGTTCTTCTTTATTCATTATTTGTTGATAGATACTTTGGTTGTTTCCACGTCTTGACTATTGTGACTACTTCTGTCTAAGGCAACTTTAAGAGAGGTTACGGCATGTAAATCAGTATACCCAGTGTCAGAGCTATGGATTAATAAGACCTCCCAGGTCCCTTCTATCATTATTATGGTGCTATGAATTCTGGGTGATTCTGGCAAATGGTCCCAGCATCGCCAAGTCCAGTAGTTTTGTAAAGTTTTCTTTGGAAAAGAAAAGGAAGCTGAGAGCCTTCAGGACTAATTACCTTATCAATAAGGGAATACAGCCCCAGAGAAATGAAATGATCTGCCTAGAGTGGAAAGAAATAGTTGGTGATGGAGCCAGAATTAGAATCAGGAGCCTCTGATGCCCAGTCCTGTACTCTTATTCATCCATCTGTCCGCCTGTCCATCTATCTGTGCGTTCACCTCTCTGTCACACCATGCCATCTGCACATCACCTGTTCTAACCTCTCTGACTTGGCCTCAGTAGCCCTGTTTTTGAAACAAGGTGTTGGCTTGTATGACCTCTCAGATCTGTCCCAGCTCTAAGGTTCTCTAAAAAGGGAAATTGTCAGCACCTGATTGCAGGCATAGGCGCCTGCAACTTAAACCATTTGTGCAAAGACTAAAGGAAAACTTATCCAGCCTGCCTGCTAGGTAATTAGGGACAAAGAATTAAGAAACATGCCACAGCTAGTCTGCTGGCCAGGCCGATAGGATAACTTGACATTTCCCAACCCGTTTCCTGGTTTTCAGTGGTGAAGTTGTAGCAAAAAGTGTATTCCAAGGCGAATTAAACATGTTGTTCATTTCCGATGATTATTCGCCCTTTTACAGTCACTGACCCCGCCACTGAATGAGTCAAACCTTCTTTTCCCACATTCCACCGATCGTTTTTTATTTCCCAGACCCATAGAGAAATTATTAATCATTGAAAAATTAAATGTATTATGGAGAAAGAACGCCATCAGAAGGTATCTTCTGCTGGGATCAGCCCTTGCAAGCAGCAGTGAGGGCTCTGTCTTCAGTCGGTAGGCTCATCAGCATATTAAAAGATAGTCTTCTCTTTAAGCGAGGAAGAGAGAGTGAAAAGGAGTTTTCAAGACACGGATATTTGAGAGTTGTTTTTATGTATATTTTAAAAGCTATTGCAGGGGATCTAATGCAAAAGTCCAGCATGCAGCCCATGTGTCTGTACCATGAGAATATTGAGATACGAAAACATGTTCTCTGCAGATATTTCACGAAATAATTTGAATACGTGAGTGAACTCAACACAGGGGTTGGGGGTGAGGGAGATGTCTTGCTAGTGAGGGGTCGAGGAGCGTGAACAGTGGGTACCCTAACTACTGACCCAGTGGCGGGGGCTGGGGCGGGGTGTTCTGGTGGTATGGACTGTGGACTGGACAGCCATCGATGTCACGAGCCATCACCTGTCTGGCCAGGTGTCCATTACATCTAGAACATTGGGTAACCTAATTAAAAACTGAAAAGGTTCATAAAACAAATATTGGCCATTTCTGGGACAACTTCTGCCCTCGGGGTTTATTTAAGGCGCCCTTCACAGTAACTGTTATGCCTGAGCTCTTGGGATTCAGACTAACGGGGAGCTAGGTAGAGCTGTTACGTAAAAACTTTGGCATCTGCTACTTTCTGGTGCCCTAGCCTTCCGGCAACCAAACTATTTTTTTATGGGGACGGAGAGCAAAAATAAATCAGCTGGAGGGCTTGACTCCCCATCATTCAGTTGGTTCGTTAAGGACTCTGTTGAGACTACATCACACGAATATAACTTCCTTCTGTGATTTCGAATGTCAAGAGCAAACCTAGATTCTGTTTAGAGAGAGAAGAAACAGGATCTTGGTTTACGGCGAGAATGTTTCCAGTGCATGAAAGGCACTTGGCGATAAGAGACCTAAAAATACTTGAAATCAAGTTTATCCAGAAGCCTATGGGATGAGAGGAAATGTTGACAGAGTGCTCTGGTGATTCGCTAATATCCAGTCCTCCTTAATCATACAAACGCCTAATACGAATAACACGGAACACTTAGTGCTTATTGTTGGCCCAACAGCCTTCAAAGTACTTCGCATACCTTGATTGATATAATCTTTGCAAGATCTGGTGAGAAAATTGACACAAAGAGAAACCCAGGCCCTTGCCCAAGGTCACACCGTTAAGCGAGCCAGAACTGAAAAGAAGCGGTCCAGGCACTGCCACCCACAGACGCCAAAGTCTGTTTTAAAGACCTATACCAAATGCCACTTGAGCTTTTCTGTATTGAAATTTCTGTCCAGATATTTTTTATTTAGAGGGTTTGTCAATAAAATTCTGGTTCAAGTACAGTCTTCTTTGAGAAAGCAGCATTTCCTAGCCTGGGCAGTCAGCCTTTTTGTACCTACAGGATGGAATCCCTGTTTTCCCCAGGGCAGGGCTGCAGTGAAGTACACCAGCCACACTGTCACAAGTGTCCGTGAGTGTCCCCAAGGCCGGCTTGGGGACCTGGCATCAGTGGAGGCCTGACGTAGGCATGGCACACAACATAAACCCCTCCCTCCAGTGATAGCAGGAAAGATGAGGAATATGACAAAAATGACCACCACACGAGCCATCCAAGTCCAGTTCTGCCTTCGGCAAAGAGCTTTCTAGAGGGCACACATGCTCGACGTGCAGCCTGCTGGGAGGTTGCAAACTGGCATCATTCTTTGCTCCTGATGGTTAGTGGCACGCCAGGCAGTCTTCTCAATCTATGATCTCAGGATTGGTGAGACACAGTGAGACCACAACCACCGCGTCCCTGGGACCGGCTTCAAGCAGGTCCTCCAAGCAATGCGTGGTGATCTCCATAGCTGTTTTTCCTTGCATCCTTCAAATGTCAGGTTTGGACTTCAGTCTGTGAGTCCCCCCCAAAGAAGAGGAAAGAATTCTTTCTTCCTTCTCCCCCACATGCAAGGTAGGAGGCACAGGATCAAAGACGAACAATATCCTGCTTACTTATCTTCCTTGCCCAACCCCCCAGCCACTGTTACAGGCAATTAATTTAGCGCTAGGATGAACATTCTGGGGTGACTTCCTCTGGTACTATAATCCCCACTGTACTAAGTTCCCCAACTACCTGATGACTTGGCAAAAGCAGTTTTTAAAGCGGTAATGATCCTGCCTCAATGCTTGGTAAGTCCTGCCAATGACTTTGAGAATGTCTTTCTGGTTATCAAGCTCAGTAGCATCTCACTAGACCGAGAGGACTTTATATACATAAAGATTTCCCCAAACCTTGAGTTTTCAGTGGGCTTATCCATGCCAAGGTCTGAAAGTCCCTGGATGAATGGAGGTGTTGAATCCTCAAGGGAGTAAGTTTCTGCCCTGGAAACAGTGATAGGGAACCTCATTAGCCCATGGAGACCTCTTGGTAACTACCCCTGTCTTATGTAGAAGTCATTGAGATGGTTAGATGACATTTTGTACTGCTACAGAAAGAAGGAAAAAAAATTCCTTCCAGGTACCCATCAGTGAGAACCTAAATGATCTCAGTACCTCTCAGACTAACGTAGTGAGCAAGGGGGAGAAGACACATGGACTGAATCTTTTTTGTTGTTGTTGTTGTTGTTGTTGTTGTTGTTGTTGTTTGGCTGTGCCCACAGCATGTGAAAGTTCCCGGGCCAAAGATCAAATGGAGGCACAGCAATGATAATGCCAGGTCCTTAACCAGCAGGCCACCAGGGAACTCCCTGGAATGAAATTTTTTTTTTTTTTTTTTTGCTTTTTAGGGCCACATCCACAGAATATGGAGGTTCCCAGTATGGGGTCTAATCAGAGCTACAGTTGCTGGCCTACGCTACAGCCACAGCAAAGCCAGATCCAGGCTGCGTCTTCGACCTACACCACAGATCATGGCAACACTGGATCTTTAACCCACTGAGTGAGGCCAGGGATCGAACCTGAAACCTCATGGTTCCTTGTTGGATTCATTTTTGCTGCGCCATGACAGAAACTCTTAGAATGAATCTTAAACCATGAATATCTTTTTCCATCTGAACCATTGCAACCCCATATCACTATTTTAAATGTTACACCAGGAGTTCCCATTGTGTCTCAGCAGTAATGGACCCATGAAGATGAGGGTTCGATTCCTGGCCTCGCTCAGTGGGTTAAGGATCTGGCGTTGCTGTAACCTGTGGTACAGGTAACAGACACTGCTCAGATCTGGCGTTACCGTGGCTATGGTGAAGGCCAGCAGCTATAGCTCTGATTTGGCCGCTAGCCTGGGAACTTCCATATGCCTCAGGTGCGGCCCTAAAAAGACAAAAATAAAATAAAATAAAAAATAAATTGAGATCAAGATCTAAACATATCATGATCCTTGTTAGAATTTAGTGTATGAAGGGCTAAAAGAAAAAAACCAAAATCCCATCTGCATTTAGGCTTCCGTTTCTTAATCTTAAAACATGTAAAAAGGTTTCTGGATCCTGAATTGGGGCACCTGGGTTTCACACTGGCGCCACCAGGCCAGTGGGTGTGAACTTGGGCAATTATCTTAAGTACTTTCTCCTCACTTTCCTCTTCTGTCCAACCAGGCCATGGGATGAGATAATCTCTGAATTAGCTCCCACTGAAGGGGTGACAAAATATCATTAGCAAAAGAGCCATAGGTGTCATGTAGGCTGGCAGTTGTAGCTCTGATTCGACCCCTAGCCTGGGAACCTCCATATACCTTGGGGTGCGGCCCTAAGAGGCAAACAAAACAAAACAAACAAAAAAAAAGAGCTGTAGGGAGATCCCACTGTGGTGCAGTGGGTTAAGAATCCAGCATCCGAGCTTCAGCATATGTCACAGCTGCGGCTCAAATTCAGTCCCTGGCCAGGGAACTTGCATGTGCCACCGGTGGAGCCATAAACGAAAAGGAAAACACAGCTGTAGGCTCCCCACAAACAGTGCCCCTTAGAGGCTGACCCGCGTGGGCCTCCTTCCCTGAAGGACACTGGCCTTCATCACAGTAGACAACCATATATATATACACCCAGGTCCTACCTTCGATGTCATTTTTTGCTGTAATTTTTTGAAAAGGTTTTTATCATCTGGTGTTGAAACCATAATTTCCTGCGGCTCTGATTTCGCTGCCATCAACACAGTGATTACCATCAGGTTGAGATCCCGTTTTGGCACTTGCTGACTGTGTGGGGTGACCCTACCTGGGGGAGGGGGAGGGGCTGAGCCTCCATAAAACAAGGACAGCAGCTGTACCAGCCTCATGGGGGCAGGGTGGGGGGCGGGGGTCAGGGAGCCTGAATGCGCCAGCCTGGGTAGAACATTTTAAACCAATGCCTGGCACACAGTCAATATTCAGAAGCTGGCACAATTATTTGCCTTTAGTCTTGGAATCCTTTGGAAACGAGAAAAAGAAAACGCTAAACAAAAAAGATTTGTGATTCCTGAGTTTAAAAATTCATGAAGTCGCCATCATGTTTCATTTTTTTAGATACTTAATTAAACATTTATATCTTTTGATTTTTTTTTCCGTTTTTCTTTTGTATTTAGACACAGTAAAATTTCTTTTCTGGCCTTTTTAGGCACCCTTGAAACACTCTGAGGACTGTTCCCAAGTCCTTTGTGGGTAAATGCCTTTGCCCCCAAAGGCTGAACTTTGTGGAGAACTTGGGGAAAAATCCTCCATCTTTCTGTAACATTGACAACAGGTGTTTGGGGTCTAGCACGCGGGTCCTTTCAGATGTAAGCGTGACACAGTTTGGGAGAGGCTTTTCCTTACTGTTCTAGAAAACGCACATGAAATGTGCCAGAGCCTCTTGGGGTCCAAATTCTTGCAGCAAATACAACTCACCTTCGCGGGGGTGGAGAGAAGGGGCCTGGACTGGTCAGCCACAGCTAAGCTTTGTGGGCATAGAAAACACTCAGCCACTCTGAGTTCCTAAACCAATGTGACTTTCTAGATTTGTCCTGAGTTTTTGAATTTTTTGTTTGCTAGGTGTTTGGTGGGGTGTTTCTTCATTCCCCCCAAGACATTCAATGGCTCATTTCAGCAACAGAGTGGCTCTACCTTACACCATCGGAGACCCTTCTGGGCATGTGCAGCATCTCTGCTGCCGGAGCCCCTTGTGACCTGATCAAACAGCCTCTATCCTGGGATGGTTGGGAAGTGGCTCTGCTGAGGTCCATGCCACCATCTAGCTGCACTATGAGATGCACCTAAGCCATGGTGTTGGAACCATGGGGGCAGCGTGAAAAGGTGGGCCCCATCCTGGCCTGAAGTGGGCACCCGCGCACAGCTTGTGCATAGACTGGTTGCTATGGCTCATTACCATGCATCGGTTTCTCGGCTTTGGGGTGGACCTAGAATTTTTTTTCAGACCCTATCACCTTCCACTTTTCATAAAAAAAAAAAAAAATCAAGTTTCAAAAAGGCTTAGTTTTTTGTTTTTGTTTTTGTTTTTTCCTGTAAGCCATGTAGCTATGAAAGGCTTTAGTAAGAATTGGATCCAGTGTGTCCCACCTTTGCAACAGATCTCTGTTTAAGTTTGTTTGGGCTAGCTTGCAATTTCTGTCTTCTCGAATTCCTTCCATGTCTTTTCCTTTATAGATGAGTTGTTTTAAAGGTTTGCTTTTTTGCTATGAAAAGTTAACTGTAAAGAAGGGGCAAATTAGGTATAATCTATCACTGGGCATTACAACTGTATTATCAGACACATCACAAACCCTGACATGGGATGTGAAATGGCAAAGTGCCTTGTTCATGCTCTGAGTTGTATGTGGTATGCTTATAGCGAGTTCTTTGTGCTTGTAAGTCATGCATTGTCACTGGGAAAATTCCCGATAGCCAAGCCAAATATTCTGGCTATACATGTGTAGATGAAAGCCAAGGTAAAAAAAAAACGCTTAAGTACCTAAAGCAAAGTTCTTTTCTGTTTGCCTTTTTTTTTTAAGGAACACAGTTGAATTAATCTGCCAACTCCCTAGACCCTTATAAAGTAAGTTAATGGCAATACATTACTTTGGAACTTCCACGATTTACATATACTCAGGTTCCATTAAAGCAAGTATTGACTAAAACCCAGCCGGTTATTGAATCTTTCCATGTACTTTCATACACTGAAATGTCAAACATTTGAGATTCCATTTATTTGTTTTTGTTTTTGTTTTTGTTCACCATGGCTTAGAAGTCAGCCTTCTGGTCATTTGAGATTAAAAAGTAAATATTTGAAATAACTAAGCTGTAAAGAACTATATACATTTACGTTTCTTTTTAGATTTGTTCCTGGTATTGCCTTATTTTTACTTACTTCTGAAGTCATTTTATGATATTTCCAATTCACTCATTTTAAAAGGATGGACAGGGAGTTTGGGGTTCGTAGATGCAAACTATTACATTTAGAATGGATAAGCAATGAGGTCCTACTGTAGCACAGGGAACTCTATGTAACCTCTTAGGATAGAACGTGATGGAAGATAATATGAAAAAAATGTATATAGATGTATGACCGGGTCACTATGCTGTACAGCAGAAATTGGCACAACACTGTAAGTCAACTATACTTTAATAATAATTTTTAAAAAGCGCTAGGGAGAAATACCCATAGTGATATCATTCCGTTCATCTCTGGCACTGCTGACAGGGCATAGCCTGAGTTTGAGAAATGAAGCAGAGAGCTGAGCCCGGGGGAGTGAGAGTGGAGTTTGGAGCTGAGCCAACCTGGCCTCACTACTTGCTTTTTCATAGCTGTGCCTGCGTGCGTCTGCTTCCCCACCTGTAGAATGGGCTTATGACACCTGCCTTGCTGAGGGATATGAGGATTAAATGAGCCTGCCTGAGAGGCAGACTGGAGCACTAGTAGGCAGCCCAGGTAGAGGTGGCTGCCTCTCACCCAGGATCAGACGAAGGCTTGGCAAGCTCAGCCTCCTCAGATATGACACCAGGAAGTCGATGTCCCCATCTTGAGGTGTTCTTGTGCTGACTGAATAAAGTCACCTGTGGTTGACTGCATGGTACTTGGCAAGAGGGGATCCTTAAATACCAGCTGTTATTAAATTACAGGCTCTGGACACAGGTCCCCCTTCCTCATCCCATAACCCTGACCAGGGGAAGCCACTGGAATTCTACCCAAGTGAGGACCAAATACTTGCCATTGCCAAGTTATTTTTCTTTAAATCCTGGCAGTTTGGATGCTTACAATAAGAGCTTTTTTTCTGTTTTTCTTTCCACCGTTCCTATTATTAACCTGAACTACTGAATTACTGCACCAGCATCCCTACATAACTCCTCACTGAAGCAAAGCCAAGTTCATCATATTGCCTCAGTAGGAGGTGGTCTTTTTCCAAATACGGATTTTATCAAAATGTAGTTGCTTCCTAACGGAACATAAGCCCTCACACCGCTGTGTGACCTGCCATGACTCTTAGCATCTAGAAGCTTCCATGAGTCATCAATAAGGTGGAGATAATTATATGCGCACTAATTCATAGGGTAGCTTTGGATGAATTGTGATGATAGATTCCGAGGTGCTTTGTAAACAGTCTAACTGATGATAGGAATATATAGATATGTAATTAGATCATAGGAAAACAATAATAGAAAATGTTATTACTGTTTGTGGGTGCTATACAAAAATCTCAGGGGTCTTTTTCTGGTTTCTTGAAGGTACGTTTTATCTCCCTGTCGTCCAGGGCTGGTGAAAAGGAAACTGTAGAGAAAAAAATAGAGACATTTAAATCAAGCCCCACTGTGAATCCGAACTTTTAGAAACTTTTTTTGCCATTAGAATATCTTAGTATTTTCTTTTCTGCTATTACCCACGTTTAGGTGTCCTGGCCACCAAAAAAGGCAGCCTTGACAGTGAAGAGAGCTGAGTTTTATTTTAATATCTATTTATTTTCCAAAACCAAACACAGTTTATCCTTTGCCGCTCTATTATTTCATTTTCTTTACATCAAAGGCTTGGAGAGGGTTGCAAAGATTGTCCTACAACTGGCTGAGTCCTTATTCTGGTTTAACCTTTTTTTTCACCCTTGGCTTTGTGTGTGTATATATATACAAAGTATACAAATATATATACAAAATACATACATATGCTGCCCGCTGAGATTTCTGGATTAGATCGCAGGGAAGTGAAACATGACACACTTGAGCCTTCCTGCCAGTTTCCCAGGAGGAGTCAAAACCTGCAAATGCTCCGAGGTGAGGACCTTGCAAGGCTCCAGAGGCTGGCTTGCTGTCCTGTTCACTTGCTGACATGCTGCTTGGAGCCGCTTGGGAGGAGAAACTCTGTTCTGCTCCTTGGGTGATTCAGCCGGTCTCAAGATAAATAGGGAGAAGGAACTGGAAACTGCTGAAATTTGAGTCTCTAGGGCTGGGCCGTTCTTGGGAGCAGCTCTGTTGAGCTGTAAGAGGAATCCTGAGCCCTGGGCAAGGGAGAGGCGAGAGGCGGCCGCGTGGAAAGACCGCTGGGAGCGGGGAGTGGGGAGCCGGCCGGCTGGCTCTGCAAAGCTCAGCAGCCCACATCCCCTCTCCAGGCCTCTATTTCCTCATCGGCTAAACAAGAGAAAGAGAGGATTTGATGGTTTTAAGATCCTTATCGGCTTCTAAAAGTAAGGAGTGATAGCTGAAGTTGCACCCTCCGTGCATCATTTAACCCAGAGAGGGAGAGCCTGGGCCTTGCAGTGAGCCCACCAACCTGGGGATGTGGAGACAGAGCCAGGATAAGGGCCAGGTGGAGGAGGAGAGAGGGTGCAGCTGCTCACACCCCAAGCAGGAGAAAGAAATGGCTAAAGGTCCACGCAGAGTGACATGCCATAGAAAGGTGAACTCAGCCTAATCTGATTTCCCATGACTTTGGCATCCCTCAAAAAGAAAGAAACAAACAAACAAAGAAAAAAAAAATCCTTATACCCACAAAGTGCTCGGTTGTGCAAGCCAGCATGGCTGACTTCCTGAATCTGGCCAGCCAGAGACCTTGGTGTTAATTCCTCAGCCGACGCAGAAAGATGGTTTGAGTCCTGTTGACTTCATTGTTGGATGTTTCTGAGTGAGGCTGCCTCCCCCTTTTGCCTCCTCAAAGTATTATGGGCTGTTCTTCATTACCTGCCCTACCTATCTTCACAATCTAGCCGCAAACAGCTTTGGTTGACCACACCACTTCCCTATTGAAAGTTAATACTGTTTGACTCATTCTGTGTTACTAACCTGAAGCCAAAGAAAACAAGCCAGAGAATAACCGGCTTGTATGGAGCTTGGAAAGCTCTCAGAGGCCCTGCTTTCAAAATCCTATACAGTAGCTTTACTATATCTCTCTGCTGCAGCTGCAAAGAAAATGAAGGAAGCAGAAGTGGTTTAAAAAAAAAAAAAAAAGGTTGGGGGTGGGGAAGAGAAGGGGTCGGGGGGGACTCAGGCTAGGAAAAGACAGCATAAATCTGCAGTTGACAAGGACCATCTCTCTAGGAGTGGAGGTTATGCTTTGACAGACCAGAATGTTCATACAGAACAGAGACTGTTGGGGGAGTTAAAAGGAGAGAAAGTTCAAAAAAGTTCCTTTTATGGAGTTCCCGTTGTGGCGCAGCGGGAACAAATCCAACTAGGAACCATGAGGTTGCAGGTTCAATCCCTGGCCTCGCTCAGTGGGTTAAAGAGCCAGTGTTGCTGTGAGCTGTGGGAGGTCGCAGACATGGCGGGGATTCCGCGTTGCTGTGGCTGTGGTGTAGGCTGGCAGCTGTAGCTCTGATTGGATCCCTAGCCTGGGAACCTCCATATGTTGCAGGTGCGGCCCTTAAAAAATAAAAGAATAAAAAAAATTCCTTTTGGTGGAAAAGGCAGTTCACCTGTCACACTTGTAGCAGAGCAGAGCTGGGCAGCTGGTCCCACCGAGCCAGGCCTCCCGAGGCAGAGTCCCAGGGGACAGGGACAGACAGAAAGAGGAAGGCCTCTTGCTTTCCAGTCTGGCTGGGAGAATGGTGCTGGGGTTTTCGAGGAAAGTGTTGACAGCCTTCTTGTCCTTCATACCTGGCTCAGATGTAGTCACTGAGGTGAACAGGGGTCACTTGTGTCTTGGAATAAATAGAACGTTCCCTCCCAACATTACCTGACAAGCCGTGGGGCCAGCGTTTTCATCGCTGCATGCTGGCTCTCTGGGAGTCCCAAACTGCCACTGCCCATTCAAATGACTGGTGAGGCAGATCCCCTTCCCCACAAAATGCACCTTCTCAGCTGTGTGTGGATAGAAGTTACCTTGAGTGAGGCCATCTTCCACCCACCAATCTGCAAGCCTTCCTCTGGACGGTGTGAGGTAGGGACAATGACGTGCTAAAAACAGCTTCTAGTTACTCTTGGCTTTCTCACCAGCAAGTGTTCGGGAGCTGTGAGTGGCCACGGGATCACTGTCCTTTTGTGCCAGCCAAGGCCTGCTTAGCCGCTTATGAGAGGATGTTGATTCAGACTTTGGCTGGCTCTTTGGTCCCCTGCTGACTTGAGGCTGGCCCAGAATTCAATGGGCATCTGTGACATGAGAGGAGGTAGGAATCAGATGCTGCCTCCTCTGCTGCTGGGAAAGCCCCTGGGGCCCAAGAGGAGGGCTTTGAGGAAGAGGGGGAAATTTTCCTCAGCCTTTCTTAAAAACACCGGGGAATGGAGCTCATCCCGCGTGCTGCTGGTTGTATATGTAAGTCTAGCCCAGGAAAGGCATTTATTTGCTTGTGTATTCATCTATCACTCATTCATTCACCCAGCATTGACCGGGGCACCAACCCAGCTTCCGGGGGGCCCTCAGTTTACCGCAGCCCTGTCTGTACAAACTCAGGACCTCTGCCTTTTGTGCATGGCGATGCTGGTACACAAGGGGAGTGGAGACACACGGGGGCATCAGAAGGCCTGGGGGGAGAGCGGGAGCCCCCAGGCAGCATGAAGAAGCAAGGGGAGCCTGGGGACATGTGGGATGGTGTTCTCCTTTCCCCAGTCCCTGCCAGTCCACCAGGGCTAGCACTGCGGCTTGACTCCAAAGCCAAGTCAAGGCCAGAGGGAGGAGTTTCCGCTGTGGCACAGTGGGTTAAGAAACTGACTGCAGGGAGTTCCCATTGTGGCTCATCAGGTTATGAACCCAACTAGTATCCATGAGGATGCAGGTTCAATTCCTGGCCTCACTCAATGTCTTAAGGACACAGCGTTGTCAAGAGCTGTGGTGTAGGTCATAGGTGCAGCTCAGATCTGGCATTGCTGGGGCTATGGTATAGGCCTATAGCTGTAGCTCCGATCAGACCCCTAGCCTGGGAACTTCCATATGCCACAGGTATGCCCTAAAAAGCCAAAAAAAAAAAAAAAAAGAATCTGACGGCAGCATCTTGAGTTGCTGCAGAAGCATGAGTTCCATCCCTGGCCCAATGTAGTGGGTTAAAGGATCCAGCATTTCCACAGCTGTGGTGTGAGTCGCAGCTGTGGCTCGAATTCAGTCCCTGGCCCAGGAGCTTCCATATGTTGTGGGTACCACCATAAAACATTTTTTTTTTTTTTAATTTGTTAAAAAGCCACAGGGAGCATTTCCTTTCACCTTGACCCCAAGCCTCACCACCAAAACATACCCTTCTAACAATACCTCCCATTCACAGAATCTGTCCTTTGGGGGCAAGATCACTCAGATAAGTGGATGCACATTGCCAACAGTTACCCCTCTTCATTATGCTCTAACGGGGTCTTCACTGAGAGAGGGTTGACTGTAGTTGGGGTCACAGGTCAGTAGAGAAGAAAGACTCTTGAACTTGTGAACTGTCTGCTCTTCTCCGTGGAGGTTGCCTCCGGCCGCCCCCGCAAAGGGCTACCTCTGGTCAAGAGCAAAAGAAACGGGGCGGATTCTCTGCCCTAAACTGCAATTACCTCCTTAGTCACCAGACAGAAACAGGAGGTAACCCGTAGTGACAGATGACTACCGTTTCTAACTCCTCTGCTTTTGGGGAGGCCCAGGTCTCAAAAAGCTCGTGCTAACGGGCGAAAAACCCCACTGCCTGTTACTGTGAGCTTGGAACTGCAGGGAACTCAGTTTTGTTTCTGTCTTTACCCCGTGGATTTTGCTCGAGGAGGAACAGAGGGGGTGGACCCTGTGTGGTCCTTTGGCCTCAAGTCAGTGTTAGTTGTTGTTCTTGCCCTGGCCCCAGCCAGCTTCGCTGTGCACGTCACTGTGGCTTTCTGCACCTGTCCTGCTTTGCTCCGGCAATCTTGTCTTAGCCCATGTCTTGGGAACATATGACACTGCCTGTGTGTGTGTGTGTGTGTGTGTGTGTGTGTGTTTGTATGTGTGTGTGTATACTCTCTCCAAAAGCACAAAGAAGCCATAGCAGTGCTTTTCTTATGTGAGAATGCTGTACTCAGCCCCACACAAAAGGCCCTTTATCCATCCTCTGTTTCATCTTTTTTAAAATGTTTTATTGTAGTTGATTTACAATGTTCTGTCAATTTCCGCTGTACAGCAAAGTGACTCGTCATACAAATATATATATACACATTCTTTGTCTCACACTATCCTTCATCAGGCTCCATCACAAGTGACCATATATAGTTCCCTGTGCTGTGCAGCAGAATCTCATTGCTCATCCACTCCAAATGCAATAGTTTGCACCTACTAACCACAAACTCTCATTTCATTATCTTTTAATGTAATGAAAAAAAAAAAAAACCAGAGAAGTTTTCTGGACTGTTTAACATCTAATAAGACAATGCTCCCTGAAACTCTCTATGTTCAATTATGATATCTTTCCTCACCCAGGAGTTTTTCTGAGCCCTCCACAGTTCCATTTCAGATTTTAGTTCCAACTTCGTTTGCCTGCAGTAAGTTCTGATTTCCTACAATCTACAGAGGGCAGTTGGTTGGCCCTAGCATTCCTCCAGTCAGTCAGTCAATCCACGAACATTTAGTGAGCCTACTGTGTGCCAGGTACTATTCTGCATACAGGGGATATGGCTAAGGGGGGTCTGCAACTCAAACTAGGGTGTTCGGGAATTCCTCGGGGAGAAGAGGAAGTTTAAGCAAAGACTTGAAAACTAGGAGCGATCTGGTCTGGGGAATAAGCGCGCTGGGGAGAGGAAACAGCAGGCATATAGGAGTGCTAGCAAGGTGGCTGGTGTGGCTGCAGCAAAGTAGGAAATTCCAGCTGCCTACCTTCTCGTTTGGAAAGCAGGCTTAGCAAATGCCAACCTGACCTCTGAAACATACACTTTATGCCATGTGAGGGGCCAGCTGCAGAACCATGGTTTGGAAAAACCCAGAATAGGGAAGCTCCGTACACAGGCAGACTCGGGTCAGTCACTGACCTGCTGCCACCTACAAGAAAACCAAAGCTCTTCTCAACCAGTCTGATAGTTGGACTTGGGACTGGCTCCCAAAGCGCAGGTGCCTGCCTATAAAACGATAGAAAGACAACTCTGAAAGTCCCAACGTCCCATGAAGTTGTTCAAGAAAGCCCCCGCTTAGAGTCGTCCAACAAGAACCAGGAGAGTAGAGTGGTTGCAGATGTAATTGCCATGAATGCTTTTAGAGCCCTTCACAGTAATCCGTTTTAGTCCTTTAATTCCAGCCTTCCAGATCAGGAGGCTGAGTGGTGAAGAGACTTGCTCTTTCCACAGAAAAGTTAGGTGGAAAAGCAGATTTAAGATGGGGAGTTGTTAACGTCCAGACCGGCAGTCCCATTTCCCCGGTGCCGTGTCTCTAGCGAGAAGAAGGATTATAGCATCTGCATTAACACCCCTGTCCTTGCGGGGGCTCAGAGGTCTTAACCGCCACATTTCTGGATGGACTTAATAAGGGTCCATGTAACCCTCTTCTGCTGTTCCCCAAAGTCTTTGCTTAGATGGCAGGGCAGAAGTCACTTCTGACTTGGGATTTCTGGGTTCACCTTACAGACCCGCAGCAGTGATTGCACCAGTGATTCACTGAGTCCTCTCTGTGAGGTAGGAGAGAGCCAGTCACAAGCCGCCTCTCTGCGGGCAGAGTTTTGGCACTTTCAAAGGCTGCTCTGTATCGTACACTGAAGAATTGAAAAATTTTTTTAAAGAGACAACAAAAGAGTTATCACCAAAAACAAGGCCATCACTCAGTGCCCATGGCCACTTAGTCTAAACACAGTTCTGGTATATTTGGTGTTTTAATTCCCAGCCCAGGGCAGAGGAGAAGCATGTTGAAAACATGGGCATCACAGGGGGCGGTGGCTGGCACTCACACTCATACTCCCTGGGTGGCCCCAGGACCAGCAACCTCAGCATCACCAGGACCTTATTCTGCACTCACCAGCCACATCCCAGCCCCTCCAGGACATCTGGGTAATTCTGGTGCCTGCGCAAATGTGCGAGACCCAGGTCTCTGCCCACCCCATGTCTCTGGCTCCCTTCTGTCCTAAGGATCAGCCCGGAACAGAAGTGGGACTATAAAGGCGGAGTGTGAAAACCATGCCAGTGCTCCGTGTCCATGTGATCACAGCCATGGGACACTATCTGCTTCTCTCTGCTCGCGTGGGAGTCACAGAGATGGGTATTTCCCGGTACACAGAGCATGGGGTGGGAGGGGCATCAGTTGAGGGAGTGGGTGTGTTTTCAGACCTGCCCTCTTTGTCTAGTTGGCTGTGTGAGCTTGGATAAATGACATAACCTCTCTGAACTTCACTCCTACATCTGGGTTAAAAAAACTAGGCTTATTTCTCCAGCTCCTCTCCAGTTCCAAAGGACTCCAACCTTGTGCTTACCCATATAGGAGGAGATTGGGGGCAAAGTTAGGTGCCCATGTTTATATAGCATTGGAGGAGTCATAAACATGTATACATCGTATGTATTTGGATATACATTAACATATATATCAGTATATATTTTTATCACATTATATATTGTCTCTAATATATATACACAACCTATATATAGTCTATATATACAATTACATATAAACATATACACACTCACTATATATATGTATATATATTAAAAATATGGGACAGTATCTCCCAACATTTAATTAGCCAACAGATGGATAGGTTTGCAGGTGAGGTAGGAAGGTTTATTTCACCACGAGGAGAGTGCTTTGAGGTAGGACTGCATCCACCCTCAGAACCACTGCTTTAAAGTCTAACGACTTTAATGATCCCGGAACCCAGTAATGATCCAGGAAAAATCCAGGACCCAGAAGTTAGAGTGTTATACCGGGAAAAATGAGCTGTTCTCTACATGTATCAATGTCTTTTCCTTTGTCATAATGAAGAGCAAATTAAGGAGAGAAATATTCATATACAAATATATATATACACATACATAAATCCAGACCCATGTCCTTAGTAGCAGATTGATTGGCAGACATTTTTTTTTCCTTGGTCTTGGCACACAGCGGCTCAGTGTGGGACCTCAGGTCCCAGACAACAGATTGAGCCTGGGCCAAAGTGGTGAAAGTGCTGAATCCTAACCACTAGACCACCAGGGAACTCACCTAGCAAACATCTTTTGAAAAACATATATCCTTTTAGTAGAATCACAATGTGATTGATAGGTTGATAAATATATACATACATAGATGGATGGAGACAGAGACGCATATGTGAATGCACACACAGATGTGAATAGATACCTTTTAGGACTTAGCATTTGGCATGGATTTTTCTCACCTGCTCATCACAACAGTACTTTGAATGTACATCTTTTCTAATTTTTCTGCTGAGAATCTGTCTAAAAAACTAGTAAACCCATATCAGAAATATGGATTAGCTTGTTGACTGTCAGAAAATTATTCTCTTTACCCACAACTTTCCAAGAAAAAGTGACAATTTCCCTTTACCTGTTTTCTTTGATCATAGATCATATGCAGACGATCCCCAACTTAGGATGGTTTGACCTAAAATTTCTTGACTTGGCGGAAAGCAATATGTGTTCGGTAGAAAACATACCTCCTTTGATCTTTCCCCGGGCTGCTGATATGGCTGTGATGCTCACGTAATGCTGGGCAGCTCCCAGTCAGCCAGGCCATCTCAGGAGTCAAAACTGATACACAGAGTTCCCGTCCTGGCATAGTGGTTAATGAATCCAACTAGGAACCATGAGGTTGCAGGTTCGATCCCTGCCTCACTCAGTGGGTTAAGGATCCAGCGTTGCCATGAGCTGTAGTGTATGTCGTAGATGCGGCTCAGATCTGACGTTGCTGTGGCTCTGGTGTAGGCCGGTGGCTACAGCTCCGATTAGACCCCTAGCCTGGGAACCTCCATATGCCCTAGAAAAGACACAAAAAATATTAAAAAAAAAAAAAAAAACTGATACACTTCCAACCATTCTGTACTTAGACAAAAATTCTGTTTTTCATTTTCAGTACAGTATCCAATAAATGACTTGGAATAGTCAACACTTTATTATAAAGTGATTTTGCTCAACTCTAGGTTAACAGTTGTGTTCTGAGAATGCTTGCGGCAGGCTGGGCTAAGCTGTGATGTTCAGTAGGTTAGGTTTTTTTTTTTTTTTTTTTTAATGGCTGCATCCATGGCATATGGAAATTCCCAGGCCAGGGATTGAACCTAGCCCCTGCAGCGACCTGAGCCACTGCAGTTGGATTCTTAACCCACTGCGCCACAGTGGGAACTCTGTAGGTTAAGTGTTTTAAAGGCATTTTCAGCCTATGATATTTTCAATTCAGGATGGATTTATTTGGGCATAAACCCCATCATAATTCAAGGACGATCTGAATTATATATCAGTTACAACCACAGATCAACAGTGATTTTTTTAAAAAAAGGCACTTCAGTTGTCAATGAGATGTGCGTACTTACCCAGCCTAGTTTTTTAGAGCAGAAAACTGAAAGCTGGTTTCATCATCCATCTCAAATATTCTAACATTTAGGGAAGCTTGTGGGCACCAGTTCCAAAAGACTACCGGATGTTTGTCTTTGGAACAAAGAAGTAAAATTTAGCAGAGGAGATTATTTTTTTTTTCTTTTGGCTTTGTATAGTTTTGCATACATATATAAAATTCTAATCCAGTCCTTTTTTCAAAAGTGTGAAAATAGGAATAGAGAAACATCATGTAGGAGCCTTTTCAACTCTGCTAAAGATTCAGTAAGATGTCTCCATATGAAGTCTTGAGGTAGCCACTGTTATTTACAGGACCACCACGTAAACATTCGCAATTGACTTACAGAGTATTTAAAAACCCAAGCAGCCAGCACGCCTATGTTTGAGGCTGCACGGGGTAATTCCACCAGAAGGTTTGATCCAAGGTTGAATTCCCTGTTGCCCTCTAAAGCTCAGTATTCGGCAAGAAAGAAGAAAAGTGAATTTGATAGTGGACATTTTCCATGCTCCTGTATTTAAAATTCAGGAGGCAAATTGACATTTTAATTGCACACAGATACAGGAAACTGGAGACATAAAGCGTTCCTTTTTCCTTAGCTTGAAAGTTTATATCGGAAGCCTCTATATTTCACACAAAATATTGCTCTTTGGCACATGAAATCTGATGGTTTCAGAAAAGAAGAATTAAGTCTTCCTGTGATCCAGCTTATAAATGCATCCGAACCACACCTTCAATACGATAATGCTTTTTATTTCCCCGGTGTCCTGGTGTTAGAACTCTTTGGCACTAGTTGTGATGCCGGGGCTCTGGGTTCCCCGTAGGGGTAATAATGGCCTTACTTGCTGGTGGGATCACACGTGGGGAGGGTGCGGAATGAACTCTCACCCCCTCCTCTGGCATTCAACTCAGCCCCGCGACTCTGAGGGCTTAGGAAAAAGCTTAGAGTGAAGAATTGTTTTCTCTGAGAGCTATGCCCAAACATTCCTGCTCAAGCAGACCGTCATCAGTTAATCTCTATAAATGACTACGATTTTGGCAGGTGTCAGCTGGTGCAGAAATTGCTCACATGTTGAAACTTTTTTTTTTAAGTGCAGGGCAACGAGAGGGGTCTAAAAAAAAACATTTTTTTTTTTTTTCCTACGTTGTGCCTGGCCACAGTAGTGGCTTACCTGTACAATCACTTATTCCTCTTGGTTTCTTGGTGGCACAAGGTCCCCAAGATTGGTGGCTGAGGCAGACACAACTGAAGGCCTCTCTTCAAAGGCTGGCTGGAGACTCCAAAACGCCGAATGTCATGTGTTCAGAATGATCTGGTACATGTCATTCCCCGCGGTGAGCACCCACTGTCCTTGACATGGTGTTCTTCAAAAATGCCACCGGGTGCCCAAGGAATGTGAAATTTTGAAATGGGTACAAAACCTGCCAGCAGCCTCTGCACCATAACTTTGCCAACTGGCATTCTTTCTGAAGTGGTAGAACTTTCCAGAATCATTTTTCCTGCCGCCTTCTCTCCTTGACTCCCCATACCAGGCATTAGGTCGTGGTAGCCATTTAAAAGATTATTATGCTTTGGGTGGCTTTTGAGTTGAAATCGTTCGCTGTTCTGCAAGAAAACTTCAGGAAGCTGAAAGGGAGGAGTCAAAGAAAGCTCCATCCAGAGACAACGAGTGACTCGATGATTGAAATAGAACATTCTAGAAAAAGATGTTTTCGTACTTCTGAAGGAAAGGGATGACAGGGGTTGTTCCGGGACCTGGCCCCATGGCCTTTCGCCCACAAGACCGGTGCTTAAAATACTCCGCCGGTAAGAGGCCTCTCGCATGTGTGCTGGGCCCTCGTGACTCAGCTGCTTGTGTTCAGACCGAGTGTTGTGGGCTGTGGGGCTGAATCAGAGTCCAGTTTTGCCTTGGTGACACATGAAAAGAGGGAGCGTTGCATTTGAACCACACAAATATTATGCTTAAGTATTTTTCCTCCTTTCGGAGCCAAACAGGTCTTGTTCGTGATAAAAATCACTGCAGTATAGTGGGTCCTTTTTCTGGTCTGGAATTTGAGACAGTGTCAGCTGTGCCAAGGGGGCTGGCAGCAGGAAGAAATGGCAAGCCACGGAGATTTGGAACCATAATACAAGTTATAAAATTTAATTTTATAATTGTAGCCATTGGGAGCTGGGCTCAAAAGTCCCTCTCCCACCCCCACCCCCACCCCCAGCTGGGGGGCGTGGAGTCAAGGAATCCTCTTTCTCACTGAGGTCTGGGGCCAGGAGGCTGCTCCTCCAATCTTGTTTGGAGGCCACTTGACAATCGGGTGGTTTTGTTAAACCGGTCAATGACTCTTTCTTTGAACCACGGGAGTGAGGCGGGAGCAGAAGGGCAGCCTCTTTGAAAGAGGATTGAATTGGCCGAGCCCCACTATGGCTCCATTAGTACAAGGAGCCTCAGCTCCACTGGGCAGGCCCGAGTCTCTGGTTTAAAGACATTTTGGTGAAGGATTAAGGGAGGAAGCGGGAGCCCCAACCCTTCTCCAAGGAATGACTTCTCTCTGCATCCTGGTGATGGTGATTTTGACCAGGGCAAGGAAACTTACTGTCGATACAGATGCCAAGGGGCCCACCCGCACCTTGGATTCCTGAGGCCCCTGGGGAAGCTTGTCCAGTCTGCTGGTGGCTCCCTTGGGGCTCCAGTGAGCCCTGCCTGCTGGGAAACTTGGACTGAATGAGTCCAGGGCGGCACCACACTTGGGGTGCACTTGGAGAAGTGGGCTTCAGGGAAGAAAGGATGCTGGCGCAAAGCTTGCAAGCAGAGGAGGGGGTAGGTGGCAAGGGGCTGCCCATCCTGGGCACTTAACAGGAAATCTGACCTCCCCGGGCTGTGGGTTTGCAGCTACACCTCATTTCCTGTTGCAAGGGGTGCGCCTCTAAGCTCCAGGGCCCACTTTGCTGCCTCTGAAACCTGCCAGTGGTTGGGTGTGGAGTTGGGGCAGCTGTTCCCATGCCACCGAGAGGGCTCCTTTCCTGCCCGCCTCAGCTCAGCCCACAGAGATGCCATAAGCCAATTAATGCCCCTTCTCTCCCTCCCACCATCACCACTGCCACCAAGCCCTGTATGCCCACTGCGTTCCACACAGTGGAGATGGATGCAGGGAGTCGGGGTGGGTGCCAGGCCCAGACCGGCGGAACACCCAGTGGCCAGTGCGACAAAACGGGCCCCAGTCTGCTGTGGGGAGAAATGGCCCTGAATTCCCAACGGGAACAGCTACCTGTGCAAAACTCTCCAGCGGATCCACGTTGGGGGTGAGGGGAGAGGGAGGGGAAAGAGGAGAAAAGCCCGAATTTTAGCAAATCCACAATACATTTTCTGATCTCTTCCCTCCCTCCTTCCCTGCCTCCCTCTCCCTTCCCCACCTCCTCCCCGCAATAGGACATCGTCAGAAACTAGATGATCAGCCCAAGCCCGGGAGCTTGTCCTTTTCCGAGCGGCTCAGTGAACTGGAGCAGCTGCGGCGCACGGCCATGAGGGTCAGCCCACACCACCCAGCCCCCACACCCAACCCTCGGGCCTCCTTGAACCACTCCACTGCCTTTAACCCTCAGCCTCAGAGTCAGATGCAGGGTAAGTACCCGGACTGAGCCCGCTTCCTGCCTCACTCCCCCCACCCCACCCCCGCCACCCCAAGCTCTGGGGCAGAACCCTCCTAGTCCAATCCTGGCTTCTCCTTCATACTCAGGAAGGGTGGTCCCTCGACCAGCAGCCTGGGAGCTGGTTAGCAGCAGAGTCTCGGCTGCCCCAGACCTACTGAGTCAGATCTGCATTGTAAGAAGATCCCCTGATTTAGAGGCACTGCTGCATAGGATACCGAGAGGATACGGACAGATCTGTATCACTCTGCCGATAAGATCTTTAATGTTTTAAGAGTTAGCTTTGGCTGTGCTAATTTCTCACCTACTTGGCTGGAAAACACATATACACACATTAAGCAAGGTGAAGGCCAGGAGTTTTTAAGTTCTTACTGTCTACAGAATGTTCATGGGGGTTGTATTTAATACACTTTTTTTTTTTTGAGAATATGAAGAAAATAGGAGTTTCTGGATACCATCACATGGAGAGTATTCATTGCAATAAATAAATTTGCAATCAATAAAGAATGCAGGCTATCCACCACCCCCACCCACGATGGGGTTAGCTGGCAGTTGCAAAAACACTGTAAAATACAATAATGGCATAAAACCCACTGTGCCAAATTAGATAATATGCAGGGTTCATTTACACTGTAGAAACTGCTGACGTCAATGATTATTTGCTCTGTGATACCATTTCAAATTTCCGAAATGCAGTCATTTTCTCGGGGCCGTGCAGGACACAGCTGGGTATGATAGGATCACAGTAAGATTCCTTTCTCAGCGTAGCAGGCTTGTTTAACTCAAAGGAAGAGATAAGCAGCACATCTGGGGGAAAGGGCAAGTGGCCAGCAGGGGAAGTGGTCCTGGCCCTTCTAGGACAGCAGAAATTAGCTCCCGCGGGCGTTTTCTCTGTTCGAGTTGCATTGTGGGATATGCCAGCATCCTGCATCCTAAGCCCTTTAGGGTTTCCAGATCCTGTAGTTGTCTTTTGGGGTTGGCACACAGGGGGCTCCTGCCAGGCACAACCACTCTTTCCCTCAGAGCCCTACGGTCTTTCACTCTCGCAGTCATGTCTCTGGGGGAGGTTTTTATATTTGCCTGAAGCATTCCTGGAGAAATTCTCCCATAAGATACCATGCAAACAACCATGAAGGGTCCTGTCTGTAGTGTCGCCCTTTGGAGGACAAGAGAAACCTAAAGCTTGACTTTGAGGGGCTCCTCCCATCTCTGGTCTAGCCTCAGGTGTCTTTAAGAAGAGCTTCCTTGAAGTCATTGGACACCTGGAACTTAATCACATACACTTACTCAAAATATGCATATTGATCTTTTTCAAAATTCCAAATGTTAAGGGGGTCTGAGAAATGAAATCAAATGGCACATTAAGTGAGAGAGATGGGCTTGAGGGGAAATGGTCCTTTTCTTCTAAATAGAATAAAATTCTCCAGGAGCTGGCTCAGCCTTGTGTTCAGGGCCATTGCCATTCATTTGTGTCATCTTCAGGACCCCGTTGGTAACATCCAAGGGGAAACCTCTGTTTTCTCCTCTTCTCCTGGCATAACTGGCCATCTCTCCTACTAGGTTGATAAAGGGATTTGCCTTTTTCTTTTCGATACCGGAACCGACAATATTAAGCATTGTGAAAGGCAGCAGAAAAGTCACGTGGTGGGGCAAGTGGAAATCGGTCCCTGTGAAGTTGGCTTGGTTTCAGTTTTGGCGAGGGCTGAATCAGATCTGATTTCCCTCCTGGTCAGATACACTTTCTTTACCAAAGAGGAAACAGCAGGGTTTGGGGTTGGGGGCTTGAATTCTTCCCCTCCACAGTGGGCAGCTCTGGGGTGGAGGCGCTGCCATGGACAGGCATTCCTCAGCTCCCTGGAATACTGTACGCTTAGCAGAATATCAGGTTTAACCCCCTTTCTTGTTCCTTTGAAAAACGTTTGACTTCTGCAACATCTAAGTCATAATACCTTGCTTTTAGGGTGCCCCGGAGGCTGAGTTGCTGCTCGAAAGAATGCATTAACTCTATCACTGAGGTTCTTTCCATAATATGATTTGCTATATACAATGTCACTTGTAAAACTGTAGGAACAACTTTTAAAAAATAAGTATCTGGGAGATTTTCATGTAAAAGTACTTTTTCTTTTTCTTTTTTTTTTTCCTATAAGAAAATGCTTTTTTTTTTTTTTTTCACCCTTGGGATTTCTTTCCCCCTGAAATTAGCATGTTAACAGGGATAATAGTAAAATCTCTTTTCAGCCAGAACCTTCATTTTGTTCTCGACGGGTTGGAGAATGGTTATTTTCTTGGCTTAGCACTAGAGCTTCTATATTACATTTAAGAAGATGCTTTATATAAAAATTCAGCATGTGTTTATGGCTCTCTTTGAAATGGCATCAGTCGTTTAGAAGAAAATTATCCCCAAAGTAGTCAGAGCAGGTTCTTCGGTGCCGGACAGATGTGTGGATATTTTCAACCTTGTGGAATTGTCAGCATTTGGGGACTTCGGGAGATCTTGATAGGTTGATGCACCCCTTCTTTTGCTAGGATTTTATCGGAGGGCTGTGCCTGGTGCTTTAATTCTGTTTGATATGAAATCATGGATATAGAATAATGCCTCTATTTATCTAGAATCAAATGGGCATGAGAATCCCTCAGAATAGACATCTCAAATGATCTGAAGCAGGGTACAGATGGGAAAGGAGGGGTTGCCATGCCACCAAACCGCTATTTATTTGTTGAGGTTTCCACTCTCAAAGGGCTGAGGTTAATTTCAACCTCCTACTCCACCGGGTCTTAAAATTGAATGGAAGGCCATTTTGTCCTGGCTACACGCTCATGCAAGTTAGGACATCATCAGGAACTTCTATAGCCGAGCGCTGGAATTCTTTTACAGTCGCGGGAAGGAAAATGGACCCATGTCCTTTCAAGAGATGTGCAGGGATGGAGTCTAGACAGATGACCAACCCAGCTACCCCTTCAGCCATGCCTCCCACTGAGAGGTGGCTTCACACAGCCCGAGCCAGTCATTTTAAGACTGACTCCTGATTTACCAAAAATGATCAAGCATATTTAAGCCCCATGTTCCCTCCTTTCTGAGAAAATGGAGACAGGGTGGAATCTGCTGGTACAGAAAACTGTCAAAACCAGAGAAACTCAGAGACCAGGTCTTGCTCTTGTGTGTGTTGCCGTTAACATCAAGGGTCGACGTCAAGACTCGAGGTTGACCTCTTTAACGGGACCAGTTATGACACATTGTTGGCGCAAGTCAGATCTTTCATATCCATTGTGCTATACCTACAATCCCGCGGTGTGGTTTCTAGACGGAACCACAGAACTGAACCTCAGAGCTTCACAATCATGCACATCTCCAAGGTAGGAAGTGAAGGACTTGGGCTCAAACGCAGACATTCCTGGATCCAGAGCCGGTGCAGGTGGGTGGCAGGTTCTCCTAGGCTCCCACGCTTGCATCAAGGATCGATTAGACCCAGGACTCACCAGTGTCAAGAAGGATCCCCATGGTCAAAGGGGGATGGGAGCCGTGCCGGGCTGGTCACTTCGCTCGCCAGTCCTATATTGACTGGGTTCTGTTGTCCTTTAGGTGGTGATGATAATACTAACTTTCGGGCAGATTCTGTGGTGGGCATCTGGTAAATTCCTTTGGAGACATGTTTGTTTCTCAAGATGGGGAGAAAAGAAAACTTAGAATAGCAACTCTAAGCATGAGTGAAGGGAGGCCTCGTGGGCAGGGGAGGGCTTCCCAGCATCTCTGTTTATGTTATTGGGGCAACTGCCTGGGCTTCCAGTATGTGAGAGTCTCTCTTGTGGGGCCCACTGGGACCAAAGTCTGGCAACATCTTTGTAACCCCGAACCCCGGCAACATTTCCTCAGCCTTCAGGATGTGGGTGGTTTGCTTTAGATCTTCAGGATGGCCAGAGGGGACTTGACCTCTTAAAGTGCCTCCTGAATTTCAGTATTCCGAATGATTTCTTTTTGATGGTGATTTAGCCTAGAAGTTAGTTACTTGGTCAAGAACGCTTTCTGGTTCTAGGATTTGTGTAGCTTTTTGAGATACTGAATTGACATTGTTTCTCAGCTATGCCAGGTTACCTGTGTCAGTCTTTATCAGTTGGATTGACAAAAGGGAGAAAAAAAAAAAAAAAAAGACTTTTCTGGAGGAGGAGAGATAAATGCCCTTGCCAGCCTCAGTGGTAAAATATCAAAATGCTCAGTGTCTCTTTCCTTCACTTTGCTCTTTCTGTCTGCCTCTTCTTCCTCTTTCTAGCAGTTCTAGAAGTTCAAAAACAAAGTGGGGGTGGGGCTGTTTGATTACCTGGGAGGCAGAGGCTACAGTCCGTCAAACACCAGCCATTCTTTCATGCAAATCCACCAATGGTCCTTTAATGGTTACACGAAGCAAAAATATTCAGGATGCTAGAAATCAACTTATGAGACAGGCTGTAAACATGAGAAAGGAGTGATTTAAAAGTAACTCTTATCTAGATGTAGTAGAGTTTGAGAGCCTTTCAAGGTCCACAGCATCAGAATTGTACACAGAAAACAAGCCCCAATCAGGTGTTCCCAGGAATAAATAAAAATAAAGAAATGTAAGAAGGAGGGAAGGGAGGGAGGGAAGGAAGGAAGGAGAGAAGGATAAACACTGGCATGGACCAAAATGAAGAGCTTTTGCCTGGAATGTAAGCAGGTTGGTGGCGCTACAAGAACACTCTGCCCCTTCTCACCAGCAGGTAGAGCGACCCCTAAGTTAATAGAACTGGATCCACTCTCAAGGCAGGAATTGAGAACTCCATTATTGCTGTTTTCTAGTTTTTGGCTGATGCAACATAAACTGTGAGTTTAAGGAAAGTTTGGAAAGCTGGTACCAATGAACTGCATCGTAGATATTTTAAAAATGAGGATGAAGAATGGGGAGAAAGCAAAGTCTTTGTTTTTTACTGTAAAAAAAAAAAAGCCCTCGGGCCTTGGCTTCCTCGCCTGCCTGTGGCCTTTGTTGCTTGAGTCTGATGTGGCTGCGCTGTGTTTGCTGCCTTGCTTCCTATCCACTGCCTGGAGTCACAGCAGTGCTCAGAGTGGCGGCCAGCCTTACGTTTCCTCCGTGCTCTATTTATGGACCGCACAGCATCAACACAGCGCTCCCTTGAACAGCGCTGCTCGAATGCCTGTGATGTATTTACAAGCACCTCTCCGCTAAGTACTTAATAAACCAGCCCTTCAAAGGAGCCGCCAACCTGGCGAGCTGTCAGCACCCTAGTCATCATAAACCACATTTTAGCGGGACCGCGTTTTCAGCCCGAATGTTTTCATGGATGTTGTTCAAGGTGATCAGACTGCGTTTTCCGGAGCATGTTGTTAATGCCTTGTGGATATCTTCCCTAATTAGAAGAAGGAAGGGTTCCTTTTAGGGCTTGATCCTAATGATAAAATAGTCCTTCTGTGGATTGGCTACATCCTGAAATGTTCCCTTATTCTTGTCATCTATGGCCCAGCGCTCTCTTTCTCTCTCACATAAACACACACACACACACACAAATACACAAAAGTTTTGTTCAGAAGAGTAGCTTTTTAACAAAGCTGTAATTGGGACACTTATTGGAGATCCACCATAAAACAGCAGGAGGTCCTTAACCCTCCTGAAAATCTAATGGCCAGGAAAGATAGCAGAGCCTGAGAACTAGGGCTCACCAGGCAGACCACCTTGACCCCAAACTGGCCTCCAGCACGCATTATTATAGGACCTCTGGCAAATTACTTAACCTCTTAAAGCCTCAGTTTCCCTGTCTGCAAAATGGAAGTGATGATTGCACTTGGAGCTCCTGAAACCACTGTGAAAGGTGAAGCAGCAGGCATTGGAGCCAGCGTTCGCATGAGGAATACTCTCTAACTGTTGGCTCTTATTTATGCTCAGTGTCACCAAACCAAGTGCATTCCTTTCCTGTGGCTGCTGCAACCAACTACCCCAAACTCAGTGGCTTAAAACAATAGAAATTTATCCTCTTGCAGTTCTGGGGGCCAGGTTCCAAAATCAGGGTGCCACAGTCCCTCTGAAGACCCTCAAGAAGGTTCCTTTCTCTTCCAACCTTTGGTGGCTCCTGGTCTCCCTCACCTGGTGGCTGCCTCTCCAGTCTCTGCCTCCATCTTCACATGGCCTTCTCTGGGTCACCTCCTCCTCTGTCTCTGGAGACACTTATCAGCAGACCTCGGGCCCACGCAAACAACCAAAGACGGTCTCAGCTCAAGACCCTTCATTTAATTGCATCTGCAAAGACCCTTTTCCCAAATAAGGTCACGTTCACAGTTCTGTGGGTCAGAACATGGACGTACCTTTTGGAAGCCACCACTCTACCCATTACACCAAGGTAGGAAGGATAAGGGGTGTCAACTGGGTCCAGAGAGAATTTTCCCTTGTCCTTTTCCCCAGAACGGAGATGATGGGCAGGCAGTTGTGAACTCTGTGTCTTATGCCTGAGAGCCTCAGTCACATCTTCCAGCCCCTGCCATCATTGGTACCATGTACCATCAGTGTCATGGTACTTTCATTTCCCAGCCAGGAGAGTGTGTGTTTTTTTTTCCTAGATGAGATCAAATATTTCTTTTCTTCTTCTTCTTCTTTTTTTTTTTTTTTTCTTTTAAGGGCCACACCTGCAGCATATGGAAGTTCCCAAGCTAGAGGTCGAATCAGAGCTGCAGCTGCTGACCTACACCACAGCCACAGCCACAGCAACTCAAGATCCAAGCTGCGGCTGCAACCGACACTGCAGCTTACAGCAATGCCAGATCTTTAACCCACTGAGCAAGGCTAGGGATCAAACCTGCATCCTCATGGATCCTAGTCAGGTTCGTTACCACTGAGCCATGATGGGAACTCCCGAAATCAGATATTTCTTAATGTTTTCTAGAGCACCTATGCGGATGAAACCAGAGGGCCCAACAGTGGTAGAGAAAGGGGTTGCCCCCTGTGTCATGGGTGCCATGAAAAGCAGGAGACAGGAGGCCTGAGTGCCTCATGTCCTGGCCCCCAGAAGCTCATGGCATCGTGGCTGGGAGTAAGCATAGCAACAGAAGATGACAGGACCAACCACAGCCAGCCAGTTGGGACAGACTCAGGAATGTGACTGCCTGGAGCACGGCCTGTCACTGTTGTCTTGGACAAGCTGCCTCCTTCCAAATGGCTTTATTGCGAGGCACTGTTGACCAGAAACCCTTTGGGAAAGGCTGGTGATTCACTTTGCATCTCTCATAATCCCCAATTTACAAATCACCCGAAGATATAGCCTTTCACATTTGGATATTTAAAAAAGAGACTTTGACTGTGGCCATGAAGTAGTATCAAAGTTTACCCGAAGTTTGTACCAAGAGTGCAGCAAACAATAAATGATGATGCGGGGGGGGGGGGGGGGGGAGAAAACGACTCTGGTGAGAGAAAGGTACCAGTGTTTTCTTGTCAGTTGTGTTCTCCAGACGGAGCTGGTTTTCCTCATTTGCATTCTTTCTCCTCACATCATGGAACAGAAATGCAGGCCCACTGTAATTCGGTTATTTGGGGGCTCTTTAAAATTCAACATGTATGATTTAAATAATGCTGAGGCACTGTAATTACTTCTGTCTTTCCTTATTTCCCTCTGGCCCTCAGAACACCCCAGCCCTAGCCGGACCTGTAGGAGAAAATGAACTGAGGCAGGGCCTTCCCAACTGTTAGGAGCCACCTCAGTGTCTGTTTGTATTACATTTTCACATTTTACTTGCAAAGCCTCGGCCCCACAGGAACTTGAACAATTGCCTTCAAAGCCATAGAACAACCCAATTGTTATGGAGATTAAAGATCCGGATTGCAAAACTCCTGTAAATAAAATCTTCACTGACAAACCCAGTTTCTGACCATAGACTTTTCTCCCATAATCTCTTTCTGGCAGAACATTTGCTGTTTTGATACTGGAGATTCAGTTACCGGCCACAGTAAATAAAACAAAATAATAATAAGAAAAAAATAGTCTGGAACTCACCCTGAAAACAAACATTGACCAATCACGTTTCTTTTCTGTTTCTTTGGGCCCTCCTGACTATTGATAGGGGGCAAAAAAGGAACGGACCACTTCTTATCAGTTGATTTTTGATTTTCAAGCTATGGACCGTCGTCAGACTGAGTGTTAGCTAATTTGAGCTCTCCCGAAGGGCATGCGATATAGCATTTACTGTGTAAAAGAAATAAGCCTTTTTAAGGGAAAACTGAGCCATGGCACAACCCCCTGAATGAGTGTGTGTAGGAAAGACACTCATTGCACAGAAGAGACAGCCGCCTCCTCCAGACACAGGCTCCAGTGCCACCCTCCCAGGGCCCATCACTGTTTCACACCCCCTAAGGGTCATGTTCAGAGTGAGAACATTTCAGCTATCATTTCAAGATTGTGAAAAACATTGTCCAGTTGTAATCACTAGCACGGATTCCTTGTCCTTTTGTAAAGGCGATTCTCCTGAAGATGGGACCCTCTTGCTTTCTCACCCAGAGGGAGTCTGGACAAAAGGGAGGAGAAGGAGGCTGTGGGGGACGCTGACCCCTGCATCTCATGTCACTTAACAGCTGGTGAAACCGGAGCTTTAAAACGCCTGCCTTCACAGACTGATACAGGGCTTCATCTACACCATCTTGGTCCTTCCACCCAAGGGTCACTGAATCTGAGTCTCGATAAGTCAGTGCAATGAGGTTAACAGGATTTGGGTCCTTGCGGTGGTGAGCTCAGACCTTCCGGGAACGTGAAGGCAGATGCGCTAAGGTCCTTCGGTGCTGGCATTTGGGCGTGACCACGCAGGTGTCCTAAGAGCCGAGCATCCCTGGGGAGGGCATGTGAAGCAGGTCTCGGAGGAGCCTGGGTGAGTCGGCACTAATCTGGGTGTCACCAGCTCCGCTGTCTGGGACAGGGAAGTCTTGCTCCCGTGGCAGAGCCAAGCCCTCTTTGCCCTACAGCTTCATGTGCTCAACCGGAGTTCTTCCAGGGCCAGATCAAGCCCCAGAGAGCTTATGCTGTGCTGATTCCTCCTGGCATCTTGGGAAGGGCTGCATACATACACTTGATCGGGGCGGGGGCGGGAGAGGGGCGTGTTTAAAAGAACATCTCAGGGTAAAAAGGGAGAGAGAAATAATGTGACTAGTTGATTCCATTTCTTGGAGTTGTAGGTCATACAAGGAAGCGAATGTGATTGTTTTATTAAGTCTCCTGGGGTTAATCGCCCTGTCGCAGCCACTCACGCTCCATTAGTGCATCTCTCTGTACGTATCAGATGGCAAATTATATAATGATAAAGTTATTAAAATATCTGTAAAAGTCAGCACAAGCTCAAGGGCTCGACTTGGCATTTCTGCCCTTTAAGTGGTTTATTTGGATCGTCCCTCTCGGGGTCTGTTCATCTTCATCCATCTTTTGTTGTAAATTGCCTACTCTGTGGAACCGCCGTCATTGCCTGAGTTTTAAGCCGGGTTCTTTTGGTCATGCAGTGGGCTGGATCTTAGGGATGAATGCAGGAGCTTTAGAAACGTGCAGTCCTTTCCCCCCAGGTTTGAAATGCAGCAGGTGGGATTGGGTCTATATTGGGGTTGTTACTGGAGCCATCGCCACCGCAGAATGATGAGGACGCTGCAGAATGGCGAGGACGTGGCTAGTTCACACATTTACCGAAGGCAATAGCCAGATAATTATGGCTCACGTTTCTAGAATGACTAATGTCTTTGGTTCATTTAATCCCCACCCCCTCAGAGTTCCCTTTGTGGCTCAGTGGGTTAAAATCCAACTAGTATCCATGAGGATGCAGGTTCGACTCCTGGCCTCACTCAGTGGGTTAAGGATATGGCATTGCTGCAAGCTGAGGTGTAGTTTGAAGATGCAGTTCCGATCCCGTGTTGCTCTGACTGTGGCCAGCAGCTGCAGCTGTGATTTGACCCCCATCCTGGGAACTTCCATATGCCACAGGTGCAGCCCTAAAGAAAACAAAATAATAATAATACTAGCCCCCACCCCCAGCCACCCAGAAGGTGTGTAGCATGGTCCTAAGGGTCCTGCTTGCTGTGCCTACTCAGGTGCTGGCAGCCACGTGAGGCCCAGGCCCTCATCTACATGTAAGTCATTAAGAGAGTGGCCCTAAACCCTACCAGGCTATAATTCTGGACAGATCCTGAGGCTCTCAAGGATTAACCATCACACCCAACATTTTCAGGAAGCCAGTAGGGATGTCCCAGAGCCCCCCACACTGCTCCCCTGATTAAAAGGCTCTTTTGGGAGTTCCCGTCATGGCGCAGTGGTTAACGAATCCGACTAGGAACCATGAGGTTGCGGGTTCGGTCCCTGCGCTTCCTCAGTGGGTTAACGATCCGGCGTTGCCGTGAGCTGTGGTGTAGGTTGCAGACGCGGCTCGGATCCCGCGTTGCTGTGGTTCTGGCGTAGGCCGGTGGCTACAGCTCCGATTCGACCCCTAGCCTGGGAACCTCCATATGCCTCGGGAGCGGCCCAAGAAATAGCAACAACAACAACAAAGACAAAAAGACAAAAAAAAAAAAAAAGGCTCTTTTGGAGTTCCGTCCTGGCTTAGTGGAAATGAATCTGACTAGCATCCATAAGGACGCAGGTTTGATCCCCGGCCTCACTCAGTGGGTTAAGGATCTGGTGTTGCTGTGAGCTTTGGTAGGTTGCAGACATGGCTTGGATCTGGCATTGCTGTGGCTGTGGCATAGGCCAGCGGCTACAGCTCCAATTGAACGCCTGGCCCTGTAACCTCCATATGCCATGGGTGTGGCCCTAAATTAAAATGGTTCTTTTTTGGGGGAGAGTATGTAATATTTTTGCTGTGTGATCGGGCTTTCTGAGCCACCATATGTTGCTAAATTGGAGAAGACCCTGCCCAGACGTGGATCTGTTTAATATGATTTTCCACAAATTACAAAGCATGACTTTAAAATTGAATTTGTGCAAAATTACGGATGGCCAATTCAGGTGGAAGGGAGAGGAAATCTTGTTATCCATATTCCAGAATCTCTTCCCGATTCCCTCATTTGATTCTTTCACGCCTTGGGGGAGGGCACTGGGGGAGACATACTTTAGAGCATCTATGAGGAATTTCTCTTATTTTGGGTTGGTTTTTTTTATTCTTTTTTTTTTTAAATTTTAAAGTACAGTCAATTTACAGTGTTCCATCAGTTTTCACAGTATAGCAAAGTGACCCGGTCATACATATATATATACATACATCCTTTTTCTCATATTATCTTCCATCATGTTCTATCACGAGAGATTGGATATAGTTCTCTGTGCTGTACAGCAGGACCTCACTGCTTATCCATTCTAAAAAGAGGATTCAAAGAAATGGAAAGATATTCCCATGATATCCAAGACTTAATATTGTTAAAATGGCCAAACTACCCAAAGCAATGTACAGATTTAATGAAATCTCTTATTTTTCAAATGTTCTCCCCATCACTCATGGGAGCACGCAGTGACCTGCAGAAATCAAAGCAGAATGCCACCTTTTCTGTCCCTCCATGCCATCAGTCAGGAGAGAGCTGACCCTCCCACTGTACCAACAGAAAGGACTCAGGAAAACCACGGGGTCCCCCAGAATGCACTTGATGAGGAAAGCAGAATCTGGATGCATAAATCAACGCTAAGATCTAAATGGATATAGACAATGGGAATTCAAATCCCAGCTTGGCCACTTCCCAGTTAGGGGACCTTACAAGAATTACTTAAGTCCTCTACACCACTGTTCCCCATCTGTAAAATGGGCACAGTAAGGATGGTCCCAAGCTTGCTGGGAGGAGCTGGGTGGATGAGATGCATTAATATGCATTAAGCACTGGATGCCTGGCATGCGTAAGCAGTCTATGTATTTATTCTCATCGCCTCACAAACTTGTCACAGGAATTGAGATGTATTTTTGTTGTGTATTTAGCATAGAGCCCAGCACCCTTGAAACGCTCAGTAAGTGGCCGGTGTCATTCTTTATACTGTCATTGCTGTCGCTGTGACCTTGTGGGTGGCGTTGGTGTATCATCAGGGCGGTGCATGCAGCTCCTCTGTGATAATGACTTTCAGGGTCCCCTTGCTTCCCAGGAGTGATGTCAGCCCTGGGGTGGATAAAGACCGGGGTGGTTTTAGCATCCCCACTCAAGTTTGGTTTCCTTGGGTGACTTCTAACCACTGCTCCACAAGGTCAAATGGGACCGGAAAACTTAAAGTTGAAAGGGACCTTAACATCTTTCTCAAAGCCCTTTATTTCACTCAGGAGCCATTTATTTCACTTCATTTCACTCACGTCTTTATGTAAGAGGCCCAGGGAGCCCCAGTATTTGGCCCCCTTGGACCTGAGCTCCAATGCTGGTCCAGCGCCTGTCCGGTTGGCCCCTGTCCCTCTGCCTCAGAGGGGCTGACCGCAGAACGTGGGCTCCGCTGGCAGCACAGACTGCCGTCCAGTTCTGCCTGACACTTTCTCGAGGGGTCGCTGGAGCCCCGTGGCTGGACTCCGTTCTCATGTGCTTCTTTGTGTCTCCATCTTTTTAATGTTGAATTTCGTACTAAGGGAGTAGGGATTTCTTTAAAAGGAAAGGCTAGCACACCCGTCTCAGGGCCACCCTCTGTCCTCCTCAGCCCCACCAGATGTCCCCAACCCAGCAGCCAGGGTGACCTCTGACCTGTACCCTTACTCGCATGAACTGAACACATTCAGAGAATGCAAATGGTTAGCCTCTGTGGCATTTTTAATGAACTATCTACCAAAGGATTTCTTTGACCCGCGTTTCACCTTCCTGTCTGATTTTAAGTAAATAACTCCCTGTGCTGATTCCGCCCACAAGTTCGGGCCTTGAAAGCCCGCTTGCTGCCCAGGCCGCCAGGCCAGAAGCAGGCCAGCAAACAGGTGTGGAGTGTGACAGGCCAGGGCCATGGCCGCAGCTGTGGGAACCGGGATGGGGGGAGGGGGAGGGAACAGGGGGAGGTCCTGGGTGGGCGGAGGAGGGCTCGTGCCCAGCGACAGTCCCCTCGTCCCAGGTCAGGATGCCTCTGCCAAGTCCAGCCATTCACTCCCTGCCGGGTCCATGGCAGTGAGAGCAAGGGCTCCGGGCCCTGCGGTGGCCACGCCCTTGTTAGTGAATTCGGGGTCAAGGGCACAAATGGCCTGGCCAGAGCCACCCCCAGGATTGTCACAGGAATCCCAAGAGCGGAGCCCAGATGCCTTTCTCCCTGAGGCGCTGCACTAATGGGAGGCTTCTGGGCTCCCTTCCTGGCTGGGACTCCGTGCCTGGGTCACCGCCTCTCCTAAATGAAGCTAAGTTCAGAGTCAGTGGGAGTAACAGGGACTGGAGGCCTTGCTCTAAGGAGCCGTGCGGACCCGCCATCTCCATCCTTGCCTCCCACTGCGCAGGGCTCCGGGCGCGTCCTGACCACACGTTCCTAAGGAACCAGCCAGAGGAGGAGGCCGGTGAAGGGGAGGGCTGTGAGGCAGCCTTTTCTTGCTCCAAGAAACAGATCCACTCAGAAACAGCACGTCCAGTGGGGTTGCACATTTTCTCCCAAGGGCCCTTATTTCCTCTGATTTAGGCAGTTCTCACAATGATTTTGAACTTCTGACCACTGGAGATGAGGGAGTCCCAGAGAGCTAGACCAGCATGCGGTGGCCGGCCCCCTCACTAGATAAACAGAGACGTTGGAAACCCAGAGAGGTCAAGTGACTGGCTGAAGGTCACACAGACAGTGCCCGTTTGGGCACGTTCAGTTTCCCTCTGCCCGGCCTGCCTGGCTTGAACACATTCTGAGGATTTGGATAGAGCAAAGCAAAGCCTCCCAAGCAGTCCCTTCAAAACAGCACTTAGGAGAGAAAGGGGCCGTTGGAACAAGATAGGGCAAACACCAGTGCGCCTCTGCGCACTGCTCCACCCAGTTTCTCATCTTTATATTACCAGGAAAAAAAAAAAAAAAGTCTCAAATAACCCAAACAGGCAGGGTCTGATCTGCAGACAGTCTGCAGGCATCCGCCCAAGAAAATGCCGGTCGGCTGGTCCATCCTCCTCTGATTTATGTTGTGTGTGTTAAGCCTTAAATTGTTGAGACTCTGGCTGGCTGCAGTGGTATTACTGGAGGGTTGGTGCATGTTTTCGGCTCACAGAGCTGGCTCCGGGACCGGAGGTGTTGGCCCCGAGTCAAGTCCAATCTCACACCTGTCTGAGACAATGAGGGCCTTGTTAGACACAGCTCCCGTCCAGGCGGCTCAGGCTGCTGCGTTTTCACATTCAGAACAGGGAAAGAGAAGGGCGGCGGCGGGGGGAGGCTCTGCGCCCCCCTCGCGCCCCAGAGAAGTCAAGAGGAGCCTGGGACATGCTGGGGTCGCTGCCTTCCTTGTCCTCTCCTTCCCCCTCCTCAGCCACCCCCCCCTCCAATGTATAAACCTTTCCTTATTTTTGGAAATTAAAAAAACAAATAAACAATACCAACAGTAGCCCTCTTATGAAGGAGAATTTTCTTACTGCAAAACAAGGAGCTTGAGGCTGGCTGGAGAATAAATTCAGTCCTCGCCCGGCTTGAGCAAGGTGATGGAGAAGTGGGGTGCCTATGTAGGGGTGGAGGCCCCCCCCCAACCGGGGCTGACACTGGAGCTCTTTCCACGTGGATGGGGTGTTCTCCTCCTGGTTTTCCTTTCCATTGCTGACATGTCAGTGACTGAGCAGAAGACAGACGGGAACTTGGTCCTTAGCTCTGTGTCATCCATGGACTGATGGAACAGCAAACTTTTGTCCCGACTCAGCCCTCCTGTCCCCTGTCATCAACATGACGGAGCAGGCCACCAGCCCTTAGGTCGGCAGACCCTTTGCAGATCCAGTTCTCCAGAGACCCTGACTCCAGGCAGCCCCTGGTCAGGACTTCTCCTGGGCCCAGGTTGGCGGCCCTCCAGGCCAACAGCTCTGACTCGTTATTCAGTCAAAGCCCATCCTGGGATGACTGTCTTTTCACGGGAGCACACGGTGTGGAGGCCCACAGGAGAACAGTCCAGAAATGGGGTTGCTGAGAGTTATAGAGACCACCCCTTTTGTAAGCCCTCCCGGTGGGGGGCCCTGTGGGAGCACCCAGTCATTCCTCTCCCAGGTAGCTGTCGTGTCTTGGGGGCTCAGGCAGCCCAACTTCCCAGCCCCCTTCTCAGTAAGCGAGGCCCTTACCTGAGCCGGGAAGCATGTGGGCACCCGTGGTTGCCCCGTGCTGCCTGTGCTCCAACCAGAACCAGGCAGCCCCCTCCTTCCTCACCTGCAAACGACTATGTAAGCACTAAGCCCACTGCTGTCTCATTGCTTCAGCCTCAGAGACACAGCAGGGAAGATTCGAGACCTCGGGCTTAACAGAGGGAAGGGGGGGCAGTCCATTTTTTAACATAAATCACTTTTAACTCAGCCACACTGGCCTCTCGATAGGAATAGCAGCCCACATCCCCAGAGGGACAAAAGGTCCACTTTGGGGAGGAAGCAGAGTTGGGTGTGTAAACAGCAGTGAGTGATAGAAAATCTGGGGACTTCTGGCTCCTCTCCAACCTGGGTTTGATTCCCTTCTCTGTGACCTTGAAGGTGATCTTGACATTGTAGGTGAAGACCCCGAGCAGGGGAGGTGGCATCACTGCTGAGCCCTTCACCTTCAGGGAGGCTGTGAAACGCTAACAGAGCACCTTGGCCAGTGCTTCCATAGCGCCCCATCCACCTGAGGCCCTGCCTTTCTCAGGGCCATGGGACGTTCTTCCCTGAGCCCATCCATTCTCTGAAACAATCGAGGGGCAAGCAGACCAGACGAGGGAGGCATTGGGCTGCCAGCTTCTCACCTGCCTTCTCCCCTGGCCTCTCAACACCTGCAGCCAGTGCTGCCCACCTACCCACCCAGAAAGCCCCTACCCCTCACCCCCTCCACCTCCCCAGTCCAGCCCCATCTCCTTCGGGATGTCTTCATTGCCACTGAGAATTAAGCTGATCCCCCTTCTCCACACTTGGGCCCATCCGTCAGGACCTGCCGCCTCCCCTCCCCCCCCGCCACCCGCCCATTTCCCTGGTGACCGAGAGTGGACACGTTTGCCACTTCTCGGTTACACGCTCCTGGGAGGAAGCACCAGAGATTTCTCTGTGCTGCCTGATGTCACCACGGAGTACCCCCAACCTGCTCCTCTCCTCCCCACCTGGAATCGTAGGGCCAAGAATGACCAGTTCTAGAAGTTGCATGCAGCGGGAACTCTCCATCCTATGTCTCCAGACCCCACGACCCTGGCCCAGACCCCCAGGGAAAGCAATCGGCAGAAGCCTTGGAGAAGCATTTCCCCTGCTTTCCGAATTTGCAGATTTGAATCCCAGTTTCAAAATGTCCTGCCCCAAATGGTTTCCTTCCTCCCAAAGCACCAACTGCCAGTGCTTTTGGCTTTTGGGGTCTGCCCTCTCTTTGCTTCCCACAGCCCAGCCCAGAGCCTGGGGGAGGGAGCCCAGCCTGGCCCCAGCATGGGCTAGCACCCTGACCCCTCCCTGGGCCCATTCCTTCCCCTTTTGTGACAAAGAGTTAAATGGGAAGCCTCTGAGCTCGCTTCTTGATCTTCTGACCTCATTACCTAAACAGCCTTCTCCTCACCAAAGCCACTGAGCCACCCTCTCCCTTCTGCTGTCCCCCCTCCACATCCAAGCCAGCCTGTCCCGTCTCCCTTCCCACCATCCCTGCTCCTCAGACAGCACCCCTGAGCCTGGGTTTACCTGCCTGATTACAGATTTGAACCCCAGAGGCAGACCATGTATGTCATCCACCTCCCCTGTGACACCGTCCCCCCACCTCGCCGCTGTCTCCTTGGTGCCCTCGTTCAGGTGGTCCTGCCTGGGCCACCTCCTTCCCTAAAGCATTGCTAGATTCTCTGGGTCCCAGCACTTCTCAAACCCATCCTTCCAGGTTCCAGCTTTCTCTCTCTAGCCCAACCCACCCCCACCCCCCGCATCACAGCCTCCTGCCCAAACTGACCCACTGACCAGTCTCAGGGCCTCAGGTCCGCATACCTTGAAACATTTGCTGCCACCACCTTGACGGTTTCACTCTATGCCTAAGAGGACCACAGACGCCTGGTTAAACCCTCTCCCCCAGACCCCTTTTTGTTATCACATTATAGTTTAAAGCTGGTGGACGAAGACCCATTCCGGCCCATCTGTGGGGGCCCCACTGGTCTCTGAAAAAAATTACGAAATGAGGAGTTCCCGCTGTGGTGCAACGGGATCGGTGGCGTCTTGGGAGCACTGGGATGCAGGTTCGATCCCCAGCCCGGCACAGTGAGTTAAGGATCCGGCGTTGCCACAGCTGCAGCTTAAGTCACAAGAGTAGCTCAGATCCCTGGCCGGGGAACTCCATATGCTGCAGGGTGGCCAAAAAATGGAAAAAAAAGAAAAAGAAAAATTATGAAATGTGGACCAGAAGCAGGAAAGCCGTTTGCCACCCTCCTTATCAGTCTTCCTTCCCACTTTCTCATCTCCTCTCCCTCAGTCCCTCAGTGCTAATGGAGGGGTGACCACTTCAGACTAGTTGCTAAGACAGGTTTGCCGGTTTTTCAAAAATGGCAGGAAGTGCCTGTTTATTGGAAAGACTGCTCGTTTCCAAAGACATGACAGAGCCAAGCAACCAGCTATGCAATGATTTCTCGCTGCCTTTTTTTGGGGGTGGTACACAATACCAAAAAAACACTAAACCAATGAGAGGGAGTCAGTGAACACAAAGGGAGATGTTATAATAGGCTTTTGTTGGTACTTGCATTTTCTTGTTGAAAAACAGAGTAAAGACCCTGAGGTGCTGAGGTGCGGACAGAAGCCTGATGTTATCAGGCCCCTAGAAATCCTGCCCGGAGTCCAGTGGCAGGCAGGATCCAGAACTCGAGAAGACGGAGGCAACTGGTCTTGCTCAGTACAAATGGTGCTTTTAGTCTGTCGTAAACAGCCTGTGCCCCAGGGCTCAAATCCTTCAAAAGTTTGCCTAGGTAATTGCGTTTCATTGCCGTCTGGCATGTGCTCGTCTGTCTAATCTGGAGGTTCAGACAGCCAGGCCAAAGCCTGTGAGACTGCAGGAGAACGAGCCTGTGAATTTAATCCACTTGAAAGACAGACTAATACGAGTGCGCCTAACTCATTATTTTAAGTGATGGGAGCGGGAGAGGGTATGTGGCACTTCCCATAAAAGGGCTTAACATCAGCACGTTGGTTGCAGCCACTTGGCAGTTTAAGGCTCTTAGAAGAAAAGGCAGGACCAGGGGGACACTGTGATCCTTGCTGCCACCTCCTTGTTTCTGGAAGCTTCCCCCTCACCTCCCTCGGCCACTGCCAAAACACAGCCCTAGGGGGCGGCAAGGGTGGGAGAGTGAGGGATGGAGAATGGTACCCTCCCTCCTTGACTTTGATTGGTGTCATTCATGAATTCACAGCAAGAGATATCAACTTTCATTTGAGATTTGGGGTTTGGGGGGCTTGGGTTCAGGACAGAGAGGAGACATGAGTGGAGTAAGGATTTCCCAGCCAGCCCCACACAGCTCAGCATCCCAGACCTGAGAGCAGGAAAAGGACCCCTCCCAGCATCCAGAGGGCATTGGGCTTAGAGATGCCTTCCATACACGCACTTGAAGCTTAGACCAGTTTCTCAGTTTTGTCAGTATCTGGTAGGGAGGCTGGGGGGCGGGGGGTGGAGGGAGGAATGGCTTCAAGCATCATGTACTAAGAAGGTCTGTTCCTGCGCCATCACTAACCTGCTGTGGGCAACAGAGGGAGTCACCTCATCTCGACACGCATCGGCTCCCTCCTGGATGGGGCTGGATCAGGAAGGTTCAGAGGGGGCTTTCTGCTCTGTGGCTCCAGGAGATGTTGGAATGAAACCTTAGAGATGTTGACGGTGATTTGCATCATTATCTGGTTACATGTGACTCATGCCCGGTAGCTCGGGGGAGGCAAGCACTAGCTTGCCCCTTCCCAGGTGGCAAAGCCGACGGTCAGCCCGGGAGTGATCTCGTTGGTCGTTTACACCTGTGGTTCCACCCAGGGCTCGGCATGCCAGCCCTGAGCCTGGGTGCCCGGCCGTGAGCCTGTGAGAGAGTGGCCGTCGCAAACCCCGGCCTCAGCCTGACTGCAGACCAATGGCCTTCAGCTGCCCCGGGTTCCCTCCGGGGCTCCAGAAGGTGCCCGCCACACCCCTTATCTCTTTACAGCCCTCGGTTTCATTTGTCCTCAGCCCAAGGCACAGGGCTGCAGTAAATTTCCCTGTGTCTGGGGGCACTTTGGGAAGTCACACCACCTGGCTTTGTCACGGGGGTTTGACACCAGGTGGTGTGTGCCTACCCTGGGCTGGGTCTCCCTAAGGCACCGCTGGCATTTGAGGCCCAGATCATCCCCTGCTGTGGGGGCCGGCCTGTGAACTGTGGGGTGTTTAACAGACCCCGGGCCTGCACCCACAAGATGCCAGTGGCACGCCCCTTGTCCCAGCGGCAGCAACCCATAGTGTCTCCAGACATTGCCCAACGTCCCCTGTTGAGACCCACCTGGGAAATTCACAGAGGCTCCACTGGTCCACACGGGACATCAGTGTCCACCACAAGTGGCAGCCGCTTGGCCTCGATCCTCAGCAGCAAATCACTGATGGCCTTGACTGCTGTGGGCCTCTAGGGTCCCTCTTCTCCACGATCATCCCTTTTGTCGAGCGAGATTCCAGTTATCTGCTCTCTCAAACTCGCTTTTAATGTCTTTTTTTTTTTTTTAATCTTCATTTGAGTCCAAGTCGCTAAAAACCTATCGCTTCTCTGAGAAAGCCTTCCCTGACCTTGTAAATCAAAGCGGTTCTCTGGAGGGAGGTTTCCCACTGCTGGGCTCACAGTATCATCTTTCTCAGGGTGACCTCATCTATTAAAGTATGAAGGTTGTATTTGAAATGCCATTTACTTTCTCTAAGTCAATAAATGAAGCTGTGGATCTTTAGATCATCAGAGGTCTGCTTATTACCAAGAGTTGTGTGTGTGTGTGTGTCAGTTCTTAAATTGAGGCTGTGTTGGAGTTTAAAAGAATTCCGGCAGATTTCCATGTGCCTTTCTGATTCAGAGTTTGGGGTGATATTCCTCTGCGAGTGTAGATTGCCCCTAGATGAATCTGACTTTATTAGTTTGTGTCCTTTGTTGAGAGCACCGGGGATGAGCTTATGAAGGCGCAAGCGGCTCTTATCTTCAAAGGCCTCCTTGATGCCACAAAACTCTACCTCAGCAACCTGAGTTACTAATCTATCGCCGTCCCAATTAGGTCACGTCAAGGTCAGTTCTTTGGGGTGTGTGAAATGGCTGCAGACTTAGGTGAGCAAATTCCTCTTCTGTGGATCTCCCAGGGGAGGTGCAGGGAGACCACAGGAGGGGCGGCAGGGACAGAAGAAACACAGTGATGCCCCTGCCCCCAGGCGCAAGCCAAAAACACCCAGTTTTGGCACAGGAGCCTGCCACCCAGTGACCAGGCAGCTTGGCCGCTTCTTCTCACTGCTGCTCTGATGGCAAATATCCGAGGAATTAGCGATTTTCAAAAAGCAAAGAGCATAAAGGAGCCGTTTCTTGAGGGGCTTTTTGTGTGGAGAAGCCTTCATTTAAGCTGTGTAATAAACACTGCTCCTCCGAAACTATGTTTACGAAAAATGAACAAGAGCTGGTGGGTCTGTGGGGTGTCATATTTTCGGAATGAAGCATGACGCTGAGATCAAGGCCACCAGTCCTGCTGTCTTTCTGAGGCCACCAACAGAAAAGATGGTGCCTCTGTGAATCATAGGTATTCTGCCTCCTGAGGGGGTGGGCGGGGACGCCCCTTCTTATGCAAAGAGAACAGGCTGCCTTGATCTGCCTGGTCTTCAGGCACAGCAGAGTGGGAGGAAAAGGGGCCAGGGGCCAGGGGCCAGCGACCAGTTGGGGGGGCAGTGCTCTTAGGAGGGGAATTCACTGTCTGTCCATCCAGAGACTTCCCCAGAGCTTCGTGGGCTTTCAGAGTGTTGGAGGTGAAAGGCCGGCTAGGAACCACACAGAGCTCACTGCGTCCTGGAGCTGACGCTGGGTGTTCAGACCCCATGAAAGGATGCTGGAGGGATGCAGGCCAGGTGGTGCCCCAGGAGTTCCCGCCGCCTGGGAATGCCTGATGTTTGGGGAAGCAAAAGGAGTGTGTGGGTCAGGAAGAAGTTGGGACAGGACAGCGGGGACGACAGGAGAGAGCGGAGGCAGCGAGCACGCACGGAAGGGGCCAGAAGGAGCCAGGCGGCCCAGCTTGGGGAGTTACTCCACCTCCCTGGTCAGGGAGGGAGCTGGGAGCGTGGAATGGAAGCTCCTCAAGAAAGGGCAGGTGCCAGTCAACCCGAGTCCCAGCTCCAAAGGTGAAGAACCACCATCCTCCGTCTGCATGACTTGCTTTCGGGTTTCTGGGCTGCAGTAGGGACCTTGTGAGCGTGGCCTCGAGGCTCCCTCCGCCGGAAAAGAGGTTTATGCTTTGCGGACAGCGTTGCTGCAACGGTGTGACGTAATGGTGTAACGTCGCCTTCCCTGGTGAGGGGCTGGGGGCATTTTGCACCCGGGACCTCTGGTTGGCCACTGCAGGTCTCGTCCTGGGGGACTCAGGTGGCTCTGTGGGGTTGCGCCTCTCCCTCTCCCTTCTCTGGAGCACCGTCAAGCTGGGTGGCTCAGAGCAGGTCCTCTGAAGGGATGGGGAGAGAAGAAGCACTAGGGCCAGCTCCCACATTAGCTGTGTTGGGAGTCATGCTCCCCTCTCATCCTCCCCATGTCCCCCCACCCCACAGTGGAGAGTCCCCGACGGGTTGCCTCAGCCCACGTAAGTGAGGGCTAGCCGGGGGTTCAGGCCTAATCTCTCCGACTCCCAAACCCTGCACTTGCTGTGCCCTGTCCAGGCCCTTTCTCTCTGGGCGGCAGCTTGGGGACGAGGTTCCTCAGACCTGGGAAGGTATGGCGCCAACACAAGCTAAAGGATAGTTAAGCATCTTCCGTTTTTTTTTTTTGTTTTCCCCAGCACTTTCTAGACTGTGTTTATTGCACCCTCTTTTTCCTTATTCATATGAGTTCTTCGGGTTTTACAGAATGCCATGTTTTGGAATTCACTGCTTAAAATGAGAGCAACTGCTGTAAAATCCAGTAGGGAGGCAATAGGGCCCATGTTACATGAGAATACAAGACACAGAGGCTGGGCTTTGAACCATCCTAAAATTTGTGGGCAGGCTACAGCCCAGAGCAAGAAAGTATGGCAGAATAGATGTGTATCATGACTTTACAACAAATAAGTAAATTTCAAGATAATAATAAAATAAAACTTGTCAAAGTTCTTTTTATAAAACCTCAAAAGTGCTAAAGTGAAAAGTTTAGCACAGAGCTGGATGGGGTGGCCTCAAAGGAAACCAGGCTGCAGAGTGGGGCCTCCCAGGTACCAGGTGTGCACCAGATCCCCTGCACCAGCCTTAGGAGAACCCTCCTCCAATGTGACGGGCTCAGGGGCAGGACAGCCACCTTAGGAGCCCCCTGAGGTCCCAACATAACATCACTCCCTTTTCCTTTGCCTGCTGCCACCTTGAGGCAGTTCAAGGACCCTGGCAAAGCCCTGGCCATGTTACTTGATAGGATCTGCCAAGGGACGGCTGTTACTCAATCTACTTAGTAGGAGAGGTGGCTGCTGCTGCGCTCCCCACCCCCACCCCCCCCCCACCCCCGCCCGGGAAGTCCCTCCTGCAGCCACTCTGGACTGCTTGGCTCTGACAGCCTCACACCCCAGGGCCTGGAGCAAAGACTCTCAAACCTGCAGAGTCCTCTTTATAGCATGTGCTGCCCTCAGTGGAATGTTCCTTCATAAAATTCAGTTTCTTTAGCTGGGGGCAGTCCTGAGGGTGCTGTGCCTCTCCACTTACAGCTTCCCACTCTGAGGGGTCTGTAATTCGGCTCCTGTGAACGAGGGTCCTCATTTTCGAGCTGGGGAGGGGGATTTGGTCCCACGCTGGAAGCCGCCCGAGACTTCCCAGCCCTCGACAGGCTATCTCCGGCTCATCCCTTTCAAGAACCAGTAAAGAGGGCAAAGGAGAGGGCTGGAGAATGAGTCCTTGAGAGCAGAGGGACATCTGTATCCTCCATACTTTGAGATTTTTGTTGGAGACAGAAACGGACGAATGGGCAGAAATTAGCAGGGTGTTTGTGGAACAACCTGAACATGCCACATGATGGCCTGGCCTTACAGGAATTTACCCAGCCCGTCATTTTTTTTTTTTTTTTTGTCTTTTCAGGGCCTCCCCAGCATGTGGAGGTTCCCAGGCTAGGGGTCTCATCAGAGCTGTAGCCGCTGGCCTATGCCAGAGCCACAGCAACACCAGATCCGAGCCGCATCTGCAACATACACCACAGCTCACAGCAATGCCAGATCCTTAATTCACTGAGCGAGGCCAGGTGTCAAACCCGCAACCTCATGGTTCCTGGTCAGATTCGTTTCTGCTGTGCCACAACAGGAACTCCCTACCCAACCTGTCTTTACAATCAGTTCAGGCCTGAAAAGCATATATTGATTGAGTGCAGAAGTTCAGAAAGTGAGGGTGAGAAAAATTTTTACTGGTATGTTGCCCGCAACAGATGTCTGTCTTAAAAAAGAAGTCCAGGGAAGTAGGAATTCCCGTTGTGGCGCAGCGGAAACAAATCCAAGCAGTATCCATGAGGATGCAGGTTCGATCCCTGGCCTCACTCAATGGGTTATGAATCTGGCGTTGCCCTGAAATGTGGTGTAGGTCACAGGTATAGCTCAGATCCCACGCTGCTGTGGCTGTGGCACAGGCCAGGGCTATAGCTCCAATTCGACCCCTAGCCTGGAAACTTCCTTCCATATGCCACCAGTGCAGCCCTCAGGGAAAAAAAAAAAAAAAAAAAAGCTAATAATAATAAAGTCCAGGAAAGTAATCTGTCTGTCTGCAAGGGAGGACAGAGCAGAGACCAGAAGGTGCCTGCTTGGCCCTGGACCCATGTGAACCGAGGGCCACTCTCCTCCGATTTAGGGAGACACTGCTGGCAGAGAATCGGAGGTGTTATCCAAACCCCATCTTTTCTAGAAGCCAGTGACTTACCCCCAAACCCTGCCTCAGAGACAACTGTGCCTGAGTCTAGAGCCTTTTTCCAGACACAGCTCAGACTGCTCTGGCCGAGGGGGAGAGGCCTCGTGGCGAGGGTTGGACTGTTTCCCCTGGGAACTGTCTGGCAACTCTAATGAGGAAGAGCTCTTAGCGTTTATAGAGCGCCTTTCATCTGTGGCTCTCAAAGCTGTGCCACAAACAGTAATTAACGCTCACACCTGTAAGGCAGGTGAGTCTCGTTACCCCCATTTTTAGAGATGAGGAAACAGAGGTTAGAGAGCAAAGGCCTGGTGGTGAGCACCGGGGCTGGAGGCAGCCGTCTGATGGTAAGAACCAGCATTCCGCATTCCGGACTGCCAGCAACCTGACCGCAAAGCCACAAAACCTCCCTCCTCCATGGGGCACAGAATGTGGTCCCCAAGGCATTGAGTGGTAGGGTCGTGGCCACAGTTCCGCTGCCCTCCCGCAGGCAGTCTGCCACCTCGCAGGCCCTCCAGTCAGCTCAGAGGACAGGATCCCTCAAAACCCTGAAACACTGCATCTGCAGGCAGGTCTCTGCCCCAGCTTGGTGCTGGATGCTTCCCTTCAAAGTAATTGCTGGAACAATGAATGCATCTTAGCTGTACATGAGTAGCCAAAATGTCTGCAGCCAGCAGGAGACAAACGGTTGGCAGGTCTCGGAGCTCTTTCCCAACTTCTTTTTCTAGGATCCAGAGCTGGTGGGAACTGACTCACGTTATCAGGGGATTTCACTGATAGCAACCCCAGGCTAACCCAGTGTCTGCTACCTGGGCACACTTGCAGGTGACAAGGACGCCCGCTTGCTGTGCTGTGTTACACTTGCACTGCCCCGGCGGAGGAAACGGCGCTTCAGCTGGACAGTGGGACTTGGAGGGAAAGGCCTCTTTCATAGCAGCGAATTTCCAGGCCCCAGGGCCGTGAAAGCTGATATCCCACAGTTCCGGGGACAGCCCTTTTGTGCACGGGGGGAGCCCAGATCTGTCTTCAGGGGTCCCAGACAGGGAGATGCCAGCCACCACCGGGGCTCGCCCTGACACATCACCCTGGAAACTGACTCACATCTCTGAGTCCTGAGTCACATCCTGTTGTGCGCTCTGAGCCATCCAAAAGGGCATTACACCAGCTGCCCATGACTGAGGTGAACTTGGAGGGCACCCCGGGAACTGCCCTGCTGTCTTCCAAGCTGAAAAGGGGGAAAATCCTCTAGGGAAAAAAACAGTGCTGCCCTGAGGGTTTCTATGTTCACCACACAGGTTTTGCTCTTTTAAAAATAGACACTAAGGCCCCATAGCATACTTAACTGTCCTGTCTTGGTTTTTAAATGGCTCTGAAAGACCAGGCCTTTAAAGGTATCAGCCAAACAGCCAAGGAAAAGGCCTTGTCAACCGTCTCTGGCCCTAGGCTGAGACATGGTGTCCCAGGACGTGAGCTGTTACTGGGGACCCAGGTTTTGAGGGGGGCGTTAAAAAGCCCACAGAGATAAGTGTCAAGGGGGGATCAGGAGGCATCGCTGCCCTTCCTCCGGCCTGGGGGACATGAGAACAGAGTAGGACGTTTTAAACTTTACAAAGAGCAGCTTTTAGTTTTGTGCAGTTCCTGCCACTTTCTTGTACTCAATTTCTCTCATTTCTACTCATTTTTCTTGCTTGCTTTAGGTTTATCTTGCTCTTTTTTTCCCCTTTCATTTCCTAAGGTGGAAGCTTATTGATTCTGGATTGTTCTTCTTTTCTAATATGCACCAGATGCTATAAATGTCCTTCTAAGCACTGTTTCTACCGCATCCCACAAATTGTGATGTTGGATTTTCATTTAAAGTACATTTTAATTTCTCTTGATGCTTATTTGACCCACAAGTTATTTAGAAGTGTGTGAAGCTCCAAATATTTGGGTACTTTCCAGCTATCTTCCCGTTATTGGTTTTTTTTTAGCTTAAATTCATGTGGACTGAGAATATATTTGGGATGACTTATGTTATTTTAAATTTGTTGAGGTGTGTTTTAGTGAAGGTTTCCTGTGAGCTTGAGAAGAATGTGTATTCTGCTGTTGCTGGATGGAATTTTCCAAAGATGCTCATTAGATCAAGTCAGTTGGTAGCGCTGTTCAGATCAACCATGCCCTGATTTTCTGCCTGCTTGATGGAGCAGTCACTGAGAGGGTTGTGAAGTCTTCAGCTAGAAGTGTATTTTTCTCTTTCTCTCGGAAGTCCTGTCAGATGGTGCCTCATGTTTTTGGACACTCTCTTGTTAGATACATATATGTTAAGGATTTTTGTGTCTTAGACATGAGCTTTTCCATCATGTAATTCCCTTCTTTATCCCTGAAATCTTTCCTTCGTCTGAAGTCGATTTTGTGTAAAATTAATACAGCTGCTCTGGCTTTCTGTTGATTACTCTTAGCCCAGTCTGTCTCTACTTCTGAGTCTACATTTAAAGCAGTTTGACAGTTGAGTCTTGTTTTTTAATTTACTGACTTTTAGTTGGTGCATTTATTAAACCATTCATATTTATTTATTTATTTATTTTTGTCTTTTTGCCTTTTCTAGGGCCACTTCCCTCGGCATATGGAGGTTCCCAGGCTAAGGGGTCGAATCGGAGCTGTAGCCGCCAGCCTACTCCAGAGCCACGTGGGATCTGAGCCGCATCTGCCACCTACACCACAGCTCACAGCACTGCCGGATCCTGAACCCACTGAGCAAAGCCAGGGATCGAACCCACAACCTCATGGTTCCCAGTCAGATTTGTTAACCACTGCGCCATGACAGGAACTCCTACAGCATTCATATTTAAAGGGTTTGTTGATGTAGCTGGATTCACATCTACTACGCATGTGTTCTAAATTTGTTGCACCCGTTCTTTTTTTCTGCCTTCTCTAGTTTTAATTGAGCATTTTATGTGATTCCATTCCATTTTATCTCCTCTCTTAGCATATCAGTTATACTTAAAAAATACCTTAGTGGTTGTCCTTGAGTTTGTAAATACATGTTTAACTAATGTTAAGTCACCATCATGTAACTAGAGACCACTTCTTTCCCATTTCTGTCACTGCTGCCATTCATTTCACATACTCCTATTTTAAAACTACCCAATACATTATCACTTCAGACAGTTACGTTTTGGACCAATAAAGAACAGGAAAGATTAACTTTACTTCATTTATTTTATGATGTGCTTCCTTTCTTCATGTAGATCCAAGTTTCCGACCTACAGCTGTTCCTATTCCCTGAAGAACTTTTTTTTTTTTTTTTTTAACATTTCCTACAGGGCAGGTCTGCTGGATAAATTAGCTCAGTTTTTGTCGGTCAAAGAATTATTTTATTTCTCCTTTGAAGGATAATATTGCTGAATACAGAATTCCAGGTTGGTAGCTTTTTTTCTTTCAACAATTTACTACACTCTATTTTTGCTTGCATGGTTTCCAAAGAGAAGTCCACAGTAATTCTTATCATTGCTCCTCTCTAGGTAAGGTGTCTCTCCCCACCTTTCCTTTCTGGTTTCTTTCAGGGTTTTCACTTTGTCTTTGGGTTTTCTGCAGTTTCAATTTGATACGCCTATATGTAGATTATTTGGTATTTATCTTCCTTAGTCTTGCCTGAGCTTCCTGGATCTGTGGTTTGGTATCTGTCATTAATTCTGGCAAATGTGTAGCTATTAATACTTCAAATATTTCTTCTACTCTGCTGTGTATTCTTATTCTGGCATTTCTGCTACACATATATTAATTACACCTTTTGAAATTGTCCCAAAGTTTGTGGACGTTCTGACTTTTGTGTTTTTTTTTCTCTTTACCTTAGAGTCTGATAAGTTGATACTGACATACTTTCAATTTCATTGAAATTCTTTCATAGTTTACTGATTCTTTCCTTAGCCATGACCAGTCTGTTGATGAGCCTATCTAAGGCACTTCTCATTTCTGTTATAGTGTTTTTCATTTCTAGAATTTCCTTTTGAGTCTTAGTATTTCCGTCTCCCTACTTACATTGCCCATCTGTTCTTGCAAGCTGTCTTCTTTTACCATTAGTGCCCTTAATATATTAGTTAAATTCCCTGCCCTGATAACTCCAAAATTTATGTCATATCTGAGTCTTGTTCTGATGCTTGTTTTTTCTCTTCAAATTGTTTTTTCTTGCCTTTTTCATGCCTTATTTCTATTTGAAAGCTGGATGTAATGAATCAGGTAACAGGAACTGAGGTAACAGGCCTCTGGTATGATATTTTATGTTCCTCTAGCTAGGGCTTGGGCTGTGTTTAATGTTTGCTACAGCTGTACTTACCAGAGGCTTCAAATTCTTCTAATGTCCTTGGTTTTTTCGTTTTCTGTTTCTGTCTTCGGACTTCCCTAAGAACTCTTCCCTAAATAGTCTGTCTTGCAGTTCCTTAAGCTGCAACCCACTGCTATTATACTAGAATATAATAATGGATGAGGAGCTGGAGCAGTTCCTAAACGAAAACCCCACAAAAGTGTCCCCATTTAACCCCCATACACACACACATAAGACTGCAGCCCCACAGGAGTTTCTTACTCTCACACTAGTTGTGAATTATCAGTCTGCTTAGTTGTTCGTTTGTTTTTTTTCTTGTTGTAAAGATGGGAGTGATGACTCCTAAGATCTTAACATTTAAGGAATTCCCATCGTGGCTCAGCAGAAACAAATCTAAATAGTATTCATGAGGATGCAGGTTCGATTCCTGGCCTTAGTGGGAAAGGGATCCAGCATTGCCATGAGCTGTGGTGTAGGTTGTGGATGCAGCTCAGATCCCGAGTTGCTATGGCTGTGGCATAGGCCGGCAGCTGTTGCTCTTATTTGACCCCTAGCCTGGGAACTTTCATATGTGTGGAACTTCCTTATATGTTTAGGGTGTGGCCCTAAAAATCAAAAAAAAAAAAAAAAAAGAACAAAAAAACAAAAACTAAGATCTTGACATTTCAGAGCTGAAATTAGAAACAGCAGAATAATTTGACATGAATTATCTGACAGGGTCATTTTTTACTTTGGAGACATTTTATACTCTATACCAAAAGACCAAAGCACTCTACTAAGTTATCAAGTGAGATATGAAGATACCTCTGAGCTCACTACTAGCCTCAATCTCCCCCATCTGTAACTTCCCCTCTTCTTCAACCTCATTTCCAATGGAATAGGGGGGGATCACTATTTCAGGGGAAGGGGACTATTCTATTACTTGATGGATCAAAAAGATTAAAATAGCCTCAATAAAGCAGCTATATCAAAATATTATGTACCTGGAACAAAAGATGCAGGAAGGCTCAAATTAAAATTTTCTAATCTAGTTGTTGTTTTTTAATGGAAACATGAACCAGTTGAGATTGGACCTGTGCCTTCTCCATCCTCACCTCAAGTTTTCTTGCCCCTTCGCCACCTCAGTCCAGTTCCTTCCCAGTGCTCAAGACCCTGGGTGTCAGACCTTTTTCTCGGTGACTAACACAGTGTTACCCAAGTCTCGTCCTGGAGGCGGTGTGTATGGCCTTATCAATAAAGATAAGTTCCTTGGCATGAATTTCTTCTCCTTTTTAGTAATATAATTATAAAAATTAGACTTACTGAGCATTTGATGTGGCCAAAAACTGTGATACCTGCTTTATATATAGCTTATTTCACTTATCTCTATTACCCTTTGAAATAGGAAAACTGTGTATCAGAGGAAATAAGTGACTTGCCCAAGGTCGTATAGCTAGTTTATGATGAAGGCAAAATTCAAACTGAAATCTACCACTTAAATTAGGGCCTTTCCCTTATCTGCTCCTCTCAGAGGCAGAACATAGAATGTAATAAACACCACTAGGGTTCTTATCTCTTAACATGAGAACAGTTGTTCACAAGTCCAGTTAGGCAGGTAATTCAGTTGTTCACCTGGATACAGCCCATAGGTCCCCCACCAGCTATAACTCTGGAAGCCAAGGACTATAATCCTCTCACTACTGAGTTCCCAAAACAGTGGCCCTAATAAGGCAAAAATGTTCTTTGGCAACGTGAATAAATGAGGACCTGAATAACTTCATGAGTCTAAGAGTGACTGAATGAAGTAACTCTCAACATGACGATTAATGCAACAGAAAAAAAAAAAAAAAAAGCCATTCCAAGCATTGTACAGTCCTGGGATCTTCACCAATATCAGACTCTTAAGTTCCAGTGGGGCAGGGGCCTTACTGATCTTATTCCTTGGGCTGTTGGCACATGCCTGGCACAGGGTAATTTTCAATAAACTTGTTCTTTTTGGTGGATTGATCTATAAAAGCAGTCCCTTCAAGAACAAACAGCCCTCTTCTGAAGAATAAAAAGCCTATGGCTTTTTACCTTGACAGCCCCCATCTCATCCCTGCCCTACTCCCTCTTCCCCAAATACGCATATTTTTGCAAGCACCATTCTTTACCTCAGCCACTGATTCTTCCTTAATTCTGTTTGACATACAAGCTAAGCAGAGAATACTGTTTGGGACCCATTTGAATTAAGATCCTGCACGGTCACCACTGCAAGGGGCAAAGAGAGTGTAAGTTAAGTGCACCAGGGTCATCACGCAGAGAGGCCAAAGGCCACTTCTCCTTGTCAGTCTGGTGCTTGGGAGGCCCACAGCTCTGTAACTTCCATACTTTCCTTCATGTGCTCACGTTGGCCCCATCACAGCAAGAATAGTAAATTAATAGTAAACTCAGCATATACCATGTTATTGACCCTTTAAAAAAAATGAATAATCCATGTATTAGAAGAAAACACCCAAAACCCCAATGTGAGAAGCTCGCCATCACCACCTTCCGGCGCACCTCTGCCAATGAAGCCAAGGACAGTTCACTGTGGTCACAGACAGGAAAACTGCTTAAAGGAGGACAGCCGGGTTTTTAGTGCTGTCACCCCTCTAGCACCAAAAGGCTGAGTTGTGGGGTGGAGTAAGAAGATGCTGGAATTTAAAACCCTGTGTTAAAAAAAAAAGTCATAGAACCTGGACTTTAATCATAAAGATCATTTTACCAAAGCATATTTTTAAAAGGCTGTGAAACATTATGCAACGTTTGCATGGTTTAATTATGAGTTTAGAAAAGCCTAGCACAACTTTTTCACTACAGTAAAACATGACAGAGCATGAATCATGGCATAATACTTTATGCTTACTGTGGTTTTAGACATGGGGCTAGGGGTGCTGGGCTGTCTACACAACAGGGCATGAATTACACACCCAGAGGGCTTTATGACAATTATAAAACTTCTTTTGTTTGCTTTTTAAATGATTAAAATATTTGAGTACTACAGACTCAGTAAATATGTATATCCAGGACATATACATGTTTCATAGTAAACATCTGCGTATATGATTTTTTATTTTCTCTTGGCACAAAATACTTGTAGCAATGTGGCAATATTGAAGAATCTGCTATTTCAATTTGCTTTCAGTTATTGGAAACAGTTAGCTGTAGGATAATGCAGGATCTCTGTAGTTGAACACTTATTTTTCACCGAGTCCAGAATGGGCCAGCTCTTTATTCCTTGCCACCCCTCATGTCTAAAATTCAGAAGGAAGTGAAGACCTTTCTTTAATATTAGATCTCAAGGATTCTAAGTTAAAAATATTTCCCCCAGGTTTTTCAAAATTAAAAGTCAGTTACTTTAAAGAAAACAAAGAGATGAGTATGAGAGAAACCAGGGAGAGGGCTGTCAGGGGAAGAATAAGAAGGAAGACGGTTTATCAAATGCTTGATTGTGTTCTCCACTGCGACAACTTCCAAGAGATCAGAGGCTAGGTAAAGGGTAGCCGCTGGAAGTCAAGAGCCCCAGAGGGAGCAGAGATATAACAAGTCGGAATAACTCACTTGTTCATGTCACGACATACACAAAACTTACAACTGGTATTTTCCTAAGAAGCTGTGCTCTATCTTTACTCCCAGCATCATGAAGCCCTGGCTACGAAGACCCTTGGGAGTTAGTGTAGTTTGCTGTCACCTTTGTCCACAAAGGTGGGACACAAAGAGAAAATGAATGTTTAGTCCTAAGATTAACATTAACAAAAACTTAAAAGAAAACAAAAACAAGATAAACATTAACAAAACTATCTCATGGTGGGACAGTGATCATTTGAAATTTTCTTACACATTTTGCCTAAGAATAGAGGGGTGGGTTTTTTCCTCCTCCTTTTCATCTGCAAACAGTACGATGCTTTTGAAAACATAAGACTCCTATGAATTCTGGAGTCAAATTTACAAAATCCTTTCTACCTAAATCTTCTGAAGTCAGACTTTTGTCTCTTCTCTATCCCAGGTGTCTTTTAACAGCAATCTATAAAATACTTGCTCAACATTCTGCCTTTTGAAAGTTGCAAACTTCGGGTCTTGAAAAAATGCAAGACACCTCTGTTAGTACGGGTTTCTAGAGTCAGCTCTGCACAGCCGGGCTCGTGAGCTAGTCATCAGGCTTCATGGCCAGTTTCCCAGCCAGACTTTCTTTTCAGTTATCCTTGGGAGAGAGTTAACCTGAATAGAAAATATTTAAAAGCCATGGAATTTTTTTCTGCCAAAGGTACCAAAACTCCTGCGTTCTTTTTTGCTTACCGGGAGAGACAGGTGATCACCTGATAATCATAGCTGTAATTACTGGTAAAGCTGAAGTTGGGCAGTCAACACCTGCTGTAGGTCACCAGTTTGAACATTAACACTTCTACCTGGAAAGCATAATCAGCTGCTCGCATCATGATTAGTATGACTAAATAACACCTTTGGGAGGAACAGCTATCAGAGGACAATCTTTAAGAATCAAAACAAACCCCTATATTTCAGTATCATTTTGGGAAAAAAATCATCAAAAGCAAATACCTGGACTTAAGTAGGCAGATTTAACACTGGTAAACAGGCCACAGACATGTGTCAGATTTAAACAAAAATAGCTGGTTTTTGGAGTTCCTGCTATGGCACAGGGGGTTAATGATCTGTCATTGCCACAGCTGCAGCTCAGATTCAACCGCCGGCCTGGGAACTTCCATATGCCACAGGTGCAGCAGAAAAAGGAAAGAAAGTAGCTGGTTTTTAATTAAAAGAGTTTACTGTTTTAAATCTTGCCTCCCTCTACATATAACTGACTTCCCTGACTCTCTGCAGACACAAGGCAGATCCAGCCATCCCCACCATGGTCCTACGATCAGTCCTACCAATACCTGGGATCCATTGCCTCTCCTTCTGTCCACCCAGCAACTCCCATCTCGCCTGGACGGGCCAGCGGCATGACAACTCTCTCTGCAGAGCTTTCCAGTCGACTCTCAAGTAAGCTGCTTGAAAACACACTCTTTGGGGAGTTGCCCAGTGGTCTAGTGGTTAGGACTCGGCATTTCACTACTGCTGCCTGGGTTCAGTCCTTGGTCTGGCAACTGAGATTCCACCTCAAGCCACTGTATCCCGTAGCCAAAAAAAAAGAAAAAAACAGAAAACACACTCTTCCAAGTCCAGCTGCAGTGGAAGGTTCTGGAGACCAAAGGAGGTGCATGAAGGGAGAAGCAGTCATTTTTAATTGGATACAATATGGTCTAAAGACAGAGTTGTCTGTCACAGTCTCAGACCCACGTGCTGATTTTCCTTGACACCCAGAGACAGAGGTTATGGATGTGGAGGTAGAAGTGGCTTGGAAAAAGTGGATTCCTCAGGCATTTTGGGGGTGCTTACATTTGGCAGGCGAGGGTGGCACCTCAAGGGTCAATAATACAAAATGTGAGTTCCCGTCAAGTGGCTCAGTTGTAACAAACCTGACTAGTATCCATGAGGACATGGGTTCGATCCCTGGCCTCCCTCCGTGGGTTAAGGATCTGGTGTTGCTGTGAGCTGTGGTGTAGGTCAAAGATGCGGCTGAGATCTGGGGTGGCTGTGGCTGTGGCGTAGGCTGGCAGCTATAGCTCCGATTCGACCCCTAGCCTGGAAACTTCCACATGCCATGGGTATGGCCCTAAAAAAAGACAAAAATACAAAAGGCCAAAGCAGTGAGCTTCTAGAACTCGGATGGTGGAGAGCTGTTAGAAGTCATATGAACAGCGTGCTGGGCTACGTGTGGAAAGGAAGCAGATCTATCCCGATGGGACACCTCAAAGAAGAGCTGCTCATACCGGGTTAGAGGAACAGACTGGAAAGCTCAGGTGTCGTGGTTGGCATATAATTGTTGTTAATACGAGCTCATTAAATATTAGTCATTTAACCTATGAGACCTTTGGGCTTAGCACTCACCTTTGCTTATGGGCAGGGAAATCAGAGTTACACAGAAAAATTCCTTTGTTGAAAGCAAAAGAAGCAACTCCCTGTTTGGGGCTTTGAAACTGGAGCTGGACCAAAGTGAAAATACTTCAGAGAACTTCAGCATTAGGAAACCGGCAAACACACTGCTTGTAGGTTGGGGGAGGGTGGCTGTTTTTGCTTTTCAGCTCTTGGCATCAGATTATAGCAGATTAGGGGGCGGCAAGGGGGCAAAGGCACCATGTCTGCCATTTTAAGTGTTGAGCCACATTGTGTTTTGTGCACAACTGTGATTACTTGAGATTTCACCAAATGCGTTAGCTTCTGAGTCAGAGAATACCTCTCAGCTTCTCAACAGCAGCACCACTGGCCAGATCATTCTTTACTGTAGGGGGAAGTCCTGTACACTGCAGGACCTTCATCAATGTCTGTGGCCTCTAGATGCCAGGAACACGCCCCCGTCATGACAACCAAAAATCATCTGGCATTGCCAAGCATCCTGAGGACTAACACTGCCCCCGACTTGAGAACTGCCTTCACATATACTTTTGCACTGTAGTGAAACAGGAAAGTCAACTTAGTTGCCCGGTTTCCATGTTATTTTCAGCCATGGATGCCAAGAATTTCATGGCACCTGCTGGGCCAAGGAGTTAAGGGACAGGATAGGAATTAATGAAGTCCATTCAGCTTGTTGTTTTAGAAGCTTTGTTCCCTCAGGACTGGTCTGATTCCAAAGGCATTTGTCATCTCGTATTGATTCTTCTTCTTGGTGGTGCTGCTCAGCCCATTGGCGATGGTCTACCTCTGAAGCAATTACTCTTTTCCTTGGAAATGTCCCTGCTGTGTGTGTGTCCCTTCGAATTTATTGTGGAAGTCTTTTGAGTTGGTCTGCACCCAAGACAGTGGGCACCTTAAATCCAAGAACTCTAGCTGCTCCAACTGACCAGTTCAGATGTAAGGGGGGCTTCTCTTTCCACAGGGACATTGCATGTGCACTCTCAAATCACCTCTCACAGCTACACTTGGGAATAGTCTGGACTTCAGTTAGCCAGGGAGTAATAGAAGGGTGTTTTATAGCATGAGGGTGTGAAGTAGATAAAAACCAAGGCGGCCCATTTCAGCATCCAAGCATGACCCTGCACTGTCTTGGAGGGTGGGCCCGGGAGAATTCCAGAGGTGCTTTCACCGGTGGCAGAGAACAGCATGGGAGACTGCTCTTCAACTTGGCAGCTCTCCCTCTGAGAAACCAAGCCTGAAGCCCAGGCCTGAAAAGTGTTGTCATCCGCCTGGGGGCAGGAGGGGGTTGGGATACTTAAAAGAAAAGTGGCTGCCTGGCGGCCAGCTTTGAGAGCCTGCACAGCTCTGAGCCAGCTTTCTCTGAATCCACCCCCCAGCCCCACCTGGGCTTCCTTTTGCAGGAGGGACCTGTGCTCTGTCTCTTTCTCTTCCCTTTGTAGACAGACTCCACACCTTGTCTGAAAAGAGTTGTCATCTGGAGGTTTTCTTTTCTTTTTTTCTTTTTAAATAATGTTTAGCTGCCAACCTGGGCGACAGACAGCATGCATTAATCTGAGTCATGCAAAAGATCCTTTTAAGGCAGCCATTATCTGCTCAGGCTGTTTAATCCTTTGGGGGCAGTGGGAGGGGCCCAGAGTGGGTCTGCTTTCATCCACATCGAGCTGCAGAAGGAAGACTTGAGCTGCCATGGCAAATATTTAGCCCCATTGGTGGGGAAACAATCCCAACTAAAATGCCTGAACCGCCTAATCCCCAGATTTCCTACTTTTTAAAAGCTCCCTGGGAATATGAGGGGTCCCCATCTCTGCCAACACTACCACTGAGTAAGGGGGCACCAAGCCAGCCAAAAGGACAAACGAGCTAAGGCAGGGTGGGTGAACTGTGCGTGACTGGTGGGGCTTGGTAGGGGGAGTCCAATTGGACATAAAAATGAAAACAAATAGGTGAATAGGTATATTGAGTCTGAGCCTATCTAGAGGGCCGAAGCTATTCTGTTATCAAAATATATATATAAAGGATAATTAGACCAAATGGATGGTCTTTTGTAGTGTGACACTGGTACAGTGCAGACAGAAGAATCATCACAGGCAACATCTAAGATCTTACAGATACTGTGCCCACAAGTGAAAGAGCTATTTTCCCCTGACAGCTGAGACTGTCACATCATTCCATTACTTATGTCCGTGACAAACCACGGACTCACTCAGGATTCCAGTAACTTGCTGCCATCACCAGGTTACCATGTAGTGGTTGGAACAGACTGGCAGAGCATGTCCAGACACCGTCGTGAAACAGGGTGACCTTTCATTCATTTTCCAGTGGATTCACCTTTTTGTCTCAGGGCAAATGAAGCAAGAGGAATAATGGGTGGAGTCATTTATTTGTGTCCGGAATATTGCATCAGATGACAACAAATTGTGTTTGCCTAATGCTTTTCCTCCTACCTCGGCTTCTCCCTGGACTATAGAAATCCTAACTGGAAAAATGGAGTAAAGCTTCCTGTTAACTCTCAAGCATGTCATGGCTCTCTGTGTGAGCAAAAACAAGTGACAGGGGCTTGCTCACAGACGGCCCCAGTGGGCAGGGACGAACCCTGTGGAACGAGGTGCGGCCTGGCTTCAGGATGAGCTAGAGAGTGTCCGTGGAAGGGCGGCCCTAGAACCACTGTCAGTTTACAACTTTTTCCCCTACCCACATGTCTGACTTGCTTTGAAAAGATTAACAGGAGTGTTTGTTTGAAAGTCAGACTCCTGGTTTCCTCATTAGTGGAGAGATCTGCCGCAGACTTCGGTTGTTTCTGTAAACTTTAATTACCTTTTTGATGAGGAGTATATCCCCTCATCACATGCACCCCAAATTTACAGAGGAGTTCATTTGGAGGGAAGGAAGGCTGAGGAGAGGGAGGGAGAGAGGAGAGATGAGAGAGAGACAGAGAGAGAGAGAACACTAGCTCTCCCTGCTGGAATAACAGACTTGAAATATGAGGAAGTTGATCAACAGCCGATGCCTTCCAAAAAGAGATTAATTCACCCGGTAGCTTTCCTTTCAGAGCTAGCTCTTGGCTCCATCAAGTTTCTCTGTGGGCCTATACACAAAAGGACACAGGCCACATGCCATCCTGAGCTTGGAGTTATTTTCTATGTTGACTTGAGAACTTATAAATTTTAAAACATTCTTGTCTCTGTTGTTTTGTTGCTGACGTAAAGACTATAGTCCTGGCCTGGTCATTTAATGAATAATTAATTCTGAGGAACAGAAACTACCCCAGGACACCATCCTACATCCACAGTGGTAGGTCTCCGTGGGGGTATTTTTGCTCCCCTCACCCCTACCACCAGAACAGCTGGAAAGTCTGGAGACCTTGTTGGTTGTCACAATGGGGGGAGTGACGGCACTACTGACATCTGGTGGGCAAAGGCCAAGGATGCTGCCAAACATCCCACAATGCACTGGACAGCCCCCCCACTGCCACAGCAAGTCTGGCCCCAAATATCAGTAGTGCCACTGTCAGGAAATTGATCTACAGGACACAGGAAACCCATCCTGGCACCCAAACCCCCCAGGACTTTGGCAGCCCGTGGTTAAGAAAACTGCAGATATCAGACACAACTTAGAATAGATTTACAAGGAGATCCTGCTGAATAGCATTGAGAACTTTGTCTAGATACTCATGTTGCAACAGAAGAAAGGCTGGGGGAAAAATGTAATTGTAATGTATACATGTAAGGATAACCTGACCCCCTTGCTGTACAGTGGGAAAAAAATAATAACAAATAATTTAAAAAAAAAAAGAAAAGAAAGAAAACTGCAGAAAGACAGACAAAAGACAGCCAAAGTCAGTCTGGTCTGTGAAACTGTAAATGCCATAATCCTAAAACAATGTGTTTTATAGACAAAGTTTTGCCATTCCTGGTAAAATTTCAACATGTACAAAAACAGAGTAGACCAATCAAGGTCCTGGAGCCACTCCTGTTAACAAATCAGTGAAATATATATTAGAGAAAACCCTGTGAAATCAAGGCTATCCTATTTCTAAAGATGTGGGAGTGATCTGAAGATAGATATAAGGAAGAAAAGAGTGATGTGGTGGTCACTGCTAGGGCATGCGCTGGGTTCAATCATAGGAAACTGCCAATTTTTAACTATTCCAGGCCTACAGAAATGGCAATTTCCTATGATTCAACCTAAATATTATATATAGTATTATATTATTATATATTACTATCATTATGACAACATATTATGCATATATTCTGATATTAATCGATGAATGCATCCATTATATTAGTAATTCAGGTGTTGTATACGTCTTATACATTGTTAAAAATTAAATTTTACATTAATATTAACATATTAATATATTGATCATATAGAAAGCTGGTAAGCTCTTTTCTGCAAAGGACCAGATACTAAATATTTTAGGCTTTCTGAGCCCTTCTGGCCCTCCAATCTCTACCATGACCACTCAACTCTGCAGTGATACCTCAAAAGCAGTCACAGATAATACATAAAAGAATGAGTGAGGCTGTTTCCAATAAAACTTTATGGACATCGATATTTAAATTCCGTATCATTTTCACGTCAGGAAATCTTTTTTTGCTTTTTGCAACCATTTTAAGAAAAGTAAAACTCATTCTTAGCTTGTGGGCCATACGAAAATTGCTAGCAGGTGGACTTGGCAGGTGGGTTTGCCAAATTCGAAGTTACACCAATATTATATCTCTATCACGCATGTTATTTCTACACTGTATTATATCACACACCATATCGGGTTGCACGAGGCTGTATGTTACCGTCCTCTCATACCAGCTCCCTGGGCAGCAAGCAGCAGTCCATCCTGGGTAATCCTGAGGGCGGGCCGGCGGAGTAAGAGGCGTGGCTTCCCTGAATCGCCAGCTCAGGATATTTTCTCGCTCACCCACAGGTGCACCTGACCTGACGGCCTTTGGCGACCCGCGCCAGTTCCCCGCGCTGCCCTCCATCTCTGACCCCCGCATGCACTACCCCGGCGCCTTCACCTACTCCCCGACGCCCGTCACGTCGGGCATCGGCATCGGCATGTCGGCCATGAGCTCGGCCACGCGCTATCACACGTACCTGCCACCGCCCTACCCCGGCTCGTCGCAGGCACAGGGCGGCCCGTTCCAGGCCAGCTCGCCGTCCTACCACCTCTACTACGGCGCGTCAGCTGGCTCCTACCAGTTCTCCATGGTAGGCGGCGAACGCTCGCCGCCGCGCATCTTGCCGCCCTGCACCAACGCCTCCACCGGCTCGGCACTGCTCAACCCCAGCCTCCCAAACCAGAGCGACGTGGTGGAGGCTGAGGGCAGCCACAGCAACTCCCCCACCAACATGGCGCCTGCCGCGCGCCTCGAAGAGGCCGTATGGCGGCCCTACTGAGGCTGCGCACGCACCCGCCGCGCGTCCTCCCGGAAGCGCCTACTCACGGCCCAGCCTCGAGTTCTGGAGAAACCATGTGGGCCAGGCCACCGGCCCGGGGAGCGCCGCGCAGTGAACGTGATCTGTGATCTCACTTCCGGGCTGGGAGCCTCCGGGCAGCCTGTGCTTCCGAAGTCTGCAGTTCACAGTTGCTCTTGGCCCATCTCAGATTTTTCAAACCTGACGCAACTTGAGGGTGTCCTCTTCATCACCCGTGGACACGTTGTATGGCAAACAGGAAGATTCCCAGAGGGAAACTGTGAATGCTTCTGATTTAGCAATGCTGTGAATAAAAGAAAGATTTTATACCCTTGACTTTTTAACCAAGTTGTTTATTCCAAAGAGTATGGAATTGGGGGTTTTGTTTTTTTTTTCGGGGAGGGGGGACGGGGGATGCAACTCATCCTGTTTGGCATCTAATTCATATTTTTAATTTTTTCTTCCAGCACCTTATAAATTGCAAAATGCATATTTGCATTTGGGGTGGTTTTATTTTTATATATATATATATAAATTTGAGCTTGCTTCTTTCTTGCTTTGACAGATGAAAGAAATATGATTCCTTTTTCTGTAAGTTTTATTTAACTTTTCTTTTGGACTTTTGTGTAGTTGTTTTTTGAGAAACAACTACAGCTTTGGGTCATTTTCAACTACTGTATTCCCACAAGGAATCCCTAGATATTTATGTATCTTGATGTTTAGACACTTACTTAATGTGTTGATACTTTTTTATTATTTAAATGTACTTATATTAAGAGGAAGAATATCAAGTACTACATTTTTTGTTTTTGATAATAGCCAAAGTTAATTGTATCACATTGAAGAAGGTTAAAAAAAATGGGTAATGTGATCACTTGGTTATCTAAATATTGTTTACATTAAACTCCCTTTAATGTTAATCAAACGAGTTGGTAGCTAATGCAGCGATTTTTTTTAGTAGGCTTTTTAGATACTGAGGGTCACTCCAAAGATCTGAACTATGGAATTTTCTGCCAAGCTCAACAAAGGGTCTCATGTCTGACTCCCTCCTTCAGAGAAGGTCAAATTCGGTTCCAGAAGTTTCAGGTAAATGCCAATGATCGCACCTCTGGAGAGGATTTATTTTCTGCCTGGGGGTTTTGTTCACTCCATGGCCCCTTGATAATGTCAGACATGCTTTGTAGCAAAACAAATCCGAAGTAAGGAGGAGCAGTATCCACATGGAAATGGAATGAATGAATTTAGGGGTTCCTTAACTGTTCAGTTCTGAGGTGGGAAGATCATCTGAATTCAGAGTTCAGACTTTGTATAGCTCCAAGAAAATATTCCTCTGTGATACAATACCTGTCCACTGCTGCAGAACAAAACTTGTGGCCGTCCCCCAAGGCTGGGAGTGAAAGGGACTAAACGGGATGCCTTTGATAGCCAAAGGTCTCCAGCTCAGTTTTCATAGGGTGGGCCCAGAAGCAGCCCTGAAAAAGCCACATCCCCTCTGTGTGCCTCAGTGGAGCCATGTGGGAGAACATTGTCCTACCCATGCAGGACCCCATCCCATGCTGCTCATTAAACCACCAATCTTTGCATTACCCTCACCAGGCTGAGACCCTCCCCTGTAGGATGTGTGCACTTTTACCCATGCATCAGCATGATGGGAAAGACTCATGTCACTGCTGCCCTTGGCTACAGTTCAAACATATCCAATGTCACTGTAAATTTTATGGAACTATTTTTATTGGAGGATTTGGTCAGAATGCAGTTGTTGTACAACTCATGAATACTAACTGCTGATTTTGACGTGCGTGCTCAAAATGATCTGGTTGTTATTTAATGTACCTCTTAAATTAGTTGAAACGATTTCAGGTCAACTCTGAAGAGTATTTGAAAGCAGGACTTCAGAACAGTGTTTGATTTTTATTTTATAAATTTAAGGATTCAAATTAGAAAGATCTTTGGCTGCAGGCAGCAAAACAGCTGGTCTTATTTAAAACAACTTGTTTTTGAGTTTTCTTATATATATATATTGATTATTTGTTTTACACAAATGCAGTAGCACTTTGGTAAGAGTTAAAGAGTAAAGCAGTTTGTGTGGTCAGGTCATTCTTATCTAGAAAAGAGCTAAAGCAGATCTTGGAGAAACTCAGAATATATTTATTTTCAGTTTAGACACAAGTCTCCCTCCACCACTCAATTTCATGTTTTATTCTATATTACATTTTGCAGCAAAATTACCCTTATATGTCAGTAAATTCAATTTTTTTTTTAAATTTCTGAAAAGGACCATTAGCGCATTTACCCCAAATTGAACTTAAAAGTTCTTTTCAGCGCATTGCCTTATCTGACCTGACAAAATATTGATTTAAAAATGAAGGAGAAAAAATGTATATTTTTTCAGTTCAATTCTGGTACCTGAAGATTTTCCAACTCAGGATCAGCCTAATGCCTACAAGGGAAATCAGATAGCCTCTCACATTGAATCCTCACCTCAAAGCCATGTATGAGGAGGGCTTGTCACTTTGTTGTAGACCCATGGGTTTGGCCATTCAGAGTTTCACAGACCGTTACCAGCATATATAGATAGTATTTAATCTTTCCAGAAAAAAAGGAAAAAGCCAAACCTTAGTTGTTCTGGAGATAGGTCTCATACTTACATGTTTTCCCCCCAGAGGAATTCCATTCTATTGCTTTCAAGTAAATTAAGGTGGTCCTTTATCAAGACAACAAGGTAATAACTGGATGTATCTGGGAGCATAGGTCCAGGAGAAGAAAGATTACAGCCATCTCTACTGCTTGTTCATATCTTTGTTTATAATTTCAACATAGACCCATATTTCGGTTCTTTTTTTTTTCTATCTACAGATACTTGTATTTCTTTCCCTCTCTGCCCCCCAATATCACCCTCTCTCTCTCTTCCCCTCCCTCCTCCAAATCCCACCTCTTCCCTCGTTTATTCTAGCTTTGTAAAAGGAGATAGCACACCAAACACCAGATAGGCGAAGCTGCACTTTTCCTCCCTTTATAGAAAGGAACATAGTGAGTCAGCCTTTCTCCTGTGTAGGGGTTTCTTCCAGCAGAACAGAGACATTGCCAACCATTTGGGATCTGCTTGCTGTCCGAGTACAGCAATAGAAATCTTCCTGGGCAAATTACCATCAGTGAGTTAACAGACAGTCTTTCTGCTGCCTAGGGTTTCTGTGCAGATAAACAGAAATGCTCTGATTAGAAAGGAAATGAATGGTTTCACTCAAATGTCCTGCAATTTAGGATTGCAGATTTCTGTCTTGAAATACCTGTTTCCTTGGGACATTCTGTCCTGGAGATTTTTGGTTTGGGTGTTTTTTGTTTTCTGGGGAATGACATGTTTGGGGTCTTTCATACATGAGAAATCGGTAGAACAGTGATATCAGAAAGCATTTTTTACTTCTGAACAAAATGCCTTTTTGTTTACCTGCAGTGTACAATTGTTTGGGATTTTTCGTTTGTCTGTTTCTTTGTTTGGAATTTTCCCCTCCCTTTAGCCAGATCAGTATTGATGAGGCTGATCATTTGGCATTTTTTTCCCCTTCCAGAAGAGTTGCATCAACAAAGTTAATTGTATTTATGTATGTAAATAGATTTTAAGCTTCGTTATAAAATATTGTTAATACCTGTAATAATTTTTTCAATTTTTTGTGTGTTTCTAAGGACCTTTTCTTATGTTTGCTAAATACTGTAGACAAAAAAAAATGCTTCTTTCTACTTTGTTTATTTTAGACTTAAAAATGAACTACTTTTTATTCACTTTTGTAAAGAGTTAATAGCATGGTTCCAATTTTTTTTTTAAAGAAGTTCACTTTTTGTTCTGGGGAAATGAATGTGCAAAAAACAAAAAGAGAGAGAGAGAACTGTTGGTTCTTTGTGCTATTCTGGATGTATAAAAATCAATGGAAAAAAATAAACTTCCAAATTGAAATGACAGTATAACACATCTGTTGAAAAAGTAATACTGGGAAATGCATATACTTGACGAGGCTCCGCCTCATGTCTATTTGTGTAGCAGTTACTGGATCTGTTCACAAAGCATCCTGGAAATTGGTGTGTGGTTTCTTTCTCCCTGGTACTGATGTAGCAAACACCCTCTGCACGGGAGCTGCCAGTCTTGAGTTTTAAACCAGATATGTGATGAGAGCACACCCCAGAAGCCCCTCTCCAACGCGTTTCTAGATAGCGCAGGAGAGCAGGCACCCCATCATGCATGGCCCACTGCCCCTAGTCGGAGTGGCCACCCCCTCTGCCAGGAGCATTCACCGTGCCCAGCCTGTGCAGGGCAGCTGGACTGCTGCTGCCCAGGGACCATTGGAGCCTTACTCTCTTTGTACCGCAGTTTCTTCTGTAAATCCAATATTATACCTAGTGAATGGCAAATAAACAGTTTGGCAAGTACATACACCCTACCACACTGGTTTCGTCTTTCTCTGAGCTGCCTTCTCTAAGCTGCTGGGTTGGGAAGCTGAATGAAGTCAGCCCCTGACTCCTGCCGTGACACACAGAAAACTGCCTTCAACAGGCAGCTGCTCCCAGGCTTATAGTCTGCAAGCTAAAGTCTTTAACCTCCCTGACCACCTAGGTACAGCCCACGCTCTGGGGTTGCTTCTTCAGGTATGAGGGAACACTGAAGCATGAATGAATGCTTGTTAAAAATAAATAAATAAATAAATAAATAAATAAGAGGAGTTCCATTACAGCTCAGCAGTGATGAACCCAACTAGTATCCATGAGGATGCAGGTGCAGTCCCTGGTCTCGCCCAGTAGGTTAAGGAACCAGCGTTGCCCTGAGCTGTGAGGTAGGTCACAGATTCGGCTTGGATCTCCTGTTGCTGTGGCTGTGGCGTAGACTGGCAGCTGCAGTTCTGATTTGACCCCTAGCCTGGGAACCTCCTTGTGCAAGTACAACCCTAGAAAAGAAGCAAAAAAAAAAAAAAAAAGACATGGGATTTTCAAACACGAAGTGGAAAGGGAACATGTTCAACCTGAGGTCGGTCACCCTTCCCTGCCTCCGTTTCTGTCAGTTACAGGCATCAGCCTTAAGTAGTGAGGCTACAAGGTCTTCCCACACCACCACCCCTGTGCAAAGTAGTATTAGTATTTCCTTCTCAAGGTTCAGTATGATCCAAAGCACCTCCCAGCCAGGGACCCACCCCTTCCCACTTCTTCTCACCACCACCTCATGGTCTTAAAGGACCTTTGGGATGTCTGGGACCAAAGCAAGTGGGATCAAAAGAAATGACAGGCATAGGAGGTAATGGCTAATGAGCAGAGGTAGGAGGTGGGTGGAAGGATCAGGTTATACACATTGTCAGAAAGGGGGCCTAGCAGAGCCACCGAAAGCATAGACTCAGGAGTCAGACTCCCTGGGTTTGTGTTCCAGTTCTGTTTCCCACGAGGGAACAAGGTAAACTAACTAGTGGCCTACTTTTTCTCATCTGTGAAATAGAGATAATACTGCTTTGTTAGGATATTTTAAAAAGCTAACACAGGACTTCTCACTGTGGCTCAGCAGGTTGAGGACCCAACATGGTCTCTGTGAGGATGCAGGTTCGATCCCTGGCCTCCTTCAGTACATTAAGGACCCGGCATTGCCACAAGCTTTGGCATAGGTCACAGATGAGGCTCAGATCTTGTGTTGCCATGGCTGTGGCGTAGGCCCAAGCTGCACCTCCAATTTATCCCATAGCCCAGGAAATTCTATATCATGCAAGTGCAGCCATAAAAAGAAAAAAAAAAGTTAATACATATCAAACACTTTAAAAAGTGCTTGGCACACAATACATTCTCAATAAATGTTAAATGCACACACAATACCATTCATTATTAAACATGTAAACAACATCAAATAAAAAGTTAAAATGCCTTCCACTTTGCTCAGTCCATATCTTGCTGTTTCTAGTCACTGGTTTTTTTTTTCTTTTTTTTTTTTGGTTAATTTGTTTTTTGCAATTTCTTGGGCCACTCCCATGGCCTATGGAGGTTCCCAGGCTAGGGGTCGAATCGGAGCTGTAGCCACCGGCCTACACCAAAGCCACAGCAACTTGGGATCCAAGCCGCATCTACAACCTACACCACAGCTCACAGCAACGCTGGATCCTTAACCCACTGAGCAAGACCAGGGATCAAACCTGCAATCTCATGGTTCCTAGTCAGATTCGTTAACCACTGAGCCACGACAGGAACTCCTCTAGTCACTGTTTTGTGTTCACCATTCCAGACATTTTTCTATATCCATAATATATGTTGCATATTTAATCTACACCCAGGCAAAAAGACATCTTATAATACACATCATTCCACAGCTTTTTCTCTTAATACACGATGTGCATCCTTCTACATCATCCCACTTAGAGCTACATTGCTCTTTCTTTAATGACTGCACTGTATGATATTTTAGGCTTGTACTAGTTTACCCCTTCATTGATGGCATCTAGGTTGCTTATAATATCTTGCTGTTAGAAGAGTTTTTTGCATGTATCTTAGGACATTGTGCTAGAATTTTTGTACATTTAAAAGGAATTACTGGTTCAAAACAATTTTATGTCGACAGGTACCTCCAGATTGCTCTTTCAGAAGGTTTTATTGAATTAGATTTCTAGGGTCAAGGCTGCGTGCTGGGAAGATGAAAATAGAAATTTGCCAGGTAGATGCTTGACTGCTGTCTGTAGAAGGTTTTTAATCCAGACTTTCGTGTCAGAGAGATTTGAGATCTTCCAAAGTGCTCAGAATATTCCAGAGGAGGAATGTTGGCCTGAAGAAAAAACTACGTTTTTTTCAAGCGCCTACTACAAGCTCAGCTCCGGTGTAAGTACTTCACGTATGTCAGCTGACTCAGTTCTGACAATGGCTCCATGGGAGAGATCCTGTTGTTGTCCCCATTTTGAAGATGAGGCGACTGAGGTCCGTGCAGTTTAAGCAATTCACAGGATCCCATAGCTATTGGAGGAGCAGTGGCATGAGCCCCCACAGTCTGGCCCAGGGCCCCGTGCTCTTCCATATTGATGCTTTGAGCACCGCTAGGTATTTGTTGATGATACAAGAGTTGTCTAAACCTTCAAAGATGGTCTGTCTCTTCAAATAATGTCTGCTTCTTGCTAGTGTGCAAAGCAGAAGAGAGAAATGATTGTGTAAGAGTTTCTGGGGAAAAGGGCGTGGAGCCTAAAGGGTTTCCACAGAAATGGTTCATCCCAACCCAGTGCTCAAGACGGGGAAGGATTCCAGGTTAAAAGCCCCTTCCCTGCACAACTGGGTGTGTCAGGCAGACCCCGTGAATTCAGAGGGGCAGCCCCAGCCAGAGTCCTCCCACTTTCCCAAGTCTGCCCTCCATTCATTTCTCTTTAATTAATAACTCTATTGTTTAGGGAGTTCCTGTTGTGGTGCATCGGAAATGAATCTGACCAGAAACCATGAGGTTGCGGGTTCAATCCCTTGCCTCACTCAGTGGGTTAAGGATCTGGCATTGCCGTGAACTGTGGTATAGGTCGAAAACGCGGCTCAGATCTGGCGTTGCTGTGGCTGTGGCGTAGGTCAGCGGCTACAGCTCTAATTAGACCCCTATCCTGGGAACCTCCACGGGCCACGAGTGTGGCCCTAAAAGGACAAAAATAAATAAATAAATAAATAAACCCTATTGTTTTGGACAGTCTTAGATTTACAGAACAAATAACCCACACCCCCTAACACCAGCACAGAATTTCCCCAGTTTTTATCATCTTAAACATAAGGATAGTGCTTCTGCAACAGTTACTGGGTCAATATTGATAACTATAACTAAAGGCCATATTTTTTTCAGATATTCTTAGTATTTGCCTAAAGTCTTTTCTTTGTCCCAGGACCCTACTTTACATCTCATTGTCGTGGCTTCTTAGGCTTCTCTTGGCTGGGACATTTTCTCCAAATTCCCTTGTTTATGAGGATCTTGGTAATTTTGAAATGTACTAGTCAGCTATATCATAGGATGCCCTCTCAATCAGAACTCTCTGCCGTTTTCTCTCATGATTTGACTAGGATTATAGGTTTGTGGAAGGAGATCACAGAAGTACCAGGCTATTTTTACCATATCATATCAAAGGTCTATATTTATGATTGTTGAGGTTGACCGGATTGACTGGTGAGAAGTGGCATTTGTCAGGATCTCCTCTGAAAAGTTACCTTTGATTTCCCCCTTCCATACTTTACTCCTCAGAAGGAACTCACTACACACAGGCCACATTTAAGAAGCAGAGAGCATGAAGTTCCCATCATGGCGTAGCAGAAACAAATCTGACTAGGAACCAAGAGGTTGAGGGATCGATCCCTGGCCTTGCTCAATGGGTTAAGGATCTGGTGTTGCCGTGAGCTGTGGTGTAGGTCGAAGATGTGGCTTGGACCCTACATTGCTGTGGCTGTGGCGTAGGCCTGCAGCTATTGCTCCAATTTGACCCCTAGCCTGGGAACCTCCATATGCCACAAATGTGGCCCTAAAAAAGCAAAAAAAAAAAAAAAAAAAAAAGCAAAAGAAAAAGAAAAAAGAAATGGGTATCGATGTGCTCCTCCCTTGACTGGGGCACAAAGCCAGACCCTCCAGCAGGTGGCAGGCCCTGTGGGATACAGAGGCCAGGTGGCCCCTAGCATGAACCCTGCTCTCTGCTCCAGAGGAGATGAGCAGCCCCCACTTCTGATAAGGACATGAGTGTCCCCACTCCTCCCCTCCAGCCTAGAGGATCCAAAGGTTCAGGGATCTAGAAGCCGCTCCACGTTTCCTGTCACTTTGGACTCACTTTGTACAAAGTCAAGTTTCCCTTCACCTCCGTCCCTGAGATTGCAGATGATGTTGATAAAATCTTCAGCAGAGTATCTAAATGTGGCCCAGGATGGCAAGAGGTCACCATCAATTCTCATTTTTATTTTTTTATTTTTTTTTAGGTTTGGCACCATTGGCTGAGTTTCGTCTTTGCCCTGACAGATTCTCCACATCCTTGTTCAAAACCAGCCCACCTTGGAGTTCTGCTGTGGCTGAGCAGGTTACGTACCTGACTAGTATCCATGAGGAGGCAGGTTCGATCCCTGGCTTCACTCATTGGGTTAAGGATCTGGAATTGCTGTGAGCTGTAGTGTAGGTGACAGAGGCGGCTCGGATCTTGTGTTGCTATGGTTGTGACTATGATGTAGGCTGGCAGCTGCAGCTCTAATTGGACCCCTAGCCTGGGAACTTCCATATGTTGCAGGTGAGGCCATAAAAAGCAAACAAAACAACAACAATGACCCTCCTAGGTGAGGTCTCAGAGTCCTAGATTCAGGTCCTAAAGGAACTTTGAAGTAAGCAAGTCCTCCCCTCACTCTGATGCCCAAATACCTCTCCCACCCACTGGGGTTTCTCAGGAATGGCCGTGCTGCCTTCCTGACATGTTGCAGAACTAAGTTCCCTGCTCATTTTACTCGGAGGGAGAGGCGATGGCATGAAACGTGTTTACTTCCTCAGGCAGGAGGAGTGGTAGTTGTGTGCCAAATTTTAACATTGGTAATTAAATTTTTCATGCCTTACACTCTCCCTCATTTCCATTTCATTGATGCTGTTGTAAGGATTAATTAATGACTTGAAAATGTTTTGAAGATGAAAAGTCTTACATGCACACAAAGTGCGATTATTTGTTACTACAAATAATTGTGTTTGGCCACTTTCTTCCTTCACCTCAACAATGATGGAGGGTTTCTGCAGGTAGTTAAAAGTTGCATTGTCTGCTGCCTTCATCAAAAATACATTCTAAGAGTTCTTGTTGTGGCTCATGGGGTTAAGAACCCAACTAGTATCCCTGAGAATGCAGGTTCGATCCCTGACCTCACTCAGTGTGTTAAGGATCACGCATTGCCCCAAGATGTGGCTCAGATCTGGTGTTGCTGTGTCTGTAGCGTAGGCCTCAGCTGCAGCTCCGATTTGACCCCTAGCCCGGGAACTTCCATATGCTGTAGGGCAGCCCTAAAGTAAATAAATAAATAAATAAATAGATTTAAAAAGTGAGAGAGAGAGAGAGCTTAAGTCACTTGAATTACAACAATAATAATAGAAAACCCCCAACTGTCAGGCACGTATATTATTTGGTTACTCTAGATTACAACATGCATCTTACTGTAAATCAATATTTTTTATCACTCATGAATGATGCAAGGATCATAAGACACCTTAACTTCATCAAAAATGCATTCTAGGAGTTGCCGTTGTGGCTCAGCTAGTTAAGAACTCAACTAGTATCCATGAGGATGCAGATTCATCCCTGGCCTGGCTCCGTGAGTTAAGGTTCCAGCATTGCTGCAAGCTGTAGCATAGATGGCAGAGGAGGCTCAGATCTCATATTGCCATGGCCAAAGTGTAGGCCTGTACCTGCAGCTCTGATTAGACCCCAACCCAGGAACACCCATATGCTGCGGGTACTGCTGCAAAAAAATAAGAAAAAATACATTATATGGCAGTAAACTACAGAGTTCTTTCCCTCCTAAAGGGAGAGGCAGAACCCCAACAAATGAGCAAGTAACGTATGTCAGAAGGCATAGTCACTTCCTAGGGTTGCTGTAACAATGTACCACAAACTGGACGGCTTCAAACAACAGAAGGGAGCCGTCTCTAGTTGCTCCATTAAACAGAGGGAGTAGGCATCTTGTCCATAGATTAACTCTCCGGATATGTTTAATCATTTCAATATCAAAGGGGGTGTATATATATAAAATACCCATATATATATATATGGGTGGCACTAGGGGGGTAGGAAATAGTTGGAGACTCTTCATCAAAATAAAAGAAGGTGGCAACAACCACAAATTTAATTCAGAAACAAAACATTCTTTCTTTTGGTTTCAATTGTCTCTTTCTTTCTTCACAAATACCTCACATCTCCATAATGACTGGTTCAAGTCCCACTTGAAAAAACAAGCCCTTAGCAAGATTCCAGTTCATTGGTTAAGAAGGAAGGAAGAAAGCTTGCTTCACGCTGTAAAAAGTTTGATGTAATTTCTCTCTCCCTTGGCCTCTTTTTTGTCAAAGCTGCAAACTCCTGCAGTCCTGAGACTCTCCTTGGATTTCCTCCCAATATTTGAATACATAAATATAGGTCTGCAAGTGCACTGCCCCTGTTTATGAGCCTTTTAAAGATCAAAGAGTCATTTTCAGCTCTTGGGCTTGTCACTTTAAAACATACTGTACTGTACCTTTTAACGGGTAGCTCTTTCAGAAAGGCCCGTTGGGCTCTTCCCTTTTTGCCCTTTTTGTCTTAACACCAAGTCCTACAGTTTGTGTGAAGAAATTCCTTTAATGCAGGATTCAACTCTATTTCCAACACGATAAAAGGCTCAAGGCCTCCCTTTTTAATGGAGATGATTTTTTTTTCTTTTTTTTTTTGCTTTTCAGGGCTGGAACTGAATTTTAAAGGATGCAGGTCTGAGCCTCCATATGCATCATTCCAAAGCCATAGCTCTGATTCAAAATTGGTTGGTCACCATAACAAAAGAAACCATCACAAAGTCAAGGAAAAGGTACCAGCTTACAAAACACCAGACGCTACCAGAATTTGAAGTGTAAAGAATAGCTCCAAAGCCATGTACAGCTTGGGGACCAGGTGACATTGCTTAACAATCACGGTCCCTACATGTTTACCTTGTGTTTTCTTGGTAACATCTTTGCATTGAACACTGAGTTCAAATATGACCTTTGAGACTGCTGAGGTATTTCTTACACAGACGAAGATGACTGTGGGACCAATGAAAGGAAGTGTAAAACTGGCAGATAAACAAATGCCAGGAACTTTGAGTTTTAACTGATGCATTTCTTAAAATCATAAACATAATTTAGGCTTTCACAGAACAGGTTCTCACAAGTATACCAGGCTGCCTATGCTGAAGTTGGAAGACTTATGCATTTGGTATTTTAAAAGTAGATTTGGGGAGTTCCTGTCTTGGCACATCAGAAACTAATCCAACTAGGAACCATGAGGTTGTGGGTTCGATCCCTGGCCTCACTCAGTGGGTTAAGGATCCAGCGTTGCTGTGAGCTGTGGTGTAGGTCACAGATGCAGCTCGGACCCTGCGTTGCTGTGACTGTGGCATAGGCTGGCAGCTACAGTTCCGATTAGACCCCTAGCCTGGGAACCTCCATATGCCATGGATGAGGCCCTAAAAAGACAAAAGATAAAAAATAAAATAAAATAAATAAAATAAAATAAAAGTAGATTTTGAAAGATTTTTGCCTCCAGTAATGGTGGGCTAGTGTTTTACAAATCAACACTCCCATAGATAAGAACTGAAAAAATATTAAAGTGTTTGTGCATGTGTGTATTTGAGGACATCAAACCAAAGTAGCAGGGAGTTAAAGAACTAATATATTAAAAGCATACAGAGCCTCAATTATCTTTTAAAAAAATTTTGTCCATGCCTGTGGCATGTGAAAGTTCCTAGGCCAGAGATCGAACCTGTGCCACAGCAGTGACCTGGACCACTGCAGTGACCATGCTGGATTGTTAAACCATTTCACCACAAGGGAACTCCTCAAAAAATTGTATTACAGAATGCTTAGTGTCCAGTTGGAAATTACCTGGTGCACCAAAAGGCATGAACAAAAAACTGAAAACTAAGAGAAATCACAGGTAAAAGCAATTGTTATCAGATATGGACTTCAAAATATGTGATTCATAAATGTAAGAAATTTAGATGACTACGTGTTGATCCTCAGCAAAAGAAAAAGTACACATTCTACAACTGAAAAGAACTTCAACTGAAATAAAGAACTTAAAAGAATTTAACAGTAAATGAGAGACAGCTGAAGAGAAGTTTAGTAAACTGGAAGACAGATCAAAAACCATACCTAGGAGTTCCAGTCGTGGCTCAGTGGTTAACGAATCCTATTAGGAACCATGAGGTTGCAGGTTCAATCCCTGGCCTTGCTCAGTGGGTTAAGGATCTGGCATTGCCTTGAGCTGTGGTGGAGGTTGCAGATGCGGCTCAGATCTGGTGTTGCTGTGGCTCTGGCATAGGCCGGCAGCTACAGCTCCAATTAGACCCCTAGCCTTAGGAACCTCCATATGCTGCAGGTGCGGCCCTAGAAAAAGGCAAAAAGACAAAAAAATAAAAAACACAAACCATACCTACATTGAAATACAGAGTTTTGGTGTGTATCATTTTTAAAGTCAGTATTACAGAAAAAAACATGAGATATAAGATACATGGAGAAAGATCTAATACACATGTAATAAAAATTCCAAGAGAAGGAAAAGAGGTAGATACCATCTTCAAAGAGATGACAGCCAATAAATTTCCACAACTGATGTAGGAATAAAAATATTACCTGCCATATCAGTAAACAATAGATGTTTCAGCCATCAAGTCATCACATCATAGCCACCTCCAAAAGTGCACCCTGAGGAGACTCAGATGAGAAAACACAGGATAATGGCCCCAGATAGCTGAGGTACATATCTAAGGAATGATTTCAACAAGCCCAGATTTTGCATCTTCCCATACACAGAAAAGCGCTAAATCCCTTAACTTGAGATATCTGGTTTTCTTTAATAGTAATCTTTTGATTCCAAATGCATGGTCTTTTGTTACAAAAATCCCTTACGTATCCTGCTCCCCCTTGCCTCGTCAGAGCAGCCTCTCAGAATTATCTGAGATGCCGTGTCTCAGGCTTAAGTCCTCAGTTTTATCCACCGAATAAAACATAACTCTCAACTTTTAGATTGTGCATTTTTTTCAGTTGACAAATGGGCATCAAAAACAAACAAACAGGGAGTTGCCGTCGTGGCTCAGTGGTTAACGAATCCAACTAGGAATCATGAGGTTGTGGGTTCGATCCCTGGCCTCACTCAGTGGGTTAAGGATCCAGCGTTGCCGTGAGCTGTGGTGTAGGTTGCAGACACAGCTCAGATCCCTGAGTTGCTGTGGCTCTGGCATAGTCTGGCGGCTGCAACTCCGATTAGACCCCTAGCCTGGGAACCTCCATATGTCATGGTAGTGGCCCTAGAAAAGGCAAAAAGGCAAAAAGACAAACAAACAAAAACAGCAAGCAGTATAAGTACTAAGAAAACTACACCTAGGTACATCACAGTAAAATTGTTGAAAACCAACAACAAAGGGAAAAAACTCTTAAAAATCAGTCAGAGAGAGAAATAAAGAAATATTACTGGAGTTATCCTGTGGATCAGTGAGTTAAGGATCCAGCATTGTCACTACAGTGGCTTGGTTCACTGCTGTGGAGCAGGTTCAGTCCCTGGCCTGGGAACTTCCACATGCCATGGGCAGATTCAGAAAAAAAAAAAAAAAATTACCTTCAAAAGAGCAAACATAAGAATGATAGATAACTTTGTTCTTTTATGACTGCACCTATGGCATATGGCTAGGTGTCAAACAGCCACAGCAACACCAGATCTGAGCCACATCTGACCTATGCGGCAGCTTATGAGCAAGGCCAGGGATCAAACACCCATCCTCACAGAGACAGCACTAGGTTCTTAACCCATTGAGCCACAACAGGAACTCCACAGATAACTTTTACACAGAAAAACCAGAAGCTAGGAAATAATGCAGTAATATCTTCCAAGTGCTGAAAGAAACTATTAGAAAGCTTAGAAATCCTTACTCAGTCAAAATATATTTTTAAGTGATAAATAAAGACAGTTTCTTTATTTCTTTGTTTTGTTTTTCAAACAAAAGCAGAAAATTTGTTACCAAATAGGATTGCAATTCAGAAACAGTACAGAGTTCTTTGGGTAGAAGGACAATTGTCCTGTAAGGCAGCATACAATGGGATGTCGTGCGACAGAAATGGTAAAACATGTTGGTATTAAACACTAATAATGTCTTGTGAGGTTTTAAAAAATATAGAGGAAATTAAAACAGGTCGTGATAACATAAAAGGCAGTGAGAAAGTTAAAGTGTCTTACTATCCTTGTATCATTCATGAATGATTAAAAATATTGATATACAGTAGATTTTAATGTTGAAGATGCATGGGGTGATCTAGCATAATCATGTAATATAAGTGCCTGACAGTTGGGTTTTTTTATTATTGTCGTTGTAATACAATTGACTTAAGCTCTTTTTTTTTAGGCCACCCTACAGCATATGGAAGTTCCCAAGCTAGGGGTCCAATCGGAGCTGCAGCTGAGTCCTACACCACAGCCATGGCAACACTGGATCTGAGCCATATCTGCAATCTATGCCACAGCTTGCAGGAACACCTGATCCTTAACCCACTGAGTGAGGCCATGGATCGAACCCGCATCCTCATGGATACCAGCTGGGTTCCTAACCCACTGAGCCACAACAAGAACTGTGACTTAATCTCTTGATACTTGAGGTATCTACTTCAAAGACAGCTATCTTGAATCAACAAATTGCCATCCCATGGGACTAGACAAGGAACCAGGCCAACCTCACCTCTGAAACTTCCTTTGTTTTAGAGACCTCTGGTTTATTGAGATAATTGACTGTTTGGGCTATTTGTTTGTCCCTTCCCGCACTTTAATTTGTCTTCTCAGACTGTACCCTTCACAGCCAGTTTCCCACCAAGCCACTTCAGGTCCTTGGAGCCTCTTATAAGTTGCTCCAATTTCTCCCACCCACAGGTATCAATAGGTGTTGGGTTCTATAGCTCAGCACACCCATGTGGCCCAGCCATCTCCAGCATCACCATTGAGTAAGTCTGGATGGTGTGATGATGCAGTCATCGCTGCCCACATTTGCTCCATGTGTCCTGTGGTTGGTGTAGCACTGTCCTTCTGCCTCTGCCATAGAGCCTGGCATTGAGTAATCGGCTCCATCCTGGCTAGTAGGGGTTTCATGGTTACCTCTTTGCCCTTTTGTGCATGTCTGCATCCTTCCCCCTCAGCAAGAGATAGATGTTTGGGGGTGGGGTTGGGGGGCATCTAGGACCATCTTTTGGCATCCCACCCTTGAGAACGAGGCTTGGGACACCTGCTGAGGCACAAAAGCAACTGAAGTCAATCCAGATGGGTTAGGAGAGCTCATGGTCACAGGGGCATTTGAGTAGGAGTTGAAGCTCTATTCCCTGCATTGGGAGGATTCAAATAGAGGTTCTCCATGAGTGGATCCACGGGAAGGAAGGGATAATCAGGGCTCATATTTACTCCTTCAAGGCTCAAGTCCACCTGAAGGACACTACCTCCTATGGTGGATCTAATTAAAGGGATGCACACAAGCAAGCACACGCATGCATGTGCACACGTGTGCACACGCACACATGTGCACATTTTTGGTAAAGGGGAAGTGCACTCTCCAGAAAAGAGGAACCAGAACTCTGGTGCAAGGTCTGGGTCATATTCATCCACACTCTTCCTAAAGTACAAGAACAAACACTGTGGTGCTGCTAGCCATCGTAGTAATAAATAGAAAACATGGATGGAATACTAAGTCTGTGACTAAGCCTTATGAAGCACCCTTCATGGATTATCTTATTTAATCTTTAAAATGACCAAGGAGAAGCATAGTGTTGTTTTCACATTATAGATAAAGGCACCAGAGGCTTAGAATTGTCAGATTTAGTTCTATTTTTACAAGATTCACAGAAAAATTAATGAAATAGAAAAAAGACAAGTGTTTTTTTTTATCTTTTTTTTTCTTGTAGGTAATATGATCATGCGATCTACTGAAAAATAAGAAAAAAAATGAAGTTGTATTTCTGCACACCTGAGTTTGAGGCTTGTAAAAGATGACTACCTGCTCAAACTGTATCCTCCACATTGATGTGCTCAAGAAGTGTTTTCTGATTGACTAATTCTGGTCTATCGAGTCATGAAAGTGACATTCTTCAATCCAATAAGAATGAGATGAGGGTTCTCTTGTGGCACAGCGGGATAAGGATCCAGCGGTGTCGCTGCAGCAGCTCAGGTCACTCTGGTGCCACAGGTTCAGTTCCTGGCCCAGGAACTTCCATAGGCTGAGAGAGCAGTCAAAAAAAAAAAAAAAAAAGAAGAAGAAGAAAAAGAAGAATGTGATGAGAATCTAGGTTACATCTGAACTGCCTGAGAAACATGGATGGGTTGGCTGATGAGTACATGACTTCAGGCAGGTCACCATGCATCTTGTGGCTTTACTTTAGAAACTCACACTAGAAAGAAAGGAGGAGTTCCCATTGTGGCTCAGCAGAAAGGAATCCAACTAGGTCCATGAGGATGCACATTCAATTCCTGGCCTTATTCAGTGGGTCGAGGAGCTGGTGTTGCCATGAGCTGTGTGTGGTGTAAGTCTCAGACGTGGCTCGAATCTCGAGCCAGCGGCTCGGCACCTGAGCCAGCGGCTCGGCCAGCGTAGGTCAGTGGCCTAGCCTGGGAACTTTGATGTGCCATGGGTGTGGCCCTAAAAAGACCAAAATAAATAAATAAATAAATAAATAAATAAATAAGCAAGCAAGAAAGAAATTAGCAAATATATTTCAGTTCAGCAAATATATATTGGGAGGTGACTCCCATCCTGGAAACTCAGAGTCATGTGAGATCCAGAGCCTGTCCTCAGGAGCCTGATTGAATGAGGCAGCCAAGACTAGTTCAAGGGCAACAGAATGTGGCAGGGACCATGCCAGAGATGTCTCCAGGGAGCTCTCAGGCCCGGAAAAGGGCTGCCTCTCAGATGTAATCAGGGAAGTCTTCCTGAAGGAGGGGGAGGGGAGAAGGTGTCCCAGGCAAAGAGAAGAGCAGGGGAGTGGCACACATTGGGCAGTGTGGGTCAGGAAGGAGTAGCAGATGTAGCTGTCCTGTGCCCTTCCTGAGGCCCAGTCTCTGATTCCTCAGGAGGCTCCTGGTACCTGTGGCCCTTCTTGGGAGAGTAGGGAAGGAATCCTCAACCTTGGGGACAACAACACCAGCCAAGTCAGGTGGTGAAAGCAAAACAGGGCTCCTCCAGGATCAGGGCCAGGGGAGAGGTCCTCCCACACCCAGTGGGGGGTAGCCCAGGTAGGCAAAACCTCCTCCTCCAGGCTCAGCTCTGCCAAGTTCCGGGAGCTGCCTGCGCTGCTGCAGAGGAGTGAGGGAGACATTCCCTGGTACCTGCAGCCTCCCACCCCAACAGTCTCCAATCCTTGGTGTCCTTGGGAAGTGTCCCCACCCTAGATTTCTTCCCCTCTCTCCATCCCCAGGGTCGGCACTGCTTCTAGCTGCCCGCGTGCCCATCTGATCAGCAGCCTTGTAGGAACAGACCCCGGGCTTGTGTTACACGGCTTTGTTCGCATCTCATTTGATTCCCACAGCAATCCTGCCAGATTGTCATCCTGGATGCCTTGTACAGATGAGACACTGAAGCTCAAAGGGGTTAACTGGCCCAAAGGCACTTAGTGGCAGGGCCAATTCCAAGTCCCTTATTTTTGAGCCAGGGAACGAAGCCTGGAAGGGAAGTTCTGTCCGTTTGCTTGACCAACAGTTTGACCATTCCAGCTTTTTTCCAACCCCACTGGGGTGAGCTCCTCCCACGCCCCACTCATCCCCATAATCCAAGGCCAGCAGCGTCCCCCTCCCCTGAGCATGGCTGGATCAGATTAGCAAAAGCAACGGCCTTCATGAGATTGCCCCACTTGGCTCCAGCAATTAATTAAGAGTCGTCTGAGAGCCTCCAAAGGGCCTGCAAGCTGCAGCAAGATACAGCGCACAGAGTTGAATCCAAAATATTTGCTGTGTTTTTCCCTTGCTGGGGAACCAGTCCTTACCTGTTACCTGAACCTGATTAAATTTTAAGCCGCTCATTCTCCGTGCCAACCATGAGCCAGCCTGTTGGTCATATGGAAGATGGGGAAGATGGCTGGAAATTTGACAGTATAATAACTGATCCATCAGGGGGTTGTTGTTTACTCGCTATCCACGAAGCACCCAGGACCCACACCAGGCACTGCTCATCCCTGGCAACTGTGCCCTCTACATACATGAGAACTGAAGGTTCTCCCAGGCAAGCCAGGAGCCCGAAAGGGTCCAGCCCATAGAGGTCTCTGGGCAGGGCTGCTTTGTGGCCAAGATGGTGATCTCTCGAATCTACAGGCTGCCAGCCCACTGGCCCCTCACTGTGCCAGAAAGGGTCTCAGAGATCAGACAACCCATGTCCCACCAATCCTCTGCCTCAGACTTTATGCTCTGCCAGCATGAAACCTCTCCCTCCAGAATTTATCTGAATCCACCCATTTTCTCCACCTTGGCGCCAACACCCACACCAGGAACCAGCAAACTTTCTATAAAGAACCAGATAGCAAGAGTTCCCACTGTGGCTCAGCAGGATAAGAATCTGACTAGTATCCTTGAAGATGCAGGTTTGATCCCTGGCCTCGCTCAGTGGGTGAAGGATCCGCAGTTGCCATGAGCTGCTGTATAGGTCGCAGACCTGGCTCAGATCCTACATTGCTGTGGCTGTGGTGTAGGCTGGCGGCTGTGGCTCCAATTAGACTCCTAGTCTGGGAACCTCCATATGCCGCAGGTGCGGCCCTGAAAAAAAAAAAAAAGACAGACAGACAGACACACACACACACACACACACACACACACACACACAAAACAAATAGTAAAGATTTTAGATGTTGTGAACAAAGAGGCAAAATTGAGGCTATTATGCAGGCACTCATAGAACAAGAGAGAAAATGTATTTCCACACCTTTTTATGGATGAAATTTTAAAGACACCAATATTAATAATTGAACACAATTCTAAAAATAGTGGTCAACCCATGAGAAGAATGGAATTCTTTTCTTGAAGGAGAGAACATTTCCCTTCATTGGGACTCAGAGCTAGTGTTCTCTCTTATCAAATCAATGGAGGATGTTGGCCAGGCTTGTACACAGGATGCAAGGAAAAACAGAGGCAGCTGGAGCTCCCTTATACCAGCAGCTTAAGAATCTGGCATCATCTCTGAAGCAGCTGAGTCGCTATTGTGGCTCCAGTTCGATCCCCGGCCTGGGCCCTTGAGCTGCAGGGAGCAGATCTCTGCTCTCCACCAAAGTAGCCTCCCTACAGACCTGCAGCTCTGCTGGCTCTGCTCGTGTTTCCCCGCAGTCTGTCCCCACCGCCCCCGCCCGGCACCAGGCAGAGCTGGGTAAAGCCGTTGACCATTACCCCCGATTGCAGACCTTCCGTCGCCCTCCGTGGCCATTTTGGCCTGGGACGTCGGAGTCCCATTCAGACATCCGGCCTCCTGGGAGAAAAACAGGCTTTCCTTCCACCTTGGGGCAGGACTCAGAGGGCCGGCCTGGGAGAGCCAGTGGGAGGGGGCACTGTGGGGTCCCCCGCCCTCTGTGGGCAGCGGTAGCTCCACCTGATACTCAAGGAGCCTCGTGAAGAAGTGGCAGAGGGACTCAGTCTGGCAACTCAAATATCTGCCAGACGTGATGATTTCAGGGGTCAGTTAGGCTGCTAAGGGCAACATGTGACTTACTGCAATTTCCCCGGGGCAGCATCAGGGGAGCAGGGCGCTGTTTACAGCTCTGGCTCAAACCAGCGTGCGACCGCTGTCTCCAGAGTCTGTTTCTCCCTGAGTGAAAAGTGAAAGGGGGCAGCGGCATGGGCGGTGGAGGTAGAGAGTGAGAGAGGGTCGTGGCCCAAACCACTGATAATCAGAATTAATGTGGAACTTAAAGAAAAAACACGGTTCCTGGGCTCCAACAAGATTTATGGAATCAGGAGGTAAGAGGTTGTGTGTATGTGTGTGTGTGTGTGTGTGTGTGTGTGTGTATACACACATATATATGCATGTACATATAAATACAATAAGACATATATGCATATACATGCATTTGTATATATGCATTTCTATATACTATATATTCACATATAGACTATGTATGCATTTTATATATTATGTATGCATATGTATATGTGCACACATGCATGCATCTTTATATGCATATGTATATACGTACATACCATGCACTATATATATTCATGTGTTGTATGGATTTATACGTATTCCTACATATTGTGAATATACATGTGCGTGTGTATGTATATATGCGTATGCACATACACATACTTACACACACAGATACACATAAACCTAGACATACACACACACACACATACACACGTCCCTTTGGTGATTTTGATGACTGAATGCATTTTAAAGACATGTCTATATGATTAAGAAAGGGGTGCCTATAAATTCTATATTTCATGCAATCTAGTGATAAATATATTTGTAAACAATGGCTAGGAGTTCCTGCTGTGGTGCTGTGGGATAAGAATCCAACCGAAATGGCTTGGATCACTGCAGAGCCCTGGGTTCAATCCCTGGCCCTGCAGTGGGTTCAAGGATCCAGCATTGCTACAGCTGTGGCATAGGTCACAGCAGCAGCTCAGATGCAATCCCTGGCCCAGGAATTTCCTTATGCCTCGGATGTGGCCATAACAAAAACAAACATACAAAACAATGGCTAAGCCCAGAAGTGGAAGCCTTGTGAGGGAATCTCTCCCCTCAAGGACAACTCGATTTAGACGATAAGAAAGGCTGAACAAGTATCAGAGAACACTACAACTGCCATGTTGTTTCATCACGTGTAAACTCACCAAAAACTGGGGATTCTTTTTCGTTTTACAGAAGAGATCCACACAGGCTGCTACTTTTCCAGCAACACATAGCTAATAAATCGCCAGTCTGGGATTTGACCCTAGGCTCTCAAACTTTGGATTCAGTCAAAAGTTTGACTGGTAAACACAAGTTTTTTCCACGAGGGAACAAGTGATTTGGAGCATTTTTTTCAAGAAGAATTAGTTGGACAAGCATAAATTACTGCAGATTCCAAATTCACAGACTCTAACTTAATGACATCATGTCGTATCAGTGACTGGTACATGAGAAATTATAGTTCTTTAAAAGCTCCTGGTCCCTACCAATTTTTACTGGGAGAATTTTCCAACTTTCCACTTGCTTGCAGTTATGAGGTACCTGTTTATTTATACAAGCAAAGTATAATTTTTACAGCTAGATTTCTTTTAACAATTACCTTAGAAGAAAGAAGGGCCCCTAGGGAGTTCCCTTTATGGCTCAGTGGTTAATGAACCTGACTAAGATCCATGAGGATGCGGGTTCGATCCCTGGCTTCACTCTGTGGGTTGAGGATCCAGTGTTGCCGTGAGCTGTAGTGTAGGTCTCAGACACAGCTCGGATCCCGTGTTGCTGTGGCTGTGATATAGGCCGGCAGCTGTGACTCTGATTCGACCCCTAGCCTGGGAGTGTAGCCCTAAAAAGCAAAAAAAAAAGGGGGGGGGGGTAGAAAGGGAGAAAGAGAGAAAGGAAGGCCCCTGGACTCAATGTTTCCCCTTGATCCCATGGGGGCAGAGATGGGAGAACAGGATGGAATTCCCAGTTCCACGGTGGAGCGTTCATTCATTCCACTGACATCTGAGTGTTCGAGGCATGGTCCTCCCTTTCATTGTTCTCTCTTTCATCCCCTTGTCTCCCATAACCCTATGAGACAGAAAAGTGAGGAGACAGGTGGCTCTCCATCACCAAGGATAAGGCATCGAGGTGACGATGGAGTGGAGACGAAGTGGATCCACTTGGTCAATCCAGCTTGAACCTCTCCAGGACTCCAACTTCTGTGAGTGCTGTCTGTCCACAGGCTTCCATCCACACCAAACCCTGCACATAAGGACTGAGAACTGAGGGCGACTGTGCTCAGATGCTGATTGGGTGAGCCAGTGGTTGGAACCGCTTTCCAAGACATCTTGGTTTTATTGCGAACAATATGACAGAGGTAATTAATACTTGGTACACCGTGCAAGGCCCACACTGGTGCTCCTTTGCTAAGGAGTCTTAAACCACCACACACCTTCAACGTTACCCACCTCTGCCTCCACCCAGGCAGCCAGTTTGCAGAAGGCCGGCCTGCTCCATGGCCCTCAGGGTCCTGAGATCTGTTCCTTAAGGTCCTGTGAACACATTAGTTCTAGTCTGCTAGAATAAAACCAGAATTACCTGGGGAACTGCACAAAGTACTGATGCCTCCCGAGCACTCCTCCAAATTCCAGTTTACCTGTGGCCTGACCATCGGGGTTTCTAGAAGTTTCCAGGTGGTGCTAAGAGCTGCAGGGTCTAAGCCTTCTCAGAGCCAAAGACTTGTAGTTCTAGCGGCTCCAACTACACAAAAAGGAAAAAAATAAGGCTTTTATCAATGTGAGAAGGCAGAAAATATGGTTAGATGACCGAGGTCTATGTACTCCCAACTCTCCAGATAATCACTAACTTTCACAGGTGAAGTTTCCTGTGTAAGGTGAGTTTGTGGTGATGCAAACATACTCCCAACTAATTGTAAAATAATGAAAACTTCTCAACTGAATTCAAGGAACAGCTATTTAAAAAAATAATAAATGAAAGACTGCCTGTTGATCAGCAGGACAGATGATCAGCAGGTTTTTTTGTTGTCATTTGTTTTGGGTTTTTTTGTTGTTGTTGTTTTTGTCTTTTTGCCATTTCTTGGGCCGCTCCCTCTGCACATGGAGGTTCCCAGGCTAGGGGTCGAATCAGAGCCATAGCCACCGGCCTACACCACAGCCACAGCAACGTGGGATCCGAGCCGTGTCTGCAACCTACACCACAGCTCACAGCAATGCCGGATCCTTAACCCACGGAGCAAGGCCGGGGATTGAACCCGCAACCTCATGGTTCCTAGTCGGATTCATTAACCACTAAGCCACAACAGGAACTCCGATCAGCATGGATATTTTCAAACACACCTGTAATATAGAGGTTGCCTAAAATGAGGTATGCACTAAAGATTTTTAAATCTTTGCAAGTGTATGTACTAAAGAGTTTTAAGTCTTTCAAATAGATTTTCAAGGAATGTATGTCTATATTTGGTTCCTAGGGCTGTGGTAATAGTCACAGACTTCAGAGGCTTAAAAACAACGTGAATTTACTCTCTAACAGTCCTGGCGGTCAGAAGTTTGGAATAGGTCTCATTCGGTTCAAACCAAAGTATCAGCAGAGCTGTGCTCCTCTCTGGAGATTGTAGGGGAGAATCTATTTTCTGGCCTTTTCTAGCTTTGGGAGTCATCCACATTCCTTGGCTCATGGCCCCTTCCTCCATCCTAAATCTAACAGTGGCAGATGGAGACTTTCCCTCTGCCTCTGCCTCTTCCCCATCCCCATAAAGGACCTGTGGCTTGTGGCTACACCATTCCCACATGTAATCCAATATAGTCCCTTTAAGAATAGCTGATTACCCATCGTGGCACAGCGGAAATGAATCTGACTAGGAACCACGAGGTTGCAGGTTCGACCCCTGGCCTCGATCAGTGGGTTAAGGATCCTGTGTTGCTGTGAGCTGTGGTGTAGGTCACAGACTCGGATCCTGCATTGCTGTGGCTGTGGTGTAGGCCAGCAGTTATAGCTCCGATTGGACTCCTGGCCAGAGAACCTCCATATGCCACTAGTACAGCCCTAAAAAGCCAAAACAAAACAACTGATTGGTCTTGGTTCCATCTGTCACCTTAATTCTCTCTTAATGTGTAATATAGCCTAGTCACGGCTTCTGAAGCTTAAGACCTGGACATCTGGAAGGGGCCATTATGCCCACATAATGTCCAAATGAATTGATGACAAATTATTCTGAGGGTGTAAACAATGCTGGAAAACCTGTCTTCACTGAGTAAGGAAATTAAAGGAGAGCCTATCAACAAAAGGGGACCCACATATCAGCCGAAGAAATCAGGAGTAAAGATGGTGCCCCTGACATCTGACCTCTAGCTTAATGCCATCTGGTCATGATGGAAGCATCCGGTGTGATATTCATCTGTTCTGCAGTGTGAAAAAGCAACATGGTTTTGGTTTTTTTATTTTGTTTTTTTTCTTTTTTTTTTGGCCATGCCTCAGCATGTGGAAGTTCCTGGGCTCTGGGTATGGAACCCAAGCCACAGCAGTAACAACACGGGATCACCTGCTGCATCACCAGGGAACTCCAAAGCAACATGATTTTTTTATCATTTAAGGACCACACTGTAAAGACCCTTGGTTGGAACCATTTCTTCCTAATCCAGCCTTTGTGCCCACTTGTGTAGGTAAGTGCACCCCCACTTGTATATCTTTCCTTATTGGTCTCTGAGGGTCTCTGTCCCTGTGCATCTATGTGCTGAATGCAGAATAGCTGTCTCTTTTTCCCTCTCTGTCCATCGTCTTTCTCTCTCATTCTTCCTACCTTTTCCTTCTCTGCCTCATTCTTTTCTACCTCACTCCATCTTTCTTATTTCCACCTATTCTCACACTCTTCTTTCTGTCTCCTCTTAACCGACACCACAGCTCACGGCAAAACCGGATGCTTAACCCACTGAGCGAGGCCAGGGATAGAATTTGCATCCTCATGGATACTAGTAGGGTTCATTACCACTGAGCCACAATGGGAACTCCCTCTTATTTATTTAAAAAAAAAATTCTATGAGTTCCCATCGTGGTGCAGTGGTTAACGAATCCAACTAGGAACCATGAGATTATGGGTTCGATCCCTGGCCTTGCTCAGTGGGTTAAGGATCTGGCATTGCCATGAGCTGTGGTGTAGGTCACAGACGCAGCTCGGATCCTGCGTTGCTGTGGCTGTGGTATAGGCTGGCAGCTACAGCTCCGATTAGACCCCTAGCCTGGGAACCTCCAAATGCCGCGAGAGAAGCCCAAGGAATGGCAAAAAGACAAAAAAAAAATTCTATTGGATATCAGTGTGAAACTTGGAATTTATTTTATGCTTTGAAAATATGCAATAAAATTTAGACCATATACCAAATATAAACTCCTAGTTGTTCACTGAATGGGAGCTTGATTAAATGGAGATCTATGGAGGAAATTTTTTGTGGAGGGGGTCTTTTTAGAGCCACACCTGTGGCATGTGGAGGTTCCCAGCCTAGGGGTCGAACTGGAGCTGTAGCTGCTGGCTTACACCAGAGCCACAGAAACACAGGATCTGAGCAGCATCTGGGACCTACACCATGGCTCACGGCAATGCCAAATCCTTAACCCACTGAGCAGATTGAACCCATGTCCTCATGGATACAAGTCAAGTTCGTTAACCACTGAGACACGATAGGAACGCCTATGGAGGATTTTTTAATTGTGTCAAAATACGGGTAACACTGACCACCTTAACTACTTGTAGGTGTACAGCTTAGTGGTACTACATGCATGTATAACATTGTGCAACCATCACCACCACCCATCCCCATAATTCTTCTCATCTTGTAGAATTGAAACTATACACTCTGGTCCTTTCTCATCCGAGATGGGAATCCTGAACCATGATTCTCACTCCTTTGCCTTTGCCTGGTCTGGTTCTCTGCTCTTTTCTTCAGGAAGACAATTTATGGTCAGATCAATAGAACTTATTTTCTTTTTGCCTTTTTTTTAAGGGCTGCACTTGAGGCATGTGGAGGTTCCCAGGCTAGGGGTCCAATCAGAGCTGGTGCTGTTAGCCTACACCACAGCAACAGCAACGTGGGATCTGAGCCGCATCTGTGACCTACACCACAGCTCGTGGCAATGCCAGATCCTTAACCCAACAGGTAGGACCCACTTACTCTGAGTCAAACCAAGATGGCTGAGATGGTTGAGTGGCCCAAAGGAGGCAGGGAGGGAGGGAGTTGTCACCAACAAGTGGTTATGGAGATAAGTGGTGCCCTGCTCAGCCCAGGGGCCAATGGAGGGAGGCTGGGGACACAGTTCTCTGCTCCAAGGCTTGGCATCAAGTTTCAGAGAGAAAACATGTAAAGGTGATGAAGCCGATACAGGAGGAGCTCCATCCCAGGACAGGCCATGTTCCAAAAGTTGTTTGTAGGTCAGTAGTTTAGAGCATGTATGCGATGTAATGCATTTTCCTGGAGTTCCTGTTGTGGCTCAGTGGAAACAAATCCTACTAGGAACCATGAGGTTGCAGGTTTGATCCCTGGCCTCACTCAGTGGGTTAAGGATCCAGCGTTGCCATGAGCTGTGGTGTAGGTCACAGATGCAGCTCAGATCCTGTGTTGCTGTAGCTCTGATTAGACCCCTAGCCTGGGAACCTCCATATGCCACAGGCACAGCCCTAAAAAAGCAAAAAACAAACAAACAAACAAACAAACAAAAAAAACCCCCAAAAAAACGAAAACAAAACAAACACAAACAAACAAAAAACACCTTCCTGTAAAAACGATATTCTAAGTAGAGGGTAGGCTGTTTGATTAGCTCATAAAAGCCTGTGTAACCAGAATGAATTTAAGCAGAGCACTGAAGACATTTTTTTCAGGTGCACTGAAGCACTGTTTACTTCAGCAGGAAAATTGGTTTCTGGTTCCAACTTGCCACCAAAACATTCCGATGTCCTCACCACCACCACCACCACGGGTAGCCTGAAGGTAGAGGCTCTGGGGAAGGAGGGGTTGGTTATTTTGCGCCACTGGTAACTTGCTAAAGTGCTAATTGTTCTGCTTCTGGCCAAACGTTTCTCAATGGTTTGACCTGGGAAATCAACTTTGACATGGTGGGTTGTACAAAAATTAAGTGTTATGAAATCGAGCCCACCTTCTGACCTAGGTGCCAGGTGTGTGGGGCAGCAAACAAGACAGGGAGAACTTGGTGAAGGAGGCAGGGATTGATCTGGGCCCGCAGGACCAGCAGGATGAAGAGATTGGCACATACCAGGACAGGCAGAGAAGAGGACTGAGCATCAGGAACCACTGAGAGTGAGTCATTTGGGGAAATAAAACTGAGAGTTCCTATAGGCAGCCCTGAAAAAACACACACACAAAAAAAACTGGAGGGATGATGGGAGTGAGTGGCAGGAGAGGGGAGCCTGGAGTTGGCAGATGGACAAAAACCTTGAAAATAAGGCTTCAAATGTTGATTTTTTTTTCTTCAGTGCTACACCTGAGGCATATGGAAGTTCCCAGACTAGGAGTCGAATCAGAGCTGCAGCTGCCAGCCTATACCGCAGCAACACGGGATCCAAGCCACATCTGTGACCTATGCTGCAGAGTGTGGCAATACCAGATCTTTAACCCACTTATCAAGGCCAGGGATCAAACCTGCATCTTTATGGATACTAGTCGGATTCTTTTTTTTTTTTTTTGTCTTTTGCCTTTTCTAGGGCCCCTCCCGAGACATACGGAGGTTCCCAGGCTAGGGGTCTAATCAGAGCTGTAGCCACCAGCCTACGCCAGAGCCACAGAAACTCAGGATCTGAGCCGCATCTGCAACCTACACCGCAGCTCATGGCAACGCCGGATCCTTAACCTACTGAGGAAGGCCAGGGATCGAACCTGAAACCTCAGGGTTCCAAGTCAGATTCATTAACTACTGTGCCATGACGGGAACTCCACTAGTCAGATTCTTAACCCACTGAGCCACAACAGGAACTCCAAGCCCAAAAATTTTGAACTTTTCCTCTGATTTAACGTGTAGGAACAACACGTTAAGGGGGCATGAAATAAAGATATTGGGGCACCAACAGCATTAATTTTACTGAAGTGGAATCAAATAAATGGAACAGAATAGAATAAACTAGAATGGAATGGAATGGAACGAAAGAAATGAAACATGCCAGAGTGCATATCACACAGGAAATTTACATTTCGTGAATCTTGTCTCAAGTTTTCTTTGTGTGTACACACATATATGTATGCACACAAACATACATATGCACATACTTACCTATGTAGGGGTCACGTTCTAAAATGCATTTCTTGGCGTTCCCATTGTGGCGCAACAGTTAACAAATCCAACTAGGAACCTTGAGATTGCAGGTTTAATCCCTGGCCTCGCTCAGTGGGTTAAGGATCCGGCGTGGCTGTGAGCTGTGGTGTAGGTCGCAGACGCAGCTCAGATATGGCATTGCTGTGGCTCTTGCGTGGGCCGGCAGCTACAGCTCTGATTAGACCCCTAGCCTGGGAACCTCCATATGCCGAGGGTGTGTCCCTAGAAAAGATAAATAAATTAATTAATTAAAATAAAATGCATTTCTTTACTGTGTGCTTTGGACTAAAGACATATTGACACGGATATTTTAAGATGAATCTGGAAGTGATGTGGGGGGTTGGTTTCAGGGGAGAGGGGCTGGCAGGGAGTGGCTGGGAAAAGAGGCAGTCAGAGCTGTTGAGGGACCAGTGGGGAAGCCTGAGATTAGAGTGATGAGAGCAGGGATAGGACGCATGGCCACCAGCCCCATTGAAGGGAAAAGGACTTGCCACACAGGGTCTAGGAAACCAAAGATGAAGATTCCACAACTGTGAGGGATTTAGTAGCCCCAGCCTGGAACAGAGCTGGGGTTGTTGGATGCCCAGCCCCAGGCCCCTTTGGATCACTGTAGTTCCCAGGATAAGAACGTGTGTGTGTGTGTGTATTTCAAAAAAACTTTATTTTTCCAAACTCCCACTGTTCCGTTTTATATCCTTTTTGGGGTTTTTTTCTGTTTTTTTTTTTTTTGTCTTTTTGCTATTTCTTGGGCCGCTCCCGTGGCATATGGAGGTTCCCAGGCTAGGGGTCAAAACGAAGCTGCAGCTGCCAGCCTATGCCACAGCCACAGCAGCACAGGATCCAAGCCGCATCTGCAACGTACACTAAAGCTCACGGCAATGCTGGATCCTTAACCCATTGACCAGGGCCAGGGATCGAACCTGCATCTTCATGGATAATAGTTGGGTTCATAACCTGCTAAGCCACAATGAAAACTCCCAAAAAGTGTTTAAATTTTAATGCCACATTTTGCTATTTCCACTTTGCATCACCATGCACAGATAAGTATGACATCTCGGGTAAGTAGGCTGCCCTTCTTCCACGGAGATCAAAGGATCTACTTATCTGTGTTGTCCATACATAAAGCACTTGGGGTGAACAGAGTAGAACTGGCTTCCACTATTATTTCAGGAATCACTTCTCGGAAGTGGAAATGTGTGTGTCTTGGACATGAGAAGGGGATGATACTGAAAGGATTACCTACATCTTTGTCTCTAATGAGAATGTAGCCCTGTACTTACAGGACTGAGCTAGAGAACCCCAAACCCGAGCCAAGGGCAGGAGACAGCCCACAGTTCAGTCTTGAAGGAGCCTAGGAGGCCAGCAAGGAGGAGGGGGGGATGCCAGGTCTCAGACTGACCTTGACGGACGACCACCAAGGGAGTGTCGGCTGCTCCCTGTTCAATGGTATCACAAATCTTAGTCACACCTTCTCTTCCAATGAGAATCGTGATGTGCATACAACCCTCCTTTAAACAGAACCAGTCACGTCATGGAATGAAGTCGTCATTTCAGAAATGGTTGTAAAGGAAGACGCCGCAATTCCTGCTAGTGACCTTGACCATTAGTGCTCTAGGTGAAAATTCATGAGATGGTAGACCCTCGTGGTTTGGTGTGCAATGGTGTACACGTGAATTCCACCCCAGTAATTGCCCACAGTAGGATTTTAGGCAAGTTCTTTAACCTCTCTGTGTCTAAGTTTCTTCTGTAAACTATAAGGGTTAATGAGATTATGTATAAAACCCTGAGAATGGTGCCTGGCCCATAGTAAGGCTTCAGTACTTATTTGCCTTCAACTACATTTTACCCAAACAAAAACATGTATGTATTGGCAACATGTATGACCAAGTGTCATAGTAATAGTAATAATAATAACAATATACAGGGAGTTCCCATTGCGGCTCAGTGGTTAATGAACCCAACTAGTAACCACGAGATTGCAGGTTCGATCTCTGGACTCGCTCAGTGGGTTAAGGATCCAGCGTTGCCGTGAGCTATGGTGTAGATCACAGAAGTGCCTCCAATCTGGTGTTGCTGTGGCTGTGGCGGAGGCTGGCAGCTACGGCTCCAATGGGACCCCTAGGCTGGGAACCTCCATATGCCTTGGGTGCAGTGCTAAAAAGACAATAAATAAATAAATAAATAATGATAATATACAGAGAACTCTTAAAATTAATAAGAAATGCAGTCACTCCAATACAAAAGAAAGGTAGAAATCTTCTTGAACACGCAATTCAAAACAGAATAAATTCAAATGGTTGATACACAGGTCTCCAAAATAATCAACCTCACCTCTAATAATAAAAATACAACTGGAGTTCCCATCGTGGTGCAACAGAAACAAATCAGACTAGGAACCATAAGGTTTCAGGTTTGATCCCTGGCTCACTCAGTAGGTTAAGCATCTGGCGTTGCCATGAGCTGTGGCATAGGTCGCAGATGTGGCTCGGATCCTGCGTTGCTGTGACTGTGGTGTAGGCCAGCAGCTGTAGCTCCGATTCACCCCTAGCCTAGGAACCTCCATATGCCTTGGGTGCGCCCTTAAAAAGAAAAATAAATAAATAAATAAATAAATAATAAAAACAAGTAAAAATACAACTTGAGAATGTATGAAACTAAAAGGACAAAAATATGTGTTGGCAAGGATGTGGAGCAACTGGAACTCTCATGCATGTCTGCTGGGAAGTTAAATTGACACAACCACTTGGAAAAAAATCTCTAGAAGGACCTATGGAAACTAAATATATGAATGCTGTCTGACTCAGCACCTCACTCCTGGGCATATACTCCAGGGATGTGAGTGCTTAGGTCCAAAAGACATTACAAGAATGTTGGTGGCAGCTTTATTCACTGTAGCTCAACACTGGAAATAATCAAAATATCCCTTCACAGCAGAAAGGGTAAATAAAGTATGGTTAATTCATATGGGGGATGGGAGTGAACTATTATTTCACATGTCTATCTGGCTTAATCTCACTGACGGAGTAGTTACTGTAAGTTTCAATTTTTATGAGTGTCACAAACAGACAAATTGTTTTAAAGTAGAAAAAGGCAGAATAGTGGTTATCTCTGAGGGGGGGGGAAATTAGCTGGGAGGGGACACAGAGAGCCTCCTGGAGTGGTGGAAATATCTTAATCTGGGCAGTGGTTATGTAAGCATTTTACACATAAGAATTCACAGAGGTGTCCAGTTAAGATTTGTGCATTTAGGAGTTCCCATCATAGCTCAGCAAAAACGTATCTGACTAGCATCCAAGAGGATGGAGGTTTGATCCCTGGTCTCATTCAGTGGGTTAAGGATCTGGCATTGCCTTGAGCTGTGGTGTAGGTCACAGACGCAGCTCAGATTTGGCGTTGCTGTGGCTGTGGGATAGGCCAGTAGCTGCAGCTCCAATTCAACCCCTAACCTGGGAACTGCCATATGCTGTGGGTGTGGCCCTAAAAAGACCAAAAAAAAAAAAATTGTGCCTTTATATGTTCTACCTCCATAAAAGGTATTCATAAAAATCTGAAAAAATTAGACACGATGAAAAGTCATTATCTCCTATAAAATAGGAAACTATTTTGTAAACGAATAACGATCAGTGTTACCAGGGTGGACGCTTGGTACATTTCAGAAGAGTATTTGATCCTACGTATCAAAAACCCTTAAAATTATCTATCCCTTTACCCAGCATTTGAACCTGTAGAAATTTACCCTAAGGAAATGATCAGACAGATGAACAAAGATGCTTTTTCAAGGACATTTATCACTTCATTGCTTATAACAGCAAAAAGCTTGAAGCACCTTAATGTCCAATAAGGGAAGAACAGAGTAAATAAATTTTGCTACATGTATGTGATAGAATATATTAAGCACCCATTAAAAATGATGGAAAAGGAGTTCCCTTCATGGCTCAGTGATTAACAAACCCAACTAGGATCCATGAGGGTGCAGGTTCAATCCCCGGCCTCGCTCAGTGGGTTAAGTATCTGGCATTGCCATGAGCTGTGGTGTAGGTCGCAGATGCAGCTCAGATCCCATGTTGCTAAGGCTGTGGCGTAGGCCAGCAGGTGTAGCTCTAATTCAACCCCCAGCCTGGGAACCTCCATATGCTGCAAGTGTGGCCCTAAAAAGCAAAAAAAAAAAAAGGGGGGGGGGAATGATTTTTTTTTTGCTTTTTAGGGCTGTACCTGCAGCATAGGGAAGTTCCCAGGCTAGGGGTCAACTCAGAGCTGCAGCTGCCGACTTATACCACAACTGTGGCAACTTGGGATCCAGGCTAGGTCTGCAACCTCAACCACAGCTCACAGCAATGCCAGATCCCTACACACTGAGAGAAGCCAGGGATTGAACCCCCATCCTCATGGATCCTAGTCAGGTTTGTAATCTGCTGAGCCACAACGGGAACTCCCAGGAAAGATTATTTAATGGAGGGGGAAATTCAGCAAATGAAGAGAAAGATCATAAAACAATATGCCCATTATATGCATATACAGTATAACACATATACATTTTATTATATTATATATAAATACATATATATATATATATATATATATATATATATATCTCAACCAAAGGAGACAATTGTTCTCTCTGAATGGTGGGATCACGAGCAATGTTAATTTTGTTCTCCATATTTTTCTCTGTTTTTTAAACTTCTATGAACAGAAAACTTGATAACCACAGACATGGAGAACAGACTTGTGGTTGCCAAGGGGGAGAGGGGAGAGAGTGGGATGGATGGGGAGTTTGGGGTTAGCAGATGCAAATTACATTTAGAATGGATAAGCAAGGAGTTCCTGTCCTGGCGCAGTGGTTAACGAATCCAACTAAGAACCATGAGGTAGCAGGTTTGATCCCTGGCCTTGCTCAGTGGGTTAAGGATCCCGTGTTGCCGGGAGCTGTGGTGTAGGTCGCAGAGAAGGCTCGGATCCTGTGTTACTGTGGCTCTGGCGTGGGCTGGTGGCTACACCTCCGATTAGACCCCTAGCCTGGGAACCTCCATATGCCGTGGGAAGCGGCCCTAGAAAAGGCAAGACAAAAAAAAAAAAAGAGAGAGAGAGAATGGATAAGCAATGAGGTATAGCACAGGGAACTGTGTCCAATCTCTTGGGATAGAACTTGATGGGGGATGATATGAGAAAAAGAATGTATGTATATATATGTGTGTGTGTGTATACACATATATATACACATACATATACATATATATTATATATATATATATATATCTGGGTCACTTTGCTGTACAGTAGAAACTGGCAAAACATTGTAAATAAACTATAATTTAAAAAATACAAAAAAAGACCCTGAAAAAAAATTTTAAAGAAACATGATAGCCCTTAAAGAAACTATACTATCTTATAGGAAATATGTAAGGAGTTAAATGAAGAAAGTTCTAGAGCTCAGGGCTCTCTCCTGCTGAGTTCAGCATTCAGTATTAAAAAAAAAAAGACCTCCCTCTTACTCCCCAAAGGGTTTCATACAAAATAATGCATGAAAGTATATGATATGAAATACACATCCTGGAAAAGCTACTGGCTCCCTCAGGTTGCACGTGCACGCTTACACACACACACACACACACACACACACACACTCTCACACTGACTCTCTAGCCACACCCCATTGATCTTAGAAGACCCAGGCTCTTGGGAGTTGGTGGTTGGACCAGCAAACCTAGACACCAGGAGTTGACGCCTGTGGTGTCAAGGGCATCTCTCGGTAAGAGGGACAGCTGAGCGAGGAAGGGGCAACTTAACCAACACCCCCTCTGAACCGTGAAACCCCAGTCTCCCTCCAGAGCATCCCCAGTTTTCAATTCACTTTCATTAAATCGATAAGCCAGAATCCACTTCTGTGGTTTGTAACCAAAAGGTCTTCACCAACCACAGCTATCTTGATGAATCTGCCCCTTGCCTGTCTCCGCTCCGTCCACCGGCGCATCCACGTGCCTGCGTGGAAGACGACCTAAGCAGACCTGTGCCGGGTGCTTTCAAATGAAGCAGGTCAAGGTTTTGCTCCTGAGGCTGTAATAATCCAGCCACAGAAACTGTGCGCAGGCCCTCAAAACATTAGGTAACGCAAAATCGGGCGAGGCCCTGGGCTGCAGTGAAAAGACACCTGTGCTGGGGAAGAAAACACGCTCGCCCAGCGCAGGAAAAGACCTCGCCCTGGAGCGCGGGCTTCTTTTCCCTCCAGCCCTCGGTAGTGAAACTTTGTAGTTTCTTAAGTGATTTCTCTTGCCTTTCAGTCCAGATGCAAAGGAGAAGTATTTACAACATCTACAAGAATGACTAAGAGCTGCAGGGTGTGTCAATAGCCCCGCTTGATAAGGATTAATTTTAAATTCTGTACCCAAGAAGGCTCCAATCTGAGGTGCGGGTCCCAATTCGTGGATGGTTGCATTTCGGATTTTGCCTTCCTAACCACATCCAGGTTTCGATCTAATCCGAAGACGGGCGGGTGGGAGGGCGGACTGGAGGAAGGAGGGCTTTCAAGGAAGACGCTCTGCTCCGGGTCCTCACTTCCTGCCCGCATCTCTTTTCCTTCTGTGGCTCCAGCATCCTGCTGGCCGCTTCTCCCACGCATGTCCTCAACTTCACGCAGCCTTTCAGAGACTCCCGCGAGATAACGTCGGATGTGAAAGTTGTTTGTAAACTAAGCATCGGCTTAATGTTTCCATTATTGCCTGTGTCTTTATCCCACGTGTGTGGGCGACTCCCTCCTCTTCCTCCCACTCTCCCTGTCCCCTTCCCCGGGATGAGGGAACTCAGGCCAAGCTAGCCTGGTGCCCGGAGGTGCCAGTCAATTATGGGGCTGAGACTCTATGCCCCAGGCAGGGCCACAAAGCCACCAGGCTCCCCCGTTTCAGTTGGTCTCAGCCCAGCAGAGTCATTCATGAGCCAGCATCCCCTGCTGCTTCTCAGCCACCACTGGGAGCCTGTGACTTGGTCAGGGCACGGTGACAGAGACACACGCTAAGTGCGACCAAGCCCTTTGCTGGGACGCTGTGGTCGGCTTAGTGTGACTTGAGCTCAAGGAAGTGGTTTCAGGAGATGACACTCCCTTGACCCACAGGGGTGGGATGGGTTATCCCTATCGCCCGAGAAGGTCACCAAAATGAACCTGGTAACTTAAAAGCGAGACTCAGAAGGGTCCCGAGAAAGAGCTCCCCGGACTGGAGACAGCAGAACTCGCCACTTTTCATCTTCAAAGCCCAGAACCTCAATTAAGTAATTAATAGGTCTGGTCATGTTCGCAGCTCTCTGAAAATGAGACTGGGGGAGCTCTGGCTTTCCTTCCAGGGGATGTGCTTTCCTGGCGAGTCCAGAGAAATGCCTGAGAAGGCGATCAGTAACCCAATAACCATCCTTGCTCTTCACCCCTAGCTCCGCACCCCGCAAGGAGGCAAGCTCCAAATCTGCTCTGAGGGTTCAGGGGCTGCCCCAGCCGGGAAATGCGGCCAGACGTTGTACTTTGCTGCCCTCTTGAGGATGCTCTGAGGATAGCGGGCATCCAGTAATAGGAAGAAACCGGCTTTTTTTTACCCCTTGGAGGAGCGTCTGGTATGACCAAGACTTCTTCAAAATAGGAAAATACTAACCTAGAGTGTAATAAATCCTCTCTTTTTAAAAAATTCAAAACCTAGAGGACTGTGTTGATACTGAGTTAAGAAGTTCCAAGGGCCAATACCTTCCCAAAGAAACGAGAGGTTTCTTGAATTAATGGATGAGAACCAATCTTCAACATCAGAGGACTAAAGGAAGGTAATTGCCCTAGATATTTATTTTCAATTTGGAAGATCCAAAGCAAGAAGACTTTGAAGCAGTCAAGAACTGATTAGAATTCTAGGCTTGGTGCCAAGGGGGTAAATTGTCTGGTGACTTTTTGCAGAGTTATTGACTCCCTTTGCATCTGAAGCCCAGAGCCCAGCAGGGTATAAAAGCTTCAAAAAGCGCTCAGAAAAGGGCATCATGCCCAGCACTGACAAGATGCAGAGTGCCAGGGCTGCGGGACTGTCCCCCATCATAACCTAGTCACCCCAAGGGGCTGCTGGAAGCTCAGTCTGCTCGAAGACCCATGACTGGCTTCGCCCATGAGGAGTTGTCCATCTCTGCATATTTTGAAGGCTGTCTGGTCTCTCGTGGTTTACGGCTCTGGGCTGGTATGTCTGGGATTTCTTGCTCTAGATAACATGTTTTCAATAAGTAAAAAAGCTCCAACACACACACGTACACACACACGAAATGTGTGTCCCCAGGCTGAACTCTCTTCAATTAAGTTGTATGTATGTATGCATTTTTGCTTTTTTAGGGCTGCACCTGTGGCACATGGAAGTTCCCAGGCTAGGGGTCGAATTAGAGCCAGACACAGATCCCAGCCACATCTGCAACCAATACCACAGCTTGCAGCAACACCGGATCCTTAACCCACTGAGTGAGGCCAGGGATTGAGCCCACATCCTCCTGGATACTAGTTGGGTTTGTAACCCCACCCCCCCCCCCCCCCACCCCCCCCCGCAGTGGGTTTTGACTGCTCCTTTGTGACCATCTCTGAGCTTCCCTGGCCATAAACTCCTTCTCCAGCCCCACCTCACCTTCCTGAGCTCTGGGGGACGCAGAGGAGAGGAGCCCCAGCCAGCCAGTCCTGCCCCAGTCACCGTCCCCACTGACCCCCACCTCGAGGTCCCTTCCACTGGCGGCGATTCAGTCAGCTGGACCAATGTGCCCATTCTCAGCTGCTCTAGGGAACCCTCCAGGCCCTAGGGAACCACTGCAGGCCATTCCCAGCCCACTCCCTGTGACACCAGACCAGACTGAACGTTGAAAATTATGAGAATCTACAAATTGAATAGGGAGTTTCCATTGTGGCTCAGTAGGTTATGAACCCCACTAGTATCCGCAAGGATGCGGGCTTGATCCCTGGCCTTGCTCAGTGGGTTAAGGATCCGGCATTGCCACAAGCTGTGGTGTAGGTTGCAGATGCAGCTGGGGCCTGGCACTGTTGTGGCTGTAGTGTAGGCTGGCAGCTGCAGCTCTGATTCGACCCCTAGCCTGGGAGCTTCCATAGACCACAGATGAGGCCCTGAAAAGAAAGAAAGAAAGAAAGAAAGAAAGAAAGAAAGAAAGAAAGAAAGAAAGAAAGAAAGAAAGAAAGAAAAGAAAGAAGAAAGAAAGAAAGAAACAAACATTGGAAGGAAAGAGCAATCCAGGTTGCCTCACAATGGAGCAACAGCCACTAGAGCTGGGTGTCACCCTGACTTTGAATGGCCGAGGGGCTACAGGTCAAAAAAAGGCAGTTCCCGGCATGGCCAATGACTCTGTCCAAGAATAGGCCTTTCCAACAGATGCCCAGCGTGACCCAAAAGCTCTCCTGAAAAGTCCAGTCTTACAACAACAGAGCTGCCCGTCACCGAGCAGATTGCCCAAAACCACGGGGGGCTGAGAGGGGGTGTGTGTGTGTTTGTGTGGAAATTCAGTAACTCAACCCCAATGACCCCACCCTGTCTGCCGTTACTCGGAGCTGGCTGGCCAAGATCCAGGGAGCAGACCCAGTCAGACTAACGTCTATCCAAATTTAATTCTCAATTGAAAATGGAAACAAGGCAGGCCAAGACAAACCCAGGGCCTGACTTAGCAGCAGCAACTGCCAAGGCAAAGCCCTTGTCGCACGGGGGCCAAAGGTCGGCCTCCACCCACTACCTTTCATATAGAAATTCCCCTGCTGCATAACCACTCTGTGACACTCTGACTATGGAGGTCCTCATTTTATAGGTGAGGAACATGAGGCACAAGAAGTCGGGTGATTGACTTGAGCTCTCATGGTAGCTGGCAGGGCATGGCTGAGCCTGGCAGTCTGGCTCCAGACCAGCCTTCCAGGGAGGGGACCACCCCCCCTCAGCCTCGACCCCTCACCCACCCTGGCACCCTCCCCAGCTGCAGACCCCAGGATGGGAGAGTGGGGATTTGGCACCAGAGAGGCTCCAGGCCCCCCTCGGAGACTGACAGGGTGTCTGGTTGCAGCCCTCAGTCCTAGGGTGAGGCCTCTGTCCAAACATCCAGTGTCTGAAGCCTGGCAGGGCACAGGGGGTGGGGGGGTGGGGATCTTCTCTTCCTGCCTCAGGTTCCCTTCCAAGGGGGAGGCTCATGCCCTCATTGCAGTCCCCCCAACCCTTAACACCAGAGGTCTCAGGGGACAAGTCAGCTCGAAGCTTCTGGGCCGTGGTGCCTGCATGGGGAGCTTGAGACCTTTGAACATTTATTTCGTCCTCTGGAAGCTGGCCATTATGAGGCCGGGTGCCTGTGTGGAATTTTAAAATGATTTAGAATGATTAGAAAAAAATACTTCATAAGAACAAATTATGCTCTCTCCTGGGGGACTTACCAGCCTGTCTAGAGAGTATCTATCTATCCATCTATCCTTCTGACTAGCCATCTGCACACTCACAGCCTCAGACAGTCAAGCTACCATATGGACTTTTTTTTTTTTTTTGCTTTTTAGGGTCGCACCCACTCCCTGTGGAAGTTCCCAGGCAAATCAGAACTGCAGCTGCTGGCCTACACCACAGCCACAACACAGGATCCCAAGCCATGTCTGTGACCTACACCACAGCTCACAGCTCTGTGGTGATCCTGAACCCACTGAGCAAGGCCAGGGATTGAACCTGCATCGTCATGGATACTAGTCAGGTTCATAACCCACTGAGCCACAACGGGAAATTCGTATGTGGACTTCTGGTTATAGCTCTCAGTAACACCTGGGTCAGAGGCCAGTTTCTGAAAATCGCCAGCTATATGAACTTGGGTAAGGTCCTTAAACATCTCTGTGCCTCTTTTGGGGAGGGGGTTGCATCTGTAAAATGGTAAGCAAGCATAAGAGTGCTTCTCTGGTGTTCCCATGGGATCTCAGCAGTTAACGAACCCGACTAGCATCCATGAAGATGCCTCTCTCAGTGAGTTAAGGATCTGGCACTGTTGTGAGCTGTGGTGCAGGTCGAAGATGCAGCTCGGATCTGGTATGCTGTGGCTGTGGTGTAGGCCAGAGGCTACAGCTCCCATTGGACCCCTAGCCTGGGAACCTCCATAGGCTGCCCTAAAAGGATAAAAAGACAAAAAAAAAAAAGTGCTTCTCTGACTGGGTGACTACAGGAAGCACATTAGCAAATCTAGGTAAGAGGTCAGTGTGGCATCTTGGAGTTTGCTAAGTCACGATGAATGGAACAGAAGGTACTCTGGGCTGCAGCAGGAGCCTGGCTTTCCTGGACCTAAAAGAGGAAGCAGACTTTCCCGCTGTGGCCACAGCCATGAGTATGCTCAGACTTCAGAAGAGGCTTGCCTCCAGTGTCCTCCGCTGTGGCAAAAAGAAAGTCTGGTTGGACCCTGATGAGACTAGAGAAATTGCCAACACCAACTCCCGTCAGCAGATCTGGAAGCTGATCAAAGATGGGCTGAGCATCCAGAAGCCTGGGACTGTCCATTCCCGGGCTCGATGCCAGAAAAACACCCTGGCCGGCCGGAAGGGCAGGCATATGGGCATCGGTAAGCGGAAGGGTACTGCCACTGCACGAATGCCCGAGAAGGTAACTTGGCTGCAGCGGATGAAAATTCTGCGCCGGCTGCTCAGACGATACCATGAGTCTAAGAGGATTGACCGCCGCTTGTATCACGGTCTGTACCTGAACGTGATGGAAACGTGTTCAAAAACAAGCGGATTCTCATGGAGCACATCCACCAGCTGAAGGCGGACAAGGCTCGCAAGAAGCTTCTGGCGGACCAGCCTGAGGCCCGCAGGTCTAAGAGCAAGGAAGTGCGCAAGCGCCGTCAAGAGCGGCTCCAGGCCAAGGAGGAAATCATAGACTCTGTCCAAGGAGGAGGAAGCGACCAAGAAATAAAGTTCTCCCCCTCTTCTCTGTACATAATGGCCTCAGCAGTTAACATAGATTCAATAAAAACGAGCCTGGGAAATTCGAAAAAGAAAAAAGAGAGGAAGCAGTGAACCTGAGATCTTTCATTTATTTTTTAATTTAATTTGATTTTTTTTTCTTTTTTAGGGCTACACCTGCAGCACATGCAAGTTCCCAGGCTAGGGGTCGCATTGGAGATGCAGCTGCCAGCCTCCGCCACAGTCACAGCAACGTGGGATCCACGCCGAGTCTCCGACCTACACCACAGCTCATGGCAACACTGGCTTCTTAACCTACTGAGCAAGGCCAGGGGTTGAACCCGCCTTCCATGGATCCTAGTTGGGTTCATAACCTGCTGAGCCACAGCAGGAACTCCCCCAAGAGCTTTTAAAGCTTTGCTTTTGTGCAGAGACTTGGCCTGTGCCAGCTGACCCAAGCTCATTTTTACCGTTTTTCCTGTAGGGAGGTAAGGCCCAGAGAAAAATTGGATTTGGTTAACCAAGAGAAACCGAACCGAGGTTGAGACGAAGTTCTGCAGGATAATTTAAGCCCATCAACAGAGCAAGTGGGGGGGGGGGTGCCAGGCGGAGGACCAGAGTCCTGAGCCATAAATCACCCTCAGAGGGTCGGCCTGCTGTGTGACCTGACACAGAAGGAAGGCGCCCTTGCTGGACCCCAGGACTGTTACTGAAACTGAACAGGGCCCCGAGGGTCTCCTGGGCACACAGGCCTTTCTGTGTCCCTCATTTCTTGTTTTTAGGGAATAAACTTCAGCCTCCATGACCTTCCCTAAGTTCCAAAGGGCAGGTTCAAGCTGTTGCTTATCGGGGAAGGTCTCTCTTGCAGAGACCAGGGAGGAGCGGTCAAGAGACAATAGTGCAGCCTTGGGGCAGGTCCTGGTCCCTCCTCAAGGAACGCAGATAACAATGTCTTTGAGGTCTTCTTGGCACAACTAAGACCCCCAACAAATGCAAGATGTTAATGAAGCACCAGGCCACTGAACTCCAGCTTTGCAAACAATGCAAGCTTTACCCTGAGCCTTATCTTTGGCCTTATTTTTCCCTCCCCAAACTATAAAACCAGCTCCCAATCTCTCCTAAGGGGAGGGTGGGAGAAGACAGTCTTTAAGGCATCAGTCTGCTGTGACCCTCCTTTGCCTGGCAAAGCAATAAAGCAATTTTTTTTTTTTTTTGGTCTTTTTAGGGCCACACCTATGGCATATGGAGGTTCCCAGGCTAGGGGTCGAATCAGAGCTCCAGCTGCCAGCCTGCACCACAGCCACACAACACCAGATCTGGGCCACATCTGCAACCTATACCACAGCTCAGGGCAACGCCGGATCCTCAACCCACTGAACGAGGCCAGGGATTGAACCCACAACCTCGTGGTTCCTCGGTGGATTTGTTTCTGCTGCGCCACAAAAGGAACTCCGATAAAGCTATTTTTTCTCCTTCACCCAAAACTCTTGTCCCAGTATTTCTGTTCGGCACCAGTGGGCAGAGACTGAGTTCTGGCAACTCCTCCGGTTTCCTCTGAGTCTCCGTGTAGAATCCTCCCTTGCCTTTTCCTATCATCTGGAACCAATTGGCACTCTTTGGCGTCCCTTGGCTTGTGGTGGCACTGTCACTGAGAAGGCCCTACAGGAGCCTGGAGTGGGGGGGGGAGGACCCTCCCCCACATCCTGCTTTAGCTCCTCTCTGATACAGTATCTGATGAGCATTTCCTGAGTTGTTTTGCAGATGCGCAAATCCCCCCCCTTAAAAGGAAGATGTTAACTCCTTGATGACCAGGAGCATAAAGCCCCCAGGCCTTCTGGAGCCTAAAGACGATTCAGTTAACTCCTGGGACACCACCCTCTTACCTCACCATCAGCCAATCAGAGAACTCTGCTCCAGCTGATCACTTACCCTGCAGCCCCCACCTCCCTCACCTGACTTTTTTAAATGCTTGACAATTTTGGTTTCGGGGAGCTCAGGCTTTTGGGGGTTGGTGAGGAAAGCCACCCGTCTCCTTGCATGGCCCTGCCATCAAGCTTTTTCTGCTACAAACTCCGTTCCAGTCTGTTTGGCCTGTGCTTCAGGGAGAGGAACTTGCTTGAAAGGCTTCACTCCCGTCTCTGCCTCTGCTGTCCCGAGACCTTCTCCCTGCATCTCTCGGTTTTACGCAGCCATCTTCCCTGTGTCTCTGTGTCTCTCCTCCTCTTCTCATAAGGACACCAGTCATACCAGATTAGGGTCCGTCCTATTCCACCATGACCTCGTCTTAGCCAGTTTCGTCTGCAACCGCCCTATTTCCAAGAGAGGCCACGTTCTGGGGAGCTGGGGATGAGGACTTCAGCCTATCTTTTTGAGGGACAAAATTCCACCCACACCATCTCAGAAGCAAAACAGACTCCTGGCTCTCACCTGTGTGTTTTTTTATTAGTTTTTTGGCTTTTTTTTTTTTTGTCTTTTTAGGGCTGCACCTGTGGCATATGGAAATTCCCAGGCTAGGGGCCGAATTGGAGCTGTAGCCACAGACCTGCGCCACAGCCACAGCAACATGGGATCCTAGCCACGGATCCTACACCACAGCTCACAGCAACGTCGGATATTTAACCCACTGAGCGAGGCCAGGGATCAAACCCGTGTCCTCAAGGATACTAGTTGGATTTGTTTCACCTGAGCCATGAAGGGAATTCCCTCACCTGTGTTTTTAACGAGGCTCCACCACTGTCACCACTGCTCCCCAAAGTGGTTCTGATACAACCAGCCCAAGGATCACCCTGTGAGAAAGCCTCACCTGTCACATTACAGCTACGCATGTGACATGGGTCACCTCTCTCAGGTCCCCATCTGCTGCTCCTTTAGCCCCTTCTAGATATGTGAAGCCAGGGTAACCTTGTAACAACAGTGCAAGCTGACTCAGCCCAAGGAAATTTAGACAAGATACAAAATACTCAGCCATTAGCCTGTTTTTACCCAAAGCTGATGTTAGGGGTTAAATAACCCCTCCCACCCCAAGAAAAGATATGCTGTTGTCCTGACAATCAGGTCCTCAAATGTGACCTTGTGACATATTCGAGATTGCTGAGCTGGAGTTCCATGGTGGCTCAGAGAGTTAAGAACCCAACTAGTATCCCTGAAGATGTGGGTTTGAGCCCTGGCCTCCGCGGTGGGTTAATGATCTGGCATTGCTGCAAGCTGCAGCATAGGTCACAGATGCAACTTGGATATGGCATTGCTGTGGCTATGGAATAGGTCAGCAGCTGCAACTTTGATTCAACCTTAGTCCAAGAACTTCCATGTGCTATGGGTGCAGCTTTAAAAAAAAAAAAAAAGGAAAAAAGGAAATAATAAAAAAAAATTGCTTGGCTGGTAGCCTGGAGACCAGTTGCTGAGAACCTGGCTTCTGTCTCCAGATGACACTGGGACCATGAGCACCAGTCGCTCCACTGGTGGAGGTGGCAGAGGAGGGTCCTTGGCAAGAAGATCCAGCCTCCCTCCATGGCCATGGCTGGGGACTGCCTGTCTTCTAGATGCTTCACTATGTATTCTCTGTCCCTCTCTTGCCCTTCTCTTAGCCTGATATTGGCATCAGTGGCCTGTTTAAAAGTTGTTTCTGTTGATTTTTTTAAATTGAAGTAGAGGTGACTTACAACATTGTGTCCGTGTCAGATGTACAGCAAAGTGATTCAGTTATATGTATATTTTTCATATTATTTTCCATTATAGATTATTATGAGATATTGGACAGAGTCCCCTGAGCTATACAGTAAACGCTTGTTGCTTATGCATTTTATGTATAGTAGTTTATATCTGTTAATCCCATACTCCTAGTTTATCCTTCTCCCTCTCCCTTCCCGCTTTGGTAACCATAAGCTTATTTTCTGTTTTGTATATAGATTCATTTGTATTATTTTTTAGATTCCACACATAAGTGACAGCATATAAATTTGTCTCTCTCTGTCTGACTTACTTTACATAGTATGATAATCTCTCGGTCCATCCATGTTGCTGCAAACGGCAATGTTTTGTTCTTTTTATGGCTGAGTGATATTCCATTTTTTATATATACCACATTTTCTCAAATCAGTTGTCTCTTGATGGGCATTTGAGTTGTTTCCATATCTTGGTATTGTAAATTGGGCTGTTATCTTTCTGAATTAGAATTTTCATCTTTTCCAGATGTATGCCTAGAGGTGGGATTGCTGGATCATATGATAGCTCTAGTTTTAATTTTTTAAGGAAACTCCATACTGTTCTCCAGAGTGGTTGTGCCAATTTGCATTCCCATCAACAGTATAGAAGGGTTCCCTTTTCTCTGCCCCCTCTCCAGCATTTATCATTTGTAGACTTTGTGGTGATGGCCATTCTGACTAGTGTGAGGTGATACCTCATTGTGGTATGGTTGGCATTTCTCTAATAATTAGTGATGTGGAGCACTTTCACATGCCTATTGGCCATCAGCGTGTTTCCTTTGTAACGGTATCTATTTTGGTCTTCTGCCCAGAAGTTTTCCTTTCAAATGGACATTCTGGATCCTCAGACGGAAGGCAGGCAGTGCCCACTTGGTAACGTCTCAAGTGCCTTCATCTTCCTTCCAGTTCCTGAGCCCCCAACACTACACATCAGTCTCTTCCATACACACGGTGATAACAGAAGGTAATGAGCTTCCCCAAGAGGGAAAGGGTCTCTGACATGAAGGGCAGTGAGACAAGCAGGACCATGAAAAGCGTTCACCTCTGGGTGGCACTTGAGGGGAGGAGGGTGGAGAAAAGTGGGTTACCAGGACAAGGTGGGGGAGAGAGAGAAGGGAGGAGAGTAGAGAGAAGCAGAGGGTTTTGAGGAAATGGGAGAGTCTTCCAAGTTTGGGGGTAATAGCTTCCTCCAGAGCCTAGACATAGTGGTACCTTCCTCTGGAAGCGATGGCCAGTTGGGTAGTGCTGACCTTGCTTTTCACGACCTGCATCCCTACAGCTGAAGTATTGCTGATAAAATTTGAAAGGCTTCCACTGCAAGAGGCTAAGTGATGGATGACACAGCAGGACTGTTTCAGGGACAACGATGGATCAGTCCCTTTTAAAGAACAGAATCTAGGGAGTGTTGGACTGGAAGACCCTCAGTGGTTAGAAGCTACATCTTAATTGTCTTTGTATTCTCAGGCCTAGTGCTGATATATGGGTGGATGAATGATGGAATGGATGGATGATGGCTTGGTAGACAGACCAGTGGACTAATGGATGAAAGGATGGATTTGTATGTGGGTGGATGTGTGGATGGATGCACATAAATCAAGGGTGGATTCACTTCTGCTGTACCCTAGACATTTTTTTCCTCCCCGTTCAAATGAGGTGGGTCAATTTAATGATCTCTAGGTCCCCTCCATGCTGTCATCCCATGTTTTTATGGTCTGATGACTTTAAGCCACCCAGGGTCCCTGGGCTTATTTGTGGGGCAAAAAGAGTAAGTATTGAAGAATTTATCACCACTCTTCGCACCAAGGAGCTAAGATTCTCAGAGAAAAAAATCAGATATAGGGAAGGGGTACTGCCTGCTGAGAGCACAAGGAGACTGGAATCCCTCTGTCTGTGCACCCAGAGGTCCTCCCATCCCCTCTAAGCCTCCCGGTGGAGGAAGGCATTGGCTTTGGAGAGCACAGCACTTAAAGAGGTGGTGATATTCTTATGTTCATGTAGGAAAAAGAGATGTTTTGAAATGCCTAGCCTTGATCAACCAGAGAAGATCTGAGACTTGTCTGCATTATAAACAGCTCCCCCAAGATACTGATATATGAAGAAGTCCCAGGATCCACAATCTCAGAGGTATTTTCAGGCATCTTCACCAGGTAGAGATACAATACTTTTTTAAGAATGACATAAGTCATTATCCCTTTAAATGATTTCCAATTTGGAAATGCTTACAAAGGGCCTTCGGGTGGTATATTTAGTAAAGAGGGAGCTCAGATGTTGAGTGCTGTGTTATTTGGGGGCCTCCAAGAAGCAGACACTAAGATGGGATTAGACTTTAAAAGATTTCTTTGGAGTGGGGTAGGGGGACACACCTGTGAGAGAGAAGGAGAAGGAGCCTGAAAGGGCGATGGAGCCCTCAGATCACCTGTAGGTCTGACGTGATGGGGGAGGGCAGGAAGGATGATGCAGAGGCAAAGTCCTCCAGCACAGTTCTAAGGAAGTTCTAGCCACGCCCACAGGGAGTCCTCAAGCCAAAGCTGAACCACATCCTGCAGGACCCACATGTCCTTGTCACGCTCAGTCATTGCCTAGGGAGTATGGCTCCATGCAGACTCACTGGTGGACCCCAAGTGCAGCCCTAGAGTCACTGTCAACCACGAGGGCACATTTTTCTGACTGCCACCATGCTTTCCACGGGGCCAGGCACTTTCTAAATGCTTCTTTCAATCCTCAGCCATTGCTGTTGGAGAGTGGTATTGTCAGCCTATCTTACAAATGAAGACACTGATTTCAGAAGGTTAAAGTATTCCTGGACCATCAGTGGCCAAACCAGGACCTGACTCACTGTAATGGACTCCCAAGCCTCCCTGCCCTGAGAACCGGAGACAGGGGTTAGCTTGGGGAGGATGGCAGAGCAAGGTTGGGACCCTGGATCTGGGGGAGAAGAGGCAGAGGAAATGATGGGAAATGGGGCTTAGGGGACTTAGGTGACACTTACCAGCAGATGCTGGAAGCCAAAGTGTCCATGCCTCCCAGCCATTTGGGGTAAAGCCTCCAGCTGGCCCCTAATTCAACCCTTATGTAAGGAGCAATCAGCATCATGAGAAACGTGGCAGGGGAAGTTCTCCAAGGCGGGGTGCGTGGTGGGAAGGAATGCAGCTCCACCAGAGAATTCAGTCTCCTGAGAAGCTGCCCTTTGCTTGGGTTGAATTCACTTCCCTGCACTTGAAGTGAGAGATGGAAGCAAACTGCCCCTTCACCTGTTCCCCCACCCCACAACCCTGCCCCAGGTCATGGGCTGTAACTGCCCCTTCATCTGTCCCCAAGGTCATGGGCTGTAACTGCCCCTTCAGCTGTCCCCCAGTTCTTGGGATGTATTCGAGGATGCTGGACAGGGTCAGTTCGCCCTCCCAGCCCCTGCTGGCTTGTGCTGGAGAAGGGAGAGAACAGCTCTGCACATTGAGGAGGAAATGGCAAATGCAGCAGAAAGCGAAGGCCCTGCACTTTCTCCATCCAAGCAGAGAGACGTCCACGCAGAGGCCATGAACTGCAAAAGCCATGAGTTCGCAGTGGTCTCCGACTCTCAATTAAGGAGAAATAAGATTCTTCAGAGACCAAAGCAACTTGAAAGTCACTTTTCCCCAATACCTGTGAAATGTTTTTAAGGAACCATCAAAGGGCACGAGCACTGTGATTCTTGCCATTCGCCATCATGTGGCCCCCAAGGATTAAACTTAGGTCTCCCAGCTCCTTTCCCTCACTCTACTGGGATGGAGAAGAGCCAAGGAGGTGACCTTTCAACAGATCCCTGCTCTGCATCCCACATGGCTTCCGTCTCCATCACGCCCTGGCTCAGAGAACAGCTGACTGGTGGAGAGCAGTCCTTAGTGAGAGCGCTGTGATGGGATAGGCTGGATGTCTCCGATGAGCACTTGGGCAGCACACTCAGGCTGGAAATAAAGATATCTGCACTGAAAATACCAAACCACTTTATAACAGAGATGGCTTCAGATGACCAATAGCCGGCAAGGCAGAGACCTTCCGCAGGGAGGTTCTTTCCAGGTAGGGGGGTGGTTTGCAGGCTTGGGTATGACCCTTCTTGGGTCTCGCTAGAGATGACAAAAAGACAACAGGAAGGTGCCAGGTATACTTCTTCCCTTTAAGAAGACAAAAACAGAATAAATGTTCTTTAAATCCTGTTTCTTTTTTTTCTCCCCCTTGCACCCACGGCATATGGAAGTTTCCAGGCCAGGGATCAGATCCCAGTTATAGTTGCAACCTATGCCAGATCCTTTTATATATATATTTATTTATTTATAAATATATATATGTGTGTATATATATATATATTTTCTCTACTGCACAGCATGGTGACTCAGTTACACTTACATGTATACATTCTTTTTTCTCACGTTACATGTTCCATCATAATTGACTAGACAGAGTTCCCAGTGCTACACAGCAGGATCCCATTGCTAATCCATCCCGAAGGCAGCATTCTGCATCTATTAACCCCAAGCTCCCAGTCCCCCCCACTCCCTCCCCCTCCCCCTTGGCAACCACAAGTCTATTCTCCAAGTCCATGATTTTCTTTTCTGTGGAAAGGTTCCTTTGTGCCATATGTTAGATTCCAGATACAAGTGGTATCATATGGTATTTGTCTTTCTCTTTCTGACTCACTTCACTCAGGATGAGAGTGTCTACTTTAACCCACTGTGCTGGGCTGGGAATCAAACCTGTGTCCTGGTGCTACAGAAACACCACTGATCCTGTTGCACCATGGCGAGAACTCATTTCTCTTTTTAACCGAAGTTTATTTATAATATTACATTAGTCTCAGGTTTACAGCATAGTGGTTCAATATTTTTATAAGTTATACTCAAAATATAGTGGCTGTATTTCCCTGTGCTGTACAATATATCTTTGTTTCTTATTTATTTTATATATACTAGTTTTTACTTTTTTTGTGTGTGTGTTTTTGCTATTTCTTTGGGCCGCTCCCGCGGCATATGGAGGTTCCCAGGCTAGGGGTCGAATCGGAGTTGCAGCTGCCAGCCTATGCCAGAGCCACAGCAACTCGGGGATTTACCCAATAGTAATCACTAGTTTGCTCTCTATATCCGTGAGTTATTTATGTTTTGTCATATAAATTCATTGTGTTTATTTTCTAGATTCCACATGTAAATGATAACAGAGTATTTGTCTTTCTGTCTCTGACTTATTTCACTTAGCATAATACCCTATAGGTCCGTGTACATCGTTGCAAATGGCATCCTTTCATTCTTTTGCATAGCTGAGCAATATTCCAATGTGTGGAGGTGGGTGGGTGTGTCTATAGCACATCTTCTCCATCCATTCCTCTGTCAGTGGACATTTAAGTTGCTTCCGTGTCTTGGCTATTGTGTATAGTGCTGCACTGAAACACTGGGGTGCATGTATCTTTTCAAAGTTTTAGTCTCTTCGCTTTTTTTGAATATCTAGCCAGCAGTGGAATTGCTGGACTCCACGGTAATTTTATTTTTGGTCTTTTGAGAAAGAAATCGTATTTCCTATACCCATGAATAGAAACTCCATTGAAAACGTGCCTGAGTAGGAGAACATGTAGAGGTTTGGGGATGCATGGTGGGGGCGCTATGGGGCTCTCCTGTGTGGCCAGGGAGAGAGTCAATGGATGGATACATCGCCTGTCAAGGGGCAACAGTTAACAAAGCATAAATCCTCTGACCCAGGCTCACATCTTCTGGGAATGCGTGCTGAGAGACACTTTGGAGATGATATGTGTGCAAGATGATTCATTGCAGCTTCACGGTTCATGGCAAACAACTGGAAACGAATCCAGAAGTCCCTCAAGAAAGGACTAGTTCCAAACAACAAATGACTATGCAGCTATAAAAAGGAACAAGGAAGTTCCCTGTGGACTGAAATGGACAAAGTTCCAGGACATTTTGTTAAGTGACTCCAAAAACAAGGTAGAGAATGTTGTGTATAGCATGTTACCTTTTGAGTGATAAAGCAAGGCCGGATAAGTATTGGCTTGTATAAAATGCAGGTATTCTAGAAGTTTACGTAAGAGTCGACGGAGAGGTAAAAGAAGGGCAGGAGGGATAGGGGCTCCTGGGGGCTGCAATATAAGAGAGAAGGACATTTTCACATGTTCCTGTTTCTAAGGAATGTGAATGTGTAGCATGTTGAAAATTTTAAACTAACAAACTCGTCTGTCTTACATGAAAATATCCAATGTGGCCACATCCTTAGAGATAGAAAGCAGGTTAGTGGTTTCCAGGGGCTGGGGAGGGAAAAAATGGATATGACTGTTTAATGGGTACTGGGTCTCCTTTCGGGGTAATGAAAATGTTCTGGAATAAATAAAGATGATGATTGCATGACATTGTGAATGTACGTAATGTCAAGGTAAATTTTATGTTTGTGTCTATTTTACTGCAATAAAAAAAAAAAAAAACCTATCATACATAACAGCTACATTTCCAGTTTCACAGGCTTCATTTGGGGATCATTTTTTTTCCTTCTTTTTTTTTTTTTGAGGGCCACACCTGTGGCATATGGAAGTTCCCAGGCTAGGGGTGGAATCAGAGCCATAGCTGCCGTCCTACACCATAGCCACAGCAATGCCAGATCTAAGCCTGCAGTCTACACCGCAGCTCATGGCAACGCCAGATCCTTGACCCACTAAGCGAGGTCAGGGATGGAACCCATGTCCTCATGGATACTGATTGTGTTCATAACAGGAACTCTTTGGGGATCATTTTTAAATTTGAGAACTATTTCCAGGAGTTCCCATTGTGGCTCAACATAGTCTCTGTGAAGATGTGGGTTTGATCCCTCATCTAGCTCAGTGGGTTAAGGATCCAGCATTACCACAAGCTGTGGTGTAGGTCTCAACTGCAGCTCCGATTGGATCTCTAGGAACTTCCATATGCTGCAGCTGCGGCCATAAAAAGAAAAAAGAAAAAAAAAAAGCTATTTTCAAAGTCCCACTCATTCTGGAAAGCTGGTGTGCAAATATTTGTTTCGGCTCCAGGCACAAAGCTTTTTCATAGGTGCTTGGAAGACACAAGTTCACAAGAACCCCTGTTAACACTAATTCATTGGAGCTAAAAATCCAGAAAGCAAATTGCAACAGTGGGAGAGAGGGAGATCCAAGGGGGCTCATTAACAGGATTCTGAGACTCTGGGCATGGGATAAAGTGCAGCGATGTAAAGTCCATGTGCCTCTGGAGGCCCTAAACCACCAGCTGCAGGGGCTGCTGGGTGAAGGGAAGGAAAATGTGACTTCCCTAGAGTGGAAGAGTGCCTAGGCAACCAGACACACAGACCCATAGACAAGACATCTTTATTTTTAGTGATGCTGCCATCCATGCCATCCATCTGTCAGAGCGCTGAGCAGGTCCAAGTCTGTGTCAGCGTCCCTGGCTCTCCAAAAAGGCTCCTTGTGTGACCAGTGGTTAATTGACTCCTTACCAAGTCTCCAGGCTGGGCAAGTGATTCTGAAGAACTCAACTGACAGCTTAGGAACAGAATGAGCCCACTTGATGGGGATAAGAGAATTGGATCAGGGGCTCCTGAGGTTGCATCTCCATTCACGACCCACCCAAGAAACCTAATTCCTGGATATGATTGATGAGGGAAAGGAGAGGCGGGAGGTGGTTTATAGAGCAGATCTTTCCCACCTGTGTTCTCATTTTTTCCCTCACAGTCAACCTGTGCGAAAGGGAGCCTTTGTGTGTTATTGAATAGACCACCAATACCCTAGGAGTTTAAAAGTGGCTTCCCCAAGTTCCTCTGCCTGTCAAAACTGAATTACCAGAGCTTAGCTTGAAATCCTTACTTCCTTCCATTTCCCTACCTCTTTTTATTCTGTGATATCCTCTACCATCGGAATTTGAGCGGCACGAGGCAGGGGTGAGCGCGATGCAAGTTTCACACCTTGTTGCGGGATGTTGATGGTAACAGCCACTGTGATTTTGTTTGCCCACTTGTAAGATGGAGACAAAAAGAATGCTTGCTTTGTAGTATAATTGTGAGAACGAGGCAAAATAATAATTTAAAAACAGCATGCCTAAACCTCTATGGCATTAATGTTATCTAGTGTTATTTTTAAAAATTACGGTAGTTAGGAGTTCCCGTCATGGCTGTGGTTAATGAACCCTACTAGGATCCATGAGGATGTGGGTTTGATCCCAGGCCTCGCTCTGTGGGTTAAGGATGCGGCGTTGCTGTGAGCTGTGGTGTAGGTCTCAGACCTGGCTTGGATCCCAAGTTGCTATGGCTGTGGCATAGGCCAGTGGCTACAGCTTCTATTAGACCCCTAGCCTGGGAACCTCCATATGCCACGGGTGTAGCCCTAAAAATACAAAAGCAAAAAAAAAAAAAAAAGATTATGGTAGTTATAACTTCAATAAATAAAATCGATGGAGAATGAAGTATCCTGATTAATAAAAAATTATGATAACTAGGTTTATTGTGTAGATCACAAGTGGATAATTATGATTCAAAAATTAAAGAACAAAAAAAATCCAGAAGCTGGATACTCAACTAGATATGTTTTCTGGGACAATCCAGAAGGTCTTTGGGAATCTCGTGGCACCAATTTCATTTGCACGCAGATAGGCAGGTATCTGCAGGTATATAGAGTGATTCAGGTAATAGAAATGGATTACAGAGAATTTACAGTTGCAATTTGAAAATGCCAAGGATTGAAGAAGCCAATCCCACTTCAATCTCCCACTTCATGCTTCGAAGGGAAGACGGGCCTTGATGACCTTATGACTCAACTTTTTATGTCCACTTTCTGTTTCCTGGATTCTCTTCCAAGTTCAAAATCAGCCCAAGGCTCTTTCTGAAAAAAAAAAAAAAAAAAAAAAAAACAGGTCAGCCCAGGAGGCTGCCCCAGAGACAGGGCAGCCTACACAATTGTTTCCCAACCACGTGGGTCACGCCAAATTGCTTGAGGCTTGTACTGTGGTGAAAGCTGAAAATATTTCTCCTTGTCTTCCCTGACTGAAAGTTTCAGAGTCCAACACCGAGCAATGGACCTAAGGCCAACCATCTATTCCTGTCTCAGAGGCCGGCACTTCCAGGGTCCTGAAAAGAATGGAGAAGTTCAGTCTTGTAACTTCCCAGCACGTGTTGTCTCCCCTAACCTGAACAGTCTCTGGTTGTTGTTGCTGTTTTTAGAACTCACCAGACCCAGTTCCACCATCTGCCTGCTAATCCTCTCTCCCCATAGTTATTCGCAATCTCGCCTCTGTTGCCCAAAACATTCCCAAACTTGTATTGCACTTGATGTCTGTATCATTCAAGGATTTCACCACATTCTGCCTTGTATCTCAATAGAAACGTTCCCTTTGTCTATGCCATGTTCCCATGAGACAACTGAAGGAAGGATCTTTGTCTAATGTCTTTCTAATCCACACGGTGCCTAATTTGGGAATGGGTGCTCAAGAATGAACATATAAATGAGTTCCTATCATGGCACAGTGGAAACAATTCTGATTGCACCATGAGGTTTCAGGTTTGATCCCTGGCCTCACTCAGTGGGTTAAGGATCTGGTGTTGCCATGAGCCATGGTGTAGGTTGCAGACGCCACTAGGATCCTGCATTGCTGTGGCTATGGTGTAGGCCGGCAACTGTACCTCCAATTGGTGCCTAATCGGAACTGTTTCCACTGTGCCATGATAGGAACTCATTTATATGTTCATTCTCCTAAACTGAGAACCTCCATATGTCATGGATATGGCCCTTAAAAGGTTTGACTGTAGAATAGTGCTCCTCAAGCTTTAGCAAGCATCACAATTCCCCAGAGGGCTTGTTAAAATATAGACCCCAGAGCCTCCGATTCAGCAGGTCCAGAGTGGGACCCAAAAATGGGTACTCCTGACAAGTTCCAGTAATGCTGGTCTGAGGACGACACTTCACACCTAAAAAGCTCTGCCTTGGATTCATGGTACTCAGCTATTAATCAAGAGGTTTAGATCCTAATCCCATCTCTGCCATAGGTGGCTGAGGGACATAGGGCACGTAATTTAAGCTCTTTGGGATTCCTCAACTGAAATTTCCCTCATATGACTGCTAATGTTACATTTAGCTCTAATGTTATCTGAATACAAAAGTTTTAAAATATCTTTCCTGTGTCATCTACGATGCTGTCATGTTCACAAAATTTTAGGTAATAAAGGCACTACTGGAAACAATCACTGCTTATCAAATCTTGAACCTGTATCTTGGACCCAAGTAATGCTGGATTCTGTTAAAAGGCTTAAATGAGAAGGAAACGAAGACCAGGGAGCACAGAAACTTATGAACCTGACAGGGGTATGAGCAAGCCCCAAAGAAGTCATTCCAGATTCTCTTTTGGAATTAGAGCCTGATCTGAGTTTGATTGCTCTCCATGGGCTCCATAGGCTAGTAAAGGATGCCGGTTTTTCTTAGAAAGTAGGAGTGGCAGGATCCACTGAGCCCAAAGCTGGCTCAAAGGCCAATGTCCCGAGAGAGGATGTCCAGATGTCGTAGCTAACTGGTTCTGTTCTTCCCTGTCTTTAGAATGGATCAAAACTTTCCCAGATAGGTGGTGTCTATTTCACTTTTTGGCATCATAAATTAGGGGGTCTCTCTCAAAAATGGAATTTCTTCCCATGACTGCATATGTGAAGGGGTTGCAGTCCTTGGGTGTATTGGTGCGTGGGGAACTGAGGGGAGAATTGCCCCGATTGGTTTTATATCATCAAGGGGATGGGCACATATGGAATACTGACCTACAGAGACATAGATCAACTGATGAAAAGTCATGTTCCCCATGGCTATGTTCAGGACATGATGACAGAAAAATTAAGAAAATTTGATGTGATCGACACTGATACTTGATACATTTCATACATGCTCTATTTTTCAACTTTGCATCAAGTCAGAATTTCCAGAGTTTCAGCTATTGCCTTCCCTCCAAGCCTACCAGTCTCTGACACTGAACCTCAAACTTTCTTGGGACATTGGCCATTGGAGAGCCTGCCACTCTTGCTTTATAAGTAAAGTCAACATCTTTCAGGTCTGAGGCTCCTGACACACACCTTTTGAAAAGCACATCTTTGCAAAAACCTGGTATCAGTCTCCACCATCAATGAACAAGTTCAAAGTAGGATGGTTGACCTTGGGTCTTCATCATTTTCTTTTAGACACTGTACATCTCTCCTTGGGCTCTTTAAACAGTTTCTCACTTAAAGTAATTTAAAAAGTTAGTAGTTAACTCTTGGGCATATATCTGGACAAAACTATAATTCAAAAGGATACATGCACCACATCTTCACAGCAGCACTATTCACTATGGCCAAGACATGGAAACAACCTAATATCTATTGGCAGATGAATGGATTGAGAAAATGTGGTACATACACACAATGGAATGCTACTAAGCCATAAAAAAGGAAATAATGACATTCACAGCAACATGGATGCTGCTAGAGATGCTTATACTAAGTGAAGATGCTCATACTAAGTCAGAAAGAGAAAGACAAATACCATATGATACCTAGAGAACAGAAACAGACTCTTAGACATAGAGAACAGACATGTGGTTGCCAAAGGGGAGGGGGAGGGGTGGGAATGTCTGTAAGTTTGGGGTTGGTAGGTGCAAACTATTACATTTAGAATGGAAAAGCATGGGGTCCTACTGTATAGCACAGGGAACTCTATCCAATCTCTTGGGATAAACCATGATGGAAGATTATATAAGAAAAAAAATATATTTATATATGTATGACCAGGCACTTTGCTGTACAGCAGAAGTTGGCACAACATTGTAAATCAACTATACCTTAATGAAATAAAAAAATCATTTTTAAGTAACCAGCCAGATAACTATCAACATATTAAACACTTGTGTTGCACCATGCAAGTTTCAAAATGCTTTCCTCTGAACTTTCTCATGTAATCCCAGTTGCTCTGTGATGACTGATTCCTCCAAAGGTCTGTGGTCATGTTAAATGGTGGTTCACAATCTAGATGACAAAATGGGAACATCTGAAAGTGGGAAGGCATAAAGATGGTGGATACTTTGCAAAGCCTTCACGTGCCTCTCAGACTACAGGAGGTGAGTCAGATTGGATGTAGGGGCTTCAGAAGTGACCTGGACCCAGAGGGGCCCTCCTTGCAGGATCCCAGGTCAAGGGGTCTTTTGTGGAGTTTCTTCAGGGACCAAGGACACTTGAAGCAGAGCTAGGCAGTTCACATTAAAAATATTTTGATATAGCTGCCCTTAACACTGTTTTTGAGGCAAAGTCAAAATGGTTTCATTTCCATTTCCTCTTGAAATCTCAAAAGGACAAGTGTGGCACTTACTGGCCTTGGGAAGAAAAAGTGGCTTGTTCAAGGCCCCCCAACCAGTGGAATGACTTGATTCTCATCCCAGCTCCCTGTCTATGAGGCTGCTGTGACTGCAAGGTCTGGCCCAACCACCAGGAAAAAATGTCTTTGTTTTCACTTTGTTTTTCATATTTTTGTGCATTTTCCTACACTTTCTCATCACAGTTATAAGAGCTGGGTATGAAAATTCTTTCCTCAATGAGCAAACCATGATTCAGCAAAATTAAATGGCTTGCCTAAGGCCAGATAGCTCTTTGCCCAGTTAAGTCCAGTTAAAGAGGGCAGAGGGCTAGCAGAGAAAGAAACTATTGATTGAGGATATGCTGATGGGGAGTGAAAAAGGTAGATAGGAGGCTGGTCTTCAAGAAACATCAAGGAGTTCCCACTGAGGCTCAGCAGGTTAAGGCCCTGACATAGTATCTGTGAGGATGTGGGTTTGGTCCCTGGCCTCCCTCGGTGAGTTAAGAATCCAGCATTGCCACAACCAGCAGAGTAGTTTGCTGGTTGGGCTCAGATCTGGCATTGCTGTGGCTGTAGAGTAGGCCTGCAGGTGCAGCTCCAAGTTGCATTTTTAAAAAGGAGGACATAAAGTTCCCGTCGTGGCGCAGTGGTCAATGAATCTGACTAGGAACCATGAGGTTGCAGGTTCGATCCCTGGCCTCGCTCAATGGGTTAAGGATCCGGCGTTGCCGTGAGCTGTGGTGCAGGTCACAGACGCAGCTCGGATCTGACTGCTGTGGTCCTGGCGTAGGCCGGCAGCTACAGCTCCAATTAGACCTCCAGCCTGGGAGCCTCCATATGCTGCGGGAGCAGCTCAAGAAAAGGCAAAATGACAAAAAATAAAAATAAATAAATAAAAAAGGAGAACACGCTGTCCTTGGATAATCTTTCTATTATCTTAAAAGTTCATCAAAAACAGTAAATCCTGGGGCCCACTGCTTGTGGTCATGATTGTCCAAATTAATCCAAAGCTTCTTGCATTTACTCCTGGGGCAACTTACCCTGCCAAAGAAGACCAGCACTGACCAGGGCACTGAGGGTCATCTCTGCAGGGTGACAGCAGTCCCTGTGACAAGATTCTCCTGAAATTGCCTTATTGAGCCCTCTGTTTACTGAATCTCTCCTGGCCTCTGTGTTGCATTTCTGTTTTCTCCTCCACAAAGGATATATTGTTCTCTCCTAACATCCCTCGAGTAAAAACCCCAGGGTTGAGTAACCTTGCTGCTCCCACCCCTTCTAATCCCGCACCCCACTTCCTTGACTCTCATCCCCTTCAACTTCCCTCCCATGTCGTCCCTTAGGAAGATGTGCATTGGAAATCCACCTCTGTGTGACCTTGCCAGGCACACGGGACCGACGGTGGCCCCAAAGTCCTCAGACTGAAGAGGGGGAGGGCAATGCAGGGGAGTTAGGTATTGCCTTCCTCCTGACAGTACTTGTTCCACAAAACTGAGCTTCAGGCATTAACCATTAGCCAGGCTCTGGGCTCTAGATCCAAACTTCCTTTTTTAGTTAGCGTGTGAGAAGGCCAGGACCAGCCAGCCTCCCACGGAGCAAACTTGGGTATCAAAGCACTTCCTGTGGGAGTTCCCTTCATGGCTCAGGGGAAACAAACCCCTCTAGTATCCAAGAGGACTATGGGTTCAATTCCTAGCCTCACTCAGTGGGTTAAGGATCCAGCGTTGCCATAAAACTATGGTGTAGGTCACAGATGCAGCTGGGATCCCGCATGACTGTGGCTGTGGCTGCGGCTGTGGCTGCGGCTGTGGCTGTGTTGTAGGCTGGCAGCTATAGCTCCAATTTGACCCCGAACCTGGGAACTTCTACGTGCCATGGGTTCGGCCCTAAAAAGACAAATAGAAAAAAATCACTTCCTGTGATCCTGGGGTACCAAATCTCTACTGTCAGTCACCCCAAAACAACCAGGCAAACACCACAGGGCTTCTGCGGCAGTCTTCCAGGTGCTAAAGACCCCTGCCTTGGTGTGTGAAGCTGGTGGCCCTGCAAGGTCACACTTCAAAGGTGACCTGTGAGTGCCATTGTATTTCAAAGACATCTCCTCTTTAAAAGTGGAAATGGATCTTCAGCCTTCTCAGAAATCCCAAGTAGAAAGTCTTTTATAGAAAAGTAGCAGCATTAAAACCGAGGGTAACTTTGATAGGTGATCTAACCTATTCTCCACTGCCAGACAGTGGGCCACCCTAAGATGCTTCTGCAAGAGGAGACACTTCTTTGCCAAGATCTACCTGGGGGCATTTCCCGTTGTGGTTCATTGGAAATGAATCTGACTAGTGTCCATGTGGACACAGGTTAGATGCCTGTCCTCGCTCAGTGGGTTAAGGATCTGGCATTGCCGTGAGCTGCTGGTGTAAGTTACAGACACAACTCGGATCTGGCATTGCTGTGGCTGTGGTGTCGGCCAGTGGCGACAGCTCCAATTGGACCCCTAGCCTGGGAACCTCCATATGCCAGGGTTGTGGCCCTAAAAAGACAAAAAGACAAAAAAAAATAGATCCACCTTGGGGAGATGTTACACCCCCTCCACTGCAGCCACCCCCATTTCTAGGGATTACTACTTTCCAGAAGCCTTTTCCAGAGTGAAGCAAATCCCTTCCACGCTCAGGGAGCGTTTGCGGGGTCTGGTCCTGGACACAAGGCGGGAACCAGCTCCTCCCTTCAGACCACATTCTCAGGGAAGCCTAGAGATCTCAGACAATGTGCTTATTAATAAAGATAGAAATCATTTCATCTGTGAAGGCATCTTGTGGTTGAAACTGTACATTCATTTCTTTCCAAGGAAACTGCTTTTATCTCACTCAACATAAGTGAATCAGAGAGCTGCTGAGAACAAAATCAGCATGCCTTGATTGTATTTCTCTTTCTCCCCCAAACAAAATTGTTTTATTTCCATGAAAACACCGGAATAAGAATACTTTTTTGAAAAGAAGCTTTTAGTGTTTTCCCTTTTTTGAAGTGTGACATCACGTCTTTAACACGGCTCCCCGGGGCAAACAACAAACAAATCCACACTTAGGAGCCGTCACCCTCCAGCTCTTCCCAGGGTGAGACAGTCATGACTGATTTGGAGGTGGCCTCTTGGAAAAGTTGGAGAGCTGTGTCCTAGCTACACAGGCTACCTGACGCTGGAAGGCTGTAGAGAATCAGAGCAGCTTACTGCTAAAAGCACCTGGAGATTACAGAGGCCAAATTCCTCTCCATGCAATAAGCCTGTGGCCTGAGGACCAGGTTCCTGCCACTTGAGCTCTGGCAGTGACCTTCCATTGGGCAAGGAGGGCTCCCTTGATAATTGTGGGCACCCAGGCCTAGAATTACCCCTTTTTAAAAAATATTTTATTTATTTTTATTTTTTGGTCTTTTTAGGGCTACCCCAGAGGCATATGGAGATTCCCAGACTAGGGGTCCAACTGGAACTGCCACCACTGGTGAATGCCAAAGCCACAACAATGCCAGATCCAAGCCAAGCCTGCAACCTACACTACAGCTCACGGCAACGCTGGATCCTTAACCCACTGACCAGGGCCAGGGGTGGAACCCCAGTCCTCATGGATACAAGTCGGGTTCATTACCGCTGAGCCACAGCAGGATCTCCCCAGTGTTTACCCGTTTGGCCTGTACGCCCCACCTCAGCATTTCAATTTTGACAAAAACTTCATGTTCCCATGGTTTCAAGTCCATAGGCCTATGAAGTGTCTTACCAGGCCTTCTAAGAGCCAGAAAGCAAATCCATTTCCCCCACAACACCTGCCATTTGAAACCTGCCTGTCTTGGATGGACAAAGCAGAAGTATCCCTGAGACAAGCAGACAATAAAACCTGCATCAAGATGTGAAACCTGGAGTTCTTGTCATGGCTCAGCGGGTTAAAAACCCAACTAGTTACGCAATGGAATATTACTCTGCCATTAAAAGGAAAGAAATAATGGCATTTGCAGCAACATGGATGGACCTGGAAATTATCATGCTGAGTGAAGTCGGTCAGACAGTGAGGCACCAACATCAAATGCTATCACTTACATGTGGAATCTAAAAAAAGGACATAATGAACTTCTTTGCAGAACAGAGACTGACTCATAGACTTTGACAAACTTATGGTTTCCAAATGAGATAGGTTGGGGGGATGGGGGATGCCCTGGGGGTTTGGGATGGGAATGCTATGAAATCTGGTTTGTGATGATCATTGTACCACTATAAATGTAATAAAATTCATCAAGTAATAAAATAAAATCAAATGAAATTTTTGTTGGCAAAAAATACATAAATAATAAAAAATAAAAATCCAACTAGTATCCATGAAGATACATCTTGGATCCCTGGCCTCACTCAGTTAGGATTAGGACCCTGCATTTCTGTGAGCTGTGGTGTAGGTTGCAGACATGGCTCGGATCCCCAGTTGCTGTGGCTGTGGTGTAGGTCAGCAGCTGCAGCTCCGATTGGACCCCTAGCCTGGGAACCTCCATATGCCTTGGGGGCAGCCCTCAAAAGACAATAAAATCCGTGAAACCGTCTAGCAGGTGCTGACAAATGATGCAGAGTGAAACTCAAAGAGAATAGAGAAGAAATGGTATCTTTAGTTTCATTTTTTCAAACTCCATGTACCTTCTCTTAGACTTTGCTTCTTTCTAAAGAGAGCTTTTCCTGCTACAGGAGGAATGGTGGCCCTTCCCCCCCCCCCACCCTTCTCATTTTTAATCTTTATAACTGGCTTTTGGGCTGAAGGCAGGAAAGGCCAAGGCGGGGATCTCTCTGCCTTGTCTGTGGGACTCTTGGCCACCTGTGCAACCTGGAGAAAACCATAACAAAGTGCTGTATTAACCAACAGCAAAAGAATCCTTCTTCTGCTCCACCCTGCCTCCCCACCCTTTGGCAAAAGCCTCAGTAAACAGGTACATTTGATGCCAGGACTGAAGGTCAACAAACTCCTGCTTTGTCAGAGGAACCTGGGAATCAAGTCAGAGGACTTCACGGAAATGCCATGCCTTCTTGCTTGCTGGGTGTTTGAGCCTCACCATGAGAAGTAAAAGCGTCTCAGAGCGGCTTGCCAAGAACATGGGCAAGAGACGCTTAAATGCTATGGTGTGGCAACATCATCTCAGCCCATCGCAACTCATGAGTTTTGCATGGCAAGGCGGGCTTCCTTTGAAATGGCCATTACTGATCCTCAGACTCATCCAGGACAGAAGACTCTAAGGATGAATCCCAAGATCCCCAGACCTTAGTGTCTACACCCCGTATGACCCCCTACCCTCTGGGGTGGGGCAGGATCTGTAGTATGATGAAATAGCACTCTTGCAATTGGATTACAATATACGCAAATGTGAAGGGGTTTTGCATATGTCATTAGAGTCCTTGGTCAGTTGGCTTTAATTAGGAACATTATCCTGGGTGGGCCTGACTTCATCAGTTGACTTTAAAATAATCCCAAAGGAGAGTATGCTAGGTGGGCCTGACTTCATCAGTTGACTTGAATCCCCAAAGAGGGTATGTTGGGTGGGTCTGACCTAATCAGAGGACCCACTTAAAAGAGGGACTGGAGGTGAGAGATGGAAGAAGTCAGAGACATCTAAAGCAACACAGATATTCCTTTGCAGACCTAGAAGAAGAAAACTGGCACCTTAAGGAGATGGTCGCGTGGATAAAGGCCTCAGTCTTAACAATCACTAGGAACTGGAATCTGCTAACAACTGGTGAGCACAGACATGAACCGTGAGCCTCAGAGGAGAGTCACCGCCCCTGCTGACACTTTGATTTCAGCTAGTGAGACCCTGAGCAAAGAACCCAGCTACTCTGTGCCTGGACTCCTGACCATGGAACCAGTGAGATGATAAATGCATGTTGTGTTAAACCCCAAAGATTGTGGTAGTTTGTTAGGCAGAAAATTAATACAGCTGGCACTCTGTATCCGTGGCATCTATCCGTGGTTGGTTGAATCCACAGAAGGGGGACTCTTAGATACACGAAGCCAACTCTACAATGCCTTTTAATTTTATTGTTTTATATTTATTTTATTTTATAGGCCACTCCTGTGGCATATGGAAATTCCCAAGCTAGGGGTCAAATCAGAGTTACCACTGCTGGCCTACGCCACAACCTCAGCAATGTGGGATCCAAGCCGCGACTGCAACCTACACCGCAGCTTTCAGCCAGCCATTCAGGATCCTAATCCCGCTGAGCGAGGCCAGGGATCAAACCCACATCCTCACGGATACTAGTCGAATTCTTAACCCATGGAGCCACAACCAGAACACCTACAATGCCATTTTATATAAGGGACTTGAACATCCTGGATTTTGGTATCTGTGGGGTCCTAGAAACTGCCCCTCCCACGGATACCAAGGGGTGACTATACCTCACCCTAGGAATTGCAGAGAGAAAGTGTGCCCGCATTTTCATCATTTCTCCATACCCATGTTTTCTGTCCTCACTTTCCCCGTCAAGGTGAATGTTCAAAGACAGGGCTTGTTTTACACACAGGCAAAGCCGACTGCCACGTGGATGGGGCTGGAGGGTCCTGGGGAAGCTCCTAAGATCTCTACACACCCTGACGTTTGCGTTCCTGAAGGTCTGGTTGACCTTATTAAATGCGTTCTGTGAAAAGGTAGCTCGTTCAATCCATGGTGGGTCTTCCTTCATGGTACGGGGTCAGGTGATTAGATATTACTAATCCAGTCAAACTGTATCAAAATCCTAAATTGGGGGAATGCCTCCCCCAGAATGCCAAAGGTCCAGCAAAAATCCCTAAAGCAGGTAGCAAAAGGGATCTGAATTCAAAAACCCGGACCTGGGCCAAAGGCTGTGGGGAGCATGATGCTGGTCTATGCCCGGGGAGTACTTAACTGCCTCACTGGCTGAGGGTTTACAACTTAATAATTGGAAAAGACGTGGAAGTTTTTGTTTGTTTGTTTTGTTTTTATGGCCATACCCGTGGCATACGGAATTTCTTGGGCCAGGGATTGAATTCGAGCCGTGGTTGTGACCTAAGCCACAGCTGCAGCAACGCCAGATCCTTTACCTGCTGCACCGGGCCAGAGATTGAACTCGCACCTCCATAGCAACCCGAGCTGCTGCCATCAGATTCTTAACCCACTTTGCCACAGCAGGAACTCAACATGGAAGATTATATCATCCAATCCCTGCTTTTGACAGATGAGGGAACAGAAGTTAAATGTCTTTCCCAAGGCCCCCCATTCAGAATCAGCAGGGCCAAGACCAAATCTCAGGGTTTTCCACAATTTCCTGGAGTTCCCCTTGTGGTTCAGCCATTGACGCACCCAACTAGCGTCCATGAGGACGTGGGTTCCTTCCCTGGCCCCACTCAGTGGGTTAAGGATCCAGCATTGCCATGAGCTGTGGTGTAGGTTGCAGACATGTCTTGGATCTGGCGTTGCTGTGACTGTGGCATAGGCCGGCAGCTACAGCTCTGATTGGACTCCTAGCCAGAGAACCTCCATATACTGCAGGTGCAGCCCTAAAAAGAAACAAACAAACCTTGCTATCGTTCCTCTAGCACAAAATGACCCCAGTGTTGGAGTTCCTCTGGTGGCCAGCAGCTGTAGCTCCGATTTGACCCCTAGCCTGGCAACTTCCATGTGCATGGGTATGGCCTTAAAAAGATTAAAAAAAAAAAAAAATGACCGCAGGGTTGCCTGTGGGTTAAATCACCAATTCTGTCGAATAGACCCTCGTCAGTAGGCCCCTGGTTGTTCTTGCTCTGCTGGAAACATGACCCCAACTCTCCCGCCTCTTCTTAGCTGTGCCATCAGCTCTGGAGTCGCTTATGCTAAGCGATGACACAGTGACTCACTCATTCCGAGATCCAAACCTCACCGACTAGATAAGCTTCCTGTGGCTGCAGTCAGCAAGTACCACACAGGGGGTGGCTTAAAAAACAGATGGAAATTTACTCTCTGACTGTTCCGGAGGCCAGAGGTCTGAAGTCAAGTTGTTGGCAGAACCATGCTCCCTCTGAAGGGTCTAGGGGAGCTGCCCTCTTGCCTCTTCCCACTGCTGGTGGTTGCTAGCAAGCTTTGGCATCCCTTGGCTTGTTGCCACGTCCTGGTCTCCTCCTCCATCTTCACAAGGCCTCTTCCCTCTGTGTGTGTATGTGTGTGTGTGTGTGTGTGTGTGTGTCTGCATCTTCTCCTCTTCTGATAAAGACACTGGTCACGCTGCATTTAGGGCCCATCCTAATCCAATATGACCTCATCTTCATTTAAATGTTTACACCTGCAAAAACCTATTGCCAAATAAGGTCACATTCTGAGACTCTGAGTGGACTTGAGGGTTTTTTTTTGGGGGGGGGGGGTTGGTTTGCTTATTTGTTTGATGTGTTGGGGGGACACACTATTCAAGCCAGTACGCTGGTTTCGTTTTGGTTTTGGTTTTGGTTTTAGGGCAGCGCCTGTAGCACATGGAAGTTCCGAGGCCAGGGGTTGAAACTTACGCCACTGCCACAGCCACAGCAATGCCAGATCCAAGCTGCATCTGCGGTCTACACCACAGCTTGTGGCAGTGCGGGATCCTTAACCAATTGAGGGAGGCCAGGGTCAAACACACATCCTCATGGATGCTAGTCAGGTTCTTAACGCCCTGAGCCACAACAGGAACTCCTCAGGGCACTGGTTTCATAGGGCCCACTCAACCAACTGCTCTGAGTGTATGCACAACCTCCTCTGCTCCCCAGCAGGGTCCTCGGGCTCCTTAATCAATAGAAATTGATAAGAGGCCAGACAGGAGTTCCCCTTGTGGTGCAGCAGTAACAAACCTGACTAGTATCCATGAGGATGTGGGTTCGATCCCAGGCCTCGCTCAGTGGGTTGAGGATCCGGTGTTGGTGAGGGGTCAAGACGGTGGAGGAGTAAGACTTTGCACTCATCTTCTCCCACAAACACATCAAAAAAAAAAAAAAATCTGCATGTGGAATGATTCTCACAGAATGTCTGTTGAATGCTGACAGAAGAACTTAAACCCACCAACAGGGCAAGAAACCCTCCACATAACTGGGTAGAACAAAAGGGATAAAAAAAGAGACAGAGGATCCGGCGTGGCTGTGAGCTATGGCACAGATCACAGACATGGTTCAGATCTTGCATTGCTGTGGCTGTGATATAGGCTGGCAGCTGCAGCTCCAATTCGACCCCTAGCCTGGGAACCTCCATATGCCTTTTTTAGGTGTGGCCCTAAAAAAGCAAAAAGCAAAAAAAAAAAAAAGAGGCCAGACAAGAAATTCAGGTGAGGCTTTATCGGAAATTGTCCTGCAGTACAAGGGAGTGAAAACAAGGAAAAATCCCACTACTTGCTCCATGAGAGGGGGTGGCAAGGTGACCCCTTAAATGGAGTGGGGCTGGGGGACAGGTACTGGGCCTGGGTCGGATGGGAGGAGTGGCTTGGAGGGTCTGCCCCCACCCCGGTGGTGCTATGTGCAGATATCATGCCCAGTAACTTGCTTTTGCTTCTGATTCCTCCAAGGTGGCATTTGAGACGTTGGTCTTTTTGTATCTTGTTCAGAATTTGCCCCAACTGTGTAGGCATGCAGTTAGTTTTAGTCCCTTATAGTTCCATTTTTTTTTTTTTTTTGCTCCAGGAACCATTTGTCCAGGTGTATGCACAGCAGTGAAGGGTCCCAGCTTCCAGCCTGTCACCTCCCCCACTTCTCTCCCTCCCCTGCCCCCACCAGGATTTGTATAACCCAGAATCCAGAAGTTAGAGGGTTAATGCCAGCAATTATTTTATTTTATTTTATATTTTATTTTATTTTCTGGAGAACTCAAATTTTTTGAATACCTGTTGTGATACAAGGTGGAATTTCCAAATTCCAAATAAATAAATTTCACTTTTTGAACATTTGCTCTGTTACTTTTTAGCACCAACAGGCTTGGTAATAGCCTGATGTTGACAACAAGTTGACAGCCTTCCCCCATGGTTCTTCGATCTGCTTAAAAACAAGCCCTTTGCTGCTTCTGTCCTGCTCTCAGGGGATGGCCTCCTGCCCTCCTTTCTGTGCAATCTGGACGAACCGACTGGTGATAACAAGAGATTTTAGAGAGTATCTAGCCAATGACTTTTAACCCCAGCTGCATAGGAGAACCACTGGAGGAGATTTTAAAAACACCAGTGTTCAGGCCCACACCCAGAGATTCCGATTCAGTGGATCTGGGGTATGGCTTGTGCCCTGGTAGTTATGAAGGCTACTCAGATGATTCTAAAATGCATTCAAGGAGTTCCCATTGTGGCGCAGTGGTTAATGAATCCAACTAGGAACCATGAGGTTGCAGGTTCGATCCCTGGCCTTGCTCAGTGGGTTAAGGATCCAGCATTGCCGTGAGCTGTGGTGTAGGTTGCAGACGCAGCTCAGATCCCACGTTGCTGTGGCTGTGGCGTAGGCCTGCGGCTACAGCTCCTATTGGACCCCTAGCCTGGGAACCTCCATATGCCGCGGGAGTGGCCCAAGAAAAGACAAAAAAAAAGACAAAAAAATAAAAAAATAAATAAAATGCAGTCAGGGTCAAAACCCACCAGTGTAGCCCACCCCTCCATTTTCAAATAAAAGACTCAAGACAGACAAAGCTTTAGCCACCACCCTGCCTCCATTTGCTGCCACCTCCAGGTCTGTAAGCTGCCGATTCTCTGACTGCAATGTCCGGCCTTCTCTAGATGATACAAGCCCCCCAGAGTTGACAGAATAGAGTCCACTGGTGGGAGTTCCCATTGTGGCTCAGCAGAAACGAATCTGACTAGCATCACGAGGATGAAGGTTCGATCCCTGGCCTCTCTCCATGGGTTAAGGATCTGGCGTTGCCATGAGCTGTGGTATAGGTAGTAGACATGGCTCAGATCTGACATTGCTGTAGCTGTGGTGAAGGCCAGTGGCTAAAGCTCAGGTTTGGCTCCTAGGTCTGGGAACCTCCACATGCCTCAGGACAGCAAAAAGACCAAAAAAAAAAAAAAAGTTTAACAATCTGGGAGTTCCCTGGTGGTGCAGCAGGTTAAGGATCCAGCTTTGTCCCTGCTGTGGCTCATGTTGCTGCTGTGGTTCGGTTCGATCCCTTGTCTGAATTTCTTCAAGCCCCAGGTGTGGCCAAAAAAAAAGTTTAACAGTTCTGATGGAGGCAAGACACACCCTGCCACCCCCTCTCCCTTAGAATTCTAGGCCCCTCCCTAATCCCTTCCTCTTTCCTCTTGGCTCCAATCTTGGGAGAAACCAAGATTATGAGGAAAGAGAACACCATGGCACCTTAGCCTTGTCACAGACTTTAAACTCTAGAGGCTAAGAAGGAGTTTAGGTTGGTAGACACAAACTATTCCATTCAGAATGGACAAGCAATGAGGTCCCGCTGCACAGCACAGGGGACTAGATCTAGTCTCTTGGGATGGAACGTGATGAAAGGTAGTATGAGAAAAAGCATGTATATAGATATATGACTGGGTCACTTTGCTGTACAGCAGACATTGGCACAACATTGTAAATCAACTATATTCTAATAAAAAAACAATCTGTGTTTTTCTTTTACTTTGAGTGCAGTGCCTGCTCTTGGGCAATCATGGGCAAGTGTTTCAGGAGACTCCTACATACCGTTCAAACACTTTGGTACAGGATATGACCAGCAGGGGCCAGGCTGGAGGATGCTGCCCAGAGCTCACAGGCAGATCTGGGCCTCTGGCCTTTCTGCAGTCACACACCTCAACACTGGGCAATTAGTAGCTGTGGCTATACTCCGTTTTTGGATCAATTCCATGGGCTTCCTGAAAGGCCCATGGGCACCAGACAGTGCTTACATACCTGCGGGGAATATGCCACAGTCAACCTCCACCTTGGCTAAGGACTCCCCCCACCCCTTTTTTCTTTAAGTCCCTCTTCCTGGAACATCCACTCCATTTTTATTTTATTTTTTTTCCCCCCTGAGCAGAAAGATGCAGGTCTGCTTTTTGTGGGACTGTGAGGCAGCTGCCTTCCAGTTTGATGGGCCCCGGTCTCCTTCACCAGGAAACACATTCAAGAAGCCAGTCCTTCTGGGTGTGACAGAGAGCCAGCAAAGAGGTGGGCTTGGTGGCGCACCAACCTGAGCTCTGGAGCGTAGAGATACACTCAGACGAGTCACAAACTATCCATCACTTTTTTCTTCTTCTTGGGCAGCAAAATAGCTGAGCCCTAGATTGGACAGCAGTCTGAGGGCCATGGCGCCCAGACTGCCTGGTTGCTTTCTAATACATTTCTGCTGTGAGATCAAATGCACGGGATGGGTCCATTGCTTGGCCACTGACCCAGGAACAATTGAGTAGGTTGTCGGGGCTCCTGAGCCAGGAGGTGGACCAGCGTGAGCCTAGAGGTGACTCCCATGCACAGCAAGAACCCTGGGGTGGAGGTGAGGGCAGGCGAGGGACAAAGAGGAGGTCTGAGAGATGCAGCCATGGGATGGAGGCTGGAGACTGCCTCCTTCCACCAGCTACCTGGCCACCTGCACAGGTGTCCTCACACTTCTTCCAGGTCCAGGGCCACGAGGACAGGTGTGCTGGCCCCAGGAGCCAAGCCTTGTGAGAAGTTGAGTGGGAATCCCAGCTGTGTGACTGTGTGGGGAGGCTGTATGTATGACTGTGTATGTGTGAGTCTGTGTAGATTTGTGTGTGTATGTGCAACTGTTTATGTGTGACTGTGGGGGTATGTGTGACTGTGTGTGTGACTGTATAACTGTGTGTATGTGACTGCGACTCTGCGTGTCTCTGCATGTATGTGTGTAACCATGTGTATGTATACATATGACTGTGTGTATGTGTGTGATTGTGTTTATGTGACTCTGTGTGTATGTGTAACTGTGTGTATGTGTGACTCTGTGTGTGTAAGACCGTGTGCATGTACGTGTGACTGTGTGGGTATGTGTGACTGTGCACACGTGAGACTGTGTGTATAACTGCGTGTGTCTGTGTATGCATGTGAATGTGCCCGTATGTCATGCATGCGTTTGTGCCTGGCTGTCTGTCTGCTGGGCAGGAGGGTTGGCCATACATCCAGTTCCTGGGGACAGTCCGGTAGGTCACAGCCGGCCTGCTGAGACCTTGGTCTCCAAGTCCTCTCCTGGGCTAAGTCTACGCTTCCATGCCTGTTTGCTGGACTGTGTCCAACAAGTACAGCTTTGTGATACTCACATTATCCACCTTCTTTTGGAGATTTTATGTTGCGAAGTAAAGCTAATATTTTTTCCTAATTGTCAGGCCTCTCGGGCATCTACAAGCAAGAACGACAGAATGCCCTCACCCCCAGAACCTTCCCACAATCAGCCTCAAAGGAGGGCTTGTCCGTATTTGCATTCTGCATGGTTTGGAAGAACAAATGCATTTTGTTTCACACAAAAAACCACACCTAATAAAGACTTTAAACCAGCTGAACAGCCCTGAATACTTCTCACCTTCCCACATCTGAAGAGCTTTTTAGGAGCCTGTTGGGGGGGCAGGGCCTCTGGGAGGGGAAGGCTGCCTGGGACCAGCCCACTTCCTACGAATTCATTTAAAAGTAGGACAGTCAGCCGGATCTCCGTTTCAGCCACCTGGACAGGGACAGGTCACTTGCCCTCAGTGTTTTTTCAGACCACTTTAAGGCTCCATTAAAATATCTCTGTGGGTTACAATTCAAGTACAGATAATCTCTCTCTCTTTTTTTTTTTTTCTTTTTTGTCTTTTTGCCATTTCTAGGGCCGCTCCCGTGGCATATGGAGGTTCGCAGGGTAGGGGTCGAATCGGAGTGGTAGCCGCTGGCCTACACCACGGCCACAGCAACGTGGGATCCAAACTGCATCTGCGACCTACACCATAGCTCACGGCAACGCCGGATCCTTACCCCACTGAGCAAGGCCAGGGATCGAACCTGCAACCTCATGGTTCCTAGTTGGATTCGTTACCCACTGTGCCACGATGGGAAATCCCCAGATAATCTCTAATTCAACTACTAATCAGCTCTGGTTCAGAGTTGCTTTCACCATTTTAAAGGAAGCCAAGGAGTTCCTGTCTTGGTGCCTCGGAAACGAATCTGACTAGGAACCATGAGGTTGGGCGTTTGATTCCTGGCCTCGCTCAGTGGGTTAAGGATCTGGCGTTGCCATGAGCTGTGGTGTAGTTCGCAGGTTCAGCTCGGATCCCAAGTTGCTATAGTTGTGGTATAGGCTGGCAACTGTAGCTCTGATTTGACCCCTAGCCTGGGAACCTCTATATTCTGCCAGTGCAGCCCTAAAAACAAACAAACAAAAAAAGCAAAGTAAAGGAAGCCCATTTTCATTCATTTTATTTCTATCAATCTCAGCGGAGTCCCCTTCTAAAGTTCCTGTAAGTATTAACTCCTGTCCCAGCCTACCTTTTTAAAAGAGAATTCTAACGTAGGAATAACCCTAGGATGATGTGGGTCAGGGTCACTTTACTGGTGTGTGGCCTGGGGCACATCACGTCCTGTGATTTACTCCCCAGCTTTTCCCATCAGGCAGGGGAGCAGGCGAAATGATCCACACACACACAAAAATCTAAGTGGGGAAGGAGAATTTAAAAAAGAAAGAAAGAAATATTAAAGCTATTGGTTTCACAGAAACACTTTTATAATTTGTTTCATTTTGAAGGCACACAGAGTTTATGCAGATCACTTTAACAAAATACAAAGTTCGGCTAGTAACATCCTGTAGTCCATTCATGTACCAAGTTAAAGTGTAACATTATAAAACTTAAAGATCTGACGCCTAGGAGTTCCTATTGTGGCACAGTGGAAACAAACCCGGAAACAAATCCGACTAGGAGCCATGAGGATGCAGGTTCAATCCCTGGCCTTGCTCAGTGGGTTAAGGATCTGGCATTGCCGTGAGCTATGGTGTAGGTCGCAGACATGGCTTGGATCTGATGTTTCTGTGGCTGTGGTGTAGGCTGGTGGCTGCAGCTCTGACTGGACCCCTAGCCTGGGAGCCTCCATATGCCACGGGATCAGCCCTAAAAAGCAAAACCAAAAATCTGACTCCTAAACTGATATGAAACAGGAATAACGATGAAGCTAAAAACATGTGGCTAATAAACAAGGGAATGGCTGGAGTCAGTGACGGCTTCCAGGTAAAACCCCAGCATCCGGTAAGAGGGGAGCGAAGGTGGCCGAAGCCTTTGTTTCTCTTACTTGACTTTTTTCCCTGAATCCCGGAACAGTTACTGTGAATGCATTTTGCTTTCTTTCAAATGAATGATGGAGTGAGCAGGTGTATACTTTTTTTCCCTAACAAGCCTGTCACATCAACTACAAGCTGAAACCAACAGGAAGGTTTTCCGTAAGGTGTGGGCAAATGTCAAAGGGCCACGGCCTGGTATATAATACTCTTGATGTGGATCGAAACAGCCTGCCATTCTGTCCTCCATGCCTTGAGCAGGAGCCCAGCATCAGCCCACACGTAGCTGCTGATGAGAGCTGGCTCCAAGGACGGTGGAGGAGCAGCCACAGATGAACCAGAACGCTCTTTTGACTCAATAGTTTCCATTTCCTCCCCAGGTTGACTCTTTACCAGAACTGCCCAAGAGGAGTCATGGTGGATTTCATCTCCCTGGATTTTCCCTGCCTCACCTCGCTGTGACACTAGACAGCGCAGAGAAGTGACAGGACCTGGGCTAGTCCCACACCCTAGTTCCACAGCCCATCATGGCAGAAGAGGGGCAGTGCAGGGTCTCAGAACGGCCATCAGGGGGAATCAAAGTGAGCTGGATTCACATTCAACACAGGACAGGGAAATTCTCCAACATATAGCTCGTGTTAGGAGTGCCCCCCCGCCCCGCCAGAGGCATGGTCTCTGGGAGAGGGGAGGGAGCGAGAGAAAGCCCCCAAAGGGAGCCAGAAGGAGGGACACAGACAAGCAACCCCTGTGCCCTCCCTGAAACCAGGGGTAGTGGCATCATGGAAGCAGGAGCAAGATGAGGTGAGGTCCCTCCGTGGCTGCTGGTCCCCACTGGTCCCTGCAGGTCTGTGGTCTCTAAAATTCTCCACCCCTGTGAATCTTGGCCACAAGCACCCTCTCCAGCTTGGTGGTGCCAAATCTCTTTGTTTTAGGTCCTCCAGGGCTGACCATCGAGGCATTACCAAGGGATCCCCTCACCATTTCCTTAACATAAAGTCCCAACACCACAAGGATATGAAATTGTGTGCACTGTAGGAGTTCCTGTCATGGCCCAGAGGTGACAAACCCAAGTATTATCCATGAGGATCTGGGTGTGATCCCTGGCTTTGCTCAGGGGGTTAAGGATCCGGTGGTATATGTCGCAGATGCGGCTCCTATCTGGCATTGCTGTGGCTGTGGTGTAGGTTGCAGACTCGGCTCGGATCCCGTGTTGCTGTGGCTGTGGTGTGCTGGCTCCTCTTTGACCCCTAGCCTGAGAACTTCCATATGAAGCAACGTGGCCTTAAAAAGACCAGAAAGAAATAAAGAAAGAAAGAATGAGAGAATGAGAGAATGAGAGAAAGAAAGAAAGAAAGAAAGAAAGAAAGAAAGAAAGAAAGAAAGAAAGAAAGAAAGAAAGAAAGAAAGAAAAGGAAGGAAGGAAGGAAGGAAGGAAGAGAGGAGAGAGGAAGAAAGAGAGGAGAGAGGAAGAAAGAAAGAAAGAAAGAAAGGGAGAGAGGAAGAAAGGGAGAAATTGTGTGTGTGAGAGAGAGCGCGCGCGAGAGAAACAGAGAGACAGAGACAGAGAGAGTCCAAAGATTTTGGAGGATGTTCACCAATAAGTTATCAGTAGTTAACCTAAGTGTAGCGAAATTTTTGGTGCTTTTTTTTTTCCTTTCTCCTTTATACCTTCTGACATTGTTTTAAATTCTTACAACAAGCATGTATCATTTTGTAATGATGAAAAACAGTATTTTCATTCTGGAAATAAAAAATGAAACTACTGTGTTAGAGCAGAAAAAGCCTGTCCATGATGATGAAAACTATCAGAGACACATTTTTTAAAAAATAAAGGAGGAACTGAACCCAAACCTTATTGGCTTTGAAACTTCAAATGCAAAACACATGCCCTAAATACCATGGATCGCAAGCTCTGAAAATGTCAAAGACACACACGAACATCAGCCAGACGAATGGTGCGCGTAAAAAGTGATGCTGCTATTATTCAGCTACACAAGTGAGTTGACAAACTACAAGGCTGTGTATCACGGAGGGTTGCATGACATGCACATGGTTAAAATACGGGTGTTCTTTTGCAGAGCATGGCTATCGGGAGGGAAACGCAAAGGGCACACTCTTCTCAGAGTCTAGCTCGCACAACTGAGAAATTAAACACCCCGGCTTCACTTCATTCTTTTGGCAACATCTGAATACGCGTGTTCAATCTCCTGATCGGCTGGACATGTGTTTGTGAACTCATCCCTGGCATACGCGTTGTTCAAGTACCTCCAGATGCCAGTCATCTCAGAAGGAAATTCAAAATCTCTGTATCTCTTGGCCACGATCTGAAAATGAAGAGGAAATAGTCAGAAAGGGAAAACCCACTAACGTAGGCAATGAGGTCAGACAATCCATTCTTTGAGCTGTGTAATATATCCTCTTTCTCTTTTCGCCCTACAGCCGTGCAGGCTGCCCCCAGTTGTGACTTGAGTTTGCAAGGGGCACCCTGTTCTAGGACTCAGAACAGTGGCCCTACACAATTTATCACGGGCCATCCTCGCCATCCAAACACATGAATTTGCTCTGCACGCTGGCGGGTTTCTCTTTGTGTTTCAGGGAGTTTTCTCTTCCTGGGTTCTGCTGCTGTGTTATTGTTGCCTAAAAATCCATGGCAGATTTTTTTCTTTTTTTTTTTTTTTTTGCTGTCTCTCGGCAGCATGCGGAGTTCCGAGAATCAGATGTAAGCTGTAGATGCGACCTAAGCCACAGAGGCAGCAACTCAAGATCCTTAACCCACTATGCTAGGTCTGGACTGAACCTGCATCCCAGCACTCCCAAGGGGCCACCTATCCCATGGTGCCACAGGGGGAACTCTTCATGGTGGATCTTCAGTGTAGACTGTGCCAGCCACGATCACTGTGAAGTGCCCTGTCTTTTCCTGTCTGCTGGCCTCACCTCCTGAAATCCCAAGTATCTGTGGATTTCCTCCTTCATTTCATTGTGAGTCTACCATATGCAGAGGATAGATTCATGAACCAAAAAATCCTTACCCTGGAGTTCCCACGGTAGCACAGCAGAAACAAATCCAACTAGTACCATGAGGATGTGGGTTCAATCCCTGGCCTCCCTCAGTGGGTCAAGGATCCAGTATTGTGGTGAGATGTGGTGTAGGTTGCAGTGAGGCTCAGATCCCTCATTGCTGTGTCTGTGGTCTAGGCAGACAGCTGTAGCTCTGATTCGACCCCTAGCCTGGGAATTTCCAAATGCAGCACCTTCGGCCCTAAAAAAAAAAAAAAGAAAAAAAAAAGTCCTTACCCTGATGCTCACGGAAACAGTGGATGTAAGGACACTGAGTGAGCATCATGAAAACACAACGATGAGAGAGATTTTTTTGGCTGGAAGGGCACCATTGGGGAATTCATCAGCCAAGTAGGGCGTGTATTATTGTAGGTGGTACCAGTTTCCCAAGGTTGCCTTCACAAAGTACTACAACCTCGGGTGGCTTAGCACAACAGAAATTTATTCTCTCACAGTCCTGGAGGCCAGAAGTCCAGCAGGATCCAGGTGCCCACAGGCCAAGCATCTTCTGAAGGTTCTGGGAAAGGTTCTGTCCCAGATCACCCCCTGGCTGTGGGCTTGGGGGAGCAGGACTCCGGTGTTTACACGGCGTTATCCCTGTGTTGGTGTCTGTGTTTAAATCCCTCTATAAAGACAGCGGCCCCATTGGCTTCAGGGGCCCACTGGACTCCACCATGACCTCATCTTAACTAATGCCACCTGTAAAGACCCTATTTCCAAATAGGGTCACGTTCTGAGGTATCAGGTGTTAGGACTTCAACATATTAATTGTGGGGTAGGGGGGAACACAGTTCATTTCAGAACAAGGACCTAGGGTTACAAAGGTTGGTTCTGCTCTGTTACTTCCCATTGCATTGGTTCCTAGGCTGTTTGATGATGTGGGCATAGGACTTATCACCAATTAAAAGAACTCAGATTTCAGTGGCAACAAGCCATTGATGCCGCAAAATAGGACCATATAATGTTCAGAAAGCCTCCTAAATTAACATCTTTTGTTTGAATTCAACCTTACTGAGGTTCACGTCAAGAATTCTGCTTCCCTTTTATTTGCATCTGCCTGGTTTAACTTTGCCCTTCTTTTTAATATTTCTGCGTGGATGTGTTAACATACCTGCCTCTCATAGATACAAATTTGTGTTATATTCTATGAATACTTTGCTTTCCAACTCTCTCTGAATATTTTTGCATTTGTGTGTGTGTATGTATTTCCCTTTCTGGTGGTTTAGAAAGTTGACGGTTTGATTTTACTCTTCGGGTGGTTTCCTACGTAACTTTAGTAAGAATTCTTTATTTCTTTTTTCTTTTTTTTTTTTTGTCTTTTTGCCTTTTCTAGGGCCGCTCCCACGGCATATGGAGGTTCCCAGGCTAGGGGGCGAATCAGAGCTGTAGCCACCAGCCTACACCAAAGCCACAGCAACATGGGATCCTAGCCATGTCTGAGACCCACACCACAGCTCATGGCAATGCCAGATCCTTAACCCACTGAGCAAGGCCAGGGATCGAACCCACAACCTCATGGAACCTAGTCGGATTTGTTAACCCCTGCGCCATGACGGGAACTGCAAGGCTTCTTTACTTCTTGACTTAACAACTTCAGATGATCTCTACTTGCTCCTGATAATGGCAAACGAGGAAATCCGAATACCTATACTTTCCATTTCTGCTCCCTTATCCCCCTTCCCATGACGTAAAGCACCCAAGTTGATTATATTCTGATTCACTCCTGTGACTGTACTTCCTGCTGCTGTCTTGTCTTAGTCCTGGGTTTAGATTTAAATAGATTCTATGTGTATCACCAATCTTTTTATACCACCCACCTTCTCTGTCCCCGGATTCCTATTTTATTATCATTTTTTATTACCTCATCATAGAGCAATTGTATTTAAAAAAAAAAATGGCTCAGGAGCGCTTATTTCATTGAGACAAGAAATCCAGATAAAAAAACAATTTACTTGGAGGTAACATTCTTACATCATAATTCTCTCCTTTAATCCTGTTTTCTGGGTTTTAATGTGGTCACAGGAACCTGTGAGGCGAGTCTGAATTTCGTCCTCGTGGAGGGGGCTTTACCTTGTGTTACTATTACTGCTATTGTTAGTACTATTGTCATTATCATCCTCTCCTCACCATCTGGACACCCCAAAGGCTCTTCTTTATCCTTACAGTTTCGCCATTTACCAAATACATCATAGTGTGTTGATTTGGGTGGGCAATCTTTTTCCAACCTTGGCATGTTAAAACTGAAGGTGCAGGCCATCCTTTAGTTCAAAATAAGTTCCTTTGCAGCCTGCCTTGCTTCCTTTCTCTTTCTCGTTCTCTTGTTCCTGATTATGTACCTCTGGGGGTCTCTCTAACCAGCCTTTACCTCTTGCTTTTTCTCCATTTGACTTGGGTTCATTTTCTTAGGCCCAGTCTCCAAATTCCTGATGCATTTCTGCAATGTCTTTTTCCACTTCTTGCTGCTTCTAGTACAACATTTCTGAAATTATTTTGTCTGTAGGGGGTTTTCTTCCGTTTACTAGCCTAATTTTCATCTTCTCTGTGATGTTATATTTTGATATCTCATGACTTGCCTTTGAGTTTTTTCTCAAAGAATTCATGTTCTCGCTCACTTCTTTGAGGCTGTAAAAGGATCTGTCTGGAAAGTTCTTTCATCGACTGGAGAAATCTTTATCAGATGTGTGTGTCCCATTTGCCTTTTCCTCTTTTCTTCTTTCTCTTTAATCTTTTCCTCTCCTTTTTGATCAACTTATCCACATTGAGGTCCTACTTGGATCCTTCCGGATTATTCACCGTCTTTTAATGGAAAGATCTACTGAAACTATTTCTTAAAAATAGTGTGGAGGGCAAAGGGAGTGAGACAGAACATCTGGTAGACCGATTTGGATATTCACCCTTAAACACTTGCTCATCAAACCCTGCTCTGTACTCTGCCCACGGACACATTCAGGATGGGGTCAGGGTCAGGTTCAGTGCATCCTTCACTCTGAGGCTCAAAGATGAGATAGGAGGTCATCATGGTTAAAAATGAGGCTCGGTGGTTTACGGTCTCTCTTTTGACTCATTCAGAGCTTGTTTCTCTTCTCTGTTCTTCTCAGCTCAGCAGTCTCAGAGCAGATTGCCACTTTTCTTCTCTCCTCTCCCCTCCTCCCTGCCCTGTTCCTTCGGATTAGGGGACAGTGGCAGAAGACAAAGGTGGCACCGTTGAATGGTTCCTCCTTCACCTCTGCCTCCACAGAAATCCCGGCTCTGTGGGGATGGTCTCTGCCTCTCTCGTGGCCCGCTCCATGCCCTGTCCTCAAACAAAGAAGTTTGGGTTGGGCATTTCAGGGCGGTATGATTTACTTTTAGAGACATCTGAACCTTGCTGACAACCTAGCGAAGCATGCCTAGGCTTTGTGGCACCTGGCGCTGGATAAAGTTTCTTAGTCTTTGAGTTGGTGATCCATCCTTTTCTAATTTTATAACAGGTGAAAATAGGAGTTCCCACCATGGCGAAGTGAGTGAGGAATCCAGCTGCAGCGGCTGGGTCTCTGCGTAGGTGTGGGCCTGACGCAATGGGTTAAAGGATTTGGCATTGCCGAGGTGTGGCTCAAATTTAATCCCTGGTCCAGGAACTTCCATTTGCCTCGGGTGTGGCCATTAAAAAGGGGCGGGGGGAGAAAAAAAGGTGAAGATAATGCTCTGTTTTTTCATAATGTTTTTACTGGGTTTCAGGAAGGGAATAAATGATAAATTCCTTGATTCTCTCATCTTCTTACCATAAATTCCTTTAGACTGATTCTCATTTCCTTTCAGAAGTGCTCTGTCTTGGAAGATTATTAAACTGGTTGGTATTTTGAGTGCTAAATGGCTTTGAAAATTTTGCTATTAGATCTTAGATCGGAGGGGTGAACTGCCTTGTTGTATTCTGAAGTTTACCCCCTCTACTGAAATTTCAAGTCGTCTTTTTTTGTGAAGGGGGTTAATAAGTGGCAATTAATGTTCTATGCATGTATGTATTTCTCTTGCCTTCCCCAGCCTCCAGGTGCTCCTATGATGCTGCACAAAGCAAAGCGATGACTGAAACACATTCAGTAAAGGGACGAAACCAAACGCAACGATGTAAATAACTTGCTGGAAAGGGGCTCCCAAAGGCCCACTTTGGGTAAATCCCTGATGTAGCAGGTTTGAAGGCTTGAGAGGCTTTCCTTAAATATTAGATGTTTAGTAGAGTTCTTGAAAAGAACATTCACTTGAAGGATCAGCCACATCTTCAGGGCTTGAGTTTCAAGTTGGTGCCTCTCGAGCACAGCAGGGGAGAGAGAAGAAAGACGATAAATGGACAAGAGTCGGGAAGGAGGCGAGTGGGAAGAAAATGACACGGCAGAACCTGGGGTGGCTGGAGCCCCCCAGGACATCGTTGCCACAGACTGTGTGAACCTAATTTGTACATTTCTAAAAGCCAATTAAATGTGTTATTAGAACACGGGGTCCTTGACTTGTCTTTCCCTGTGTCTTCTCTCCATCTCCCCCATCCTTCTACCAATAACCTCGCTCTGGTCCTGCCAGGATTTGAATAATAAAGATGCCCAGAACAAGGGTTGGGCTTCTTCCTGGGGCAGCTGGGGGCTCCTGAGGGTCAAGAACACAGCATGAGTGATAATGATAATAACAACTCAAACCTGATAGGCTGGGGCATGATGACAGCGGCCACAACCAAGGAGTCCAAGTGCGGGGTTATATGCCTCAAAATCTCTGCTCATTTTGTTAAGTCAGGGGCTGAATGGAGGGATTTACATTTCTAGAAAATTGCCCCAAACAACTCTTATGCCTACCAGTGTGGGAGAACCACTGGTCTAGGGAGCGTCAAAACTCTAACAATATATGACTCTTATTTCATGTTCAACCATCTTGGGAGGACAAGATGCCAAATCCGGCATCGAGCATCTGTCGGCGGCTCCCCAGCTGCAGGGGGTCAGCATGAAGAGGCAAGAAGACACACTTCTGGTCCCTCGGCAGGACAAGGCCCACCATCGCCACCACCGATGATTGACTGAGTTCACTTTTTTTTAAATTTTCTTATTTTATTTTATTTTATTTTATTTTATTTTATTTTATTTATTTATTTATTTTTGCTCTTTAGGGCCGCACTCACGGCACAGGGATGGTCCCAGGCTAGGGGTCTAATTGGAGTTACAGCTGCCAGCCTATGCCAGAGCCACAGCAATGCCAGATCTGAGCCACATCTGCAACCTACACCACAGCTCATGGCAACGCTGGATCCTTAACCCACTGAATGAGGCCAGGGATCGAGCTTGAGTCTTCATGGATACTAGTTGGGTTTGTTACTGCTGAGCCATCAAGGGAACTCCTGCATTTTTTTTTTTTTAATGATACAATAGATTTTTGCTACAATGGGATAGTCTAGAAGTTAGCAAATTGGACCTAGCGTTTCTAGGCTGATCCAACGTTTCCACTTTGTCCTCAAATCTTCTCAGCTAACATCTCTTTCTCCTCCTGAGAGGATGAGGAGGAGAAGGGGTTCTATATGGAAGTTCCTGGGCCAGGGATCGAACCTGCACCACAGCAGTGACAATGCAGGACCAAGTTCACCTTTTAATACTTGCAGATGCCACACACCATCTCCAAGCCTCCATCTCCAGGTATAATCAATGTATTCCCTCGTATTGCTTTCACACAGCTTTTCTTTAGGCTGTGGGGGTGGGACTTGAAAAGAGAAGCAGCGAAGGTGTAGAGAGGGAAGCCACGTTCACAGACCCTTTTTGAGAACTTCTGAAAAACACCCAAATTATCATCCAGGGATCTGATGCCTGGGGCTTGGCTGCCTCAACCAGAAACAAGCTAGACTTTTTAATTCAGGAATATGCATTTTAGGGGCATTCCCATGTGGTTCAGTGGAAACAAACCTGACTAGTATCCCTGAGGACACAGGACAGCCTCGCTCAGTGAGTTAAGGATCGGGCATTGCTGCCAGCTATGGTGTAGGTTGCAGATGCGGCTCGGATCTGGTATTGTCGTGGCTCTAGGGTAGGCTGGCAGCTGCTGCTCTGATTCGACTCCTAGCCTGAGAACATCCTTATGGCAAGGGTTTGGCCCTAAAAAGCAAAAAAAAAAAAAAGTCTACATTTTAGATTATTTGGATGTCTGGTCAAATCACAAGTCAAAACAAAATAAAACAAAGCCTCACTCACAAGTTCAGCACCCAAAACAGGAGGAATGACAAACCTTAATAATGTGGAGCTTGGGTAAGAGGTTACAGTCGGCTAGTGTGAGTTCATCTCCATCCAGGAACTTTCTTCCAGAAACAGCAACTTCCTCGGCGCTGTAGGCATCTATTTCATCAGGCAGAGGGCTGTTTAAGTAAGTATCCAGCTTCTTCAGGGCCTTTAACAGGTTTCTTTCATAAACTGAAACAGAAAGGCAAGCAATGACCAAGACAAGCCATGGGAGTTTGTGGCAGCTTTTTCTAGATGTCACAGAAGGAGTTGGTCCCGCCTTCTGGAGACATGGCCAGAGAACCCTGAAGAGCTGGGAAGGAGACAGGTGGATCCACAAGAACCGAACGAATAAAGGCCTCAGTTCTCCTGGAAAATAATTCTGCTGTCTACACAACACTGCTACTTCTGGAACTCATCCATGTATTCAAACATCTTTATGGAAAGCATGCATTATAGCAGAAACTGACAGAACAATGTAAGCCAATTATCATAGAAAAAATAAAAACCTAAAAAAGAAAAGAAAGCACCTATTGAAAAAAGTACCAGCAGAAGCTTCATTCATCCCGAGTCCCATAGTGTGGCAAGGAATGCCTTCGGGTGATCCTCTCCCCCTATAAATGTCATTTTCTGGGCTCCCAACCTGTAGAAGAAGCACCCAATCTCTTGAAAGCCATGTGCAGATTCAATGTGAGAGGTACTTTTTCCTTTTTTCTAGACCCAGGTTCCTCCCCGCTATGAGATGCATCAGAATCCCCAGGATCTTAGAAGAAGCCACACCAGAGGCAGAGGGGAGATCCGTGGAGGGAAAAAACAAACAAACAAACAAACAAACCATAAACCAGAAGAGGGGAGGCACTCACTCTCGTTTGCATCCTTCTTGGTGTTTTTTATAAATGCTGAGAACTTGGCAAACACATCATTTCCTGCAGAGTTAGACTCGGGGTGTTGGGTCCCCAACTTAGGGTACCTTGAAAAATGCAAAATGATAGTATCACAGATCAGCCATGTGTGAGTTGGGAGAATACAAGGTGGGGCGGGGGTGGGGGAGAATGACTTTGAGTGGATACAAACATGAAAATGGCCCCTTGGAGGTTTTCCTAATTCTTCCATCTTCAAGACTGGGAGCACTAGGCAGATTGTTCTCATCCTGGGACACAGGGCCCCACCTGGCCTTGTGGTCTTTTTTTTGCTTTTTAGGGTTGCACCTGTGACATATGGAAGTTCCCAGGCCAGGGGTTGAATCAGAGCTGCAGCTGCGAGCCACAGCTCATGGCGACACCGGATCCTTAACCCACTGAGCAAGGCCAGGGATTGAACTCAAATCCCCATGGATACTAATCAGGCTTCTATACTGCTGAGCCACAACAGGAACTCCTGGTCTTGCAATCTTAGCACCAACCCCCCAAAGGAAGATAATGGACTAGAAATCTCCCCTCCAGGCCCCCCGCGATGCTGCGTGCGAACACGTCCTCCTTACCTTCCAACAGAAACGACCCACCCCCATGACATTGGCCCACTTCCTCCCCACTTCCTGCCATCAAAGCCTAGTTGCCAAACTGCAGGTGCAGAGCAAAGAAATCCGAGCTGCCTCAGCTCAAGGTTCCTCCTCTCGCTGTGTTTTCTGTGGCACACCACAGGTACAGCTCAGGAAGTGAGGGCTGTGCCCCAGAAAACCAACACAAGCCAAGAGCCTTAGAAGGGTCTGTGAATGGGGAGAAAAGTGACAACCCAGTGGTGAACCCTGGTTTTGAGGAAGCCCACCTCGGGGGAGCTAATTTCTCCTCTAAGAACTCCTCGATCTTATTCACATCCGTCTTGACTTCACCATCAAAAGTCATGAAAGGCGGGTTGGTCCCGGGAGCCAGGTTCTGCAGGTCGGCGGGTTTCCTGGGTGGGAGGAAAGGGCAGCGTGGGTGGGCGGGCAGCCGCCAGGGTCTGCATCCTTTCCAAGGCTTAACCGTGTCCTCCCCATGTTGGAGAAACCACCCTTGAGAATTTCCAAGGCCACAGTGGGTTTACAAAATGTCCCACTGGCGATGAGAGTGTGGCCCCGTAGCCACACGGAGGTGAAGAGTTAACTCTCCCCCGTGTTACCAGCCAGGACTGGTGCTCAGACAGGCTTTTGAGAGGTTCACAGCTGACCAGCAACTGGGAGAGCAGGTTCCTCTCGTCTCCCCGCAACCTCCTCCTCCTTCCTGACTATGTCTGATCTGACTCTGCAATTACTGCTTGGCCTACACTACTCTGGGTCATGACCAAGGGTGGACAAGCCCGTGGTATCGCCCATGGGTCCTAGGAGTGTGTGTGTGTGTGTGTGTGTGTGTGTGTCTGTATCTCTGTGTGTGTCTATGTGCATGCCTATGTCTGTGTGCGTGCATCTGAGTGTGTCTGTGTGTCCTGAGTGTGAGTGTGTATGTTTCTGTGTGTGTGTGTGTCTGTATGTGTCTGTGCCTGCGTGTGTCTGTGTCTGTATCTGTGTATGTCTCTGTGTCTCTGAGGGTGTGTGTCTGTGTGTTTCTGAGTGTCTGTGTGTCTCCTGATTGTGTGTACCTGTGTTTCTGTGGGTGTTTGTGTGTCTGTGTGGGAGCCTCTGTGTGTGTAGGGAATTAGGTACAGTTAACTTCAATAATGCCAAAACCTTGCCTTACCTTTTCAAGTCCACCGTTGTCACATTAAATATAACACCCTTTAGCCAGAGAATCATAAAGAGACGCTGAGAAAACGGGCAATTTCCAATACTTTCACCATCACAACCAGCCTACAAATGGATAAAGGAATCTTTATCAGAACCCGTCTTCTAATCATAAATGACAAACTCTGCCATGCACGCACACAAACCCCTGATGAATGCTGGCTCCTGGCGATGATGCTGTAAATAGCCTTCGGAGGCCCCTTCACCCAGCCTCCAGGTGGAGGGGGAGGATGTGCACACACACTCACTGAGCATGTTCTGTCTTCCTTCCCGCCACCTCAGCACCACTTCCTGCCATGCTGGGCCTCTGGGGAGCCGTTCACAGAGGGAAAGAGCAGCGAGAGGGAACCCCCTTTGTGACTAAAGGCAAAAGAAAAAGACAGGCTCTTCCCCGCCTCCATCTCTGGAGCCTCTTTAGAAGAAACAGCTCTCTTTCCAGGACCATCATGCATAAAAACGGGCCTGCAGGAGATCCCGGTGTGGCTGCAGTGGTCATGAACCCGACTAGTATTCGTGAGGACGTGGGTTCAATTCCTGGCCTCACTCAGTGGGTTAAGGATCCGGCGTTGCCGAGAGCTGCTGTGTAGCTTGCAGAGGCAGCTCAGATCCCAAGTTGTTGTGGCTGTGGTGTAGACCAGTAGCTGCAGCTCCAATTCAACTCCTAGCCTGGGAACCTCCATGTGCCTCAAGCACAGCCCTAAACAAACAAACGAACAAAAAAAACCAGACCCACGGCCTCTCCTACCCAGACATCTTCCTCAATTTTCTCTATTATTTTCATCTTTAGAACAAGGGTTGGATTGCACAAGTTCCAGGACCCCTGGACACGGTAAAACCTCTAGGTCCCCTCATTGGACGGGGAGCATTTGTCCTGAGCAGATTGTTGCACAGCTGCCAAGGAGGGTGGGTGGATAGGAAGTAATTCATTCCTCCCTGATGACCCAAGCAGCTCACATCCACACACATCCTCCAAACACACCAAACACACACCCTCCTTCCTGTGGGTTCCCAGGAGAGGAGAAAGGCAGGTGTGGGAGACAGGAGGGGTGACAAGCAGCTTCACCCTGCTGGAAAATTCCCAAACTCTTCTTTCTCTTCCCTTCTGTCTCCACCCTACACATCTCTGACAAGGTTGCAGTATGAATAAAATGCTGCTGGAAACACCAGTCAACTCAGCCAGACTCCAATGACAGAAGCACGGCCATATTTAGTGCAGGAAACCCATTTCTACAAGCAGTTCAAAGAGAGCCGAAAGGAAAGCACTCGATCTATAACTTAAATAACAGAAGAATCAAGGCAGAGAGTGAGCTGCTGGTTTGAAAATTGAAGACAGGAAAAAAGATGCCTCAAGAAAATTGGACAGGGAGTTCCCATTGTGGCTCAGCGGGTTAAGGACCTGACTAGTATCTATGAGGACACGGGTTCCAAGCCCTGGCCTCACTCAGTGGGTTAAGGATCCAGTGTTGCTGCAAGCTGTAGCATAGGCGACAGATGTGACTTGGATCTGGTGTTGCTGTGGCTCTGGCGTAGGCAGCCAGCTGCGGTTCTGTTTCAATCCCTAGTCTGAGAACTTCCATATGCCTCGGGTGAGCCCCTAAAAAGCAAAAAATAAAAAAAAAGAAAGAAAAATAAAATTGGAAAGGAGGAGTTCCTGTTGAGGCTCAGCGGTAATGAACCCAACTAGCATCCATGAGGAGATGGGTTCAATCCCTGGCCCTGCTCAGTGGGTTAAAGATCTGGCATTGCTGTGAGCTGCAGTCTCAGATGTGGCTTGGATCCGGCGTTGCTGTGGCTGTGGTACAGGCCAGAAGCTGTAGCTCCGTTTAGACCCCTCGCCTGGGAATTTTGATATACTGAGGGTGTGGCCCCAAAAACACAGGAAAAAGGAAAGAAAGAAAGAAAAAAAGAGAAAGGAAGGAAGGAAGGAAGAAAATTGGACAGGAATTCTCCTGTGACACAACAACTAAGAATCCAGTGTTGTCACTGCTGTGGCTCTGGTTGTTGCTATGGTGTGGGTTTGATCCCTGGCCTGGGAATTTCCACATGCCAAAGAAAGAAAGAAAGAAAATGAAAGAAAGAAAGAAGGAAAGAAAGAAAGAAAGAAGGAAAGAAAGAAAGGAAGGAAGGAAGGAAGGAAGAAAAATTGGACAACTTAGGGAGTTCTTCAGAAGTGGTTCCCTGGCATTAGTGTCACCTGGAGAGGTTGGTAAAAGCAAGATGTCCCTACAAATGAAGAGAGAATAAGAGATCCCAAACCCAATGTTACAAAAGTCTTGATCAGCTGCTTCACAAAAAGATGAAATTCAAATGGCCAATAAGCACATGAAAAGAAAAAGGTTCTCAATGTCATTAGCCAGAAAAGCAATGCAGACACGAACAGATTCCAGTACACACCTACCAGAACGGCTAAAATGAAAAGATCTGACAACTTCAAGTGCAGACAGGATTGCAGAGCAACTGAATTCCCATCCCAGGCTGGTGAGTGTGCAAATTGGTACAACTATTCTGGAAAAGTCTTTGGAAGTTATCTACCCAAGCTAAACATGCATGTATGCTGTGACACAGCAATTCCACTCTCAACAGAAATGACTGCTTAGGGGCCCCTAAAGCATTTACATGAATGTTCTTAGCAACTTTAGTGTAATGACCAAAACCTGGAAACAATTCGGACACCATCAAGAGTAGAATGGGCACTTGGGGATGTGCACAGTGAGGACTGTCCCCCCAAGGAGTCATAACAGCTCCCTTGCAAATGGCCCCCTGACGCTCCTCAGACCACTCCCCACCTGGGAGGTCCTGTCGCCTCATGGCCATTGTGAAGTCTTCTACATCTCCTCCCTGTTCTGTTCTGGAGCAAGAAACAGCACAGAGGAGTTCCCACTATGGCACCGTGGGTAAAGAATCTGACTGCAGCAGCTCAAGGTCACTGTGGAGGTGTGGGTTCCATCCTCAGCCTGTTGCAGTGGGTTAAAGATCAGGCATTTCCACAGTTGCAGCTGCGTGGGTTGCCACTGAGGCGCAGATTCAATCCCTGGCCAGGGATCTTCCAAATGCCAGGAGTGAAGCCATAAAAAAATAAAAAAAAGAAAAGAACAAGAAAATGGAAAGGAAGGGAAGAGAAGGGAAGGGAAGGGGAAGGGGAAGGGGAAGGGAAGGGAAGGGAAGGGAAGGGAAGGGAAGGGAAGGGAAGGGAAGGGAAGGGAAGGGAAGGGAAGGGAAGGGAAGGGAAGGGAATGGAAAGGAAGGGAAAGAAAAGAAAAGGAAAGAAGAGAGCACAGAGCTGGGTTACAGCTTGCTGCTGGGCATCCCTCCTAAATACTGGTGCATTATTTCTTTGTTTGTTTTCTTTTCCATCATGGTTTATCACAGGATATAGGACCTTGTCGTTTGCCCATTTTAGATAAAAAATATGGAATGCTTCATGGATTTGCGTGACATCTCTGTGCAGAGGCCGTGCTCATCTTCTCAGTATTGTTCCAATTTCAGTCTCTGGGCTCTTAAAGCAGGCATCATGGTGCTTTCCTAACCCCTGCAGGCTTGGGCAGAGTCATGCCAAAAAATGGGGGGAAGGGGGAGATGAAAGCACAGGGACACAAAAGCACATATTTTGGCCAGTCCCAACTTGTTTCGCACGCAGCTTTTAAACCTCTTATTTTCAGAGCAGTTACCCTAAGCTCAGTAAAGTCTGAGATACGTTCTGCAGAGTAGGGCAATTGTTTCCTTCACTTTTTCCCTCACTTCTCTAACCTTAGGAATCCTGTTATAACACAATCTGAAGACAGCAAAGAGCCTCAAAGAGCCCAGGTGTGCTCTGCCACCTCTGGGCCTCTTGATAAAACTCACCTTGACAAAGAACCCTACGCCTGGGACCGGTTACTCTGCGGGGGCTTCTCTGCCTGGGTCTATCTCTTTAATGTTCTCAACCTCAAGCCAGTGTTTTCCCTTGAAACCGTTCTTCTTGCCTTTTCCTGAATCCTGGCAGCAACTCATTGAAGAAAAAAAACAGGGTAGGAGCAACATGTTTTATAAAATCTCAGGGGAGTTCCCTGGTGGCTGAGAGGCTAAGGATTCAGCCTTGTCACTGCTACAGCTTGGGTTCGACCCCTGGCCTGGGGACTTCTGCATGCTGTGGGTGTGGCCAAAAAAATTTAAATAAAATAACAAAATATCAAAAGGGCCTTTGGGGAGTTCCCATTATGGCTCAGTGGGTTAGGAACCTAACAAGTAACCACGAGGATGCAGGTTTGATCCCTGACCTCACTCAGTATTTTGAGGATCCATTGTTGCCATTGCTGCGGCTGCGGTGTAGGCCGGCAGCTGCAGCTCCGATTCGACCCCCAGCCTGAAATCTTCCACAGGCCATGGGTACGGCCCTAAAAAAAGGAAAAAAAGAGAGAGAGAGAGAAAAAGGGCCTTGGTCACTCAGTTCTGCACAAACTAAACCTTCTTAACAAGCTTTCCCCTTGAACTTCAATAAGGACTTAACACGGGGCCGGCAGGGGAGGGTGGGCTGATGGTCTGTGCCTCCAGCTCCAAAGAGCGATGAAAGTGACCACAGCATATCCCCCCCCACGTGGCGCTCAAACAGAATTGTTCCAAGCCATCGCGGCCGCTGGACTGAAGCTGTTAGGTATTTGAGAAGAATTAGCCAACTGCCAGGACTGCCACTAAAGCAGGATTTACATACTCAGAGTTGCCACATCTTAAATTGCTCTAAAGAAATTTCTTTTCTGTCTCGGTCTGTTGTAAATGAGGGGGTTACGGGAACATGGTGGGAGTGACTAGGACGCCTTGCTGCCTAATTTTATTACTTTAATGTGCTTCAGAGCTAGGCTGTGCCAGCAAAAATAAAGGCTAGGAGACACCACCTCCACCGCCCCTTATGGGGCAATACTGGGAGACGATGGCGCTGGTCACATTCATTATCCAGACGAGATGATGGGATAAATACACATACGTTAGGAGCAAATAACTGACACCGTTGCCATAATTGGGCTGTTTTATCGCATGCACTTTTATTTTCCAATGCTGATAATTCTCTCAGGCTAATTACACTGTGGGCTAAGATTTCTCAGCAGAGTTCTCAGCCTACGGGGAAATTTTTGTATGTATACATTTCTGATAAAATCAAATTAGGCAGTTTGAGAGAGTGTCTCTTGTTTCCACTGAAGACCCAGGTGCTTGGATAACCCAGATTCACGGGTCCGCCTTTCAAAGGCAGCTTTTCGGGGAGACCTGCAACGGTAATTCTCCTAAGAAAAGCATCGATGCCACTGACATGTTCTGATAGGTTCTGTTGGCCGAGGAGCCCAGCTGCGGCATTCGAGAACGTTGGTGATTTTGCTGAGTCCTGGCCTGTGTCCACCTCCCCCTCACAGAGGCCCCAGGGCCCACGGTGCAAAGGTTAGCAGGTCCTTTTCACCGCAGGCCCTCTTCAAATCAGAATCTCTCCCACCTACTCTTCGCACATTTAGAATTTGTGGGGAACATTTGAAACATTTTCCTTTCGGTGCTTTTTGCTTCCGGCAAATGACCTTTCTGATGCTGGGCTGGAGTTACAGGAAGGGGCAGCACCCACTCCATCTTCCGTGAAAATGACTCCTCCTGGCCACTACCTCAGAGGGACACCCCCGCCCTAGACCTAACAAGGGGGTGATGAACCCCCCACCCCCCACCCCAAGATATTCCTGGTGGCTCCTTAGCACCCCACCCTCTCCTCATCCACCTCGATGCCCTGCTGTCTTGTCTCTACCATCTTTCTAGAAATTTCCATGAGGGCCTACATTGTAAAGATAGCCTACGAAGGAAACATTTTTTTCCCTCCTCTACCCAAATGTCATTAAAAATGACTTGAGGGGTGGAGGGGAGAGAAAGGATGAGGCAATCCACTGGCAATATTCTAATTGTTGCTTTTTTGACAACTGGCTTTACACCCAGGAAGAAGGATGGTCGTCCTGTGAGCACGGAAGTTATCCTGTCCCTGAAGAAATCAGGCAGGGCTGAGGGCAAACAGCTCATTTGATCGGCTCCATCACAGGGATCTGGGGGAAATCCGTGCGTTAATGACGGGCCGTGTGTTTCCAAGATTCTGGAGGGATTTTAGGCTGAATAAGGACAGCAGCAGATTCAAGGAGGCAAGAATCAGTTTGACGCGGGAGGTTGTCGGCAGCCACCAGCATCAGTTCTCTCCCAAGAAGAACAGTGTGGTCCAAAGGGCTGGCCAGAACGCTCTTCAGTGGGCAGCTGGCCCAGGGGAAGGCTGGACAGCACATGGCCAGAGAGCAACAGCTGCAGCCAACCAGAAGGGAGCTGACCCCCCAGATCCATGGCTCACCCACGAATGTCCCCGAACGCCTCCTGTGTCCTTTGCCGAAAGCATGACGGCCTCGCATGCTTTGGGGCTTGACAATTGGACATGCCCCACGTGGCCAAGCGCAAAGGTGCTGCCTCCAAGCCCAGCAGCCAGCCCTCCCAGTCCACGGAGGGCCCCATCTGGGGCACACACCATTTTACAACTGATGCTAGGGTTTGAAGATCGCCCCTTGTGGAATGTGTGGGCCATAAACTCAACCCCAGGAGGACGTGAGCACAGGGCACTGGAGTGGTTGGTGCTTGTAAAGAGACCTGGATGTGGTGGCTGCACACTGTCCCCACCCCCAGCCTGTACCCACCAGGTCCACCTGCCATCTGGGGCAGGTCAGGACTGGGGAAACTGTCCCAAGCCAGGGACAAGGTCTGTGGGACAGGTGGGAGGTCCTTGCTTGCACCCGCGTGGAGGCAGGCAGATGAGCCAGGATCACCCCATCCCGGGACACGGCCGGGTGTCTGCAGTCAGGGACCCATCTTCCTTTACCTGGGCAGCTCCCAAGGCCCTGGCCGAGTTCCTGGCACCCAGGGATGCGACGAAGGGCCTGAATCCAGTTGATCCCATGAACCTAGAGCCTGGTCCACTTCAGAAAGTGCCTCACAGCCCTGCCCTGCTCTCTCTTTTCTGGGCCAACATCCACGACCTTTTCCCTTTTAGAAGCTCACAGATTCTCACTATTAAGAAATCACCCAAGGAGAGTGGCAGCCAACTGGAGGGAAGAGAAGAGAAAGGAAGGTGAGCTGGGGGCGGAGGGAGAGGAGGGAGGGGAGCGTTGAAGAGACACCAAGGGCCCAAGTCATGGGCGGCAAAGTCATCCCCACACCTCTTGGCCTAGTGGGGGTTTTTGGTTGGCTTGTTTTGTTTTGTGTCTTTTCAGGGCTGAGGTTGCGGCATATGGAGATTCCCAGGCTAGAGGTCGAGTTGGCTCCTGGCCTACATACACCACATCCATACCTGCAACCTACATCACAGCTCCCGGCAACACTGGATCCTTAACCCACTGAGTGAGGCCAGGGATGGAAACAGCATCCTCATGGATTCTAGTCAGGTTCTTAACCTGCCGAGCCACAACAGGAACTCCCATGCTTAGTGGTTTGACTTAAAATGCAATATTTAAATCAACCCAAGACTTCCTGATTTTAAATAATCTGTAAGTTTAAGAAAATGTGTAATTCTTTCCATTTTGAGCAACATGAGGTCTCTGGGAGACGAGACGGACCAGGGGAATAAGTGTGGAGCCAAGGCGAGCCTGTGTGAACTTGGGCCCCACTACTTTCTAAATGAGTGGCCTTGGGCAATTCATTTGTTTTCCCGAAGCCTCAGTTTTCTTCATTTAAAAAATAGGGATGGGGTTCCCTGGTGGCTCAGCTGGTTGAGGATCTGGTGTTGTCACTGCGGTGGGGTGGGTTCCATCCCTCATCCATGATCGGGAAATTCTTCCATGTCACTGGCGTGGCCAAAAAGGGGGGCGGGGGATCAAAATCTCTCTGCCTTGCAGGATCTCTGCGAGATGAACTTGAACTCTGCGAGATGGGCACCCAGTAAAGGCAGCTATTGTTGTCACCACCATCATCACCACTGTCATTACTCTTTCAAACCCCAGCGCCCCAGCGCAGACAATTATGGAAATTAGGATACCTTTCAACAAGGTTCAATGAGTGTGATTTTCATGCCAAACCGTGTAAGCCTTAAAGAAGCACTGATTTTTTTTTTTCCCTCCAAAACCTAACGCCTCCTACATCTATTCCAAGTGAAAATTAATAACTGAAGTCGTTTTTTTTTTTTAATTGCAAGATCAATCTTCGGCCGGGAGGCAAAAAAACGGCCGGGCCCTAGCCTGGCATTCCTGTCTGGGAGTTACACCAGCCTCTTGTGGGGAGAAGGCCAGACAAAAGAACATCTGGAGAGCTGGGCACACCTGATCTACGGCAGGGCCGACAAGCCCAGGGGTCCCTTTTCATGAAATGACACCAAAGGCCTTTTTTTTTTTTTTTTTTTGGTCCACCATCACCAGGGGGAGAGGGAGTTCCATGTAATGAGAGAAGGCAGCCGCTCTTTCAGAGGGACTCACGTGCAGTGACTGCAGAGCCACAGGGAGAAAGGCTATCACAGCGACGTGGGAGAGAAACGAGGCAGCCCATCTCTTCCTTGTCGACTGAGAATGTTAGGTCCTCCCAAATCAGCAATGTTGAAGCTGATTGTTAAAAACTAACTCCTTGGAGACCTACTCTGATTTCAGGTATCCTTCCCAACTATTGATGGGCATGATGGGATTCAACCCTCCCAAACTCCTATAAGATGTCCTATATCTACTCCCATTTTACAGATGAGGAAACGGAGGCTCAGAGAGACGAAGTAACCTGCTCAAAGACCCAAGCAGACTTAGGGGAATAAAGATCTCTCTTGCAGTGCACCCAATGAATGGCCCCAGCTTCTTTCCAGGTCTTCAAGGCAGACTCTCCTACCCTTTTCCTGAATATCATTCTGACCCCCAGCATAGCTTTCCTCCTTTGAAATCTCTCTTCCTGGGGTCTCCAAGCCTCCTACCCAGAGTCCCACAGTGGTCTCCTGTGGGGTCTCTCTGCCTGGGATTTCCAGCCCCTCTGATCTTTGCTGTATCCTGGGCAAGGTTAACCCGGATAAAATGCCCCTGTCCTTAGCTCATTCGGCTACATCAAGTGCAAATTCCATTCTGCTACTCAAGTCCAAATTCAATGCTACTCAGAGTTCCTATGGTGGCACATAGGAAACAAATCCAACTAGGAACCATGAGGTTGCGGGTTTGATCCCTGGCCTCGCTCAGTGGGTTAAGGATCTGGTGTTGCCATGAGCTGCAGTGTAGTTCAAAGACACGGCTCGGATCCCCTGTTGCTGTGGCTGTGGTGTAGGCCGGCAGCTGTAGCTCTGATCGGACCCCTAGCCTGGGAACCTCCATATGCCTCAGAGTGCGGCTGTAAAAAGCAAAAACAAACAAACAAGTTCCATGCTACTCAATGCAAATTCCAACTGCATGGCTCCCAGGCAGTGTGGCCAGGACAAACTACCTAATCTTCCAGTGCAGCTCTTCCCTCATTTACAGTGTAAAGTACCTACCTCTCCTTGCTGGGTGAGAATTAATTAGATCTTACACAGAAAGCACACGGTAGGATGACTGGCACATGGACACATTCAATAGCCTGTTGCAGTCCCCCCTTCCCTCCCCCCCACCCCCCACCCCCATTCCTCTGTTTGTTGTCTCCTCCCCTCTCCCCTCCCTTCCTCGCCACTTTCTAACACACTCCGGCCAGTCAAGCCAGTTACTCCCTTTCAGTTCTGACCTTAGGGAGTTCCTGCTGTGGTGGAGGAGTGGGTTAAGGACCCAGCATTGCCATGGCTGTGGCGCAGGTCACAGCTGCAGCTCGGATTCAATCCCGGGCCCGGGGAACTTCCCTATGCCACAGATATGGCCAAAATAGGAATAATAATAGAATAAAAAATAAATTTAAAAAAAAATGCTGTCCTCGGAGTTCCCGTTGGTGGCTCAGCAGAAACGAATCCAACCAGTATCCATGAGGATGCCGGTTTGATTCCTGGCCTTGCTCACTGGGTCAGGGATCTGGCTTTGCCTCGAGCTGTGGTGTAGGTCACAGATGTGGCTCGGATCCTGTGTTGCTATGGCTGTGGTGGAGGCCAGCAGCGGCACCTCCAATGTGACCCCCTCACCTGGGAACTTCCATATGTCGAGGGTACAGCCCTAAAACGTAAATACATAAATAAATAAATAAATAAAAATAAACGACCCCATGTCACCTCCTGAAACCCCTCTTGCCCAACCAGCTGCCAACTCACTCCTACTCAAGTCTGATCAGAGGTTCTTCCACCTCTATCTCCCTTTTCTATGATTCTCTGATCAGCATTTCTTTTTGCCTTTTCTGAAGTCTGTTGACAAGAGAGTCGGCTCTGCCTGGTTTAGCACCAAATTGTTTACTTATTATTTCTTATTGGCCGCATTCCTTTGGAGTGGACCATGTCAGCCTCTGCACAACTGGTAATTAACTAACTGTTCTGTTGCAGTGCCCATGACACACACATGGCCAGAGCCACGGAAGTCACTCCGGGAAAATTCACCCTGAGGGGCAAATGGTCACTGTCCTCCAAAGTTCCAGGAAACTCCTTATCATGGGGAGTTCTTTTAAAGACAGGGAAATACACTTCATCCCTGAGGATGACATCAGCAAGCCCAGCTTTATCTGCCCCAGTCACCTGCCCAGCCCCCCCTGTCCTGGGGCTCCTTTCCGCATCCACCCAAAAGGATGATCACCAGCTTTGCTTGGGACTGAGCTGATTTTAAAATGAGAAATCCTTCGTTCCCCGCCCCCCACTAAGTCTCAGGCAAGCTGGGACAGGTGGTCACCCTACTGTCCATCCAGAGAAGCGCTTTATTTTTGAGATGGTCCAAGATACTATCAATGCCCTCATAGGTTACCTGGAAGTGGGGCTTTGCTCCTCCCAACCAGAATATCGGCACAGGTTAATGTAACTGACTGATCTGATTAGGGAGCTGATCTTCTGAATGCTGAGGAGAAGGAACTATCAGCTCCGTGAGATGGAGAACAGAGGAAGAGAGGCTGAGGTCTATGGGGGTAGGGAAAGGAGGCAGGGATTTAAGACAAGACTGGCAAACTCCTCAAATTATGCAGAGCCAGCTGGCAGAGGAGCAGCCCTTGCCAACCACACCATCAGGCCACTTTCAAGATTGAGAAGTAGTTAAAAGCAGTGATGCAGTTCAGGTAGCAAAAGCACCCACCCTGCAACTGCCCACCTCTGGGTGTGCCGGACATAAAAACACAAACCCAAAAAGACACATGCACCCTCAGGTTTGTTGTAGCATTATTTATATAGTATTATCTATAATAGCCAAGATATGGAAACAACCAAATATCCATTGATGGATGAATGGATAAAGAAAGTGTGATATATACATGCGATGGAATATTATTCAACTATAAAAAAAGATTGAAACCTTTTCATCAGTAACAGGATGGATAGACTTTGAGGGCATTTGAGGTCAAATGCCATACATCTCACTTGTACACGGAATCTAAAAATAACCCAAGCTCATAGATACAGAGAAGAGATTATTGGTGGTTCCCAGAGGTGGGGGTGGGTGAGGTGAAATGAGTGAAGGGGTCAAAAGACACAAACTTCCAGTTATAACATAAGCCATGGCAGAGTTCCCTGGTGATTCAGTGGGTAAAGGATCCAGTGCTGTCACTGCTGTGGCTCAAGTTACTGTTGTGCATGGGTTTGATCCCTGGCCCTGCAAAGTTCCACATGCCATGGGCATCCCAAATAATAAATAAATAAATAAATAAACAAACTGACAAACAAATAAATACAAAAATAAATAAAAACTAAAACCAATTAAATTAACAGATAAATTTAAAAACTGCCCTCAGTGGTGGATACTATGGATGTTGGGTACCAGCCCATGTTAAACCATAGCCACTGGGTGAGTCATTTAGCATTTTAGTGGAGATACCCCTCTTAGCCTCTGAAGCGCCAGGTAAGAAAGAAAATAACCAAATTGACGTGAAATTGAACACATCCCATGCGGGAGAGGGAGGGATATAGTAAGAGTTTGCGATTAGCAGACACACTACTATATAAGAGAGATACATATCAAGGACCGACTGTACAGCACAGGGAACTGTATTCAATACTTTGTAATAACCTACACGGGAAAAGAATCTGAACAGGAATAGGGATATGCACATGTACAAAGGAATCACTGATGCACACATGAAACCAACACAACATTGTAAACCAACTACACTTCAATTTAGGGAAAAAAAATCCACATGGAAATGCTGAGACTCACCTTTTCATGCTTAGACATTTTAATATGTGTCAGCTTCCTATTTCCCTCCGGTGGCAGTTGGCTCAGAAAACAGAAGGGGGCCTGAGAGACTGAACATCAGCAAAAGGCAAGATAGGCTAAGTGCCTTCACCTTCCTCTTAGGTCAGAGGATGAAAACCTTGAAATTCTCTAATAATGAACTGAGATTTTAGAAAACTGTAATGCAGATAATGCATATATTTTGCATAGTGATTTCTTAAGATCAATACGCATAACCATCAGGTGTACAGAGAGAGGAAAGAGGGCAGTATCACTGAGATCTAAAAAATAAAATAATGGAAAAACTTAAAAAATTGGTGATGTAGTTCAGGTGGGAAACTCCCCCCAGAGAATAGCCCATCTCTGGGTGTGATGGACACTCCGGACCAAAAGGCACCACAGAGATGGGCCGGAAACTACCACCTGCTCATCCCAAAATCGATCTCAACAAAGACCGTGATTTCTCTTTGATCCTCCGTGTTATCCCGATCGAGGAGAAAAGCAGAAACTTCTGCCCCAGTCAAACAGGAAAACCTTCCAGGTGCCCCTAAGTCAGCAGCTGGGAGAAACCCTGGCCAACTTGAGTGTCTGCCTCCTCTGGGGAATTCAGGACTGGAAAGAGCAGTGTGATTGGTGTTGCCTTGGAATTCACCTCCCACCTCTCATTCTGAAAAGAAGACACATATGTAGATTCATCTTCTCAAAATGGTTCACCCAAGGCCTTAAGAAGTTCACAGATTCCACTACATGTCCATGAACAGATGAATGGATTATGAAGATGCAGTATGTTTACACAATGGAATACTACTCAGCCGTAAAAAGAACAAAATAATGCCATTTGCAGCAATATGGATGTAACTAGAGATTCTCATACTAAGTGAAGTAAATCAGAAAGAGAAAGACAAATACCATATGATATCACATATATGTGGAATGTAAAATATGGCACAGACGAATCTATCTATAGAAAAGAAACAGACTCACAGACATGGAGAGCAGACTTGTGGTTGCCAAGGGAGAGAGGGATGGGGTGGGATGGACGGGAAGTTTGGGGTTGACAGATACAAACTATTGTATTTAGAATGGGTGAGCAATGAGGTCCTGCTGAATAGCACAGGGAACTAAATATGATCTCTTGTGAAAGAACATAATGGAAGATAACATGAGAAAAAGAATATATATATACACACGCACATATATATACATGTGTCACTTTGCTGTACGGTAGAAATTGACAGAACATTATAGATCAACTATAATTAAACCAGGTTTAAAAGAAAAGTTGACAGATTCCAGATCTGTCTTTTACAGTCATTGTAAAAAAAATGTCTACGCTGTGAAATGATGATGATGATGGGAGCAGAACCAGCCAAGACTTACACAGCATTTCCTCTTTACCAGTTATAGGTCTCAACACCCTACTTACATCAGCCCCACACATCCTGACAGCAACCCTATTAGACATAGATACCATTACTCTCTCCATCCGCGGGCGAGAAAATGAAGACCCTACCCACAGCGGGATCTGAACCCGGGAGTCAGCCAGAGTCCATCCCCTTCCTCCCACTCTGGGCACTGGCCTGTGCCCACGTGGAGAGGTTCCAGCTCCAGCAGGTCCCTTCCTCAGAAAAAAAGGGCACTGGCTGGGTTGTCTGCTTGTTTGTTTTGTCCCCCCTTCTTTCGGTAAGAATGGGAGGTGGCTGGCAAGAATCCATAATAAGAAAATACACTGCAGAAGCAAGTGAAAAGTGCAAAGGGCAGACAGTGAATGGGGCACTGACAGTCCTGGGGACAACTCTGATAGCCAAGTGGACAGGGGTGAGGGGGCCTTTGGCTGGGTGCTATTCTGTTCCCTCTCTGGGAAACTTTTGCCAGAAGTCAAGGTGACAGTGAATTTGACATCGCCTTCCCTATGCCCACACCTGGAGTGCAAACAGTCCTTCTGCCCGATCAACAGCAGTGCCCCCTCCCCAGGACACACACAGCCATGCAGGGCTGGCCTCCCCCTGTGAAAATGGGGATCCTGCAACGCTGTGACAGCCCAGCTCTTCTTCCAGCAGGACAGATGGAGCCAAATGCTCCTTGACAGATCCTGTCGAATCCACTTGAATCCAGTTCATCACAGCCCATGTGGCATGTTCCATGTCATGTGGCCGAAAGAGTTGGGGTCTGGGATTTTAAGGCGAATGACCTTGGCCATAGATAGCTTTCAGTAAAAGCACCAGAGGGTGTTGAGCACAAACCAAGACCATTGCCTATGGTAGAAAAAAGATGTTTTTGGACTTGCCCTTCCCATTGCAGTCTGAGACGGGGTTAGTTAAGGACCAGTGGGGCCATCTCAGAAGTAGCCAGCAAAATAAGAAGTAGATCGATGCTCGACCACAACTCATTCTAGCTGTGGTCTGGGGTAAGAACGACAGAACGTGAAAGAACAAGCTCCAAGACCATTTGCGGGTACAGTAGGCAGAATAATGGTCCCCCAAGGACGTCCACATCCCAATTCTCAGAACCTATGGATATGCTACCTCATGGCAACAAAGAGCTCTGCACAGGTGTTCAAGGCTATGGATTTGAGATGGGGATGGGTCAGTGCGCCCTATCTGATCACATGCATCCTTTATAGTGAGACCCTTTTCCAGCTTGATCGGGGAAGATTGGACTAGAGAAAAATGGTCAGAGATGAATATTGCTGGTTTCGAAGGTGGGGGAAGATTCTGAACCAAGGAATGCAGGTGTCCTGTAGAAACTGGAAAAGCCAATGGCATGGATTCTCCCCTAGAGCCTCCGAAAAGAAATGGAGGCCCAGGAGTTCCCGTCGTGGCGCAATGGTTAACGAATCCGACTAGGAACCATGAGGTTGCCGGTTCGGTCCCTGCCCTTGCTCAGTGGGTTAACGATCCGGCGTTGCCATGAGCTGTGGTGTAGGTTGCAGACGCGGCTCGGATCCCGCGTTGCTGTGGCTCTGGCATAGGCCGGTGACTACAGCTCCGATTCAACCCCTAGCCTGGGAACCTCCATATGCCGCGGGAGCGGCCCAAGAAATAGCAACAACAACAATAACAACAACAACAACAACAACAAAAATAAAGACAAAAAAAAAAAAGAAATGGAGGCCCACACGTGCCTTAGTTTTAGCCCAGAGAGGCCGGTGTCACACTTCTGACCAAGAGACCTGTAAAATAATACATTTGCGTTAAGCCACCAAGGTTGTGGTCATTTGTTACAGCAGCAACAGGAAGCTAGTCCATCTGCTGACTCCCACATGGAAACCCTAAACCTTGTCCTAAGATGGTTCAGTGAATCAAGCCCCTGAGATCAGGTGAACCCTGAAGCAGGCAGCACTTAGCCTACTCCTAGAAACTTCCTGCAGGAGCCTCTCCTCGTTTGCCAAGGATTTGCAAGGTGGTCATCTGAAGAAGCTCTGTGTCGAGCCCCCCAAAAGCCAAGCTCCTCTTTGTGGACTTGTGAACTATACCTACACTTCTGACCTGAATTATAGGAGGGCCTGCTGGCTCTTCCACGTCAGCTATGAAGCCACAGAGTCTGGCAGACAAGCCCCAAACATAGCTTTCCTCTTGACTCAGGAGGCTGTATTTTTCACCCCATTTTTTTCAATTAGGTAAGATTGAGGATCCATCTGGTCAAAAATCTAATAAGGCACAGTCACAGATCACGCTCCCAAGAGAATGAGGGGTCTACCCATGACATTTTGCTCTTTTTTTTGGGGGGGGGAGGGCTTTTTAGGACCACACCCTCGGCGTGTGAAGGTTCCCAGGCTAGGGGTCTAATCGGAGCTACAGCTGCCAGCCTACACCACAGCCACAGCAACACCAGATCCGAAACACCTCTGCCACCTATACCACAGCTCACGGCAACGTTAGATCCTTAACCCACTGAGCGAAGCCAGGGATCAAACCGCTACATCATGGTTCCTCGTCGGGTTCGTTTCCGCAGCACCACAACAGGAACTCCGACATTTTGTTCTTTTTAATCTTGGTGATCTTGGTTCCTCAAGGTAGTTTTTAGAACCTGCCTTCTCAGAAGGGCTTTAACGGCGTCAGACTGTACACCGTCTTCAAGAGGTTGTTGGCGCCCCCTCGTGGTCTTGCGATGCACTCTCCCGACGTAGCACCTTTCCTTCAAACACACCCATCCCTCTTTAGAGTTTGGTGGAAAATGTCACAGATTCGTTTTTAGGCCCTTTAGAGGCTAAACCTTCGCAATTTGCCGGAGACTCGGGTTTCCTACTACCCAGAATTATCCGTTTTAAAACTAGGATAGTTCTGGAAAGACTAGAATGCCTTGGTCTCTCTCCATACCCAGGACCCCTTCAGACCCCATAGGAAAATTACCCCAAGAGGGCATCGTCTTCCTGTCCTGGAGTGGTCTGAACCAAACACAACTTTGGACCCGAACAGTAATGCCTTTACTAATGCATCTCGATTTGAGATCAGCAGCTGACTTGTGCATACTTTGCTTATGATAGGAAAATAACAGCTGGAGACGTATAAATTATCTCTGGAGTCTCATTTAAAAAACCATGAGGAGGTAGTTTCCATCCTGGCTCAGTGGAAACAAACCTGACTTGTATCCGTGAGGTCACAGGTTTGACCCTTGGCCTCACTCAGTGGGTTAAGGAGCCAGTGTTGCCATGAGCTGTGGTACAGGTTGAAGACCTGGCTCGGATGCCACATTGCTGTGGCTGTGGTATAACCCAGCAGCTATGGCTCAGATTTCGACCCCTAACCTGGGAATTTCCACATGCCGCAGGCGCAGCCCTGAAAACACCCCTCCCCCCCAAAAAAAACCTGAGGAAAGAAGGGAGGAGGAAGTGTGGTGGGTGGGAGAGTAGTCCATGGAAATTCTGATTACCTCTAAAATGTTCAGATTCAGCTTTCTCAATTTGTTGAGAATTCTCTAGCTCATTTGCATAATTCTTTGGAAATTGTAGTTTGCTTAAAAAATAAAAAAAGGCACCTGCTTTCTCTTTTTCTTTGTAATGTTTATGTTTAAGAAGACCAGGAGTTCCTGTCATGGCTCAGTGGTTAATGAACTCAGCTAGTATGCATGAGGACGCAGGTTTGATCCCTGGCCTTACTCAGTGAGTTAAGGATCTGGTATTGCCATGAGCCGTGGTGTAGGGTGCAAATGAGGCTCGGATTCCGCGCTGCTGTGGCTCTGGTGTAGGCCAGCAGCTAGAGCTCTGATCTGACCCCTAGCCTGGGAACCTCCATATGCTGCTGGTGTGGCTTAAAAAAAAAAAAAAGGAAGACCAAAGGTCTGGAACTGTCTTTATACAAGGAAGAAAGTCTAGTGCTTAAAGACACTCATGTCGATTTCAGTGACCAACTGAAGAAAGTTCTATGTATTGAGGTGAGGAAGGGAGGGGACTGGGAATTTTACATTTTTTGTTCAAATGGAAACTAGTCAGTTAATCAGAAATATCTTAAAGCTTATTGAGGGAATTCTTATGACCAGTGTGGATTTTAGAATGCTTTCCTTTTAATATTGAAAGATGGCAAGAGTTCCCGTTGTGGCTCAGCGGTTTACGAATCCGACTAGGAACTATGAGGTTTCGGGTTCGATCCCTGGCCTTGCTCAGTGGGTTAAGGATCTGGTGTTGCCGTGAGCTGTGGTGTAGGTTGTAGACGTGGCTCAGATCCCTTGTTGCTGTGGCTGTGGTGTAGGCTGGCGTCTATAGCTCCGATTAGACCCCTAGCCTGGGAACCTCCATATGCCAATGGGAGCAGCCCAAGAAATGGCAAAAAGACAAAAAAAATAAATAAATAAATAAAAATAAAAATAAAAATGAGTAGAGGATCTGAACAGACATTTTTCCAGAGAAAACATATAGATGGTCAAGAGGCACATGAAAAGATGTTCAGCATCAATAATCATCAGGGAAATTCAAATCAAAACCACAATGAGATATTACCTCATACCTGTTTTAGAAAAGCTGCTATCAAAAAGACAAAAAATAAAAGTGCTGATGAGGAGGTGAAGAAAAGGAAACCCTTGTGCATTGCTGGTGGAATGTAAATTGGTGCAAGCACTGTGGAAAAGAGTATGGAGTTTCCTTAAAAAATTAAAAATAGGAGTTCCCATTGTGGCTCAGTGGTAACAGACCCAACTCATATCCATGAGGATGCGGGTTCAGTCCCTGGCCTTGATCATTGGGTTAAGGATCCGGCATTGCCCTGAGCTGTGGTGTAGGTTGAAGACAGCTTGGATCTGGCATGGCTGTGGCTTAGGATGGTGGCTACAGCTCTGATTTGACCCCTATCCTGGGAACCTCCATACACCATGGGTGTGGCCCTAAAAAGACAAAAAAAATATTGCCTCTAAAAGATATATGCACCCCTATATTCACTGCAGCATCTATAATAGCCAAGATATGGAAACAATCCAGTGTCCACTGGCAGATAAATGGATAAAGAAAATATGGTGTGTGTCTATTATATACATATTACATATTATATAGATATTATAATTATATATAGTATATTATATGTATACACACCATGGAATATTATTCAGCTATGAAAAAAAAAGATGGACAACTTGCCATTAGTGACAAAGTGGACAGACTTTGAGGGCATTTGAGGGCAGAAAAAGACAAATACCATATGATCTCACTTATCTGTGGAATCTAAAAAAACAAAAACACAACAAAAAACCAAGCTGATCGGTACAGAGAACACATCAGTGGTTGCCAGATATTGGGGGGAAGAGGGGAGGTGAAGTGACTGAAGGAGGCAAAAGGCACAAACTTCCAGTTTTAAAATAAGTCATGGGGATGCAAAGCACAGCTTGGGAACTAGAGTTAAGAATATCATGGTGCACATTCGCAATTTCCTGAGACAGTAGATCTTAAAGTTTCTCACCACAAAACAGAAAAAAAAAAAAAAACTCTATATGGCGAAGGATGTTGACTACATTTATTGTGGTGACTGGTTCACAATACATACAAATACTAAATCATTATGTTATACACCTGACACTAATAAAACATTGTATATTTATTATACCACAGTATAAAGTATTGATTGAAATACTACTGAAAAATAGCAAAGAACTCAAGCACTAGGGTGCTAAATAGACTTGGCTTTCTAAATTAAAGTTGCTAGTAGAGCTTATAGATGACTGTCTATTGAAAAAGCTTTCTTTTATTTTATTTATTTATTTTCTTCTGCTTTTTAGGGCCACACCTGCAGGACATGCAAGTTCCCAGGCTAGGGTGTCAGATTGAAGCTGCAGCTTGCTGGCCTACACCACCGCCACAGCAATGCGGGATCCAAGCAGGGTCTGAGACCTACACCACAGCTCATGGCAATGCTGGATTCTTAACCCACTGAACAAGGCCAGGGATTGAGCCTGCATTTTCACAGATACTAGTCAGGTTCGTTAGCTGCTGAGCCATGAAGGGAACACCCAGAAATCTTGAACTGGCTGTTATTTTAAAGGAAAAATAAAACAGAGCCGTTTCTAGTCAATTAGGCTATCACTTTCTCCTGCAGTTGCCTCATTTAATGGAATAACTGAATTATCCTTGAATGGCTCCTGCAACTCCAAAGAATAGCAAACCAACCCACAGCTCCCACCACAAACAAAATTTCTATAAAGGAGAAGTTGTATAAGGCCCTAAGAAACCACATGTCAGATCAGTGGTCTAGTTTGGGGATAGTATTTTCTAATTTAAATACAAATGTCATCAATTTGGCCCTACGCCTTTGCTTTTAAGAAAGCTAAACCAAGAGTTCCCCTTGTGGCTCAGTGGGTCAAGAACCCGACATGGTCTCCATGAAGATCTGGGTTCGATCCCTGGCCTCGCTCAATGGGTTAAGGAACAGGCATCGATGTGTCTGTGGTGTAGGTTGCAGCTGCAGCTCCAATTAGACCCCTAGCCCAGGAAGTTCCACATACTGCAGGTATTAAAAAAAAAAGAGAGAGAGAGAAAAGAAACCTAAACTACATCAACTTGGTAATTTTCCCTGTTGCTCCTTTTTCTCCTGGCCACTGAGAATTAGTTTAAGGTAAGCCTGCATTACTAACCAGAAACATCATGCTTCACAAGTTTGGACTCAAACCAACCTGTCATCTTGTATCAGTGAAAGGAGACAAAAGAATCAACCAGAAGAGTTCCCACTGTGGCACAATGGGACTGGCAGCATCTCTGGAGCACTGGGAGGCAGGTTCAATCCCCAGCCCAGCACAGTGGGTTAAGGATCTGGTGTTGCTACAGTTGCAGTGTAGGTCTGATCCAAGAAAAGCCATAGGTGGGAGAGCCAAAAAAAGGGGGGGGGGGGACAGGAAGCATATCAAATCACATTGTGTATAACATAGGAAAAAACTTGACTTTATGCTTCAAAAGCAGAAAAATCAGAGTCAGAATCCCCTCAAAAAAAACTATGGCGTTTAGGAAAAAATCACTTACTGGAACTGTGTCGAACAGGATAACAATCCCCATTTTAACAATTAGACTTCATTTTGTATTTCCTTGTGGTCTGTGACTTCTTAGAAGTTCAGGGCTTCCTAGATCACGGGTAATTCATTTACTGAACTTGAGAGTTCTTTGTCAGGAAGCTGAGACCCGCAGTACCAGTCCGTAGATGTTAGCAATTTCAAAGGAGGGATTTCAGAAGACTTCAGTCATTGCAGAATTATCTGGAAACTTTACCTTCTGCATTTATCACTGGTTCTATGACTATATTCTCTGGCCTGGCTTGAGCCGGGGCCACAGGAAAGGTGGCCCCGGCTCAAACCAGGCCAAAGGGGACCAGTCATTTTCCAAACCGGGAGAAACACCTAGCTGGCGGATCAAGGCCAAGACGAACACCCTGGCATTAAAATACAGTGATAACAGGAAAGTCTTTCCCGTGCCTCTAGCTTTTTGTGTGACTATTATCACTCCCTCTCCACCCTCATCTGTGGCAAAAGAAAAGCCATAAGGGTGTTATTCTTATTCTGTTTCAAGATTCCCTAACCTTGACCCATTAGGTTAAAAAAGACTGAGCCTGAGACCACAAACAGCCACAAACATTTCAAAGGTCCTGGTTTCAAAAGCAGCAGTTATGCTCAGTAACCCAGAAACCAGTGTTCCTAATTGTTGCAAATCTAATTGTGGCCCCGGCAGGCCAGTGTCAGGGCAATGAATTCGTTCATGGGCCTTGAGGAGACAGACACACCGACAGCACAGGAGGAGAGGCTGGGGATTACTAAACACGATCATTTATTATCCTAAATCCAATCTGGGCAAGGCCAGTTCCTCAGTTTTTTGGTTAAGGGGCCAAGCAAAGTAAGGCTTAGGAAATTGGGATTCTGAGATGAGGCAACCAAATGTTATTTTTGTACAGAATAACTTGAAAATATTTTACAGGAGGGCACCTATAGATAATTAAATAGGAAAAGACACGTGCTTTCTGGTGCAGGAAGAAAGTAGAATGTGACGGATTCCAAGGATTCTCATGTATTTGCTCCTTATATAAAGGCATTTACGCAGATACGGAAATCAAAGAATCAAGGGGACCTAAAGGGCCAGGGTAGGACTTGCTAGGTCTCAGGTATTTTTGACCTTAAGTGGGCTGCATGCCACAACTGTGATAGAGATGGAGTAGGCACAGGTCGACGTAGAAGTCCCAAGAAGGGACCGTAGATAAAGAGGGAAACTTAGGGGACTTTGGGAGATCACTAGAAATTAATAACTGCTCAAGACAGCCATCAGAACAAAGCAGGCTTGCTGACTGCTGGAGGTGTGAGAATTGCCTCAGGTCATTGGGTAGGATGGGGTGAGGCCAGCTTTCAGATTCAGACCAAGGGCAGCAGTTTGAGGACTTCTGCTGATTTGAATACACACCTTACGGGATACCAAGGAGGAGCTATTACTCCCAGAAAGGAAGAGGCCGTCTTTTCCGAGCCCTACTCCCCTTGGATGATAACACTGTAGCCCACTGGGTCCTTGGGGCAGAGTCTCCTTGCCTGCCCGCTAGCATCTCTCACAAGCCTCCTATCTTAATAAATCTATTTCTTGCCTATCACTTTGTCTCTTGCTGAATTCCTTCTGCGTGGAGGCATGAAGAACATGAACCTCAGTGAGTCCAGACACCAGGTGAGTGATTTTAATTTAAAACCATGGGTTTAAGTCCCAATCTGGCTTTAGACTGGGTTCAAGTCCCAATCTGGGTTGTGGCTGGGTTCAGGCCACTAGTGCTGTCAGTTTCAATTTGTCCAGCCCAACCTCGGGCACCATGTAAACCAGATCTGTTCTGATTCCCTGGACCCTGTCTCTGTTCAAATCCACGCTAAATGATAATGGTGACGAGGCAGAATATTAACCCAGGTCATCAATGTAGGAGCACGGGCTTCCATGCAATTCTTTGATATGGCCATGGATTAACATTTGTGGCTTAAGGGCTCCAGGGAGTAACATCCCCACAGGCCCTGTTTACTGTAGGGATTGGACCTATGCCCAGATGGACATTAATCCCTAACCCCTTGTGACTCAGTTTATGGGAAGAAAAGGGCAAAGAAACCATGAGACTTACAGGACATGTCCACCCCTAAAACCCTATTGGACAAGGACTGATAGAGGTAACTGGGCAAGGCCAGTGGGAGAAAACCGCATCTTTCTGGACCCCATGTTGGTACGCTCCCTACCTTTAAAAGATAAAAATCCCTAAAGGACTATAGAGAAGGGGGCTCTTCTCCCCCCTCCCAGCAGCCCTGGGAGCTATTTGCTTTCCTTTAATAAAGACTTTGCTTGCTTCCTGCCTGTGTGTTTGCGGAGTTCATTCTTTGACTGCCATGAACAGGAACCCGGATTCCAGTATCCGGGTCGGTATCATCTTTCCGGTATCATCTTTCCGGTATCAGTGACGAATTCTCCAAGGACACCAGGAGAAGAGGGAGTCAAGGAGGAGTGGTTTGGTATTGTCTTTTGGCACAAGGGTAAAAATGGCACAAAACATTGGGTGCCCCAAGGCAGGAAATAAAACCTTCTTCTGAAAGACAAAATTGTGCAAAAATAATCAAAGAAAAGCTTTTCTTTTATGGAATTTGGGATGCTTAAAAGCATTTGCTGAATCATGAGTCAATCAATCAATCGATCAATGATCCTCATAAATAACAAAGTCCTACTGGAGAGCACAGGGAAGTATATCCAACAGCCCAGAATAAACCAAAATGGAAAAGAATATGAAAAAAGAATATATGCGTATGTATCACTGAGTCACTTTGCTGTACAGCAGAAATTAATGCAACATTGTTAATCAACTCTACTTCAATAAAATTGAAATTTTTTTAAAAAATCAATGATCCCCAAAAGACACTGATGTCAGCATTCCACCTCACTGTGGACAGGAATCTTCAGAGTCTGATGTATCAACAGGTCCTCAAGTGGACAGGACAGTGATAACAGGGTAGGAAGAGAGACACCTCCCCCACCCCAAGAAGGATCACCTTCCAGAGCTCATGTGCTTTACTCTATTCCTGACCTGGTTTGGGGAATCCACTGCGCTGAAAATACTCTGAAATCCCACCAATGCTACAGTACAGAGTGTGTAAAGCCTCAAACGCACCTCACATACTATTCTCTGTGAATCAGTTGAACAATTTCAGATTTTTAACACTTTCCATGTTTATCCCAATGCTACTGATGCAGGAAGAAAGAACATAATAAGGAATAAGGAATGCTCTCAAACTTTGACATGCCAATTCACCTAATCCACCAGGCTAAAAAAAAAAATTGTTCTGAAAATCTGGACAACAGATTTAAAAAGTAATTCTGTTACTGCAATATCATCTACTGCTACCTTTTAGGGGAAAGTCATGCTTACTTAATAAGTGGCCCACATTCCTGGGAAAGATGAGGTGAGCTGAATGGATATATTTACTAATTTTCCCACGGAAACAATGATACAAGAAGATTATTTTCTTTGCCCAGAACTAAAGGAAGAACTTTTGTAGACTTGCCAATCAACCACAAAATTGGAAGAGGAGTTCCCTATGAAAGGTCACAAGTTCTAAGGATATATAAATCCCTTAGGTGGGTAACAGTGATGACATGAGGAAAAACCTATCAAAACGTGACAGAGTCCCAATCCCTAACATACTAAATTCTTAACTAATTTCACAATTATTCCTGCAAGGAATGCAGGAAAGCTGCTTTTCTTTGGGGAGATTCAGACCTTGAAGCCATCAGAATTTGATACCCTGTAGCCATCAGAATTTGATACCTTTGCTCAAATTCTGGAATTCCTACTTGCGAATCTTCCTTAGAGGCTGAAGAAACCCCACAGTCAAGAGACACATCACTTCCAGAGGTCCAACCAGCTTTCTCCCCGCACCCTCTGTCCAAGCTTATCTCAGCCAGCCTCATCTTCTCGCTTCTTCCCCTATGGTTGCGGTCAGCAAAGTCACAATCCCCACTGGTCTTCAATCCACCTCTCGGTAAAGGCAGGGTGGAGCCATGGGGCGTGGTGCCAGGGGGCATGCCACCCTGTGGTTGGGAGGGACAAGGGTCCATGGGCAGATGGATGGACAGCTGGACCACACAGCTGGACTCCCATATCACCACTATCATCCTGCCAAGGTCAACAGGAAGAGCTCTACCTGGCTGCTCGTAGGTAAAAGCCCAGTGGTTCCAGCTGTACCATCACATGACTCACGCAGTGCAAACCATCTGTAGCTCTTCTGGGTTTCTGTAACTTTTCTGCAAGGCAGAGGGAACAATGACTGAACAGGAACCCACCCAGTTGGTCCACTGTCCTTCTGTCCTCTCTTGTCCCTCTTCTGCCCTCTAGTGGAGCAAACTAGCCAGCGAGAACAACAACCAACAAAACCCAGTGCCAAGAAACAAGGCTCTTTGCAGAATAAGAATCAAAACTTCTGTGTGGCCTTCATTTTCTTTTCTTTTTAATTTTTTAAAAATAATATGTCATTTTTTTGTTTGTTTGGGTTTCTTTTTTGTGGTTGCTTTTTGGTTTTGGGGATTTGGGGCTGCACCCTTGGCATACAGAAGTTCCAGTCCCAGGGATCAAATTTGTTCCACCAAACTACAGCAACAACAATGCTGGATCCTTAGCCCGCTGAGCTACCAGGGAACTCATTTTCATATCTTTGTTGTTTTTTTTTTGTTGTTGTTGTTGTTTTGTCTTTTCAGGACTGCACCCACGGCATAGGGAGGTTCCCAGGCTAGGGGTCAAATCAGAGCTGTAGCCACCAGCCTACACCACAGCCACAGCAACACCAGATTTGAGCCACATCTGTGACCTACATCACAGCTCATGGCAACACCAGATCCTTAACCCAATGCGCAAAGCCAGGGATTGAACCCACGTCCTCATGGATCCTAGCTGGGTTCGTTACCGCTAAGCCACAATGGAACTCCCATTGGTATTGTTTATTGTTATTACACTAGCCCATGCCATGACACAAACATTACACGACAGTTTCTTGTAAGCCTATAAAAGGCAAATGTATCATAAGTGCAGCAAGGCCTGTTTTAGAAAAGAAAAACTAAGCACTGAGTATTTTTTTCTTAAAGAAATAAACGCCCACACAGTTGATAGCATTTTCTAAGTTGACTTTGCACACATTCAACCAATGGTTCGGGCCATCTGTCCCCAGTCGAAGGGGAAGCTCCCCTTACTGTCTACACTTTATCACTAAAATGGGTATATTAGGGTCTTCGGTCAAGGTCACAAAGGGGATTATGCCCTGCCTTGAAAAGTGCATCTCACTCCCCAATAACCTTAGAACTTAGGAATAATTTCATTTATCATTACACCTGCATCCTAAGAAATATATTTTGAATCTTAAAACTTTGAAACATACATCTGAACTTTTCTTTCTTTTTTTTTATTGTTATTTCCCCAACACATTTTTTTTTTCCCCACTGTACAGCATGGGGACCCCGTTACACATACATGTATACGGGCAAAAGACCTGAATAGACATTTTTCCAAGGAAGATGTACAGATGGCCAATAAGCACATCTGAACTTTTCAAAAAGCCTATGAACCCTAGATACATTCCCGAGAATATATACTACTTATTTTTTTTTCAACTGTCATAACCATCAATGTTTTATTAGGTGGACTAAGTGGCTGACCACCCTTGGCCCACAGAGCTTAATCACTGAACCCAACTGCTCTTAGTTTTAAATTCTGGCCAAAGACTTCGTTTTGTTAGTGTTCCTTGTCACAGCGGGTGGAATGAGCACATGGATGAACAAAATGAACCTTGCTATTTGTCCTTCTATATGAATTACGCTTTAAAAATTCCAAGGCTATTTTTAATCCTTATTTAATAATATGGCCTGATACCAACTGAAGCTTTTACATAGAGATGAAAAGCTTATTTCCTTGTAAAATTCTCACAAGGAATTATTACAACAAAGGAACATCTTGTTCTGGAAAGCCAGCTTAATAACGCAGCCTGTTTTTCTATACCCTGGTAGTTTACATTCTTGAATGCCTGAGCCTATTGCATTTCTTACAGTTAGTCAAAAGGGGGAAATGCATGCACCAAACACTAGAAGTGGTCTCATGGAGGCCTCCTGTCATCCATGTGCCCCCTTGGAATAGCTTTAACCCCCTCTGTACCTCTCACCTTGACCTCCTTTTCAGCCACCCAGATTTCACCAGCTTAGAAGAGTCATCAGTCACAGGTCCCAGTCACCTATTGCCCAGGAACAAATCACTCCAAATTTAGCAGCCTTGATTGTCTGTTTTATTATATAGCATGATTTGGCGAGTCAAGAATTTGGGTAAGGCATGACTCAATGGTCCTTTGGTTCTGCATGACACTGACAAGGTCATTCAGTGGTCTCAGCTGGTGAATGGGGTCCAGGCAAGAGAGCTTTGCACACGTGTCTGGTGTCTTGGCAGGATGGCTGGAAGGCTGTGCTCAGTTGGGATTGTCAAATGGGGACCTAAGTAGTCCCTCCAGCATGGTGGCTTCAGAGTGGTTAACGAACAAGGCAGAAGCTGAACAGCCTTTTGTAATGAGAACCACAATGCATCACTCCCACCAGATTCTGCTGGTTACCAGGTAGTCACAAAAGTCAGGCCACATTCAGAGGGAGGAAAATCAGACCCCACTTCCCAATGGGAAGAAGGTCAGAGAATTTGCAGCCATCTTTAATCCACCACACTATCTGATTTCAGGATGTGCTGAAATGCTCAAATCATTTATTTGTAGATCTGTGTCTTTACTAACTTGAACTGGCTTAAGAAAGTTTTAGCAGCGCCTAAAAGCAATGGTGTTTGAATATATATATATATTCAGTAATGGGTGAGTATTTGCAGTACTTCTATAGCAAATCTCACTAGCCAGAGTGTGACAGAATAATTTTACTTTAATTGCTGCTATTCATGATGCAAAAATAATCACACTACATTGGTTAAAAAGGCAGGTTACCAAATAGGTCTTATTCCACATCTGATGTGTCAATACCCTCGAGTTTTCTGAAGCATGGAATTCTCTACTCAGAGAGCTAAATGATACAAAAAAAGCCATTGAGCACAGCCCAAAGCATCTTGTCTGACCGTTTACGGGAACAGAGTTGAAAGCATCCAGCCTGGATGGAGCTCAAACAAAATGAACAAAGTTTGGAAGAGATAAAGTCTTTCCAAGATTCTTTGAACTCACCATGTCTAAGATCCTGACACCAAAGGCACCAAAACCATGTCAATCATCCTCATTTAGCGAGACAGTCTGATGTCCCTGGGTCTCCAAGAACACCTTTATTCTGGACAACTTTCTTTCTTTTTTTTTTTTTTAATTTTTTTGTCTTTTTGCTATTTCTTGGGCCGCTCCCACAGCATATGGAGGTTCCCAGGCTAGGGGTCAAATCAGAGCTGTCGCCACTGGCCTGTGCCAGAGCCACAGCAACTTGGGATCCAAGCCACATCTGCAACCTACACCACAGCTCACGGCAACACCGGATCCTTAACCCACTGAGCAAGGCCAGGGATTGAACCTGCAGCCTCATGGTTCCTAGTCGGATTCATTAACCACTAAGCCACGACAGGAACTCCTGGGCAACTTTCAAAGTGCATGATGGCTGAGGTGCGCTGGAGAGCTTGGACTTGCCTGTGGCCATTGCTCTAAGGGCCCCATCAGAACACTTGTGCACCCGATCCAGGGAAGGGAATGGTGGCCTCCCTGCCCTGGTTTCTGATCCTCAAGGCCCCCTGTAGCTGGAGGTGGGCCAGGAGCACCATGGAGGACAGCTAGGGGTGTGTACTGAGGGTTCTTCCTCTGGACAGCAGCATCCTTAGGCCCCCACGAAGGTTAGAACAATGCAAACATAAAGCTCAGGCTGAATGGGTCCAGATCTCCTCTCCAGTGGCCACTCTCACTCGCACCAGCAGAGAGCCCCAGTGGCTGGAAGGTAGAATCCTCCGGGTTTAAAAAGGAGACCCGGAGTTCCTGTTGTGGCTCAGAAGTAATGAACCCAACTAGTATCCATGAGGATGTGGGTTCGATCCCTGACCTCGATCAGTGGGTTAAGGATCCAAGCGTTGCTGTGAGCTGTGATGTAGGTCACAGACGCAGCTCAGATCCCATGCTGCTGTGGCTACAGCATAGGCTGGCAGCTGCAACTCTGATTCAATCCCTCGCCTGAGAACTTCCAAATGCCACATCTGTGGCCCTAAAAAGAAAAAAAGAAAAAAGAAAAAGGAGACCCAACTCTCTTGACCTTCTAGGAGAGCTCTAAAAACCGTACACTCCAAAACAAAAAGGGAGCATTGAGACTAGTAAGTACCTAACAAGCACATACTACTCCTGCATTGTTAGGATAAATGGTTCCCTCTTAGACGTGACAACGAAATGACTGTCAAAAGGACATACGGAGTGATGCAGATCAGAGCCCAAGACCCAACCTTGCTAGTGTACTAGAGTCGCAGAATTGAGGTTTGTTGTAGTAGTACTATAGCTACATTTTTCTGCCCATCGCTGAATATAAAAAATACAGCTCCACTGCTTTCACTCACTGCCAAAATGTTCTTAAATCAGTTCAAGTTAGTAAAAACACAGATCTACAAATAAATGATTTGAGCATTTCAGCACACCCTGTAATCCGATAATGTGGTGGATTAAAGATGGCTGCAAATTCTCTGACCCTCCTCCCACGGGGAAGCGGGGTCTGATTTTCCTCCCTCTGAATGTGGCCTGACCTTTGTGACCACTTGGTAACCAGCAGAGTCTGGTGGGAGTGATGCTGTGTTGTTTTCATTATAAAAGACTGTGCTGCTTCTGCCTTGTTCATTACCATTCTGAAGCCACCATGCTGGAGGGACTACTTAGGTCCCCACTTGACAATTCCAGCTGAGCACAGCCTTCCAGCCATCCTGCCAAGACACCAAACAAGTAAGTGTGCAAAGCTGTCCTGGACCCCTGGGACCTGCCCATTCACCAGCTAAACACCACTGAGTGGCCTGTGTCACGGCCTCACTTTGGTCTTCAATGGTATTTCTTACCATAGTCTCCTGCCATGCAAACAGAAAGGTAAAAATGATTTTTAACCTGCCCAGTACTTTAAATAGTTGTTCCATTACCATGCTCAGACAGAAGCCCATGTCTGTAAATGCAGTCTGACAATGGAGGCGTTGCTGGCTTAGATGGAAAGAATTGATGAAATTTATGAAAATTTAAACTGTAAAAAAATACACAACTAAAAACTGGCCACCCCTACATAGACACAGAAAACAAATTTATGGATAACAAAGGGGAAAGGGGAGAAGGATGAATTAGGAGTTTGGGATTAGCAGATACAAATTATTGCATATAAAACCAACAAACACAAAGTTCTACTGTGTAGAGAGAACTTTATTCAATATCTTTTAATAAACCATAATGGAAAAGAATCTGAACAAGTGACTCATAAATGAGTGACTTTTTCATACATCAGAAATTAACACATTGTAAATCAACAATAACTACAACAAAAAACTCAACTGACCACCCAGTTCCACCTGATACAGCATCATGCCTGTGCATTACCATCATTCATTTATCCTTGCGCTGCGCACAGCACCACCTTCCAAATAGAGGGGAGTTGAGCAGAAGGGCAGAGCCCTCGCTGTCAAGGTCTAGAGGCCAAATCCCTCCTTTCCGTTGGTCACTGCCCAGCCTGCCATCCTGCTCTTCCCACTTGTCCCAGCAACTCCCTGGCTCCCCTTCCTCACACAGCATTGGAATTGTTTTCTTCTGGATCACTAAAGGCTGATGACTCCAGAAAATCAGGAGCTGTGTTCATCACTGTTTGTCACTGGTATACCCTCGGCTCCACACATAGCATCTATGCTCAATAAGCATTCACTTTAAATAGCTTACTTGGGTCCAAAATACCACTTGGTAGTTTGGGGAGGTTTTGTTTGCGGTGGTGTTGCTTTTTTTTTAAAGGGCTGAACCTGCAGCACATGGGAAGTTCCTGGACCAGGGGTCACAGCCACGGCAATGCCAGATCTGAGCTTCATCTTCAGCCTACACCACAGCTCACAGCAACACCAGATCCTCAACCCACTGATGGAGGCCAGCAATAGAACTCGCATCCTCAGCTGAGCCACAATGGGAACTCCCCAGTTGGTAGCTTAGAAGTCAGAAAAGCAGCTTTTACTCCTCCCTATATCAAGAATCAACTTTTGGAGTTCCCTGGTGACTCAGCAGGTTAAAGACTTGGCGTTGTCACTGCAGGGGCTCAAGTTGCTGCTGTAAAACAGTTCTTCTGCATGCCATGGGCATAGCCCAAAAAAAAAAAAAATCAATTTTCTTGCGGATGATCAAGTACAAAAAAAGACAGAGTGAGTTGGTGTAGAGTCCATAAAACTAGTGAAAATGGAGATTGTTTTAAATCTGATGAACCTTGCATGCATAGATAAGATTAGACATTCCCTTGCAGACAGAAAAAGTATATATCATATATCCACACAGTTTGTTTCCCCATAGAGCTACCCTCTCAGAAACTTCAAAATTATCTTTCCAAACACTCCCCAATGCTTGTGTATTTCTGCCCTCCCTCTCACTAAACGTAAGCTTCGGGGTAGGTTTTCACAATTCACTGGTCCCCTCAAATAGGATTTGTCATCAATCACTACAAATTTTTGTCAGTTCTTTCAACAGATGGAATCAAAAAAAAAAAAAAAAGAACACCTGGCTAGGAGACATAATCTCAGAAACAATTCTTTGATGTCACTTCATCACACATGATTAGTTTTCACGAAGGTTTATATTTGGGGAAACCAAATTCATTTCAGGAGATGGCTAGCCAAGTTCAAAGTGATAAACCTGACATTTTCAGAGGGAGCAGCATGGCTATGAAATGATGCAGCTATCTACACATTTTAAAAAGGAATTCCTACAATGTAAGAAAAAGTTGGAGTTCCCACTGTGGCAAATCGGAAACAAATCCAACTAGGAATCATGAGGTTGCAGCTTCGATCCCTGGCCTCGCTCTGGGGGTTAAGGACCCAGCATTTCCATGAGCTGTTGTGTGGGTTGCAGACACAGCTCGGATCTGGTGTTGCTGTGGCTCTGGTGTAGGCCGGCATCTACAGCTCCAATTAGACCCCAAGCCTGGGAACCTCCATATGCCACGGGTGTGGCCCTAAAAAGACAAAAGACAAAATAAATAAATAAATAAATAAATAAATAAATAAATAAATACAAAGGTCTAATTTCCTTAAGCATAAGGAAGCCAGGTCACATGAGCAGCCAGATCACATAAAAATAGATACCAATGGGAGTTTCCACGGTGGCTCAGCAGAAACGAGTCTAACTAGCATCCATGAGGATGCAAGTTCAATTCCTGGACTCACTCAGTGGGTTAAGGATCCAGAGATGCCTTGAGCTGCAGTGTAGGTCACAGACGCCGCTTGGATCCTGCACTGCTATGGCTGTGGCGTACACTGGCGACTACAGCTCTGATTTGACCCCTAGCCTGGGAACCTCCATATGCCACGGTTATGGCCCTAAAATAAAAAATGACTGAAAAAAAAAATAGATGCCAATGGTTTTGGGTTTTAAATACGTAAAAATTAAACTCAATCTCATGCATACTAAAACAGATGTGAGTTAAATGACCATAGGCATTATTTTTCACCCTTCAGATTCCAAAAGTGGGGAACACACCAAGCAGGCAAAGAAGGGGAAGCAAACACAGCTCTCATATGGTACCAGGGGAGCATCATTTGGTAGAACCTCTTTGAAGAGGACTTTTTTTTTGGTTGCACCCACGGCATGTGGAAGTTTCCAGGCCAGGGATGGAACCCCCAGAGCAGTTGTAACCTGCACCACAGCCACGGTAATGCTGGATCCTTGATCCACTGTGCCACATGGGAACTTCTTGAAGAAGAAATTTGAAAGATGTTATAAAAATCTTAAATATGCACATTATTTTTCCTAGTAATACTATTTCTATGATTGTATATCTGAGAAATTTTCACTGCAACATTGCTTAACATATTAAAAAGAGAAAACTACCTCAATGTCCACCAGTGAGAAACTGACTGTAGAATATACCCATCAGTAGAAACTACAACATAAAACGGGAAAGTGAGAGAGCTACAGGCACTGAGAGGGAATGATTTATAAGATACGATGTTGAGTAATGAAAGCAAGATGCAACTGAATGCATTCCCAGTATACCACTTTTTATGGAAAAAAAAAAAAAGTGGGTGGTATTTTTAAACCTATGTCTACAAATTCTTTGATTATCTCCTTAAAAGGTGGAACCGAATTCCCTCTCTTTGAAGGCTGGACTTCATTAATAGAATAAGACAGAAATGACAGGGTTGACTTTTGAGACAAAGTCATAAAAGGCATGATGGCTTCTTCTCTCTTGGATCCCTGCTCTGGGGAAAGCTGGATGCCAGGTTGTGAGGACACTAAGGCAGCCCCATGGACAGAGTCCAAGTGATGGACAGTTGAACCTCTTGCCAACAGACATGTAAGTCAACCAACTTGGAAGTGGATCTTCCATCCCCAGTCAGTCCTTCATATGAGACCACAGCCCTGGCCAACACCTTGGCTTCAACCTCATAAAGCAGAACTAGCCAGGTAAGCTGCTCCTGAATTCCTGGCACAGAGAAACTTTCAATGATAAATGTTTGTTGTTTTAAGGTGTTAGGTCTTAGAGTAATTTGTTACACAGCCGTAGATAATGAATACAAAGAGGAATATTTACACATATATATTACATACACATGTAAGTATATGTTACACATATTTTTACATATATGCTTGAATAGGCACCGAATATCTCTGGGAAGATATTCAGTGGTTGTCTCTGGGGAGAAAAACTGAAACGTTGGGCCTCAGGGGTGGGAGAAGACATTTTTTCATCATACTGTATCTTTTTATATGTACGTTTTTATTATCTTAGTGTATTATCTTTTCTTTAAAAAATTACCCTTTACAAAAGAATCCCATGGATTACATGAATGGTCAAACTGTGTATAAATATCTTTAACCTCTATTTTATTTCAACTTTTTAAAAATGTATCTTCTTCAACCTTTGAAATAAAATAGAATTGTAAGATGAAAGTTGAAATATTTTAGAAGATATCTCCCCCAACTTTGCCCAGATACAGAGCCCTGTTAACCAAGCAGCACCCTATCAGAAAAAGGGCAGAGAAAATTAATGATGGGAAGAAGTTTACAAGATTTACAATCTTCTGTGATAACCTATATGGGAAAAGAATCTGAAAAGGAGTGGAGATATATATATATACACACACATATATATGATTCACTTTGCTGCACACCTGAAACTAACACAACATTATAAGACAGCTATGCTCCAATAAAATTTTAAAAAGAAAGAAAGGAAAGGAAGGAAAGAAGGTAGGAAGAGAGGGAGAGAGAGGGGAAGAAAGAAGGAAGGAAGGAAGGAAGGAAGGAGGGAGAAAGAAAGAAAGAAAGAAAGGAAGGAAGGAAGGAAGGAAGGAAGGAAGGAAGGAAGGAAGGAAGGAAAGAAAGAAAGAAAGAAAGAAAGAAAGAAAGAAAGAAAGAAAGAAAGAAAGAAAGAAAGAAAGAAAGAAAGAAAGAAAGAAAGAAAGAAAGAAAGAAAAGAAGAAAGAAAGAAAAGTTTAGGAGATTTAAATATCCACCTCCCCAACTCTCAGAGAAAACTGTTCTTTGCTGAATATCAGAGGAGCTCAGAGACTGGTTAGAGCAAAGCCAACCTATTTTCGAAAAGCTTAAAGAATTTATGCTAGGGATTATCAAAGCGTCCCACTCTCTGTATTTCCCCAAACACAATTAAATCAATAACTCTTTAGTGACCACCACTGTATCTCCAGGTCCTCTGGCAGATAATCTCATAGCCTCCTACTCATCCTCCAGCCCATCTTCCCTTCCTACCTCACCACCAGGGTGCCCATTATGTGCCAGAACCTATGCCAGACAATGACATCTTCATGGAGGAGAGTGACTCTGGCCCTTCTACAAGGGACTCTGGACTGGGACAGTGAGGGACAGGGCTCATGTCCAGTGACTCACTAGCCAAGGCACCTTGAGCCAGCCAGCCATCCATCCATCCATCCATCCTGGTTGAGGGCCTTCCATGAGCCCACTGCTGTGCCAGGCCGTGAGGATACCCTGGATGTCACTCAGAGGCAGGCACTGCGTGTGCACGTGTACATAAGAGCTTAGCAAAGTGTGATGTTTGCACCTCCACTTACCCTGTATGAGTTCATAGACACTATTGGTAAGCAAGTGGCACTGACGTTCAAAAAACAAATGACCAAAAAAATGTCATTTTGGGGGGAAAACTAAAGTTGGCTAAAATTAGAAGCAGATTATTTTTTTACATTTGACTGCCACTACTTTCTGGTATATTTGTAACCGATATATTTATTTTTAAAAATAAGAAATGTAAAAGTTAAAAGTTCCCAGGAGTTCCCATGGTGGCTCAGCGGTTAAGGAACCCAACTAGTATCCATGAGGTTGCGGGTTCCATCCCCGGCCTCGCTCCGTAGGTGACGACCTGGCGTGGCCGTGAGCTGTGATGTAGGTCTCAGACCCAGCTCGGATCCCGCGTTGCTGTGGCTGTGGTGTAGGCCAGCAGCTGTAGCTCCAATTGGACCCCTAGCCTGGGAACCTCAATATGCCTTAGGTGCAGCCCTCAAAAGCAAAAAAAAAAAGGCTAATTAATTTAAAACTGTGTTGGCCTAGGCTGTCAGGTGAAGGCTAGGAGGATGTCTGAAGGAACATCATAGCACTCTCCTTAAAGAGCAATTCTGAGACTTTTACACTCCAGCCATGGCATCGAAAACACACCAAGACACATTTGCCCTGACCACGTTTACAAAACCCAGGAGGTCAGATGTCCACCATGGGACACAGAGTCCAGATAAAGTGGAGCCCAAAGAAGGAACCTAGAGAAGGTTAAATCTGTTAAAGAAATCCTATTCTGAACTAATGTAAGGATTTTATATCAAGTACTACAAACTCAAGAGATAAAACAGTCTAAAGGGTTTATACTTGGAGTTCCCAATGTGGCTCAGTGGAAACAAATCCAACTAGTATCCATGAGGATACAAGTTCAGTCCCTGGCCCCACTCAGTGGGTTCAGGATCTGGTGTTGCCATGAGCTGTGGTGTAGGTCGCAGATCTGGCTCAGATCCAGCGTTGTTGTGGCTGTGGTGTAAGCCGGCAACTGTATATCCGATGTGACCCCTAGCCTGGGAACTTCCACAGGCCGAGGGTGCAGCCCAAAGGGAAAAAATATATATATATATGCCGCATCTACAGCCCTAAAAAATAAAAATAAAATGAAATAGATACAGGGTTTCTGCTTGATTTTTGCTATGAGAGCTTCTGTTTTTTTTGTTTTTTTGTTTTTTTGTTTTTTTTTTTTTTTTTTGTCATTTGCCATTTGTTGGGCCACTCCCGCGGCATATGGAGGTTCCCAGGCTAGGGGTCTAATCAGAGCTGTAGCTGCCAGCCTACGCCAGAGCCACAGCAATTCGGGATCCGAGCCGAGTCTGCAACCTACACCACAGCTCACGGCAACGCCGGATCCTTAACCCACTGAGCAAGGGCAGGGATCGAACCCGCAACCTCATGGTTCCTAGTCGGATTCGTTAGCCACTGCGCCACAACGGGAACTCCAGAGCTTCTGTTTTTTAAGAGAAAAGAATAATTAGAAGGATAAGAAGAAAGTTATAGGCCTTAAAAATCCTATGGGGCACACCTAAGGGACCCCCAGAAGTTGTATCAAGTAGTTGCTCGAAAAACAATCTCACCGTTTAGAGATCCATTTGTTTCCCTAAGGCGAGGAAAAGGACAACTGAGCACCAAGCCAATCATCAGAGTGAAACCTTCTGGATAAGCCGACCGTGACATCCATAATAAGCCCTTTGCCTCTGTCTCACAAACTACTCGGAGCAGAATCTGACAAAGCAACTTGTTTTCACTTGGCATGACTTTCCTTTTCCCAGAACACGGAGGTAATCAGGTACCTCGAGGTATTCGCCATAAAATAAAATGAAATAAAATAAATAAAATAAAATGCAGAGATGAATGGGGAAAAGATTATTCCTGTGTAAAATCCATGGAAGTTTATCAGAGCTGAGCAGATATAACAATAAGAACGCACACTTATACCAGGCTTATTTCGAGTCAGTTACGTTCTAAAGGTTTTACACAATCTTTTTTTTTTTAGGGCCCCACCCACAGCATATGGAGGTTCCCAGGCTAGAGGTCCAATCAGAGCTACAGCTGCCAGCCTACGCCAGAGCCACAGCAGCCCCATGTCCAAGCCGCGTCTGCGACCTACACCACAGCTCTTTAACCCATTGAGCGAAGCCAGGGATCCAACCCGCAACCTCATGGTTCCAAGTCAGATTTGTTTCCTCTGCACCACAATGGGAACTCCCCAGTGTTTTACATAATCTTAATCCTGAATCCCTAAAACATCATGGAGTAGGTACTATTATTGTTCCTGTTTTATCCACAATCGACAAAGGTACTGAAAGGTTAAGTAAACTGGCCCAAGCACCAGAGCCAGGATTTGGCCCCAGAGCCCGTGGCTCTAACGTCTGTCCCCCCGATCACCACACTATACTACCTCATACGGGCAGCCACTCGTTCAAACCATCAGGTTCCAGACCTGTGCTCCACACCAGAGAGGGCACTCAGAGGGTGGGACCACGTGAGAGTGAAGCTTTGATGGAGGGACATGCAATTCAAATTGGGGTTGGAAAAGTCTCCCCAGCAGAGATGACAGTCATGCTAAATCCTGGGCAGAGAGCAGATAACCAGGCAGGGGACAGGGAGAGGGATGAGGGGGAAGAGGCTCAATTTAGGAACAGCACAGGCAAAATTTCAAGGCAGAAAATAACGCGGTTCTCTCAAGGACCAGTAAGTAGTTTCACAAGGCTGGCAGAGCGGTACCACGAGTGACAAAGCGGGGAGGGGCATGCAGGCAATGCCAAGGAGACAGAATCGCATCATCAAAAGCCTTGTGACCTGGCTAAGGAGTGTGGACTTATTTGTAATAAACAACAGAATTTTATACTAGGAAACAGAATGGTCAGACCTTTTATTTCTTAGCTCACTGGCTATCACAAAGGGAGTGGAATGGAGAGAGTTGAGGGTGGAAGCGGAGAGACTAACTAGGGAGCTGTGTTTCCAAGCTGTAACAAGGGGCTGGGATCACAAACCCAGGCAGCCAGAGCAAAGAGAAATTTCTTCAACCAAGGAACAGCTCTGGGGCACATAAGCAGCACCTGATTCAAATTTCCCCCTCCCCTAACTTCCCTGAAGACTTCTGGCTCCCTGCCATCTTCCTAGGGGCTGTCCCCTCAGGTTGTGTCTTTTTTTTTTTTCCTTTTTAGGGCTGCACCCTAGGCATGTGGAAGTTGCCAGGCTAGGGGTCACATTGGAGCTGCAGCTGCCGGCATTGGCCTTCGTACGCCACAGCCACAGCAACTCAGGATCCGAGCCATGTCTGTGACCTACACCAAAGCTCATGACAATGCCAGATCCTTTAATCCTAGGCCAGGGATTGAAGCTGCATCCTCATGGATACTAATCCGGTTCTTAACCCACTAAGCCACAAGGGGAACTCCCACATCTTAATACATAATCTTAAAATGTCTCAGCGTCTTAAAAATTGCTCAGAACAGCACCTTCTCCCCAGTGAAAAGATGAAGAATCACATGCCCTTTTCTTCCCAAACTCTCTTGCCACCCAAAGAATTCCTGAAATTCTGATGTTAATCACTTTGGGCTTTGTTTTTTTTTTTTTTTTTTTTTTTTTTTTTGCTTATTAAAATTTGCTTACATTTCTGTGAAGGAGGTTTAGGTCATAACTGGCCTCTCTAAGCCTGAAAGTATTTTGGAAGGATTATGATTCAACATACAATGCACATTCTTGACCTTATTATCTGCTGCTTTCCTGTCTGGCCAAAGGTCTTTGGGAAGGGCTTTTTCAACAAAGATCCTCCTGTGAGGGGCCCCTGGACCTTGTTCCTTATTAGTGATGCCTTGAGGGATGTCTGTTTAAACTCAAAACTTCCTCACAGGAGTCTCCAGGGAGTCTTAGCGAATCTTTCTTCCCTTTGGATCTTTGAAATAAGGCTGAAAATAGGACATAAAGGCAGGGGCCCTTCATGTGATCAGCATCGTGCGTTCTTCCAAAATTAAGATTAAAGTGTTCAATTAAAAAATAAATTCCCACTTTCCTCCCAAAACACCGTATAGATGCCACCAAAATAGAAGAGTTTTTTGGAGCCGAAAATGTTGGCCAGCATTTCGCCTCTGAGATTTGAGTCGGGGAAATGTCTCAAATTACACCCTACCTGTTTGCATTTTTCCCTTCAAGTATTAGCCTTTCATTTGGCAGACATTGCTTTGAACATCAATGGGGCTTGTGGAGGTTTTTTTGTTTTTCTTTTGGGTTTTTTTTTTTTTTTAATGAATTCTTTAATAACCTCCTGGCTAGAAGGGTCAGTTAGGATTTTCAGGAAAAAGGACAGTGGGACACCGGCCCCGAATCCCCATTTGCCACCACCCCCACCCAGCCTTTTTGCTTCCACACCCTCGATTTTTCCTGATAACGCTCCTGTACCTCTTCTCCGAGAAACCCAGGTTGTCCCGCCTTCCTCCCGCGGACAGAAATGCTCGGTGACCATCAGGGCACCGAGAGCGTGACCCCTGCGGCTCCCTCTCCAATCCGATCTAAGACCGAGACTAAGGATGGGAATGGGGCGTCCTGGAAGTTTCGGGAAACTGGATTTACCTTCACGAAGAGGGTGATGTCGTGCTCCTGCCCCGGGGCCCCCTCCTCAGACGCCTCGCCGTCCTCCTGGCTGCCATTCACCGGGGGCACCTCACTGCCGCGCTCGGGGCTGCTCTCCTCCTCCAAGTGGTTGCTCAGCTCAGCCTCAGGCTCCGTGGCCCCCGTCAGCAGGGCCGCCTCCCCATCCGCGCTGCGGTCCGGAGGCTTCTCCTCGCCCCCGGCAGTGGGCTCCTCGCCTGGCCCCTCCGGACTCGGCTCTCGCCTCTCCTCTTTTGCCTCCTCCGTCTGCTCCTGGGACCCACCCTGGGCCGCGTCCTCGCTGGTGTCGGCCCTCGAGTCCCCAGGGGTCGCTTCCTCTGACTCCGCTCCCTCCCGGTCCCCAGCCTCCTCTGCGGCGCCCATCGCTGCACCTCGAGGCTCCTCCGCAAGCTGCCCCGGGCTGCACCCCGCGTTCTCCGCCACTGCGGCCTCAATTGCCTCCTCCTGGGGTTGGGGGCTGCTATCCCCTGGGTCCTGGGGCTCACCTTCTGCCCCATGCGCCCCACCCTCCGGCCCCTCAACATCCACGCTGTCTCCATCAGGCCCCAGGACATTCATACTGTCCCCTGCGGGTCCCCCGACATCCATGCTGTCCCCTGCCGGGCCCCCGACATCCATACTGTCCCCTGCCCGCCCCCCGACATCCATGCTATCCACCGCCGGCCCCTCCGCGTCCACGCGGACCCCCGCTGCCCCTGGCGCGCTGCTTTCCTGCTTCTCCAGGCCCCGCTCCGCCTCTTCCTTCGCCTCTGGGGCTGTGGGGTCCCCAGGCTCCCCCTGAGTCTCCGCGAGGGCCTCGCCCTGAACTCCAAGCGCCGGGCTCGCTTCCTCCACCTGCTCTGTGCCTCTAGCCTGCTCCTCTCCCTCCCGAGCACCCTCCACCTCCCCTTCGCCCTGCTCTCCGCTAGCGCCCTGCTCTCCGCTAGCGCCCTGCTCCTCGGCCCTCGGGTCGCAGCTCGCGCCCAGCGCCACCTCGCTCGCGCGCTCTGCGTCCCGCCCAGAGCCCGAGCCTTCTTCTTCCATCACCTTGGCCGTCGCGGCTGCGCCCGCCCCCTCTCCCCTCGGCGCCTCCACCGCGCCGGGGTTTGTCTCCTCCCCTTGCGCCTCCCCGCCGGCTGCTCCAGGCTCGCCGGGTCTCTCCTCCACAAGTGCCGGGTCCTCAGGTAGGCTCTGGGTACTCGGGGCGCACCCCTCTGGCTCCGCAACCTGGGCCATGGCCGCAGATTCCCGTCTTTGACCAGAGACCCTTCCCTGACGCTGCTGAGGAGCCAGGTGGAGCTGGGCGAAGGGCGCTGTGCCAGGGGCCACTGAGCCCCGTCGTAGAGGACCCCCTGCTCCCGGCTCCTGCGCTGGACCCGCGGGGCAAAATCCTACCAACCAAGAAGCTGCGCCCCTACCCCCCGGGTTTAAGCTCTCGGGTCTGTTTTCCACCGCTCGTCCTTCTGCCTGGTTCCGCGTCTGCTTCCCACCTGGATCTTAATTCTGACCTTGGTTCCCTGGAAATGCGCCCTCGGTGGTGCAGTCCTCGGCTGGGGAGAGCCTCTTGGCTCCCGCTCCCTTCGAAGTGCCTGGCCCGCCGTCCAGGGTTTGACCAGAAGTCCCTGGTGCCAACTCCATCCCCCTGCGGCTTAGGCGGGGTTTGCATCCCCTCTCCACCTATAAGGGTGGCCTGAAAGTCTAGCCAATGGCAGCATTCCTTGTGGCCCTGGTGGATTTCGCTGAAAAGATCCTGATTCTACTGGCCGCTAGGGTGTTTTCTGGAACAACTTCAAGTCCCAGAGCCATTAAAATCACCCCAAACACACACCCAACTTTCCCAGGACTCTACTGTTAAGCTCAGTAGATGCCCAACTGCAGATGCCCCTTCTTGCCTCAGTGTCCAAGAGAAGGATGGTAAATCCAGGAAGAAAGAAGGGGAGACCCCACTACCTCCTCCCAGTTTATCCAGGGCCCTCCTGGGAAGTTCCAAGAGCCTCATATAGAAACAAGAGGAACTGGCTGACTTGCCCAGGCCAGAGATGGGCTCTGTTGTGAGATAAGGGACAGCCTCTCCTGTCTCTAAAAAGCACCTGGGAGGTTATAGCCTTCATCTCCCTGGTCCCTGAAGATGCTGAGAATCTGTTATCTTTCTGATTCTCCTAGATTTTCTAAACCCGTACCCCAAGATTTGCCTTAAAGTTGTGTGTTAAGGGCTTGGGGAACCCAAGTAAAAACATTAATTACACATTAGTGTGTAAAAACTGTTTGCAATTGAGGGCTCCCAGTTCAAATTCACCAGCTAGTGAGTTCTGGTCCATCTGGTTTTGCCATCCCCAAGACACTTGGAGTTCAGAGCTTTTCGGCTTTCAGAATGCATATATGGGTTTGTCGTCCTGTGATTCATTGAAGGACTATCGATTTAATTGCTCTGTTTGGAAACATCCGAGACCAGTTACTTCTGCAAGTTTGTTCCAAAGAACAAACCTGCTGTCGCCAGTGCTCTGCTTCCACAAAGAACCAAATTAAAGGCACAGACTTGTGTGAGTCAGAATATTCCGTAAACTTAAATTCAAGCAAAGGTGATAGAAATGATTATGGGGAGGCTGGCATCTCTAGAGAGACTCCTTTTGAATCGAGTCAAGAGATGACCAGCTAATGAAATCAGACTTGATACAGCTGGCTGGCTGGCTGAGTGCTGCCCTGGGTATTGTCCTTAAAGAAAAACAACACAGGAGTTCCCATCATGGCTCAGTGGTTAAGCAACCCAACTAGTACCCGTAAGGATATGGGTTCAATCCCTGGCCTCGTTCAGTGGGTTAAGGATCCGGGGTTGCCATGACCTGTGGTGTAGGTCGTAGACATGGCTCAAATCCCACGTTGCTATGGCTGTGGTGTACGCCAGAGGCTGCAGCTCTGATTCAACCCTTGCCTGGGAACCTCCATATGCCATGGGTGAGGTCCTAAAAAAAAGACAAAAGACAAAAATAAATAAATAAATAATTAAAAACAACACAAATAAAGTCTACTTTATCCTGGCGACTGGTCCTATCACCCAAGGCTGTTCTATTTTATAGGATTTCAGTTTATCCTTTTGTGCTGTTTGGATTCATTTACTCACACTGACATTGGCTTTCACAATAACCCCTCTCCATCTGTAGAACGTAGACTCTCACCTTTTACTGATAGTTTTAATAAGCACTATTTCATTTTTATAGCATATAATTCTGCGTATTTCCTTGCTTTTCTGTAATATAAAAATGTATTATCTTTAAAATGAATCCAGGCTCAATGATGAAATAGGAAAGATAGAAAATAACTGAGCTCTTGACAATTTTTCTGTAATCCCATTACCTACAACAAATGCTTTCTCTATCTTTGAGAAAGAAAGAAGGAGAGGTGGGTGGGTGGGGAGGGCAGAGAGACTATTCTATTTTTATTTTCTTTTTTTGCCTTTCTGTCTTTTCTAAGGCCGAACCCATGGCATATGGAGGTTCCCAGGTTGGGGGTCTAATTGGAGCTGTAGCCACCAGCCTGTGCCACAGCCACAGCCACAGCAACGCCAGATCCGAGCCGTGTCTTCGACCTACACCACAGCTCCCGGCAACACCGGATCCTTAACCCACTGAATGAGGCCAGGGATCAAACCTGCAATCTCATGGTTCCTAGTCAGATTCGTTAACCACTGAGCCATGACGGGAACTCCAGAGAGACTATTCTAGACACTGAGTAGACAACAGTGGACAAGACTGAGAAGGTTCCTCCCAGTCCTTGGAGTGGAACAAAAATAAATAAGTAAGCAGTGAAACCAGGTACCTTTGGATAGGGTTAAGCTTTATGTAGACATACATGTGCGTGCAAGCACACACACACGCACATGCTAAAAACCTTAGCTCTTTTCTCTCACACTCCCCATAATAGGATGCCAGTAGATCCTATTATCTCCATTTTTTAAAGTATATCCAGGGAGTTGCTGCTGTGGTGCATGGGGTTAAGAATCCAATTGCAGGAGTTCAGATCACTTTGAGGCGAGCATTTGATCCCAGGCTCAGCACGGTGGATTTAAGGATCCAGTGTTGCAGCAAGCTGTGGCATAGGTCAAAGCTGTAGCTCGGATTCAACCCCTGGCCCGGGAACTTCCATGGGCCATGGGTGCAGCAATAAAAATTTTTTTTAAATAAAAATAAATAGGAATTCCCGTCATGGCTCAGTGGTTAACGAATCTAAGAACCCCGAGGTTGCAGGTTTGACCCCTGGCTTTGCTCAGTGGATTAAGGATCTCAAGTTGCCGTGAGCTGTGCTGTAGGTTGCAGATGCGGCTCGGATCCCACGTTGCTGTGGCTCTGGTGTAGGCTAGTGGCTACAGCTCCGATTAGACCCCTAGCCTGGGAACCTCCATATGCTATGGATACAGCCCTAGAAAAGACCAAAAAAATAAAATAAAATAAAATAAAATAAAATAAAATAAAATAAAATAAAATAAAATAAAATAAAATAAAATAAAATAAAATAAAATAAAATAATAAAATAAAATAAAATAAAATAAAATAAAGCTGATGTGCAGTCGAACCTCTTCTCTCTATTCCCATTGCTACCAGAGTGGTCCAAGTGGTCATCACCTCCTTACCGGTCCCCTGCTTCTCCCTCATCCTTCTGCAGGCTGTTTTCCACCCCCACAGCTAGAGGGTCCTCCTTTGAAATCACAAGTCCACCTGCCACTTTTATGCTTGAAAACTTTCCAAAGCTTCCTGTCTCACACCGAGAAAAAGTCAAGTCTTTCCACATCAAGTATGAGATCCTATAAATTCAGGCACCCTGATCTCTCCCAGCCTCCTTGGCTTCTAACATTTCAGCCTCCCAGCTGTGCCCAGTACTTGCTGGACATTTCTTACCTGGGATACTCCTTATTTGTCCTCAGAGGTCACCCTTTACCTCCTGAGATCTTTTATAAGTTCTTTTCCCTAAGCACCTATTTTCTTTACTTTTTTTTAAAGGCCCCACCTGTGGCAAATGTAAGTTCTCAGGCTGGGAGTCGAATCAGAGCTGCAGCCACCGCCAGCCACAGCAACTTGGGATCTGAGCCATATTTGCGACCTACACCACAGCTCACGGCAATGCCGGATCCTTAACCCACTGAGCAAGGCCAGGGATCAAACATGCAACCTCATGGTTCCTAGTCAGGGTTTCCACTACCCCACGATGGGAACTCCCTCCTTTTTGGGGGGGGGGTATTTTTTTGTCTTTTTAGGGCCACACCAGTGGCATATGGAGGCTCCCAGGCTAGGGGTCAAATGGGAGCTCTAGCAGCCAGCCTACACCACAGCCACAGCAACACAGGATCCAAGCCGCATCTGTGACCTACGCCGCAGATCATGGCAATGCCAGATCCTTAACCCCCTGAGCGAGGCCAGGGATGGAACCTCATGGATGCTAGTCGGGTTCATTAACCACTGAGCCACGATGGGAACTCCTTCCCTCCTCTTTTTTTAAAGACTGAATAATATGCCAAGGTATGTACCTGCATCCATTCATCCATCAAAGAACATTCATGTGGTTTCCATATCTTGACCATTGCGAGCACTTCTGTGAACATGATCCATACTCTGTTTTAAAACACAACTTCTACTCTGTCACCCCCTTTTGCCCTATTTTTCTTTACAGCAGTTATCTCCATCTGATCTATAATATCTTCTACTTACTTATTATCTGTCTGTCTCCCTCATCCCACCCCACTAAGGATAGTTGTTCCGTGAAGCCAGGAATGTTTGTTCGTCACTGCCCAGAATAGGACGGGGCACATGGTAGGCACTCAATAATAATTACGTGCCGAATGAGTGAATTCATGCCAGCTTCCATACCTCTATGAATCAACCTGAACCCGTTTCCAGAAATACTTCTCTCAGTTGGTTTTATACTTTGGGGAACAAGCTAATGTCAAGAGACACGCTGTCCACAGAAATTCTTATCTCCTGACTTTGGTGACTCCTTTAGTGAGTACTTTTAATTATTAGCAAAGGCTGGTCAATTGGCGTAAAGGAACACAAAGGAAGTATCGGATAAATCGAGTTGCCAAGGTCACGGCGAAGTTGCTTAAAGATTGGTATGGTGTTGACTCGGCAGCCAGCGCCAGATTAGCTATTTAAATACCAAGGAGGGTTAAACAGAGGTGACAGATTCAGGGGTGGGAGGCAAGGGGCAAAATACTGTCGGTTTGATTAATTCTAGAGTTTTCCTACCCTATTTTACAAGGAAGCATGGGAACCCAGGGATTTCAAGACAATCTCAGGGGCATATAAATACATGATTTAAAAGTTTATTGTGGGAGTTCCCGTCGTGGCGCAGTGGTTAATGAACCCAACTAGGAACCATGAGGTTGCGGGTTCGATCCTTGCTCAATGGGTTAACGATCCGGCGATGCCGTGAGCTGTGGTGTAAGTTACAGATGCGGCTCGGATCCTGCGTTGCTGTGGCTCTGGCGTAGGCTGGTGGCTACAGCTCCGATTCAACCCCTAGCCTGGGAACCTCCATATGCCGCGAGAGCAGCCGAAGAAAATGGCAAAAAGACAAAAAAAAAAAAAAAGTTTGTGTGGAGTTCCCTTTTGACTCAGCAGGTTAAGGATCCAGCATTGTCCCTGCAGCGTCTTCGGTCACTGCTGTGGTAGGAATTCGATCCCTGGCCGGGAACTTCCATGTGCCATGGTCAAGGACAAAAAAAATCTTTTTTTGTCTTTTCAGGATGGCACCCACGGGTTAGGAGTCAAATCAGAGCTGCAGCTGCCAGCCTACACCACTGCTCATGGCAAAGCTGGATCTTTAACCCACTGAGTGAAGCCAGGGATCGAACCTGAGTCCTTATGGATACTACTTACTGCTGAGCCACAGGGGGAACTCCAAATTTTTTTAGATAAAATTAATTTAAATTTAAAAATGTGTCATTTTTGCTGTTTTCCTAGAATGAACAGACTCATTGCCATAGATTCCCTCTTTCTCAAGATGGGCTCTGCTCCTTCTAGAAAAGCCCTAGTGATAGTGATATATCTTTAACATTCAGATCACAGATGATGAAACAGAAGTCCCCCTTCCACTGATTTCTCTTCAAGCCGCTCTTTCTCCCCACCTAATAAAGGCCCCAAGCCTGGCTTTGTTCAGTCTCTTGTAAAGGCGTGTTTCAGTTAAAAGAAAGCTGTTGCTGCAGATAGGCCTCCGCTAGGAGGCAGGGACTGGAACACAGATAGAACATCTTGCCAGCCAGTAAGAACCTCACGCAAACCAGCACAAATCATGTCATGTGGAATGAGTGGGTGCACTGGTCACGTTGCCTGATTTAAATCCCACTTTAGGAGTTCCTCTTGTGGCTCAGCAGAAATGAATCTGCCTAGTATCCATGAAGACACAGGTTTGATCCATGGCTTCGCTCAGTGGGTTAAGGATCTGGTGTTGTCGTGAGCTTGGTGGAGGTTACAGATGCAGCTCAGATCTGGTGTTGCTGTGGCTGTGGCTGTGGCTGTGGCTGGCAGCTGTAGCTCCAACTGCACCCCAAGCCTGGGAACCTCCATATGCTGCAGGTGCAGCCCTAAAAAAAAAAACGCTTTATCATGTATTAACCGTATGATATTTTCTTCAATTTTTTTTGGAGTGTAGTTGATTTATGATATCTTAGTTTAGGTTTACAGCAAAGCAAATCAGTTATTCATGTACATACATCCATTCTTTTTTCCCATATAGGCTATTATAGCACATTGAGTAGATCTCTCTGTGCTACACACTAGACCCTGACTATGTGATCTTGAGTATGTTTTTCAGGTAGAACAGTGAGTGTTATAATAGGTTCATCGTCATTATGAGTTTTAAATCAAAGAGTATATGTATCATACTCAGCACAGTACTGGATCTTCTTACAACCTTGAAACTGCCCCAGAGGACGGAGCTGTCATATCTTGATAGAACGGTGTATTACAGTGCTGGTAGAGTCACAGAGAACTAGGGCAACGCTTTGATACACTTCACCCGTGACGGTCCAGGTTACACCCATTGTCCCAGCAACAAAACCATAAGAGCCTCCCTTATCATTCTTGAAAGTGTCCTAGTTTGGACAGTGAATTATACAGTCACCTTACCATGAACTCATTTAACTAATGAGAGTCTCTTCTGTTTTCGTCCCACATGATTTTGTGCTGTTCTCAAAACAAACTAGATTTCAAACAAACACATGTTGGATGATAGAAGAAATTTAAAAAGAGAAAAGATGTTTTTTTAGGTTCATTTGTGCCATATTTTAGATTCCACATATAAGTCATATCATGTGGTATTTGTCTTTCTCTTTCTGACTTACTTCACTTAGTAAGAGAATCTCTAGTTGCATCCATGTTGCTGCAAATGGCATTGTTTTGTTCTTTTTTATGGCTGAGTAGTGTTCCAAAGCATATATGTGCCACACCTCCTTAATCCAGTCATCTGTTGATGGACATTTGTTTCCATGTCTTGGCTATTGTGAATAGTGCTGCTGTGAACATAGGAGAGCATGTATACTTTCAAATAAAAGTTTTGTCCAGATATATGCCCAGGAGTGGGACAGCTGGATTATATTGTAGTTCTATGTTTAGTTTTCTAAAGAACCTGAGAGTATGAGAAAAAGAATATATATGTATGACTGGGTCCCTATGACGTACAGCAGAAATCGATTTACAATACAGTAAATCAACTATAAAAAATAAATAAATAAATAGGAGTTCCCTTTGTGGCTCAGCAGTAACAAACCCAACGGGTATCCATGACAATCTGGGTTTGATCCTTGCCCTCACTCAGTGGGTTAAGGATCCAGCGTTGCCGTGGCTGTGGAGTAGGCCGGCAGCTGCAGCTCTGATTCAACCCCTAGCCTGGGAACTTCCATATGCTGCGGGTGAGGGCCTAAAAAAGGACTAAATAAATAAGTAGAAGCAGTCACATCAGAAAAAAAGAGAGAGAAAGGGAAGATGAGAACAAAGGAGAGATGGAGGCGAGGGGGAGGGGGAGAAGGAGGGGAAAACTCTCCAAAATCTTATTACAAACCACTTGCTGAAAGCCTTTCTGGAAAGACAGCCCACAGACTGGAAGGAAAGGAGGCTTCACATGGAAAGTGATCAGCCCCCTGGAGAGCAGGGCAGGCAAGGGAAGGTATGGAACCCTCATGCAAGCTGCCTCCTGGGCCTCTGGGGACCATAGATTCTGAGCCTCTTATTCTCACATTATCTTCACCTCTGACACCAGGAGCAGCAGCAACAATCTGGTGGAGGAAGGAAGGAAGGGAGGGAGGAGGAAGGGAGAGGGGAGGAGAGGGAGGGAGGAAAGGGGAGGGGAGGAGAGGGAGGGAGGAAGGGGGAGGGGAGAAAGAAAAGAAAGAGGTCCATATGCCTGGCACACAATGAAAAATCTTACAAGCAGATCAAAATGATTCTGCCTGTTGGAGAAAAGACAGTATAGACATTTAGTTTTATTTTATTATATTTACTTACAAATTGGCACTGCATTGAGGAAGCAGGCAAAACCCCACATGTGAACATTTCAGATGAAGTAATTTAATATAAATAAATTACATGTAACTATTTATTACATATTATAATTACCCATCTTGCCAATAAGGCATAACTGTACCAATTAGAAATTTACATGGCACAGTAACTTCTGTTGATGCTTTCTTTACCGCAGTCTGAATTAGGCTTCCAATTCTTCCACAATTCTATTGCTGGTGTAATTGCCAGAAACAAGATCGAAGTTCTTGGTCATTTAAAAGTTGGTTTCTCGAGGAGTTCCCACTGCAGCTCAGTGGTTTAAGAACCCGACTGGTATTCATGAGGATGTGGGTTTGACCCCTGGCCTCACTCAGCAGGCTAAGAATCTGGCATTGCCACAGCTGCAGAGGAGGTCACAGATGAGGCTCGGATCTGGTGGTGTTATGTCTGTGGCATAGGCTGGGAACTTCCATATGCCACGGGTATGGCCCCAAAAAGAAAAGAAAAAAAAAATTTTGTCTTTTTGTTTTTGCTAGGGCTGCACCCATGGCATATGGAAGTTCCCAGGTGAGGGGTCTAATTGGAGCTGTAACTTCCAGCCTACGCCAGAGCCACAGCAGTGCAGGATCCAAGCCGCGTCTGCGACCTACACCACAGCTCACGGCAACGCCAGATCCTTTACCCACTGAGCAAGGCCAGGGATCGAACTTGCAACCTCATGATTCCTAGTCAGATTCATTAACCACTGAGCCACCACAGGAACTCCCGGGAAAAAAAAATTTTAAAAAACGTCAGTTTCTCAGGAATGACAGGGTCAGAATCCTCATCAGTGGAATCAAACAGATAAAAGGCAATAAATAGATCCCAAGGCTGAGACCAGGGTATGGAGCCCATCCCTGGAGAAAGTGCTTGGACTTCACCTGCCACCTTGCAGCCAGGTGTGTTCAGCTGGATAAGCAAGTGCCATTCACACAATGAGTCCTCAGTAAATATCTCACACCCTCTTAGAGTATTAAACCTTGAATCCCTCTTGTAAATAGAGTGTTCTGCATTTTTTCACTCTAAGGAAAGTCCTTTACTCAGAAGTATTACTTTAAATCATTTGTTTGTCTTTTTAGGGCTGCACCTGCGGCCCACGGAAGTTCCCAGACTAGAGGTCAGAGCTGCAACTGAGGCCTACGCCATAGCTACAGCGACACCAGATCTGAGCCACATCTGCCACTTGCAGCAACGCCAGATCCTTAACCCACTGAGCGTGGCCAGGGTTCGAACTCATATCCTCACAGAGACTATGTTGGGTTCTTACCCCAGTGAGCCACAATGGGAACTTCTAAATCATTTAATACTGTCACCATGCTGGGAAGGTGGTCACTGTCCTAGGCTAGAAATGGCAGATGCCACTCAGTGAAATAACATGGGAGGGACTGGATTAAATGAAGAGTTGTGAAAAACGGGGGTTCCCATTGTGGCTCAGTTGAACCCAACTAGCAACCATGAGGACATGGGTTCGACCCCGGCCTCGATCAATGGTTAAGGATTCAGTGTTGCGGTGAGCTGTGGTGTAGGTCGCAGACACATCTCAGATCCCGCATTGTTGTAGCTGTGGTGTAGGCCATTGGCTACAGCTCCGATTTGACCCCTAGCCTGGGAACCTGTATATGCTGCAGGTGCAGCCCTAAAAAGATAAAAGACAAAAAAGAAAAAAAAAAGTAGTTGTGAAAAATGGACTCTTCAATACATTTTTTAAATTAAAAAGATGTTATTGCTAAAATATGCCAAAACAATTGTAACGTCTGAGGCCACTGATCACAGATTACCATTACAAATACAATAATAATGAAAAAGTTTAAAATCATGTGAGAACTGAGTTGCCACTGTGGTTCAGCAGTAACAAACCCGACTAATATCCATGAGGATGCAGGTTCAATCCCTGGCCTTGCTCAGTGGATTAAGGATCCAGTGTTGCTGTGAGCTGTGGTGTAGGTTGCAGATGCAGCTCGGATCCAGTGTTGCTGTGGCTCTGGCATAGGCCGGCAGCTACAGCTCCGATTAGATCCCTAGCTTGGGAACCTCCATATGCTGCAGAAGCGGCCCTAGAAATGGCAAAAAGACAAAAAAGAAAAAGTTGTAACCAAAGACTTTGAGGAACCTAACCCTGTATTTCTCCTGGGACCAGTGGTTCCATGTTTGCTGATTCAGTGTTCACAGCAACCTTATAGCACTACTGTGAATAACATGAATCAACCGTACTTAGGAGTTCCTGCTGTGGCACAATGGGTTAAGGATCTGGCATTGCCGCAGCCATGGAGTAGGTCACAGTTGCGGCTCAGATTAGTTCCCTGGCCCAGGAACTTCCAGAGGCTTTAGGGTGCAGCCGAGAAGAAAAAGAATCAACTGTACTTAGAAGGTTGCCTGACTCAAAGTAAGGCCCTGTGAACATCGCTTCTTAACCATTATTATTTGAGAAGTTCTTGCAGTGCTTTTGGATTAACAGAGGTTGTCAGTTGTGTGAACCCCACGGAAATGTATTGTCTACATGACAGCTAAAGAATGAGTCGGGAGTTCCCGTTGTGGTGCAGTGGAAATGAATCCAACTAGTAATCACGAGGTTGCAGTTCAGTCCCTGGCCTTGCTTAGTGGGTTAAGTAAGCATCTGGTGTTGCCATGAGCTGTGGTGTAGGTCACAGATGCGGCTTGGATCCTGCGTTGCTGTGGCTGTGGTATAGGTTGGCAGTTGTAGCTCCAATTTCACCCCTAGCCTGGGAACTTCCATATACGCTGGGTGCGGCCCTAAAAAGCAAAAAAGCAAAAAAGAAAGAAAGAAAGAAAGAAAGAAAGAAGGAAGGAAGGAAGGAAGGAAGGAAGGAAGGAAGGAAGGAAGGAAGGAAGGAAGGAAAGAAAGAAAGAAAGAAAGAAAGAAAGAAAGAAAGAAAGAAAGAAAGAAAGAAAGAAAGAAAGAAAGAAAGAAAGAAAGAAAGAAAGAGGAAAAGAGTTGGATTCGCCTTCATCACTCAATAGTCCAGACCCCCTCCAATTCCTAGCCTGGACCACTACAGCAGCATCGTAACTCTTCTCCCTGATTCCAGGCTTGTCCCTTGAGATCCTTGGGTGGGTTCCCAATTTGCGCCTGAAGTTGAGGCGAAATCCAACGTCACAGCCCCACACTTCCTCTTCGAGGATGGGCTAACTTCTTCTTTACCCTCAAAAAAAAAAAAACGCACCAACTCTACCCTTCCCCAGGAACCCAGAGCAACCCCACCTGCAGGACTGAGGATCTTGGGTTAATAGATACAAACTATTACATTTAGAATGGATACACAGTAAAGTCTCACCATAGAGCACAAGGAACTATATCCAATGCTGTGCCAATTTCTGCTGTACAGCAAATATGACTGAGTCACTTTGCTGTACAGCAGAAATTGGCACAGCATTGTAAATCAACTATACTATAATAAAAATAAAGTTTAAAAAATGAGACATCTCTAAATGTACAACATAAAATGCTCTCCAAGATATATTGTCCAAGTGAAAAACTAGGTTACAAAGCAATGCAATATATGCTGCTATTCAATCAAAAAAAAAAAAAAAGAAAGAAAAAATGTAAGGTATATTTGAACCACATGGGTTTTTTAAATGAGGGAGTGTGGAGCTCCCATTGCTGCTCGGTGGGTTAAGAATCCAACTAGTATCCATGAGGATGTGGGTTCAATCTCTGGCCTTGATCAGTGGGTTAAGGATCCAGTGTTGCCACAAGCTACAGTGTAGGTCACAGATGTAGCTGGCTCAGCTCTAACGTTGCTGTGGCTGCTCCTAGCCTGGGAACTTCCATATGTTGCAGGTGCGGCCCTAAAAAGAAAAAAGGAAAAAAGAAAAAGAAAATGAAGGTGTGAATAAGGAACTTGGTAGGTCTAAAATCAATGTAGGCACATGGTTACAAGGCAGGACGTCTTAGATTATTGTAGAGGGGTGAGAAAAAGACTTCAAAGCAAATTTGTTTGAAGATTTTATATATATATATAGTTATTTCTCCTTATAAGTCTAATTAGTTTTTAAGGCCCTACTGGACTGCATGTCTCTGGTACACCTACATTCATTACATTTGGAAAAAATCCCGTTGGGTGAGTGCAGAAGCATTCGATATACGTAAACTTGAAAGCTCTTTTATAAGCCCGTCTTCAAAACCAGGAAGTTGAATTTTCCCAGAATCAAACTGGCTCATGTTTCAACAGAAACTCAGAGCTCACAAAATACACGTTGTATGTTTCTACCCCTGGTTAAACTTTTCGTGCCCCCCACCCCCCGCTTTTGCTCTAAGTGTATACACAGCTCTAAATTCAAGGGGCAGTTCTCCTAAGGCGAGATCAATTCAGATGTTTCACCTACTTGAGGACTTTGGGAGCTTTGTTCGATCTGAAGGCATAATTGTTAGACGCCTTAGGAGTAAGTAAGCTGAGCAGTTTCTGAAGTCACCGAAAAGGATCACATACCTGCTTGAAACAGGCAGGCTATACGCCCTCAGCAACGAGGCGCTCTCTCTGTGGATGGGGAAGTTGGCAAAATGGAGTCGCCCCCCCCCATAAGGTGGTAGCAACAGAATGAGCTGGGTGATTATTAATTATTATTAATTATAGCAAGGTGCCATCGTCAAAATCCCCGAAGGATACATGGAGAGAATTCAGGAGGTTTCTGGGTAAACTTTTCATTTATTTATTTTGTCTGTTTTTTTTTTTTTTTAATGCCACACCCAAGGCATATGAACGTTCCCAGGCTAGGGGTCGAACCCGAGCTGTAGCCACTGACCTACACCACAGCCACAGCATCGCCAGATCCAAGCTGCGTCTTTGAACTATACCACAGCACACGGCAATGCTGGATCCTTAACCCACTGAGCGAGGCCAGGGATCAAACCTGAGTCCTCAGGGACACTAGTCAGGTTCATCAATAGCTGAGTTAAGACAGGAGCTCCCATTGCTTGTTTTTTTATTTTTTAATCCTAGTATAGCTGATTTACAATGCTGTATTACTTTCAGATGTACTGCAAAGTGATTTAGATGTATAGAGAGAACATATATACATATTATTTTTCAGATCCTTTTCCCGTATGTTATTAAAAATTACTAAATATAGTTCCCTGTGCTGTACATGTCCTCTCAATCACATTTCTTCTTAATATTTGATAACGGTATTTCAATGTTATTGGCTTTTTATGATAACCCTATGCATTTTATTTTACACATTAAAAACACCATTCAGAGAAGAGTTCACCAGACAAGCAAAGGGATTCATAGCTCAGAAATGGTTAAAAACGCTTGAAATGGAATTTGTTTCATAATGGTATTTTTTTTTGTCTTTTTTTTTTGCCATTTCTTGGGCTGCTTCCCGTGGCACATGGAGGTTCCCAGGCTAGGGGTAGAATTGGAGCTGTAGCCGCCGGCCTACGCGAGAGCCATAGCAACGCAGGATCCGAGCCGCGTCTGCAGCGCCGGATCCTTAACCCACTGAGCAAGGGCAGGGATCGAACCTGCAACCTCATGGTTCCTAGTCGGATTCGTTAACCACTGAGCCACGACGGGAACGCCCCATATCGGTATTTTTTAAAATTTATTTTTTTGTGGGGAGTCCTGCCCGTGGCATATAGAAGCTCCAGGGCCAGGGATCGAACCTGAGCCACAGCAGTGACAATGCCAGATCATTAACCCGCTGAGCCACCAGAGAATTCTGTGGAGGTATTTTTATTTTATTTTATTTTATTTTATTTTATTTATTTATTTATGCTTTTTAGGGCCGCACCCAAGGCATATAGAAGTTCCCCTATGGGTCAAATCAGAGCTACAGCTGCGGGCCTACACCACAGCCATGGCAACGTGGGAGCCAAACCCCGTCTGCAGCCCACATCACAGCTCATGGTAATGCGGGATCCTTAAGCTACTGAGCAAGGCCAGGGATTGAACCTGCATCCTCATGGATACGCGTCGGATTCGCTTCCGCTGAGCCACAGCCAGGACAGGAACTCCCTGTGGTGGTATTTTGAAATGAACCATTTATGTCTATCTTAAAATGTTCTTATTCTTGGCTTCTCAGGAGAGATGTGAGTTACACAGGTGTATTGATCTGTCATCGTGATACAGTTAAAGAAAACAACCCAGATGTCCTTGACGTGGGTAATGGATAAGGAATCGGATCCATCCATACAATGAAACACCTCTCAGTAACAAAGTGACTGAAATATGCCTCCATGTGGATGAATTGCAAATGCATGGTGAAAACTGGAAGCCAGACTCAAACGGATACTAGTTGGGTTCATTTCCACTGAGCCACAGGGGAACCTCCAGATTTTAGTATCTCAATGTATGTCAGTTTGCCTTAAAATGCTATAAATACAACCAGTATGCTAGTTTTATGAATATTACCTGTCTCCCAGCTCTCCCCAAAGAGATAGGTGGCCGCTGGGCTGCCCTCTGTGCTCAGAATGGGGCTGGGAGTTCCCGTTGTGGTGCAGTGGAAACAAATCCAACTAGGAACCCTGAAGTTGCGGGTTTGAGCCCCAGCCTCACTCAGTGGGTTAAGAATCCGGCGTTCCCATGAGCTGTGGTCTAGGTCATAGATGTAGCTCAGATCCTGCGTTACTGCGGCTGTGGCATAGGCCAGGAGCTTGTAGCTCCGATTGGACCCCTAGCTTGGGAATCAATTGGACCCCTAGGCTGGAAATCTCCATATGTCGTGGGTTCGGCTCTAAAAAGCAAAAAAAAAATTAAAAATGGACACTCACACCCACCCTCCTCCTCAGAGTGTGCATTACTGCTTTGCTTCTGACTTAAGAAACTATTCCTCTGTGTGCTCTCCCACCTGTTGCACTGTGACCCTAACAATAAACTTTACACCTGTTTTCACAGTCTTGGCCTCCTTGAAACATTCATCAGGGCCGTTCTGCTTCCAGCCTCTAGTTAATCTAGCGGCTAGGCCTCCTGGTTTTCAACCAGGCTGCCCAGGTTCAATTCCTGAGCAGAAAATGAAAATCTCGGGAGGGGGAGGGAGGGGGATAGATCGGGAGCTTGGGGTTAATAGATGCACACTATTGCTTTTGGAATGGATTAGCAATGAGATCCTGCTGTGTAGCACTGGGAACTACGTCTAGTCACTTATGATGGAGCAGGATAATGTGAGAAAAAAGAATGTATACATGTATGTGTAACTGGGTCACCATGCTGTAGGAAAAAAAAATTGTATTGGGGAAATAACAGTTTAAAAATTTTTTTAAAAAAAAGAAAACGAAGCTCTCGCTCCAAGCCATCACTCACTGCTGTCTCTCCGAGATCAGCAGAACCAGTGGTCTGACCCCAGGTGTCTCAGACAGGACAGGTGACCCTGGGAACCACCCCCCCCCACCAGCCCCCCGCCACCGCAGGCCACCCTTGCCTTGTCCCAGGTGCCCTGCAGAGTTGTCAGACAAATATTTGCTGTCTGCCTGCCTCCCTGCCTGTCTGATGTAATTGTTGAAACAACCGAATTAACTGCCCAGCTTCCAAATAATGTCTCTTTCCATTGCATCCCCAACCGAGTGAGCTCAAACAATCAGTAAAAGTCAGTGTGAGCCGATGGACGCAGGATCAAGAATCAAGAAAATGGTCCCATTCTTGGCTTCTCCGCAAGCCGTGATCACCTTGTTTAGAAGCTTGAAGTCATTTCCCCTCTAGACGCTAAAACCCAGACTTGACACCACACCTGGTGACTTCTCTTTGGCTGCAGACCTGTGAATGCAAAACTGAAAAGGTGGATGAGGAATTCAGATGTTGTAATACTGTATGACAACGGTATTTCAATTTTTTTAAGAAGACATTTCAGATTTTGGTTAACTATCCAATGACGTAAGTGTAGAGAGTTAGAAATACCCCCCAAGGCGTATTTCCATTTTCCATTTCACCCAAATGCCTGATAACAAGAAATCACCATGGTTTTATATAACCCGCAGCTCTGTCTTTTCTAATGGACGAGACAACAAGCCAGAAGGGAGGAAAGCGAGATGCATTTTTCTCGTGGAAACACGGTGATAAATGGCGATTAGGTGTCCAGAGAAGCTTCCTCATGTGAGTCCAGGGGAGAGAGGAGGAAAGAGTTTCATTCTTCTCTCCTGGACCCCAAACTAACAGACCATGAGTTTCTGGAACCTCTCTACCCTCTTCTGCACCCTCTGCAAGGTCCTAATGTTATTCCTGAGAATTCCAGGCTCTTGGTTTCCTCTTTTACTGGCATCAGGACGCTGGAGCCATCCCTCTCTCTCCATCTTTATCCCAACACCTCTTGTCTCCCTCCAATCAACTCCCTTATCCCCTTAGTGCGGGTGAGTTCTATTAAGTGTTCAGCTCTAAGAGCAAACTCTTTTATCTAGTGCTGTCTGCCAGGTATTGTCTTAAGTATATAACATATATTAACTCACATGGTGCTTATAACTCTGTCTTTTTAGGGCCTCACCTGCAGCATATGGAAATTCCCAGGCTAGGGGTCAAATTAGACACCACGGCCACAACAACGCCAGATCCAAGCCACATCTGCGACCTACACTACAGCTTGTGGCAATGCCAGATCCTTAACCCTCTGAGCAAGGCCAGGGATCAAACCCACATCCTCATGGACACTCTGTCTGGTTCTTAGCCCATGGAGCCACAACGGGAACTCCTTGATAATAATTCTTAAAGTAAATACGGTTATTACCAGCCTTCAGATGAAGACACTGTGGCCTAAGCAGACTAAGTATTCTGCCCAAGGGCACCCAGTTGGAAAGCACCACAGCCCAGTAATGCACCTAGACAGCCTGGCTCCGGAGTCTGTGAACTTAATCCAATGACCTTAACCCTTCTCAGTATTTCAGAGGCGGGTACCGTGCCTGGTACCATCCAGTGTGTGGAGGTATCAAGCAGATATGCCAGAAGATTTGCTGGTGTGCCAGTCACTGTGCTGGGGCAGGGCACACAGGGGTGACAAAGCCACATACCCTTGGCCTTGAGAAGTCACACTCCTGGAGGTTTCAGACAATTAGCCAAGCAATGACAACACAGGGGTAACAATTTTTTTTTTAATTGAGGTATAGTTGATTTACAATGTTGTATTAGCTTTAGATGTACAGCAAAGTGAATAAGTTATATATATCATTATGTGTATATATATGTATACATGTTTACATATATCTATTCTTTTTTCTCTTATAGATTATTTCAAAACATTAGATAGACCTCCCTGTGCTAACTAGTAGGTCCCTGTTAGTTATCTCCCCTTTATACAGTAATATGCATGTACCAACCCCTTCCTCCCAATTCACCCCTCCCCCCACCTCGGTTTCCCCTTTGGTGACCCTAAATTTGACCTTGAAATCTTTGAGTCTGTTTCTACCCTACAACCAAGATTTTTCGTATCATTTTTAAATTGGATTCCACGTATAAGTGATATATGACATTTGTCTTTCTCTTCCTGGCTTACTTCACTTAGTATGATAACCTCCAGGCCCATCCATGTTGCTGCAAATGGCATTATTTCTTTCTTTTTTTTTTTTTTTTTGGTCTTTTTGCCATTTCTTGGGCTGCTCCCATGGCATGTGGAGGTTCCCAGGCTAGAGGTCGAATCAGAGCTGTAGCCGCCAGCCTACTCTGGAGCCACAGCAACAGGGGATCCAAGCCGTGTCTGCAACCTACACCGAAGCTCACGGCAACACCAGATCCTTAACCCACTGAGCAAGGCCAGGGATCAAACCCTCAACCTCATGGTTCCTAGTCGGATTCGTTAACCACTGAGCCACGATGGGAACTCCACATTATTTCATTTTTTATGGCTGAATAACATTCCACAGTGTGTATGTACCACATCTTCTTTATCCAATCTTCTGTGGATGGAATATTCCATTAGGAGATGGCCGCTTGCTGGGGGTGCAAAGAAACAGTGCCCCACCTTAACTTGGGGCTGGATAGACGTGGAGTGCGGCTTGGTCAGGTCTCTGGTACACCTGAAAAAAGCATAGAGGTTTAGCTGGCAAGAAAAAATAAGCCAAAAAGGAGTCCCCATTGTGGCTCAGTGGTTAACAAACCTGACTAGTATCCATGAGGATGCAGATTCAATCCCTGGCCTCACTCAGGGAGTTAAGGATCTGGTGTTGTTGTGAGCTGTGGTGTAGGTTGCAGATGTGGCTTGGATCTGGCATTGCTGTGGCTGTGGCGCAGGCTGGCAGCTACAGCTCCGATTAGACCTCTAGCCTGGGAAACTCCACATACCAAAAAAAAAAAAAAAAAGCGGGGGTTGGGGGAGGGCATTTGGCAGAAGAAAATCCCAGAACAGAAAGTATGTCAGGGAAATAAATCATCTCTGAGAAGATGGAGCAAAGTGTGGACAGGCACAGCTCCTCTGGAAAGGAGCTGGATTTGGGGGTTTTTGTTTGTTTGTTTGTTTTGCTTTTTTTTTTTTGCTTTTTAGGGCTGCACCCAAAGCATATGGAAGTTCCCAGGCTAGAGGATGAATTGGAGTTACAGCTGCCAGCCTACACCACAGCCACCGCAATGTGGGATCCAAGCCGTGTCTGCAACTTACACCACAGCTCACGGCAACCAGCAGCCCTTTCTGCTTCGCCCCAACGGGAACTCCAGAGAGGGGATTAAAGGTACTGCCTCCTGGCCGGAGCTGGAGAGGAACGTCGTGTTCATCCAGCCCATCTCTTCTTTCCTTTCCCACCTTCCCAGAAAGGCACAGGTACCGCCCACTAGGGCCACTGGCAACTCAGCGCAGGAAAAATAACCACATATGGTTACTAGGGGAGGGAGGAGGGTGGAAGTGGGTCATTTCTCTGAATACATTTTTAGAAGGGTTTGACTATTCCTATACATTCAATTTCTCATATTTAAAATTTATAACATTGGGAGTTCCTCTTGTGGCTCAGTGGGTTAAGAACCTGACTAGTATCCGTGAGGATTCAGGTTCAAGCCCTGGCCTCGCTCAGTGGGTTAAGGATCCGGTGTTGCTGTGAGCTGTGCTGTAAGGTCGCAGATGCAGCTCAGGTCCTGTGTTGCTGTGGCTGTGGTGTAGGCCGGCAGCTGTAGCTCAGATTCCACCCCTAGCCTGGGAACCTCCATATGCCTCGGGTGTGGCCCTAAAAAGCAAAAAAATGATATATATATATATATATAAATTTATAATATTAAAAATTATTGTTGCCAGTTCAGAAAAAAATTTAATCTTTTTAAAAGAGGTTAGCGATGCAGATTTCCAAATTTCTATCCCTCTGAACTTTATTTGTAGACATTTGATTTTCTGATGACCTTTCCCCTCAATAAATCAGCAGCATCACTGTCAGAACATCACAGCGGTTGACACCCGCTGCCTGTGAAATTTACCTGGCTGATGCACACTCACCCTATTTCTTTTTAAAAGCCTCCACCTTCCCATGAATCTTTCCTGAAGCCAAGTGTGGTCTGGTTTCAGTGAATCTTGTTTTGTTCCAGGGCTGACCTGTGAAATGCATTTATTCTACAGGGAAGCTTTTGAATGAATCAATCACCTGATCCCTCTCTGGTACCCCTAGGCTCTGCGAGGTCAGGGTTCCTGTTTTCTTCCACTGCTGCCACCGTCCCTTTACAAGCCTTTTGAGAGGCCGCTGGCTCATTAGGAAGGTGGATCATATATCTGAGGTGTATAAGTCCTCTATTCAGGACACGTTCACCTGTAAACGGGGTTTTGGCAGGTGATCAACTTCCAAAGGAATTTGAAGCCTTGACCTGCTACCAAAAGCCCCAGATCATGGGGCCCAAACTCCCCAATTTTGGGGGGGGCAGTCCATGGAATTTATGACGCACCTGTCTGTATCAGACAGGCTGGCCTGCCTCAGATAAAAGGACTCAGAATCTTCCTATATTTCCAGGGCTGGCCCTACATTGGCTCTCTTTGGAGGGGGTGAGAGGCAAAGAGGATGCAGAGTCCTGGCTGCAGCCGTGGGAATAAGCCCAGGGGACTTGATGCAGAAGGAAATTCAATGTCCAGCTCAGGAGGATGTTTCCCTTTTCTACAGGGCTTGGGGACGTGTAATGCCATCAGGGTACACTGGCAGCAGAATTCTTTGCCCTGTGGGCAGCATGAACTTTTTTCACTGAAATAATTTCAGAGCGTGAGAGTGTATTTTCTTTTTTGCTTTTTAGGGCGGAACCTGTGGCATATGGTGGTTCCCAGGTTAGGGGTTGAATTGAAGCTGCAGCTGTTGGTCTATACCACAGCCACAGCAACAGGCGATCCAGGCCATGTCTGTGACCTACACCACAGCTTATGGCAATGCCTGATCTTTAACCCACTGAGCAAAGCCAGGGATCAAACCCACATCCTCGCTGATCTAGTCGGATTCATTACTGCTGAGCCACAACGGGAACTCCCAGAGTGTGAAAGTTTTAATGATGCCAAAGCAGCCAGCCATTTACACTGAAAATATAGCATTAGGGCACCTTTGTAAGTGCCTAGTCATTAAGGAGCCAAATTGGCTTGTTTTCATGCCTAATAAGGACTCTGTTTCATAGACACATGGAATAAACATGTAGTGGGAACTAAAAGCTTACCCTGTCATCATAATTTTTTTTCTTCCTTTCTTCTTTCTTTCTTTGCTTTTTAGGGCTGCACTCGCAGCATATGGAGGTTCTCAGGCTAGAGGTCGAATCGGAGCTGCAGCTGCCAGCCTACATCATAGCCACAGCAACACCAGATCTGAGCCACATCTTCGACCTACACCACAGCTTGCGGCAATGCCAGATCCTTAACTCACTGAGTGAGGCTAGGTATCGAACCCATGTCTTCATGGATACCAGTCAGGTTCATAACCCACTGAGCCACCACGGGAACTCCCACTGTAATTTTTTTTAAGTGGGTGGGTCTCTGCCCCTGGTTCCTGGCTCAGAGCTCCTGAAACCTTGGTAATTGCCTGGGTGGTGGGCGTGTGTTTTGTTCTAGTGAAGCCACTCTAGGTGGGCTCCTGGATGGCTCCTGGGTGACTCTGACCGCAAAGAACAAGCCATGATAGGAAGCTTGGAATTTTCAGCCCCATCTCCCATTCTTTTCAGAGGAAGAAGGGCTGAAAACGGAGTTAACCTTTAATTGCACCCACATGATGAAGCCTCCATAAAATCCCAAGAGCAGGTAGTTCTGAGCTTCCAGGAGAGGCGTAGAGAGGGGGCTTCGAAACCCTGCCCCTCCCACTTACCTCGCCCTCCCTACGCTCCTCTTCCATCTGGATGTTCATCTCTGTCCTTTATCATATCCTTTTGTCATAAACCTGTCAACGCAACTAAACTGGTTTCCTGAGTTCTGGGAGCTGCTCTAATAAATTAATTGAACCCGAGGAGGAGTTTGGAGGAACCTGTCTGTAGCCGACAGGTCAGAAGTACAGCTGACAACCTAGACTTGGCATGGACATCTGAAGTGGGGGGGACGGGGGGAGTCTGGTGGGACTGAGCCCTTAACCTGTAGGGTCCGACACCCCCTCCAGTCAACAGTGTCAGGACTGGGTGCAATGGTAGGACACTCAGCTGGTGTGGCGGAAGTTCTTGGTTTGGGGGCAAACCCCATATATTTGGTGACGGGAAGTGTCAGAAGTGATGTGTTCTATGTGAGAGTAAAGAAGACATATGGGGGGAGTTCCCGTTGTGGCTCAGTGGTGAAAGAACCCAGCTAGCATCCATGAGAATGCAGGTCCGATCCCTGGCTTTGCTCAGTAGGTCAAAGATCTGGCATTGCTGTGAGCTGTGTAGGTCACAGAGGTGGCTTGGATCCTGAGTTGCTGTGGCTGTGGTGTGTAGGCCTGCAGCTGTAGCTCTGATACGACCCCTAGCCTGGGTGCCACAGGTGCGGCCTTAAAAAGACAAAAAAAAAAAAATATATATATATATATATATATATATGGGGGCAGAGAGAGGAGAAGATGGGTTGTTTTGTTTTTCTAACTCAGTGGGACACTTTGACAATACGTCCAAACCTAGAGCTTCTGGCTAAACCACCTAAGAGAAAGAGACAAAAATGTATGAATCCAAGGGTCTAATTCTGCAGAGGAGGATTTTTCCTGGCAAATTTATATATGCACTTGCCCCTTGACCCAACAATCCTACTTCTAGAAGTCTTTCCCAAAGATATTCTGACAAAATGAATGGAGATAAAAGCTCAAGGCCATTCACGGAAGCATTGTTTTTAAGAGAAAAAGCTGGGACCACCCCAATGGCCGTCAATAGGAAACTGGTTGAATAAGTTAGAAAGTGGTTAAATAAACCAGGGCCCAGACGCACAATGTAGTAATGAATGCGGAATAGTTCCTATGCTACTGAGGAATAGTTTCCAGGGGATCGCATTAAACGAAAAAAGGAAACAGTAAAACACACCCGTATTTATTAAGAGATAACACCTGTTCCTCACACCAAGGTGGGACCTGCAGGTAAGGAGAAGGGTTCTAGGTTCCCTAAAATGTCCTCTTTTTTTTCTCTTTCCTTCTTTTTTTTTTTTTTTTTTTTTGCTTTTTAGGGCCGCACTCACTGCTTATGGAGGTTCCCAGGCTAGGGGTCAAACCAGAGCTATAGCTGCCAGCCTACACCACAGCCACAGCAACATTAGATCTGAGCCAAGTCTGCGACCTCCACCACAGCTCACGGCAACACCGGATCCTTAACCCACTGAGCAAGGCCAAGGATGGAACCTGCATCCTCAAGGATGCTGAGCCACGATGGGAACTCCAAGGGTCCTCTTTTCCCAGGCTGTTTCTAAATTCCTGAGTTTCTCAGTGGTAGCTTATTTTGATTGTCACCTCTGGGTTCCAACCCCTAGGGAAGGCACCTAATCACTGGTATCATGGCGACATGACGCTTTCTTTAAATTATTATTCAACTCTCACAGGAGAGCCCCTCAGAGGAAAGGGTATGAGAGGCTGATTTTTTTTTTTTTTCCTTTTTAGGGCCTCAATCACAGCATATGAGGGTTCTCAGGCGAGGGGTCTAAATCGGAGCTGTAACTACCAGCCTACCCCACAGCCACAGCAACACAGGATCCAAGGAACCTGCAACCTCATGGTTCCTGATCAGATTCCTTTCTGCTGCGCCGCAATGGGAACTCCGAGAGGCTGATTTTGTCCTCTCAAAAGTCTTGCGGCATCTTCTAAGATTAGGATATAAGCATGGAAAAGCAGGAAGCTCTGGAATCAGCAAGCTGCACAGTCCAGGAACCTCTGCCTCCAGGAACAGAACACCTGGAGTGGCCTCTCCACACTTATTAGATCTGCACGAGCCAATAGATAAATAAATAGGCCACCACCTCTCTGGGCACTTGATCCCATTCCAAATTCAAGTCTCTCCTGGCCGCATCTCATCGATAGCTACTAAATTGAGTCTGGAGCCCGGTTTGCAAGGCAGGCTGGCAAATGCAGTCTTAGCCTCTCTAGCCTCTGCAGAAAGGGAAAGCCTCTCGGAATCAGGTTGGAAAGAATAAATGAGATTGGGCTCACCTGCCACACCAGCTCCTACAGGGGCTGGGAGGAATCTAGCCAGCACCTTCCGACATCCTCATTGTTTCATTCATTCATTCAGTATTTATTGCCACTCAGTGTATCAGGTGTTCAGTGATGAATGAGGCACCGTCCTTGCCCTCAAGAAGCTTACAGTCTATGCTATGGGATAAACTATGTTCCCCTTTCCCCAAATTCATAAGTGGAAGCCCTTATCCCCAGAGTGACGGGTTGATGATGGGGCTTTTAGGGCATGTTGAAATCTTAACTCTCAGCACCTATAAATATGACCTTATTCAGAAAGAGTGTCTTTGCAGATGTAGTCAAGTTAAGGAGAGGCTTATTTGATTGGGGGCCCCTAATGCAGTGACTAGTGTTTTTTTCTTTTTTTCTTTTTTTGTCTTGTTTTTAGGGCGGCACACGGAGGTTCCCAGGCTAGGGGTCAAATCGGAGCTGTAGCCACCAGCCTACGCCACAGCCACAGCAATGCCAGATCCAGGCCACGTCTGTGATCTACCCCACAGCTCACGGCAATGCTGGATCCTTAACCCACAGATCGAGGCCGGAGATTGAACCTGCGTCCTCATGGATGCTAGCTAGTCAGATTTGTTTCCGCTGAGCCACAAAGGGAACTCCATGACTGGTGTTTTTATAGGAGAGGAGATTTAAAGACACACAGAGGAAATGACCACATGAGGATGGAGGCAGAGACTGAAGTGATGCAGCCGCAAGCAAGAAATGCCTAGAACCATGAGCAACTGGAAGAGGCAAGGAAGAAGGTTCCCCTAGAGCTTTCAGAGGGAGCACTGCCCTGTGACACCTTGATTGCCAACTTCCGGCCTCTGGAACAGTGAGAAAGTACATGTGTGGGACTTCATTTCAGCAGCCCTTGGAAACGGACAGACTGATATCATCTAGGAAGGAGCAACAGAGGCTGAAACTCTGCCTGGAGTCCACTAGTAATAGGAATTTTCCTCCGATGAAGCAAAGTGGCCTAGAATCGGTCACCCATTTAACCATCTAAAATGTTCCAGCAAGGGGAGTTCTCATTGTGGCTCAACAGTAACAAATCCGACTAGTATCTATAAGGATGTGGGTTTGATCTCCGGCTTTGCTTAGTGGGTTAAGTATCTGGCATTGCTGTCAGCTGTAGCAGCTCGGATCCACAGCTATGGCTGTGGCACAGGTCGGCAGCTACAGCTTCGATTTGATTTGACCCTTAGCCTGGGAACTTCATATGCTGCATGTGTGGCCCTAAAAAGGAAAAAAAAAAAAGGCAAAAAAATGAGTAAAATGTCCCAGCAGGGGCTGCTGACACTGCTGTAGCTGCACCCTGAAGCCAAGTCAGGGATCGGCTGTCTCTTGTTTTTGCTGCCTCCTGGCCTCTTGCCTGTGGGTCTCCCCTGCACCTGGTAATTCACATCCCTCTAAACATTCTCTCGGCCAGGCTCCCCTCCCCAAACTCCAGAGCCTCCCACCAAATTCTCCCTTCCTACTCCCTGTTTATGGTCAAAGGGATGCCTCTCTCGGCACCCAGGAGGAGGGCTAGAAGGTAGCCTGTTTCCAGATGACAAGGGGAGTCTCTGAGCATAACATTCCCTCCCAAGTGCCCACAGCAGTGCCCGGCCCAGAACAGGCACTCCCTGGAGATGTCTCCTGGATGAGGCGTGTCCCTGAGGTTTGGACTGTTGCAGCCCATGGCAATCAACATGAAGCAGTGTGTACAGGCCGTGCTATGTGGCAGGGATGTTTTCAAGCAAACAGACCCTGTGATGCCTTTGCAGTCACTCTTATCTCTGTCTGTGTCTGGGTTCTCCAGATGTGATCCTTCTGCTGAGGTTGGTCTGTTTGATGGAAAATCAGTAGGTACCTGGAGTTCCCATTGTGGCTCAGCGGTAACAAGCCTGACTAGTATGCATGAGGGTGTGGGTTCGATCCTTGGCCTCACGCAGTGGGTCAAGGATCCGGAGTTGCCGTGATCTGCGGTGTTAGAATGCAGGCTCGGATCTGGGGTTGCTGTGGCTGTTGCATAGGCCAGTAGCTACAGCTCCAATTAGACTCCTAGCCCGGGAAATTCTGTATGCCATAGGTGCAGCTCTAAAAAGAAAAAAAAAAAGGGAAAAAGCTAGGTATCTGACCACCTGGGCACCCTTTTCTCCTTTGCTTTCCCTCTTCCCCCATTTCTTCTCTCTCCCAGCTTTTAGAAAGGGAGATGGGCCCTTCCCCAGTGCTAGTGGTAACATCACAGAATATGACCTGTGCAAACCACAGCCACGTTTTTGCTTTCTTTTCTTTTCTTTTTATGGCTGCACATGCAGCCTATGGAAGTTCCCAGGCTAGAGGTCAAATTGGAGCTGCAGCTGCCAGCCTGCACCACTGCCTAAGCAATGCTGGATCTGAGCCGCATCTGAGATGTTCTCCACAACTGGTGGCAATGCCTGATCCCACCCATCAGGGCCAGGGGTCGAAACCACAACCTCACAGAGACAACATCAGGTCCATAACCCGCTGAGCCACACTGGGAACCCCCTGTTTTTCGGTTTGTTTTTATTTTTTATGGCCCTACTCTCGGCATATGGAAGTTCCCAGGCCAGGTATTGTATCTGAGCCGCAGTTGAGACCTGCGCTGGGTCTTTAACCCAGTGCACCCCAGCTGAAACTCGCCACTTTAAAAAAAAATCTGTCTTATACCACTAGGTGGCAGTGTTTCCCTGGTTTGCTGTCCCTTACTGCGCACCTTCCTAGGAGCTTTCTCCACAGAAGCAGGAGTTTGTTTTCACAATGTTTTGGTTTTTTGATTGTGTGTTCGTTTATCTTTTGCCTTTTTAGGGCCACACTCGCGGCACATTGAGGTGCCCAGGTTAGGGGTCTGGTCAGAGCTACAGCTGCCGGCCTACGCTGAAGCCACAGCAATGCGGAGTCCAAGCCGCGTCTGCGACCTACACCACAGCTGACACCAACGGCTGGATCCTTAACCAACTGAGCGAGGCCAGGGATCGAACCTGCAACCTCATGGTTCCTAGTCGGATTCATTTCTGCTGCACCATGGCGGGAACTCCCTCGCAATGTTTAAGGAAGGAGAAATCCCTTCGCAATTAGCTACTCTAAAACAAATTCTTCTTTTTTTTTTTTTTTTTTTGCCATTTCTTAGGCCGCTCTCACGGCATATGGATGTTCCCAGGCTAGGGGTCTAATCGGAGCTGTAGCTGCCCAGTCTACGCCAGAGCCACAGCAACGAGGTATCCGAGCCACATCTTCGACCTATACCACAGCTCATGGCAACACCGGATCCTTAACCCACTGAGGAAGGGCAGGGATCGAACCCACAACCTCATGGTTCCTAGTCGGATTTGTTAACCACTGAGCCACAATGGCAACTCCCAAATCATTCTTTTGACATGCGTTTTCCAATATTATCCCAGAGAGGTCCAATTGGCAACTAGTGTGTTCTGGCAAGTTTACTTGGGTTTCTTGCTTTAAATCAGATGTTTTGTGGCCATATCATTAGGCAATTCTATAAAAAATTAATAGGAGTTCCCGTCGTGGTTCAGCAGTTAACAAATCTCACTAGCATCCATGAGGACGAAGGTTTGATCCCTGGCCTCTCTCAGTGGGTTAAGGATCCAGCGTTGCCTTCAGCTGTGGGGTAGGTCGTAGACGTGGCTCAGGTCCTGTGTTGCTGTGGCTGTGGTGTAAGCCGGCAGCTGTAGCTCCGATCAGACCCCTAGCCTGGGAACCTCCATATGCTGCAGGTGCAGCCCTAAAAAGAAAAAAAAAAATTAGTAGACTATCTTTTTAGAACAGTTTTAGGCTTACAGAAGCATTGAAAGCATTGTGGAAAGTACAGAGTCCTTTTTATTACTCGATCACCCCCTCACAGCCCAGTTTCCCAAACTGTTAACATGTGGGGGAGGTACATTTGTCACTATTGATGAGTCAGTATTGGTACATGATTATTCACTAAAGTCCATACTTTACACAGGGGTTTACTATTTGTCCTTTTTTTTTTTTGTCTTTTCTAGGGCCGCTCCGTCGGCCTATGGAGGTTCCCAGGCTAGGGATCTAATCAGAGCTGTTGCTGCTGGCCTACGCCACAGCCACAGCAATGCCAGATCCGAGATGCATCTGCAAGCTACACTACAGCTCATGGCAATGCCGGATCCTTAACCTACTGAGCAAGGGCAGGGATCGAACCCGCACCCTCATGGTTCCTAGTCGGATTTGTTAACCACTGTGCCATGACGGGTATTCCCCTACCTTTAACACATTATATAGCGTCTACACTCAGAGGACACAATGATCTCTGACTTGCTTCGGAACAAAGCCAAATTTTAAAATTCAGGTAAATGCTTATAATAAAAAGAAAAATATTTCTTCTTAGAAATAAAAGAAAATGGGAGTTCCCTTGTGGCACAGCAGGTTAAGGATCTGGTGTTGTTACTCCAGTGCCTTAAGTCACTGCTGTGATGCAGATTCAATCTCTGGCTGGGGAACCTCTATATGCTATTGATGTGGCCAAAAAAAAAAAAAATGTGCCTTATAACCAAAAAGGACTTACTGTACAGCACAGGAAATTATACTCCATATCTTATAATCTTATAATAACCTATAATGGAAAAGAATCTGAAAAAGAATATATATATATATATATTCAGTTTTATACACACATAACTGAATCACTTTGCTGTACACCTGAAACTATCACATCATTGTAAATCAACTACATTTCACCTATTTATTTATGTCTTTATGTATTTTTATTTATTTATTTTTGTTTTTTGTCCTTTTTAGGGATGCACCCACTGTATATGGAGGTTCCCAGGCTAGGGGTCCAATCAGAGCTGAGCCAGTCGGCCCACGCCACAGCCACAGCAATGCAGGATCCAAGCAGCATCTGTGACCTACACCACAGCCCACGGCAACACCAGATCCTTAGCCCACTGAGCAAGACCAGGGATGAAACCTACGGCCTTATGGGTGCTAGTTGGGTTCGTTAACTGCTGAGCTACGACAGGAACTCCTATTTATTTATTTATTTATTTATTTATGTCTTTTTAGGGCCACACCTGAGGCATGTGGAAGTTTACAGGCCAGGGGTTGAATTGGAGCTGCAGTTCCCGGCCTACACCGCAGCCACAGCAGCATGGGCTCCAAGCCTCATCTGTGACGTATACCATATACCACAGCTCACAGCAATGCCAGATCTTTAACCCACTGAGGGAGACCAGGGAATGAACCCCTGTCCTCATAGATACTGTCCTCATAGATACTAGTTGGATTCATTACAGCTGAGTCACAAGGGGAACTCACATTTCACCTTTTTAAAAAGGGCTAGTCCTGGAGTTCCCTTCGTGGCTCAGTGATTAACAAATCCTACCAGGAACCATGAGGTTGAGGGTTCGATCCCTGGCCTCGCTCAGTGGATTAAAGATCCAGTGTTGCCGTGAGCTGTGGTGTAGGTTGCAGGCGCGGCTTGGATCCCACGTTGCTATGGCTCTGTGTAGGCCGGGTGGCTGTGGCTCCGATTCGACCCCTATCCTGGGAGCCTCCATATGCCTCGGGTGCAACCCTAGAACAGACAAAAAGCCAAAAAGCCAAAAAAAAAAAAGTGCTGTTCCAATTATTGCAGGGATGTGGTCAATCAGCCATTCCTCTCTTCAGCAGTCAGGTAGCAAGTGCTCTGGGTCGGGGCCTCAAAGATAATTGCAGGACGTTGCTGTATTTTTGGCTGAATATTGAAACCTGTGTCCCTGGCATTTTGCAGGGACCAAGGAGACCCCCACCGCTGCTGTGCTCGGGGGGCTTCATGTTCACTGGAGAAGAAAAGAGTGAAGTGTCATAATGCAGTATGAGCCCCGTATTTGATAAAAGAGACTGAACGAGCATCTTCCTAGAGATTTTGCATGAACAACTCAGGCCTTAGTCAGGGTCAGGGGAGAACCATCCTTTACTGGGGGTGGGGGAGGGGGTGGGGTGGGGGAGGGAATTCGATGATCCTTATTTGGATGCCTGATTCCTGGAAGTTTCTGGTGTTTCTTGTCCATTCTGTTTATTTGCCCCTCTGGGTCAAGGTCACTCTTTGGGGTGAGTGAAAAATATCGGGACTTTTGTTTTATTGGTTTCCTTCTTGGAAGAAAGAAAGAAGGAAGGAAAGAAGGAAAGAGAGTAAGAGAGAAAAAAGGAAGGAAGCAAGGAAGGGAGGAAGGATATTGTGCGCTGTCCACCTGCCCTGTGCGTTGACCCAGGTGCACACCCTCACTGCAGGAGCCAGACGGGCAGGTGTCATGCAGGTGCACTCAGCACCCTGATGGGCCACCTGGAACTCCAGGTGGCATGTTTAATGCCACTCCTCAGACTTTCCTGGATTCCAGAAATTTGCTGTTACCACACATCCCAGATTCCCATTAAGTGTATTTGCAGATTATATTGCCTAGCTTTTAACTAAATGAACCCTCATGAAAATAGACAAGTGCCTTACAAAGATGCCCACCAAACACTGGCATGAAGATATTTCTAGAGAAGCAAGCAGAGATGGACAAATAGAAGGAGAAGGGGAACTTCCACATTCTGAAGGCATGGCAAAAACAAACAAATAAACAAAAAAACCCAAAAAACAAAACAAAAAAAACACAAAACCAATAAACATTTGTATTTCTCTCTCTTTTCTTATACTTCTAAAATTCCTATTTCTGTCTGTGTTTTATAATATGTATCCCATGTATTATGAATAGAGTTGGGGAGACAGATAATTCACAAATAAATGTTTTTCTTTTTTTTAAATTTTTCTTGCTTTTTAGGGCCACACCCACAGCATATGGAAGTTCCCAGGCTAGGGGTCGAGTCGGAGCTACAACTGCCAGCCTACACCTCAACCACAGCAACGCCAGGTCCTTAACCCACTGAGCAAGGTCAGGGATCAAACTAGCATCTTCGTGGTACTAGTCAGATTCGTTTCCAAGACACCACAATGGGAACTCCCACGTGTCTGCTTTATCTAAGTAAGAGGCAGCTCCATCCTTGAGGCTGTGAAGCCATAAACCTTGTAATTACTCGAGCCCCATCTTTCTCTTAGTGTGGCAGATATGATAACATCCCCCCAAAGAGTCCACAAGCAAAAGCCAGGAATATGGGGAGTTCCTGTTGTGGCTCAGCAGAAACAAATCTGCCTGGGAACCATGAGGTTTCGGGTTCAATCTCTGGCCGGCTCAGTGGGTTAAGGATCTGGCTTTTCGGTGAGCTGGGGTGTCGGTCCCCGACACAACTCAGATCCCACATTGCTGTGGCTGTGGCGTAGGCTGGCAGCTGTAGCTCTAATTCAACCCCTAGTCTGGGAACTTCCTTATGCGGAGGGTACGGCCCTAAAAAGCAAAAAAAAAACCCCCCCCCAAAAAAAAAAAAAACAGGAATCTGTGACTATACTACTTTTCAGGCAACAAGGACTTTGCAGATGTGATTAAGATAAGGGAATTGGGAGAGGGTCCTAGATCATCCGGGTGGAACTAATGTCATCACAAGGGTCCTTCTAAGACAGAGGCAGAAGGGCCAGGGTCAGAGCAGATGTGATGGTGGCAGCAGAGGGTGGAGCGATGCAGGACCTTGAGCCCAGGAATTTAGTCACCTCCAGAACACGGAAAAGGCAAGAAAATGGATTTTCTTCTAGAACCTAAAGGAGCACAGTTCTGCAGATCCATTTTTGACATCAGATCTCCGGAACAATACAATAATTTTTCCGTGTTTTTTTGGGTCACTAAGTTTGTGTATTTTGTTACAGCATCAATAGGAAAATAATACACTAAGGAAATCCTGTTGGCTGAACCTTCTAGATACAGAGAGAATCTTACCACTTTGTTATCACTTCCAGTCTCCCATCCCTATCCAAGTCCCCATCGTTTTGGGACCATTGCAATAGCTGCCTGACTGGTTTTCCATTTCCATCCTTGTCCCCACACAGGGTACTGTGCCCATAGCTCCTGAGTGATGCATCCTGTTCATCATAAGAAGTCATGACTAGCAGATCACGTTAGCTGTTTTCTGTTCAAACCCTCCACCGGCTCCATGTCTCAATGGGGGTGAAAGCCAAGGTCTTCCCTGAGCCCTACAAAGCCCATTATGACCAGAGGCTTTCACCTCTCTGACCTCAACATTACTCAGTGCCCTGATCACTCACCCGAGCCACACTGGCGTTCAAACCACTCCTTCAGCAGACTAAGCAGCTGCAGCCTGAGGGCTTTTGCACATGCTTCTCTGCCTGGAATGCTCTGCCTGAAAGTGGGCATGGTGCTCTCTCCCTTTCTCCAGTCTTCCCTGGCTGACCTAGCTGAAAACTCCTCCCCAGCACCCCCCCACCACAATGTCCAATTCCTCTTCCCTGCTTTATCTTTTGCTCCTTAGTACTTATCACTGTACATCTACATGTTATATTTATTTATATTTATTCTTTATTTCTCTCCTCTATTGCCCACCCCTCCCCTCCAACAACAACCAAGAGAAAGTACATTTCATAAGTGTGGGGATTTTTTTTTTGTCTTTTTGCCTTTTCTAGGCCCACTCCCACAGCATATGGAGGTTCCCAGGCTAGGGGTCGAATCGGAGCTGTAGCCGCTGGCCTATGCCAGAGCCACAGCAACGCACGATCTGAGCTACATCTGCAACCTGCACCACAGCTCATGGCAATGCCAGATCCTTAACCCGTTGAGTGAGGCCGGGGATCGAACCTGCAGCCTCATGGTTCCTAGTCGGATTCATTAACCACTGAGCCATGATGGGAACTCCAATTAGCAGGGATTTTTGTCTGTTTTTGCATACCACCATATCCCCAGCATCTCAATGAGAATGGGAGTCCCCAGAGTCAAAGTCATGGGGAGGTCAGGCCTGAAGGAGGCTGGCTTGGTGTTACCACGTTAGCCCCCGTCCTGATGAGGTCATGAGGACTAAGCTGCCTTACACAACACACCAGGCATGGTTGGGTGTCCTAAGCAAGAAAGATGTGGCTCCTCCAGCATAGGGTAAAATCAAAGAAGGAACCCATCCCAGTGGTCAAAAACCATCCCTGAGCACGGGCACTGGGAAAGGCATCAGCGATGTCCTTCCTCAGCCCCTCAAAGGAATAATGATGACATCCTCTAGATCTCAAGACCCAGAACCCACAGGGGGTTTGCCAGGACAGACTGTCAACAGACTGGGTATGAAGTGAGACAAGTTGTTAATGTACCATCCATCTCACAAGCTAATGGAGAGCTCATAACAATCGTAATAACGAATTGGTCTCTAGACCCAGCCCCTGTCCCAGTATTCATTCCCCAGAGGTTGCCCAGATGAGAAGATCTATTTCCCCGTTATCCCACTGTTAAAAGTCTTGGGGTTTCCTGGTGGTACAGTGGGACAGGGATCCAGCATTGTCACAGCTGTGGCGTGGGTTCCATCCTTGGCCAGGGAGCTTCTGTATGCCACAATTTCAGCCAAACCGAAAAAAAAAAAAGGAGAAGGAGGAAGAGGAAGAAGAAGAAGAAGGAGAGGAGGAGGAGAGGGGGAGGAGGAAGAAGGGGAGGAAGAGGAGGAGGAGAAGAGGAGGAAGAAGGAGGAGAAAAAGGAGAGGAGGAGGAGGAGGAGGAGGAGGAGAAGAATTTAACAGAGAGGATTAGGGGGTCTCCAAGACTAAAATTATAATCCTTCCATTCTGAGCCCCTCCTTGTGCCAGGCTGAGGTTGGACCAGGTCTCTAGCCCCTTCAAATCCTTTTTTTTTTTTTTTTTTTTTGCTTTTTAGGGCCACACTTGTGGCATGGGAAAGTTCCCAGGCTAGGGGTCAAATCTGAGATGCAGCTGCCAGCCTACACCACAGCCACAGCAATGCAGGATCCCAGCCAAGCCTGTGACCTACACCACACCTCATGGCAACACCTGATCCTTAACCCACTAAGCAAGGCCAGGGATCGAACCTGCATCTTCATGGATACTAGTCAGATTTTTTTCTGCTATGCCACAATGGGAACGCCTCCCGCAACTCTTCTGAAAGAAAGCTCTTTCATCTTGTATCCTAGATACTCAAGAGGATTTGGAAGCTCAGAAGTCAAGTGACTTCCCCAAGGCCACAGAAATAATAAGTGAAGGACAGAACTGGAATTTAGACCAGATCTACACAGCCTCTGGAGCTGTACAGGCGATTGTATGATGCTATTACAGGAAGAGATCATTTTAGCTTAAAACAAAGGCAAACATTTTGAATGATGAGAACTCACGGAAAATGCCCAGATACATATCTGATGGCCTCAAGGTGGCCCAAAATGTCAGCATGGCTTCTGGATAGCTGATGAAGTCCATCTTCTAGAACTTTCCCAAGGCCTGGCTGCTTTCCTGCCTTTGGCTCCCATGAGATGCCCTATATCCTTAATTTAAACTTGCTCTAGGGATTTTGGTTACTTGCAACCAGAAGAATCCTAACTCATGTAAAAGCCACATGAGTGTCAACAATTTGAAAGAGAACTTGAGGAATGTAGAAGTCAGTGAATTTTTCTAAACTTGGAAAGGCTAATTAAATCCGACTAGTAACTATGAGGATGCGGGTTCGACCCCTGGCCTCGCTCAGTGGGTTAAGGATCTGGAATTGCCATGAGCTGTGGTGTAGGTCACAGATGTGGTCCAGATCCCCGTATTGCTGTGGCTGTGGTATAGGTCAGCATCTGCAGCTCCGATTTGTCTCCTAGCCTGGGAACTTCCTTATACCACAGGTGTGGCCCAGAGAAGCAAAAAAAAAAAAAAGAAAGAAAGAAAGAAAAATTAATCCAGATGCAAAAACAGAAAGAGGTTCACAGAAATAAAATACAAACTTAATGTTTACCAAAGGGGAAAGGGAGGGGGAGGGGGAGATAGGAGTGTGGGATTAACAGATACAAACTACTGTGCATAAAATAGATTAGCAACAGGATTCACTATATAACACAGGAAACTATATTCAATATCTTTTTTTTTTTTTGTCTTTTTGTCTTTCTAGGGCTGCACATGCGGCATATGGAGATTCCCAGGCTATGGGTCGAATTGGAGCTGTAGCCGATGGCCCACATCAGAGCCACAGCAACATCAGATCCGAGCCGTGTCTGTGACCTACACCACAGCTCACGGCAGTGCTGGATCCTTAACCCACTGAGTGAGGCCAGGGATCAAACCCCCAACCTCATGGTTCCTAGTGGATTTGTTAGCCACTGAGCTACGATGGGAACTCCCTATTCAATATCTTATAATCTATAATCTCTAATGGAGAATCATCTAGAAAATATATATAATTGAGTCACTTTGCTCTATACTTGAAACTAAAACAATATTATAAATCAACTATACCGCAGCTACCCAGGCCACAGCAGTGACAGAGCTAGACCCCTAACTTGCTGTGCCACTAGGGAACTCCTCATATACTGTTGATGGGGTAGAAACTGACAAAAGTTTTAAAAGTTTGCAAGTTTTTCTTGCAAAATCTGCTAAAGTTGAGCATTGAACACCTTGTGATCCAGCAATCCCATTCTTTTATGTACATATAGAAATGTATGTATCTGTGAGTCAAAAAACCTGTATAAAAATGTTCACAGAAGCATTATTTACAGTAGCCACTTTGGGGAGGAGAGTTTTCCCCTTTTATTTCTTTTGGGTGGCAATTAAAAGGAAATAAGGTTGATTTAAAAAAGAAAAAGCTTTCAGCTTTTCACTACTGAGTCTGGACTTTGTTTTGCTGGGGTATGTTTCCTCTGTGCTCACTTTATTGGGGGTTTTTGCCATAAATGGATATTGGATTTTGTCAGGTGCATTTTCTGTATCTGTTGAGATAATCATATGATTTTTATCCTTCATTTTGTTAATGAAAATGAACATTAACAATGAATCAATTTGTTTGATTGATTTGAGGATGATGGATCATCCTTGCAACCTGGGAATAAATTCCACTTGATCGTGGCTAATGAAAAAAAACATTTTTTTTTGAAAGAACTTGAGGAATGTAGAAGTCAGTGAATTTTCTTTCTAAACTTGGAAAGCAAAGTGACCAAATTCCAATATTTCCCCCAAAGCCTAACTTATAACTCTGGCTTTCTGATTTAAAAAGCACCAGACGGAGTTCCCTGGTGGCACAGTGTGTTAAGGACCCAGCATTGCCATTGCTGTGGCTCTGGTCACTGTTGCAGCACAGGTTCAATCCCTGGTCTGGGAACTTCTGCATTCCACAGATGTAGCCCAAAAGAAAAGAAAAAAGCACCAGAAGACCATCAAATTAACAGATTTTTTGTGTGTGTGTCTTTTTAGGGCCAAACCCATAGCATATGGAGGTTCTCAGGCTAGGAGTTGAATTGGAGCTGTAGCTGCTGACCTACACCACGACTGTGGCAACACTGGATCCTTAACCCACTGAGCAAGGCCAAGGATGGAACCTGCATCCTCACGGATGCTAGTCAGATTCGTTTCCACTGAACCACGACCAGATTAAGGAGGTACAAACTATTATGTATAAAACAAGCTACAAGGATATATTGTATAAAACAGGGAATATTACCATAAAAAAAGGGACTTTTTTTTTTTACTGCACCCATGGGATATGGAGGCTAGGAGTCTAATCGGAGCTACAGCGGCTGGCCTACACCACAGCCACAGCAATGCTGGATCCTTAACCCACTGAGCAAGGGCAGGGATCAAACCCACAACTTCATGGTTCCTAGTCGGATTGTTTCCGATGTGCCACAACGGGAACTCCTAAAACTCAGGGACTTTTAAGAGGGGGGTTTAAAAATGAACCTTGAGTAGGGAAAAATATTCCTTTTGCTAAAACAAACCAAAACAACACCACCAACAACATAGCATATATGTTCATTCATTTTATAGGAGGTAATAAAATAGAAACCTTCAGTTCGGTTTAAAGGGTTTACTCACTTGAGCAGTCTCTGGAAAAGTTCATTCTTTGTAATAGCAAACGCTCAGAAAGTCAGTTATTTGCCTTCTCTCTTAAATATGTTTCTCAATGTCTATAATTTCGCAGAATGTGCAGAAATGCCTTTGGCTCATTTAATAAGCATTCAACCGGTGCCTGCTGCTCACAGCCCCCTTCAATTTCCAAGACAAAATCGGAAGTGATTGAAAGTGTCCTACAGTGAAACTTTCCCACCTGGCAAATGAATAGGCTGGTTTATTGGCACACAGGCATGTTTGCATAACTGGGCTGCATTAGATGTGCTAAGAGGTGCTAAGAACAGAAATAACCAAATGTGGCTTTCTAAGCGTCTCTTCGCCTTCTGGGCTGTCTGTGTTCTGTAGCTAGATGGCTGACACCGAGGGAGGGGAGAAAGAGGAATGGGAGGTGGTAGTGAAACGGAGCAGAACCCGATGGTTCTCCCCCCTCCCCCTGTCCTCTGCCTGCCTTCTGTCAATAGAAAAACTTTAGCCAGGAGTTCCCATTGTGGCTCAGTGGTAACCAACCTGACTAGTATCCACAAGGGTGCAGGTTTGATCCCTGGCCCCGCACAGTGGTTTAAGGGTCTAGCACTGCAGTGAGTTGTGGTGTAGGTTGTGGAGGTGGCTCAGATCCCATGTTTCTGTGGCTGTGCTATAGGCCAGTGGCTACAGTTCCGATTTGACTCCTAGCCTGGGAACAGGGTGTAGGCGCCACTCTAAAAAGACAAAAACAAAACAAACAAAAAACAAAAAATTTTAGCCAAAAAATAAGGGGTTTTTTTTGGTCTTTTTTAGGGTTGCACCTGTGGCATATGGAGGTTCCCAGATCAGGAGTCCAATCAGAGCTGCAACTGCTGGCCTATGCCACAGCCACACCAAGGTCAGATCCACGCCATGTCTGCAAACTACACCACAGCTCACGGCAATGCTGGATCCTTAACCCACTGAGCAAGACCAGGGATCGAACCCGCGTCCTCATGGATATCAGTCAGGTTTGTTAAGATGGGAACTCCCAAAGAATAAGTTTAATCAGAGGATGTCGTAGCCATCAAACCATGCAGCCACACCCAAAAGTGCACCCTCCAGGGACTTAGAATGGGAAAGAATTGGGCCCTAGATGGTTAAGGTGCATGTTCAAGGAATGATTTCAGTGAGCCCAGACTCTTGCATTTTCCCATACATAGAACAGTACTAGGAGTTCCCACTGTAGCTCAGCAGGTTAATAACCTGACTAGTATCCATGAGCATGTGGGTTGAATCCTTGGCCTCGCTCAGTGGGTTAAACATCCCGCATTGCCACAAGCTCCGGCATTGCCACAAGCTGCAGCATAGGTCAAAGATGCAGCTTGGATCTGGCATTGCTGTGGCTGTGGTACAGGCCGGCAGCTGAGGCTGCAATTCTGCCCCTAGCCTGGGAACTTCAGGTGTGACCCTAAAAAGACAAAAAAAAAAAAAAGTGCTAAGTTCATTAACTTGAGATGTCCAGTTTTCTTTAATAAACAGCAATCCTTTGGAGTTCCAATTACCTGGTCTTTGTTGCAAAAACCCTTATCAATTCTGGCTCTTCCCTTCCCTTTTCAGAGGCGTAACTCAGAGTCATGAGACACTGCATACCAGGCTTAAGCCCTGAATTTTGTCTGCCAAATAAAACATCATTCTCAGCTTTTAGGTTGTGCATTATTTTTCCGGCCATCCCCACAGCATGGAGACGTTCCCTTGCCAGGGATTGAATCTGAGACGCAGCTTCAAACCATGCACAGCTGCCACAGCACCAGATCCCTAACCCACTGTGCTGGGTCGGGGATTGAACCAGATGGGATTGCAGATGGGATCCAGAGGGACAAGCTGGATCGTTGATATGCTGCGCCCCAGCGGGAACTCCAGGGTCTGCCTTTTTTCTTTTCTTTTTTTTTTTTTTATGGCTAACAACACCCAGATGTGGAAGGCATGCCACTAGTCCTCTTTATTGAGACTGTCATGACTTCGCTGATATTTTGAGAGCTCTCTCTTTCTCAAGCAGCTCGCCTAGCGCTGGCCCTGTGTCTTTGAGGGTGTGCCCTGCCAGCCCACTCTTCCCAGCATCCTCACTTGGAACTGCCAGCACCTCTTTCTTTCTGCTCTCAATCTATCTTTCCCCTTCTTTTTCTCTGTTTGATTTCCCCTCTCCTCTACTTATTTTTATGTTCCATTTTTGGCCAACCCAAGGAATATGGAGCTCCTAGGGTCAGGGATCAGATCCAGTCTAGAGTTGTGACCTGTGCCACAGCTGCAGCAATGGCAACGCTGGATCCTTAACCCACCGTGCGGGCTGGGATGGAACCCGAGTCCCAATGTTCCCAAGATGCCGCCGATCCTGTTCCACCACAGTGGGAGCTCCCCTTCTCCTCTGCTTTTCTCCACCATTTTTCCCTGTTGTCATTCTTTCCATTTTTCTAATACCTATAGTCCCAAGGGCAGAGGCAGTGCTGGAATGAGAGCAGAATTAGTGTCTTGTTTCAACATTTGCTGCGAGTTTGCTTGTGGGAAGCTCATCCCATCTCTCCAAGCCTCAGTTCTGAGAATCTTGAATAATCATAACTGTTTGTGAGAACCAGGTAAGCTGGTTTAGGTGTAATCCTATTAACTATTTAGGAGCCAGCCAGGGAAACTGATGTTGTGACTGGCGTCATACAAATAGCCACACAAGGATGCTCTTTACTTTGATGCCTGGGAGGAAATCCAACGTGACGTTGTCATGGTGATGACTCACTGCATTCCAGAGTTGAAGGTAACTTTGTGATGGACTGATGGACCCATGGACCGATGGACCGTGCTCTTTTCTTCTCTGCTCAGCTTCTTTCCTTCCCATGCTTTGTCCACCAGGCCCATAGTGCCTGCCCTAAGTGGTTTAGGGATAGCCAAGACTGAAAGAGTTTGCTGTCCTAAGGGGGATGACAGCACAGACCCACCTAGCAACAGGTCAGCTGGGTGCTACTTTTTTTCTTTTCGGGGGGCGGGGGGCACATCAAGCTTGGAGTGGGATCTCTGTTCCCAGACCAGGGACCAAACCCAGGCTTCGGTGGCGAAAGTGCCAAATCCTAACCGCTAGATCACCAGGGAACTCCCTGGGTGCCCCTTTTCCAAACTGGTGCCTTATCCCCTTCATTACCTTTTTCAGACTATCTGGCTGCGCTTTCCGAGTTTTCAGCTCTGTGATGTCATCCACTCCGCCACACTTCATCTAATTCCTCGTGGCCTCTATCACATTCTCCTTTTCCTAAATACCAGCTTCATTGAGATACAATTCACATACCAAAATTCATCCTTCAAAGTGCCATTTGGTGAAGCATCATAAATTCATGGAGTTTTACAAACATCATCACAACCCAATTTTATTTTATTTTATTTGTTTTGCCTTTTTAGGGCCGCACCTGCAGCACATGGAGGTTCCCAGGCTAGGGTGGAATCAGAGCTGTAGCCGCCAGCCTACACCACAGCCACACCAAGGTCAGATCCAAGCCATGTCTACAACCTACACCACAGCTCACGGCAATGCCAGATCCTTAACCCACCGAGCAAGGCCAGGGATCAAACCTGCGTCCTCATGGATGCTAGTTGGATTCGTTTCTGCTGAGCCACCACGGGAACTCCACCACGACCCAGTTTTAGAACATTTTCTTCACCCCCAAAGAAACCTTGTACCCTTTGGCAGTTACTCCCCTCCCCCGCTCCACTTCAAGTTTCATCCACATTGTGGCATGTGTCAATACTTCATTCCTGGAGCTCCCACTGTGTCGCAGTAGGTTAAGAATCTGACTGCATCGTGTGGACATACATCTGGTTTACCCATTCATCCGTTGATGGACATTTGAGTTATTTCTCTTTTTTTGGCTATTGTGAACAATGGGTCTACAAACCTTCCCATACAGATTTTTGTGTGGACATAGGCTTTCCTTTCTCTTGGGTCTATACCCAGGAGAGGGATTGCTGGGTCATGTGACAACTCTCTGTTTAACTTTTTGAGGAACTGCCAAACTGTTTTTCTAAAGTGTCTACACTGTTTTACATTCTCACCAGCAATACAGGATCGTTCCAATTTCTCAAGAGCCTCACGTCACATTCTATTTTACGAGTTAGTTATCTCTGCGTGGACATCACTACTCCCCTTGGATTTAAACTCCTAGACGGCACAGATTGCACTGAGATTGTCATAACAACAACCACAGCACAGGGCAGGTTCCGAATAAATCTTAGCTGTGAGTTGGATAAAATTTGTACTATAACCGCTTACAGCCCCTAACTAGAGGGTAAGCCTACTTTAGAAGAAAATACAGGTCTACTTTCACATTCTCCAAAGAGGTCCACACAGAAACCCCACTGCCATTTATTGGGCCCTTGATGGATTCTTACCATATATGACCTTATTTTTCACGTAAGGAAACTGAGATTTAGGTTACTTGTCCAAGTAATTAATGGCAAAACTGAAATTCAGACCCAGATTTCCACTAAACCACATTGCCTTTCATGGTGAAGGAATTCTATTTTGCAGGGGTGGGGTTAAGGGGAGGGTGAGGGGAGGGAGTGGAAGAGGGAGGATGGGGACACTTACTCAAGGACCACTGTTTTCGGTCTATAAACTCCTCAAAGGGAAAGATTTTTTTTTTTTTAATGCTTTTTAGGGTCACACCTGCAGCATATGGAGGGTCCCAGGTTAGGGGTCCAATGGGAGCTGTAGCCGCCAGCCTACACCACAGCCACAGCGACGCCAGATCTGAGCCTAGTCTGCGACCTAGACATTGCTCATGGCAATGCAAGATCCTTAACCCACTGAGTGAGGCCAGCGATCGAACCCTCAAGCTCATGTTTCCTAGTCGCATTCATTTCCGCTCCCAAGGTTTTATTTCTTTTGTTGTCTCCTATTGTACACAGTACATAGTGGTCACTCAAAAATGTATTTCTGATTATATAAATTTTGAACAATTATAATGACTAATAAGCTAAAATCTAAAAGTAAGGTATTGTTATCCTTGTTTAGTTCAATTCCGATTGCGTCCATATCTGACAACATAAGGGAAGCATTTAACCACTTGCCCATGGCCAGGGAGCCATAGCCAGAACTATATCTCCCGCAAAGTTGGCCTGTGTGTCTAAAAAACGTCACCTCATGGGAACCACAAAAGCGCTACCTCTCCAGCTATTATCCCGGCACCCAAGACACCGCCCGGCGCCTTCAGCCGGCCTCCTCTGTCTTAAAAACGGAACTGGATCGAGACCTTTGCCCCTAACCAACATGGCCGCTTCGAGGCTTCAGGCTGAGGGAGGCAGAATGAGGGCCACGTGAGAAGAATTCCTATCATTTATTGGCTTTCTCTATTGGAGGGTGGGGCACAATGACCCGCAGGGGCCGGCCTTAAAGGGCCCACAACAAAATCCGTCCTAGGGCTGGGCAGGCGGAGCACCAAGGTGAACAGCGGTGGGCGGGGCCGGCGCGCGGAAGCCGCGTCTCCCGAAGCCGTGGTGACCGCCGCCGGCTGTGACGCTAGCGAGAGAAGGTTACCCGCGGAGTCCGCGGACTGGAGAGCGCCAGGAAGCCCCGCGAGCCCGTGCAGCCGGCGGGGGCGCGCGAGAGCGGGAGCGGGAGCGGGGATGGAGGACGGCTTGGCCGGGTCGCGTCTCGGGGCTGGAACCGAGGCTGCCGAGGCGCGAGCGCAGCCCGGGGTGACGCTGCGGCCCTTCGCGCCCTTCTCGGGGGCGGCAGAGGCCGACGAGGGCAGCGGCGACTGGAGCTTCATCGACTGCGAGATGGAGGAGGTGGACCTGCAGGACCTGCCCAGCGCCACTATCGCCTGCCACCTGGACCCGCGCGTGTTCGTGGACGGCCTGTGCCGGGTGAGGGCCGGGCGGGGCGGGCCGTCGGGTGGAGGGCAGACACTTGTTGCCGGGAGGAGGCAGAGCGGCGGTCCGGGTCGGCCCGGGGTAGCCTCTCCAGCCCGTGTCACCGGCGGGGCGGGGGGCCACCCTGGGGGACGCGGCGACGTCCCCGGATGCCTGGCCGCGGCCCCCTCTGTCCTGGTTGGGGTGAGGGCGCGCTCCCCGAGATGCCGGGTCCCAAGCACCTGCCAGGCCTCCCGCGCAGACCGTCCTGGGGCTTTTCAGGGGACCCCCTTTCTCCTGGACTGGTGACCGCCTCCCAGCGACGCCCCTACCCCTGGGTGTTCACTCGGGTGGGAGGGGGACGACGTAGTCGGAGGGAATCGGGGGATGACTTAGTTCCCCAAGTGGTCGGGGAGCTCAATCCGTCACCTTGGGCTTGGATCGTGCCAAGCATTTACTCCCTTGAGGAGGGGGTCGCCTCATTCATAGGGAGGAGGAAACAGACGTTGAGCCGCGACGTGACTCACTGTTCATAAATAGGACGGCGTCTCGGCATTCTCAATCTGCACTCTGGGAAGGAAAGCCAATGTTTGGGTGAGGATCCGCCGTTGCTCATTATCCTGCGCTTGGCCAGTTTTGGTCGACGGGTTGGGAGGGGAAGGGACCCAGTTTTTAGGCCTTTAGGATATTTTTCAGGAATCTTGCTCCCCGAAGGAGAGCCGGTGTCAGGAACACTCAATGTATGGGGAGTTGCATTTTTTTCCCCCCAAGCCCATGGTTTATAGACTCTTTGGAGTGTGAGGGGGCAGGTAGGAGAAACTGGTGGTGGTAGTAGGGAGGACGAATTTCTTTCGAATCAGCAATTAGTGCAGAGAATAAAATTTGGACCACTTAGGCGCTGGAGAATAAAGCCTGTCTTTGAGAGCTGTGCCCCATTAGGAGAGCAGCTGTCAACGAAAGTGCTGCTTTTGGTGCTTGGCTCTGAGTCTGCATATACTGTCAATGAACTGTAGCTGAAGGCCGCTGCCAAGAGGAACAGGACTGTGGAACAGAGAGAGAATGGTGTGCTTAAGTTCCTCCTATTTATAATATAAATACTCATCTACTCTCAGAAAGGATTTACAATGGCTGTATGCTTAGATAAGGTTCCGTGTGTGCTTTCTAAAGCAACAATTGGCACAAATACAAGGTCTCACTCATTTTATTCGAAAAATCTGTTTTTGAGACTAAGCCCAGCATCAAGTCTCAATTTCTTAAGCAAGATCAGCTTATGTCAGACACTGCTTGTTTGCTCAGGTGTCTAGCGATTCAGTTTTACAGTCTTTACTGTAAGTGCTGGAGACCATCGTGAAGTTGCTTTGTCTGAAATTTTGCCCTTTCTGCTAGCTTTTCATTTTAACAAGTGTGTATATTCATATTCTGCTATGAGTCAGGCACTGTTCTGGGCTCTGAGGGCACAGCAGTGAATAAAACAGCAATTCCTGCGTTCAGGCCTGACATTTTTGTTGGGGGAAACTGACAATAAACAAATAAATATCAGGAGTTCCTGTCACGGTGCAGCAGAAACATATCTGACTAGGAACCATGAAGTTGTAGGTTCGATCCCTGGCCTCGCTCAGTGGGTTAAGGATCCAGCATTGCCGTGAGCTGTGGTGTAGGTGGCAGACACGGCTCGGATCTGGCGTTGCTGTGGCTCTGGCATAGGCTGACAGCTATAGCTCTGATTCGACCCCTAGCCTGGGAATCTCCATATGCCATGGGTAGAGGCCTATAAAAGACAAAAACAAAAATGAAAAACAAAAAAACAACAACAAAAAACCAAATAAATATCAAATATGTCAGGAGTGGGAGTTCCCGTTGTGGCTCAGCAGGTTAAGAACCCCGACATATTGTCCATGAGGATGCAGGTTCAATCCCTGGCCTTGCTCAGCAGGTTAAGGATCCAGTGTTGCCGCAAGCTACAGTCTAGGTTGAAGATGCAGCTCAGATCCAGCATTGCCGTGGCTGTGGTGTAGGCTGGCAGCTGCAGCTCTGCTTCACCCCTTGGCCTGGGAACTTCCATGTGCTGCACCTGCAGCCCTAAATGGCCAAAACCAAAAACACCCCGAGATATGTCAGGAGGTAGAGTTCTCTTGTGGCACAGCAGGTTAAGGATCTGACATTGTCACTGTAGCAGCTTGGGTTACGGCTGTGGCGCAGGTTCGATCCCTCACCTGGAAACTCCCACATGCCACCGGTGGGGGCGCACAAGGAAACAAATATGTCAGGTGGTGATGGTGACGAAGGAAAAAGTTGGACTTAGAAGATGGGGTGGAGGGGAGTAGGGAGATTGCTGTTTTTACAGAAAATGGTCAGGAAAGGGCTTTCTCATAAGGTGCGGTTTTGAGCAGAGGCAACAGGCTAGCATTCATTCACTCATTCCTTCATTCACTCGTTCTTACAGTTTTTTCTTTTACTGTTTATCGAATGCTTCGTATGTTCCAAGCACTGTTTTAGGCCCAGTGGATAGAGAGGCGAACACAATGAGCCTCCCTCTTATGTTCTAGTGGTTGAGGAGAGATAGACAATTTATAAAAGTGAGTGAACAAGGTAATTTCAGCTGGTGATCAGTGCAGTGGAGAAGGTGGGCAGGAAACCACGATAGAGAGTGACCAAGCAGAGGACAGGGACTGGGGCGGATCAGTCAGGGCCTAACAGGGACACTGGTGGTTCAAGAGATTTGTTTTTTTCCTTTTAATTTTTTTTTTTTTTTTTTGCTTTTTTAGGGCTGCACCCTCAGCATGTGGAGGTTCCCAGGCTAGGGGTCTAATTAGAGTTACAGCGGACAGCCTACACCACAGCCACAGCAAAGCCAGATCCAAGTCTCATCTGTGAGCTACCCCACAGCTTACGGCAACACAGGATCCTTAACCCACTGAACCAGGCCAGGGATCAAACCCAAAACCTCATGGTTCCTAGTTGGATTCATTTCCACTGTACCACGACAGGGACTCCCAAGAGTTTTTAATGAAGAACTGGTTAATTGGGGCAGGACTGAGGGAGTCAGCCAGGAACATTGGATGCTCCTGGCAGGAAGGAGTGTTGCTGGAACCCCTGGGAGAGGGGCCTCCTGGTGGAAGCTCCAGGCCTGAAGGGGCAGAACTGAGCGGCTGAAGCAGGGAGTAGCAGGGGAGAGATACCCCAGCCTGCCCCAGCTTTCTGATCTCATCGGCAGAACCCAGCTGGCATCAGGAAGGCAGAGGAGCCCAAGCAGTGCAGTCCGCAGGTGGGCTGAGTCCTCCAGGGCCCAGAGAGGGATGAGGAGGGCAGGGTGGATTTGGGATCAGTGCAGGGAAAGAAGATGGCCAGAGAGGGTTAGCACGGGGCCACTTTAGACTGAGTGGCCCCTGGAGGCCGCGCGGCACAGCCTGGACTTGGCTGACAGGGAGAAGCGCCTCGTGTGGATGTTGTGTGGCTGGCGTTCAGGCACTGTGAATTGCAGAGACAGAGGTTCCAGGGATGGACCGCACCTGTTGAGGGCACAGTGAGGTGGTGGCCAAGGCTGGATGCAGCCAGGGGACGGTTCCATGGGAGTCTGGGAGGCCAGGGCAGGGATTCGGATGCTGTTCTACTTGCAAAACTAGGTGGGGAGTGTCTTTGGGGGAAGGAGGTAAGGAGGCCCCTTAGGAGGCCCTTGGCTTTGGTTGTTGGGGAAGCCATGGAGGTGTTTGGACTTGGGGGGTGATGTTGGAGACAAAGCAGAGCATGTCCTCATTTGGGGGTCAGGAGCCTCAGAATGTGGGCAGGGGAAGCTCTGTGCCTTGGTTGCCCATCCACAGGGTCCTGCAGACCATGGGTAAGCCTTCCAGTAGGAAAATAGTTTCTTTTTTTTTAAATTTTATTTTTGTCTTTTTAGGGCCGCACCTGCAGCATGTGGAGGGTCCCAGGCTAGGGGTTTCATCAGAGCTGTAGCCGCCAGCCTACACCGTAAACCACAGCAAGGCCAGATCCAAGCCGCATCTGCGACCTACACCATAGCTCACAGCAACTCCGGACCCTTAACCCACTGATCAAGGCCAGGGATCAAATCTGCATTCTCATGGATGCTAGTCAGAGTTGTTTCCGCCGAGCCACGATGGGAATTCCAGAAAGATAGTTTTTAAAACCATCTCTCTGGGTGGGAAGATGTGGCTTCTGAGATTTCACAGAAATAATAAGTAATAATTTATTATTAGTTTGACAGCCATTCTTCCTTAAGGCTGGCCCATCACCTTTGGGTATCATTAATGAAAATGTGATTTGCTTCAGCTCAGAGCAGGCAGACCTTTGACCGTGTTGCCGACGCAAATCCCTGTGCTGGTGGTCTGGCCATGCCACCTTTCTAACTGGTCTGTTGGAGGGCCACCTGGCCGAGTGATGGTGTCTTAACCTGTGAGGCCCACTCTAACAAAATACTGCAGATCGGGTGGCTTATAAACAGCAGAATCTTATCTCCCACAGTTCTGGAGACCAGCACAGCTGGGGAAGGGCCCCCATCTCCTGTGTCCTCTCTATGTCCTCACATGGTGGAAGGCCTGAGGGAGCTCTGTCCTAAGGGCACTAATCCCATCAGGAAGGCTCCACCCGCATGACCTTATGACCTCCCGCAGCTAACGTCATCACAGGGTTGGGGGTGGGGTTAGGACATCAAAATATGCATCTGGGAAGAACACAGACATCCAGGTGGTAGCAGATGGTGTGAAGACAAAAGACTTGTCAGTTTCTTTGCATATGTTCATATTATTCTCCAACCTTATTCTTCAATGGAAGGATCGAAATTGACCTGTGTGACCCGTTCATGCAGGAATTTATATTGGAAGCCTGATGTCTGATTCCAACAGTTGGGTCTGAAGCGTACAATTTGTTTCTGTTGGCTGGATCATCATCAATATTGTAAATAATTGATAATTAACATGTTCATTAAATGTTTGCCTAAAAAAATGACAAAAACTCTATGCCACTGATTTCAAGTAATCTCATTAGAGGATTCACACCATTACAAATGAATGAACACTTTTGTTAAGGTTATTTTTTTGTCGTATAAATATTGGCTGAGCATATTCCGCTACTGTCCTCTCTTTGCAAACCTTTTTCTTTTTCCTGAGAAGGCAAAGCAGGGCTTTGAATCAGTAATTACATGTGCTTTGGGTTGTTGGCACTGGTTCGTTGTTTCCCTGGAATAAGACTTTATTCAGTTGCGACCAAGCTAACTACAAATTTAGATTTCTCAAGTAATGTTCTGTTAGTTTCCAGGCAGTAGCTATAGTTCCATAGAGTAATGGCAGCAAACACCATTTTTCTGTTGTCTGAAACATGAATGTGTATTTGATTGACAGAGCTTTGCCTGAAGGCTAATTTGGGAAGTGCCTTATCATAGAAAAATGTGCTCCTCTAGTGAAGAAACTCACCTTTCTTTGTTGTTGTTGTTGTTTTTAGGGCCACAGCCGCCATGTGGAGGTTCCCAGGCTAGCAGTCAAATCGGAGCTGCAGTGGCCGGCCTGCGCCACAGCCACAGCCATGTGGGCTCTGAGCCGAGTCTGTGACCTACACCACAGCTCACGGCAACGCCAGATCCTTAACTCACTGAGCAAGAACAGGGATCACACCCACGTCCTCATGGATCCTAGTTGGGTTCGTTACTGCTGAGCCGTGACGGGAACTCTGCAACTCACCTTTCTTAAAACAAATGCCCACTGAAGATTTGTGATACTGCCAGGAATTTCTTTTAATAACATAAGGTATTAAAGGCACGGGTGGAGTTTGAGTGGTGTCCTTAAATTCTTTGTATCAGTAAAGACCCCTGAGCAGTTCCAGAAACTCCCATGCCCAGGCCACTCCAGACCCGTTCTGGTCTCAGGGGCTGGGGGACTGCCTGGAAAGAATGGGTTGCTGATTCTGACCAGGAGCCAAGATTGGGGACCGTGGTCTAGCCAGCAGGGATCTGGCCCGGCCAGAGTCTTTGTCGTATTGCTGAATGAGCCACCTGCGGCTCAGCCAGATCTGTGCCTTGATTTCCTCCAGGCTGAAAGGAGAGGCAGGCCCTTGTTCTGGTGCCTCCTTTCCCAGCGTGGTTGACCTTGTGGCTGGAAACAGGATGATAGGCATCAACTGGACAGCCCAACCTCTGGGCGGGTGACTCGGGGGGTAAGAGCATTGACTTCACCTCCGTGCCCTCTTACACCTCTTCTCACTGCTGCTCGCTCCCCCCAAAATGCCGGGCCCTGGCCTTGTCTTCCCAAAGCTCGTATTTCGGTAGAGAAGATATCACTCAATAGTAATTTGATGATTGAAAAGTTTTGAAGGTCCAGGGTGGCCCAGCTGATAGGCATAGTTTCCGCTTGTAAGGTGGTAAACGCTTGGCTGTGTATCCGCCTGTTCCCATCACGTCCCTCTGTGGCAGCACGTTGTAAAAGGTGACATTCCAGCAGGACAGTAACAGTTGGGTTCTGTGACAGTGTAAACTCCCAGCCATCCTGGGCCACTTTCACTTTTTATCTGTGTCTCAGGCACGTGGGTTCTCAAACTTCAATGAGGCATAAAACCCCCTTAAACCTCCATAAGTGTGCAGCGATGTTAAACCAATCTGGTATGGTTGGATTTATTTGGGAACGTTTAGAATGTTGGAAGTTTAAAAAAAGAAAAGCCTGGCGTTTCCGTTGTGGTTGTAATGAATCCGACTGGTATCCATGAGGACACAGGTTCCATCCCTGGCCTTGCTCACTGGGTTAAGGATCCGGTGTTACCGTGAGCTGTGGTGGAGGTCGCAGACGCAGCTCGGATGCCCAGTTGCTGTGGCTGTGGGGTAGGCCGGCAGCTGCAGCTCCAATTTGAACCCTAGCCTGGGAATTTCCCCATGCCACAGGTGTGGCCCTAAAAAGATATTAAAAAAAAAAGAAAGAAAAAGCCACAGTGTACTGTATGTGCAAAGCTTACTTTAGAAGTTATCCACTATTTCCCAACTTTTAGAATTTCTGACTCTTAAATAATATATGTGTGTGTGTATATACATAGTTATACACACACATATATAATTATGTAAATGTGTATATACACATATATTTACATATATAATTTAAGAATCAGAAGTCCATATATGTATGTATTACAATTATTATTTTTAGAGTCTGTGAGTTTCTTTTGATCCCTCCTCACCCTCCCAAGCAAGGGTTTGGTTCTCTCTTCTGCTCAACCTGCAGGCACCATCCACTGTTCGAGGCATTTTTTTTTTTCTTCAGGAGCAGTACTCTCAATGTTCTTACTAACAACCATAGACTCCTCAAGCCCCAAGATATACAAGGGAACCAAAAAAGAAAAAGAAAAAAAAGGGCTTTATGATAGAACAGAATAGCTAAAACAGAGGCTGTTTGATTCCAGTGTTTATATTTCAGGCTGTGGTCTCGCTTTCCTTTCTGAAAATGCCATCAGGTGAGACAGTCCACTCTTTTGCCCACACGCCACTGCGAGGCCTGTTTGCCCAGTTCTGTGAACACCTCCTTGCTGTGACAGTGATAACAGTTGTGCCCACGGCTGTGCATATGTTGGGGGGTGGGGGGAACAGGCTCCCGAGTGTACGTTTTCTGTGGACAATCCTTAGGACTCATTTCGAGGGCTGAGGGAATGCCAGGCATTTGAAATACAGCTCAGCTGTGGTGGCACATATTTTCCTTTGTAAATACTAATTGTTGAAACACAGGGATGCTGACAGTTCATGAGACAGCAAAGGGCTCTGCTGAGTCCTCTGGGCACTGATGGTCTGTGGCAGTAGGAAGTCCTTGGACAGAACAGAAACATTTTCAAAATGTGACATCAGGAAAATATTAATGACCTTAACTCATATGTTGACATGGAAGGAAATGTTATGTAGATTTCAATCACTGTAGAAATCTTTTACTATATTTGTTTTAGTTGGTTATATATAAATATTTTTACATATATATATATATATATTTTTTTTTTTTCCTTTTTTGGCCATACTGGTGGTGTGTGGAAGTTTCAGGGCCAGAGATGGAATCCAAGCCGCAGCTGTGACCCACACCACAGCTGCAGCAATGCTGGATCCTTAACCCACTGTGCCACAGTGGGAACTCCTATTTATATTTTTAACCTCGAAAGATTTCATTGGATCTGAAGTTCCCTGGTGGCTCAGCAGGTTAAGGATCCAGTGTTGTCACTTCTGTGGAGTGGGTTTGATCCCTGGCCCAAGAATGTCCACATGCCCCAAGCCTCTGATGGCTCCGCTGAAGGGAGTGAGTGTCTGCTCCTAGACTGGCTCCCATGGTCGTGGGCAGGATTACATTTCTAGTGGGTTGTTGGACTGACAGCCCCGGGTCCACAGTGGCTGTTGGCTGGAGCCCTCCCTCATTTCCTGCCACACAGGCCTCTCCGTAAGGCCGCTCCCAACATGGCCGCTGGCTTCCATCAGAGCAAGGAAGGGTGTGCAAGATGGAACGGAATTCACAGTCTTATAGTAGCCGGATCTCAGAGTGATAGTCTACCATTTTCACTGGATGCTCCTCCTTAGAAGTTCCCGTTGTGGCTCAGCAGGTTAGCAATCCAACTAGTATCCATGAAGATGCTGGTTTGATCCCTGGCCTTGCTCAGTGGGTTAAGGATCCAGTGTTGCCGTGAGCTGTAGTGTAGGTCACAGACGTGGCTCAGATCCCATGTTGCTGTGGCTGTGGCATAGGTCGGCAGCTGCAGCTCCGATTTCACCCCTAGCCTGGGAACCTCCATATGCCACCAGTGCGGCCTTGAAAAGCAAAAAAAAAAAAAAAGTGAGTCAGTCAGTGCAGCTCACACTCAGGGGGTAGGGGGCTTCTGCCAAGGTGCCTGCCTCCCAAAGTCACTATTATGACATTTTTTTTCTTTGTACGTTTTTTTGACTTACAGCAGTCAATGTTCAGAAATGTTTATTAAGGGATTTTTCTTTCCTTAGCTTCAACTCTATAAAAGAATACAGTTTTAGACTCCCCTACTTAACATAAAAGACCTCATTGATAGGTTTGTAGCAAAAGCTGTCAGCCACTACATTTCCAAAAGCCTAGGAAACTAAACCTTTTTTTCTGTTGGGAAGGTTCAGTACTTTTCCTTTCATTACTAATTTCAGCAGGTGCAATATGAAGTTCCCATGTGTAATCATAATTAACACCATAGAAAGAGGTATTTGAGGTTGGTCTAAATTCAGAATTAAAAGACAAAAATGTTATTTAATTCAGAGAGGTAATTTTGGATTTTTTTAAGTTTTTAAAATTTTTGTTTCGTCTTTTGTCTATTTAGGGCCACACCCAAGGCATATGGAGGTTTCTAGGCTAGGGGGTGAATCGGAACTGTAGTTACTGGCCTAGGCCACAGCCACAGCTACTCGGGATCCAAGCATCTTCTGTGACGTACACCACAGCTCACGGCAACACTGGATCCCCAACCCACTGAGCAAGGCCAGGGATCAAACCCACATCCTCATGGATACTAGTTGGGTTCATTAACCACTGAACCACGACAGGAACTCCTGGATTTTTTTTTTTTTTTCCCACTCAACATGACAATAGCATGTTTTACTTTATCACTTTACTTTTGCTTTTTAGGGCCACACTCCCAAGGCATGTGAAAGTTCCCAGGCAAGGAGCTGAATTGGAGCTGCAGCTGCAGGCCTACACCATAGCCACCAGCACCACACGATCCGAGCCGCGACTACACCACAGCTCATGGCAACGCTGGATCCTTAACCCACTGAGCAAGGCCAGGGATCAAACCAGCATCCCCATGGATCTTAGTCGGGTTCACTAACCACTAAGCGACAAAGGGAACTCCTACTTTATCAGCTATTTTTTTTTGGTTAAATTTTCTGCTTTGCTCTACATATAGTAGGTTCCATTCATTACTGTGAAGTGCTTTATGTGTAATATATATCGTTTCATCTTTCTGCAAGAACTCTATGAAAGAGGTACTGTTATTATTCCCATGCTATAGATGTGGAAGCGGAGGCCAGGGGAGGCCAGGTGACCAGTTCCAGGTCACATAGCCAGTGAGTACTTGTGATTCAAACCTTGTTTTAACCAACCCCAAAGCCTGTGCCGCAATCATCTTACAGTATGCAGTGATGCACACAAAATTTTCACGTCTTATTTAAACCCTAGGTTTTCTCTATGAAGGAAGTTCTTTTATCCACAGGAAACTGAGGTTCAGATGAGTTACACATCTATTGTTTTGTCAGCCGTTCATCTTTAACAGGTTTATTTGAGTGCTTTTGGCTATCGGCGGCAGTGCTAATAATACATTTCTATTCTTTTTTTAGGGCTGTACCTGCGGCATATGGAAGTTTCCAGGCTAGGGATTGAATCAGAGCTGCAGCTGCTGGCCTATACTACAACCAGAGCAATGCCAGATTGAGGCTGCTTCTATGAGCTACACTACAGCTTGAGGCAGTGCCAGATCTTTAACCCGCTGCATGAGGCCAGGGATGGAACTCAAATCCTTATGGATTCTAGTTGGATTCCTAACCTGCTGAGCCACAGTGGGAACTCCAAGCCCTGATGCTATTCTTGTGTTCAGACAGAAGGTGGTGCCTGGGCACTGGAGCCAGACAGACCTGGATTTGAGTCCTAGCTCTGTCTCTTCACTCATTCATTCATTCATTCAACAGATACTTCTGAGAGCCTGCTGTGTTCTGAGCAGTGTGATTGATGGTTGCAATGCTGGCCGTGGGACATCGGGTTGGGCAGTCGACCTTCCCAGGCACTGTTTCCCCATTTGCAGAAGGATAGTAACTCCTACCCCACAGTCACCATGAGGTCGGGAAGGGGGGGGGGGCAGCCTTTGGTGAATGACAGATACCATCCTCCCATCATGGAGCTTCCCAGCCAGCAGGGAAGTCACACAATTTTTTGGTGTGTGTGTTACATAAATATGACCAGAGAGCTTAATAGACCCATAATAAACCACAAGTATGGGGGCAAGATATTCACCCAGACCTCAGCTGCTGCCTCTGCGAAGTGAGCAGGCTGAGCTGGGTCACCTCGGGGAGGTCACTTGCGGCTCTTCCATCAGTGGAGCACAGTGCGTTTGCCCCTTGTTCCCCCACCCCGCCATGTGTTCAGTCAGACTTTTCCAAGCAGGAGTTGGCTCAGGAAGAGAATATTCCCTAGTGTGATTCCAGGACTTCCATCCAGCATCCCAGCCTCCCATCTGCGGGGTAGACAGACTCGACCTCTGCCCATCCTAGGTTTTCAGCTGTGACTGTGACTCAAGATTGTCAGCACAAAGAAATATAAAGGGAGAGCTCACTCAGGTGAAACAAACACTTCATTTCAGAGATAAGGGAAATTTTCTCCCATCTGCGGAGTAGACAGACTCGACCCCTGCTCATCCTAGGTCTTCAGCTTGACTGTGACTCAAGATTATCAGCACAAAGAAATATAAAGGGAGAGCTCACTCAGGTGAAACAAACACTTCATTTCAGAGATAAGGGAAATTTTCTGAGCTATCAGGTTATTTTCAGCTATTTTGTGGCTTTAACAAAAAGATGGCTCACAGGAGAAAAACAGATCGTCATTAACATGGGCGGGCATGGCAGGCAGGGAACCCCCAGCGCCAGTGGAGGCTTGGGACTCGGCTTATGTAGCTTCTTCAACAAAGAATAAATTGGAGGAAGGGAGAAAAGCCTCAGGTTCCACACCGCTGCACACTGGGGGAGTAAACGTGGGAGGAAGCTAATGGGATGCGTTAGCATATTCCTCTGTAAGAGTCTGGAGTCACCTGCTTTAAAGGGGGCATTTACCTCCTACCTTTAGGCAGAAAAGAGGTGGGGGTGGGGAGAAAAAGCTTTCCTACATGTGCTGCTTGGTGACTACCTTCAGCTCCAAATAACTTTTATGTCAGAAGAGGCATATTTGGGGGTGACATTACTGGTTTCTTTCTCACCCCAACTCCTGCCTTATCCGGTGCTGGTCAGTGGGAGGCTCTGATCAATGGGAGGTCTGTCTGCCTGTTGGTGAGAGAGAAGAGGTAAATTTCAGTCAGTTTCGCTTGTGTCCTATAATTGGTCTTGGAAATTTCATTGATTAGAGAGGAACCCATGTCAGGGAGGGTCTAACTGACCCCAGAGCCGATTCTGTCCAGGTGCCGTTTGAGGGTCCGCCAAAGATGGAGCCTCACAAAGCCAGAACACTTGAGTGAACCTTTTTTTTTTTTTTTTTAAAGTTTGTCCATTATTGGGGACTTTTCCAAATCTCTTGATAGCAATTTTTTTAAATTGATTTTTATTTCTCTATGTCCCAGTGTGTTCATCTGGTTCATGCCTGTCACCCTGGGATGGTTAACTAGTAGTACCCTCCCTCACTCTGAAGTTTGGGTGATAAATGATATATGTAGTTAGTAATTATACAATTCATTATAAGCAGTCTGTTATTTAGCACTTGCCATTTGCCAAATACTTAATGTACCTCATTTCATCCTTCTTACAACCTTCTAAGGGAAATACTCTATTGGCCCATTTTATAGACAAAGATGTCTTTCTTAGCAAAGCTAATCACATAGAAGCCAGTGGCAATTGGGCATCCGATTCTGGGCACAGCAACAGAATCGCAGCAGGAAGGCCCTCGGGCCCAAGCCTTCCATTTCCCCAAGGAGGAATCGAGGCTCAGCGCTGTGATGACATTTTCTCAGGGGTGCTCAGTAGATATTGGCCGGACTAGAACTCAATGGTCTCCTTTCTCAAAACCCTCCCACTGGTTACACTGCCCATCTGATTTCCTCTGAAATGGTGTCCTCCCCTGTCCCACCTCCCACTCCACCCAAAGAACCCAGAGCCCGCGCAGAACGACTTCAGCTAAATCAGGCAGAACTGTCCCCGGCGCCACCGTTAGGGGGCCGCCGAAGAGCAGAGTATCTATGGCCCTTCCTCCTGGAGGGGCGGAGGGAGCGGTGCCCTGAGAGCTAGTCCGGGGCTTCGCCAACACCTGCGCCCGCCACCAGGGGGAGCTCGCCTCCCGTATGTTCTGCAATGGAGACCGGCGGTTGCGTTTTCAGAAGGGAGCAGTCGTTCCGGGCAGAGGAGGCTGTTATAACGATAAACACTCCATTCCCTCAACAGAAAGCCCAGGTGAGTGAGAGCCACCTCCCTGAGCAGACCCTCCCTGGTGCTGGGTGATGGGACCTCCTTGGATTAAAACAGGCAGCAGGATTGCTGTGCTGGCTTTCAGGAGTGACCCGCCTCCACCTGTGCCTGGTACACGTTTGTGACATTCTGTGTCCTGCACTCATATTTGTTGTAACTTACTCAGCCTGTGACTCAAGATTATCAGCACAAAGAAATATAAAGGGAGAGCCCACTCAGGTGAAACAAACACTTCATTTCAGAGATAAGGGAAATTTTCTGAGCTATCAGGTTCTTTTCAGCTGTTAAGTCACAGAGATGACTTTTAAAAGGCAAAGCTTGGGCTGGTGCATAGGTTGCCAGACCCATGTGATGAACCTCTGTCATTGGAAGATTCCAGAATTACCTGCTGGCCAGGCCATGTAGTGACAGTATTCTACAGGATTGTGGAGAATTCTGGTAGCCCTTAGCTCTGCTCACACAACTAGTTTTTCATCCTAAGCTGCCAATCTCAGGTCTGGGTCAGCCGTATGGAAACTCCTAAAAACAGACCACTCATCAGAAAGCTCACTGGGTCATAAGCAGTTCATGAACTGGCCTGGAGACCCTTGCATCGGGGTTACTTTATATCTATATCCCTCTAGAGTAGCCAAGTCAGTGTGAATTTAGATCCCACCTCTGCCAGCAACCACCAGTGTGACCTTGATCAAGTAACTTAACTTCTCTGTGCTTCAGTCTCTTTATAAAATGGGGTAATAGAAGTTCCTGCCTCGTGGGGTTGTGAAGGTGAAAAGAGAGCATATACATAAAGGGCTAAGAATAATACCAGGCTTGTAGTAAGTGCTTTGTACCATTAGCAATTATATTTAAATAATTGTTAAAATGCAAAGATTACAGCGTCTATATTGCTCACTGCTGTAATCCTGTACCTAAAATAGTGCCTGCCACATAGTAGGCACGTAATACGTATTTGTGCAGCAGTGGAAGTAAAACACTAACATAGCATATTGTGTGTCCGTGAACATGTATGAAAGTAACAGGCTTATGTGTTGCCAAGCATTTAAATTACTGTCGTGAGATGTATTAAACCAGAAAACTAGCATGGCTTGTTATCACTTATAATGCTTGGAAAATCATGTTTTAACATGAATGAGATTTGCTACCAATTTCTCTACGGTTATCTAGAACATAGAATCATTATTGATGATGATAAGAAATCCTAGGCTCCCCAGAACAATTTTTTAAAACATCCTGTAATTGAAAAGTGGATATCAGAGTTCCCATTGTGGCTCAGTGGGTTACAAACCCAACTAGTATCCATGAGGATGCAGGTTTGATCCCTGGCCTTGCTCAGTGGGTGAAAGGATCCGGCATTGCCATAAGCTGTGGTGTAGGTTGCAGAGGTGGCTTGGATCTGGCATTGCTGTGGCTGTGGTGTAGACCGGCAACTGCAGTTCCAATCCGACCCCTAGCCTGGGAGCTTCCATATGCCACAGGTGTGGCTGTAAAAAGAAAATTTAAAAAAAAATTTTTTTAAAGGAAAAAAAAAAAGAATGTCATGTTGGCTGGTGAGGTTTTCCCCTCCATCCGTTCCGAGCTCCCTTCTTTCCTCTGGCTTTCTCATCCCTTGCCTTCCCTCCCTTCCGTCTCATTGTTTTTAGAGTGTCTTTTGCAGGGCACACAGACCTTTTCAGAAATTTGTTGTCATCTGCTAAGTTTCCACCTACCAGCCAGCCTCTAGCACCCTTGATGGAAGGGAGCTGGTCATTCGTTGCCTTATCTTGTCCTAAGAGGGCAGAATCAACTTGTGATCTTCTCTCTGAGCGCTGCCCTGGTTTCCATTAGATCGTGCCAGGAAAGATGACCTTCCTTAATGAAGCGCATGCTGGCTTCTTAATACTCAGTGGCCTGCTGTGCTTTTAATTAAACGAACCAATCTTTCAAACCTCAGTTCTTATCCCCGAGCAGCATGTCACTCAGTGTCTGTCCCCAGGTCAGTCATTCCAGATGATTACATCATAGGGTGGCACCAGTAGGGGCTGAAGAGCAGATCAAGGGGCTTTAGCATTGTCTGATCTGGGCTCATCGTCCTTGGAGCCATTTCTTCATGCTTTTGGTTCCAGGATTACTCAGCCCTTCTCCAGTCTTCTAGCCAGAGAGTGCAGCCTACAAGCTGATGTTAGCAAGAAGTTAGCCATCATTGTGTTATGTGTACGCACTGCTGGCATAAGGGTCTTTAATGGCACAAGGGGAACTTTCTGAAGTTCACCCCCCATATTGACAATCATTTGCTGAGTACCAGCTGTGAGTTAGCACATTGGTCTAGATTGCTATGTGGTTTGAAGGGTAACCCATTACAAAATTTATATTTGGTCATAAAAATCAATAAAAGCATCTGTTAAACATTCCTCATCCTTTTCTCTCAACCTGTTTCTTAGAAATAACCTCTAAGTTTTACATGTACTCTTTCTTGGATATTCTGTATGTACCACGTGTATGTGTTTGTAAATATCATATTGCAGAGACTCTTTTACTATCTGCCTTCTTAAAGTATTGCAGACGTCCTCCAGTAGACTGCATTTGTTTTGATGACTGCCTGGTATTTCATTATAAGAGTGTAATGTAATTTAACCAGCAATTCCTGTTGATAGACATTTAGGTTGTTTCTGGATTGGTTTGATGTCATTGTGTTGTTTCCTATTATAAGCATTGTTGTAAGCAGCATCCTTATACAGGCCTCCCTGGACATCCATGGGGAACCAGTTCCAGACTGTTGCGAATACCAAAATTTGTAGATGCTCAAGTCTCTTACATTAAATTAGGTGATATTTGCGTGTAATCTACATATGTGAATAGCTGTAAATGTTGCGAATACCAAAATTTGTAGATGCTCAAGTCTCTTACATTAAATTAGGTGATATTTGCGTGTAATCTACATATGTGAATAGCTGTAAATGTAGTGTAAATGCTTTCTTTGTGATCTGTTTCCTTTTTGTTATAGTCAGTAATTTGTTTTTTTCTTTTTTCTCTTCCTTCCTTCCTTCCTTCCTCTCTTTCTCTCTTTCTCTCTTTCTTTCTCACTCATGGCATGTGAAAGTTCCCGAGAAGATCCTGGTGCAGGATCAAATCCACACCACAGCAGTGACAGCGCTGTAGTCTTAACTCACTGAGCCACCAGGGAACTCCTGTTTTAATTTTCAGATTCCATGTATAAGGGAAAACGTACAGAATTTGCCTTTCTCTGTCTGACTAATTTTACTGAGCATAATACCCTCCAAATCCATCCATATTGTGATGTTTTGTAGATGGCAGGGTTTCATCTTTTTTATGGCTGAGTAGTGTTCCCTTGTTTATTTATGCCACATCTTTCAAGAACATTCTTGGAACCATGTGGCTCCATTTGCACAGTCCCGACGCTGCCAGTGGAACCCCCATGTGGCTGGAAATGTTCCATGTCTGCACAGTGCAGTAGCCGCTGAGCATCTGAGATGTGGGTGTGACTGGGAGGCCTAATTTTTTATTTTATTTCATTTTAATTCATTTAAATCCTGACAAGCAATTGCACACATAAAATGTGGCTAGTGCTACTGAGGAACTGAATTTTTAAGCTTGTGTACATTTATTTTAATTAAATAGCCACATGTGAGTAGTAGCTGCAGACCTGGGCAGCCCCAACTCTTCAGTTTTCTTCTGAAAGGACAGGACATGGGCATAGAAAGGACCAAGTGGCAGGTCACTGTGCCCAGGGAGGTTGAAATTGGCCCCAAATCACAAAGCAAGCTCATAATTAAAACTGAAGCGAGGAGTTCCCGTCGTGGCTCAGATTAGGAACCACGAGGTTGCGGGTTCAATCCCTAGCCTCGATCAGTGGGTTATGGATCCGGCGTTGCTGTGAGCTGTGGTGTAGGTCGCAGATGCAGCTCAGATCCCCCATTGCTGTGGCTGTAGCATAGTCTGGTGGCTACAGCTCCGATTCGACCCCTAGGCTGGAAACCTCCATATGCTGCGGGTGCAGGCCTAGAAAAGACAAAAAAAAAACCAAAAAACAAACAAACCTGAAGCGAGAAGACAGGCTCATTGTCCTTGCCTTGAGCTTTTCCCACTGTGACTGACTCTCCCCACTTCCCGAGTCCCTTCTTTAAGTGACAACCCAGTTCCCAGTGCGTGCAGACAGACCTAACACCTCCAGCAAACATATTCTGGCCCCACTGAGTCTGGCTTGACCCCAGGGTGGGTGCAGAGGTGGAGTTTTCGGCTGCGCTGTCTCGCTCTGCAAGACAAAGTTTCTCTCTCCATAAGGGCAGGTGCCATGGACCTGGGAGGCCAAGCTCCACGGCTCTTTGTCCAGGTTCTGTGTCTGGCTTCTCCGCTGGTGGGATTAAAGCACCACTGGGGACCGTGTCTCAGGGATGCCCTTTCAGTTCAAAGGTATTTTCTAGTCCTTTTGCTTGAAAGATTGTGAACATCTGTGCTTCCAGAAAGACAGTGGGCTGTTTTTCCTCACCCCTGTGTCTAAAACTTCAGAAAATTCAGTCTGGTGAGTCAGGGCGTCGGAAAGGAGGATAAGGAATGGAGAGCCTTGGGGTTCCTGCTGTGGCGCAGTGGGATCAGTGGCATTTTGGGAGCACTGGGACACAAGTTCAATCCCCAGCCCAGCACAGTGGGTTAAGGATCCAGTGTTGTGGCAGCTGCCACTTAGGTCGCAGCTGTGGCTCAGATCTGACCCCTGGCCCAGGAACTCCATGTGCTGTGGGGCGATCAAAAACGAAAAGAAGAGGATAGGAAAGGAAGGAAGGGAGGGAGGCAGGAGAGAGGGAGAAAGAAAGAGAGAAAGAAAAAGAGAGAGAGAAAGAGAGAAAGAAGAGCCTTCCAGAAGGTCCTGGCTGGTGGCCTCCAGCATAGAAGGAGGCCTCTTAGTAATGATGCTTCCACGGCATTTCTCAGGATTCACCAGAATTCTTCCTGCCTCACCAGCCCAGGGGGATTCCTTGTCAGTCACTCAGGGCCGCTGCTGGTGTCCTCCTTAGCTGTCCCTTCCAGCCACTCATTCAAGTGAAGCAGAAGGGACCCACCCTGGAAGGAACTCTTTGCTTTTTCTGGCTGGTAGGAAGACCCTGCCTCCTATCTGAAGGCTACTGGTGGGCCTAGGGGTTTCCTGTTTGAACGTCATTGATGGACTTAGCGGTTTTCTGTCCAAAGGCCGTTGGTGGGCTTAGCGGTTAGGGTTGCTGGCCTACCTGGCTGCAGCCCAGCTCTGCTGCTCTGCCCACACAGCTGGGCCACTCACCACCTGCTCTGAGCCTCAGCTTGCCCACCTGGGAGATGGGGGGTCGTCATCACGCCCCCCTCCCAGGGCTCGGAGGAGAACATGCAAGTCCACAGCTGGAGCACGTCAGAGGGCCCAGCTCAGCAGGACACCCTCCATGAGGTGACTCTTCATCACAGGGGAGAGGTGACAGCTCTCTCTACTTTGAGGGCAGTGACCTCCAGGCTTGTCCACCTCCCCCCTCAGCAGGAGCTCTCCATGCAGGCAGGTTTGGGGAGCGCTGCCTGAGTGTGTTTGCTGATGGCTACACCAGTGGCCCCCGGAGATTTTTTTTTTTACGATTTATTTTTTTATTTATTTTGCTGGTGCATGGAGCAGCTTGATGTAGGATCTCAGTCCCCAGACCAGGGATTGAACCCATGACATGGCAGTGAAAATACCAAATCCTAACCATTAGACCACTGGGGAACTCCCGAGAGTCCCTTCCCTGGCTGTGACATATGTGTCACCATGTCAGCTCAGCTGATTGGTGGCCAGTGTATGTGACAGCAGGGTCCCAGGCCCTTGGGGGCAGCTGCTCCAGCCCCAGTGACCTAGTTGGAGCCATCAGGACGCCAGCTCACAGGCTTGTCCAGGCAGCATGTTGGTGTCAGGAGCAGTGCAGGTGCAGGCGTGTGTGAACCTGTTTGCCAGCTAAGAAGTCAGCTCCTCAGGTGGGAAGAGGGTAGCAGAGTCACCAATGTGCTAGAAAGGTCAAACTCAGCCGGATCTGAACACAAGATTTCTAGGATTCTATTCCTTCTGCAGGTGGCATTCCATTTTTGTTTTGTTTTGTTTTGCTTGTTTGTTTCATGGTCAGGAAAGTCTTGGAGTACTTTTCTTAGAGCTTAGAAACTGTGGCCTACAGCATAACTACACAGTGTTGTCTCTGCAACAGCTCTGGTTTGATCCCTGCCCCTGGAGCTTCTACATACCTCAGGTGCAGCCACAAAAAAAGAAAAGAAAAGAAAAAAAAAAAACCTGGGTAATTTTCCCTCTCCCCTCATGACCCTCTCTTTTCACCTCTGAACGCTCCCAGAGAAGGGAAATGGCTGTGGTGACTTTGCTTATTCGTCCACTCAACACCTATCACGTGCCGGTCCCCATAGCAAGGGGCTCGTGTGTGGGCTGAAGTGGGCCAAGTGTGCCAAGCACTGTTGGACGTGCTTGGAAAGGTGGGTGGATTTCGGAGTTCCCGTTGTGGCGCAGTGGTTAACGAATCTGACCAGGAACCATGAGGTTGCGGGTTGGATCCCTGCCCTTGCTCAGTGGGTTAAGGATCTGGCGTTGCTGTGAGCTGTGGTGTAGGTCGCAGACGTGGCTCAGATCCCGTGTTGCTGTGGCTCTGGTGTAGGGCTACAGCTCCGATTAGACCCCTAGCCTGGGAATATCTATATGCCCAGGGAGCAGCCCAAGAAATGGCAAAAAGACCGAAAAAGAAAAGAAAAGAAAGGTGGGTGGATTTAATCCTCACACAAATGCTGTGAGGGAGATAGTGTTATTGCCCTCATTTTATGGATGGAGTGACTGAGGCATATGGGGGCAAAGGAACTTGCTGCTTGTTACACTGCTATGTTGGGGCGGGGGCAGGATTTGAACCGGGGCTGCCCTATACCTTAAGGCCCTCCTGCCATCCTCCGCCGCCTCTCCGACCTAATCCCTCACTTAATTTGATGTTGGCCTCCCTGGAAGGTCCACACATTGCATGAAGACACTGAGGCCAGGAGAGTTAGCGTGCAGACCAGTAGCCTGCCTGGGGTTTGGACACCACACCCAAGGCCCTGACTCCAAACATGGCTCCTCCCCAGGCACCTGGTGGCACTGCCATCTCAGGCCCTGGACTCTGTCTTCACCCTGTGCCCCTCACATCGCCCACCAAGTAGCAGCTGACCTCAGGGGGCTCTAAGGGCACCTCTCTGCTCTTCTTCCATGGAAGCTTTTTTGCTTTTTAGGGCCGCACCTGCGGCATATGGAAGTTCCCAGACTAGGGGTTGAATCTGAGCTACAGCTGCCAGCCTACACCACAGCCACAGCAATACGGGATCCAAGCCGCATCTGCGACCTACAACCTCACGGCCATGCCAGACCCTTAACCCAGTGATCAAGGTCAGGGATGGAACCTGCATCCTCACAAACACTGGTCTGATTTGTTTCTGCTGTGCCACAGTGGGAACTTTTTTTCTTTTCTTTTTTCTTTTCTTTTCTCTTCTCTTTTCTTTCTTTCTTTCTTTCTTTCTTTCTTTCTTTCTTTCTTTCTTTCTTTCTTTCTTTCTTTCTTTCTCTCTCTCTCTCTCTCTCTCTCTCTCTCTCTTTCTTTCTTTCTTTCTTTTCTTTCTTTCTTCTTTCTTTCTTTCTTTCTTTTCTTTCTTTTCTTTCTTTTCTTTCTTTTTTTTAAAGCTCTGTCTCTGGCTATAAAATTGTTCCGTCCGCCCATGCCTGTTGACTTGTTCTGTTTCCTCCAGGCCATTTCCTCTGGCTAGTTCATATCCTTTGCCTATTCCGCTGCTCGGCTGTTTATTTTAGGCAGGTCTGCTGTCTGATTCTAGGATCAGGACAGAAAAATTCCTCTGATCTCATCAGTCGAGAGGCAACATCTTCTTCATCCCTTTTCTCTCCTGCAACACCTTGGAAAATAACCACGTGCCCCTCATGCTGAATACGTGCCCCTCATGCTGAATACGAGGGTGAGGATGCAGATGAGGATGAGAAGGCAGACATTGTCCGGTCCCCAGGCCTCCAGCCTCACAGTAAAAACTAAGTGTCAACTGGCAGATTTTTCCCTGCACATGTTACAGACGCCTGTGTCTGTCTGGGGCAGTGGTCCCCCTGGGCATAAACCAGTCCTCTAGTCTGTTGACCCATTCCTTATGGGCAGGGCTGTACCTGGCTCACCTTGCCCCACAGCCTGGGGCCTGGCCAGTAGGAACCTTCCATCCATATGTGTCTGTCAAGGGAAGGACAGGGGCTGCTCGTAGGTATTCGGTGGGAAGACCCAGGAATATGGAAACTGGCCCAGAGCATCCATGGAGAGAACATCCAAGGCTTTTCTTCTCAGTTTGCCAGACACCTCCCCATTTGTGTATTTGCTAGACCTGTTTCCTATTCTGAAAACCACACATATCTTTTCTCTAGGTACCAGTTGGCTGCGGCCCTTTGGCCCACCCTGTAACTCATCGAGGCCCAGGTCCTCAATCTGGAAAGCCCATGCCATCATTCCAATTCTGGCTGCCTCTAGCTCCCTCCCCTTCCCCTGAGCAAGGCGGAGTGGGCTCATGTTTGAGAAACTTCTCAGTAACGCAGAGACAGCCCAAATGCCAGCTTGCTTACTGTCCCTTCATAATTTCCCTAAAAGGAAGCTTGTGATGCTGGGTGGTGCCTCGGCCTGTGTCATCAGCCAAATCTTATTCAGAACAATTCAATTATTTTATAAATTGGGATGACGCGTCTGGGGATCGGAGCAGCAAGGGTGAGGTTTACATCCAGTAAAAATAGGTTGTGCCGTGTCTGACAAGTACACTCCCTAGGCACGTGGTTGCTGGGGGAGGGCTAATTAGCATGATGTCAGAATATGAAATAGCCTGTATCTGAGCATTTTTGACTTAAACATCCTGACACTTCGCCATTACGTCTGTCATCAGGTTTCACATGAGACCATCTCATAACAAACTTCTCTGTAACTAAAGCCAGGTTGATACTGTCACATGAAGTCCCCGTCTGGATAAACTCAGGTTAAGTTTTAAAGTTTTGCTGTAATCTAAGTGAAGGACAGTTTAGCTCCGGTCGGTGTGGAGGCCAACCAACGTGTTTGCGATGGCATGGAACCGTGATCGTGGGTCTTCTGTGCATGGAAGGCCTCGTGCCTGTTCCAAGCCCAGGGCCCGATGCTGTCTTCACATTACCATGTGCTCTTAAAAGAGTCAGTGCCCAAGCCCCTTCCCAGGTCTTCCTGGCAATGCAATCAAGTCAGGCCTTTGCAGTTTTCCTGTAACTGCAGATTGACGTCTCTCATTAATCACCAGGTCCGCAGAGGGGTGTCTGGCCTAAGCTGAGAAATGTTTCTTCGTGGAATCAGAAAACACAAGTGACAGATGATTGGGTTCTGTTCACTTGTTTTTTGTTTTGTTTTTTTAAATCTTTTTTTTAAGGGCTGCACCCTTGGCACTTGGAGGATCCCAGGCTAGGGGTTGAGTAGGAGCTGCAGCTGCCGGCCCACATCACAGCCACAGAAATGCAGGATCCAAGCTGCATCTGCAACCTACACCACAGCTCACTGCAACGCAGGATCTTTAACCCACTGAGCGAGGCCAGGGATCGAACCCATGTTCTCATGGATATTAGTCGGTTTGTTGCCACTGTGCTTCAGGGGAACTCCTCTGTTCACTTTTTAAGGCCACGCACATCAGTGGGTTCTTGATAAATGGTTGTGTTCCTACAGGCCGTGGGTCCCCGTGTAGTACAATGACAGGCACCCAGATGGCCCCAGAAAAGTGGCTTGGGTAGTAAAGGCGGCCAGGGATTTGGTGGGTGGGTATAGGAATACACTGTCCCATCGTGTTGACTTGCCAACTAATCCTGGTGCTGAGAAAACGACACCTCCCCCCCCCCCCCACTTTAATCACCTCCTGACCTGCCTTGTATTCAGAATAACAGCAGCCTAAATTCTGATCCTTGGGTTTTATCAAATCTTTTTTTAGCCAGTCAGGGGACAGTGCGGCTGGGTGTGGCCATGTGTGTGGATGACGACACCCTGAAATAATGAAGACTGTGCCCTAGGCAGTGGGCCTAAGCCCAGCAGGAGAGCTCCCTGCGGACGGGGCCAGAAGTGGGGGTCCTGGCTTGTCTTGATGCCCAAGCTGGGAGTGCCCCCTGCCCCCAGTAGGCAGAATTTCTCTCCAGAATGAAAGTTCAGGCATTCGAGTGAGTTGGGCTTGTTTTCTCAGGTTTTCTGACTCCGCATGGCTTTCCTTTCATCTGAAAAGGAAGATTTGGTAAAGACAGAGGGCTCTGCCAGCCTAGCAGGGAGTGGGGAAAATGCTTCCTTACACATTTGATGACTTTTTTACAGCTCGAATCCTGGTCTTGCTGCGGTTTGCTCTGTAACCTCGTGTGTTGCAGTGGGGGCGGTGCAGGGGCCGAAGGGCCCGAAGGGTCGGATCAAATGAGGGCACCTTCTGCCAACCCGTGTAAACTAGTGGCCATTTGGGTATAAACCTGACACTCCTAAGACCCAACTTGTGGGGCTCTCCAACCCTTTAGGTAGATCAATTCATCAAACTGGAATTCAGTGCATTTAAATGACTTAAGCTCTGTTGAGTCTCAAAGTAGTTGTGTTTGAAGCTCAGCCTTAATTTCCATCCCTTTTTCATACCCACCAGGGTTTCCCTTGTCCCTAGAGTCCAGTGGTGTCCCTGAGGTGGCCAGTCCCTCACCACTGCCTCCTTGTATTCTTTTTTCTTTTCTTTTTATAGCAGCACCGGTAGCATATGGAAGTTTTCGGGCCAGGGATTGAATCCGAGCTGCAGCTGCCACAGCACCAGATCTTTTAAGCCACTGTGCTGGGCCAGGGATCGAACCAGAAACAGAACCTTCACAGGGGCCTGAGCCACTGTGCAGTGAGGTTCTTAACCCACTGTGCCACAGTAGGAACTCCTCCTCATGGTCTCTGAACACGTCACATTCGAGTCCCCACCCCAGAGTTCCTGTTGTGGCTCAGCGGAAATGAATCTGACTAGTATCCATTGAGGATGTGGGTTTGATCCCTGGCCTCGTTCAGTGGGTTAAGGATCTGGCGTTGCCTTGAGCTGTGGTGCAGGTCACAGATGCAGCTCGGATCCTACGTTGCTGTGGCTATGGTGTAGGCTGGCAGTCGTAGCTCCCATTCGACCCCTAGCCTGGGAACTCCATATGCCATGAGCAGAAAAAAATAAAATAAAATAAATAAATAAAAGGGTGCAGCTTGATGCATTTTTACTATAAACAAACCCTTATCATCCCCTAGATCATAACAATATTACCAGGGGCAGAAATTTCTAGACCAGCCAAATCCAATTGTTCTGATCACTTTATTATACAGGTCTAATTGGCTGGGTAGACTTTCTCTTTTAATAAAGACACAGTTTTTCTTATCCATGAGGTCACTAGCTTCTCAAGTGGAGGAAACGTGTCTTCTAGTCCTTTTGTGACCTTCCTCTGTGGCCTTGCACACGGGAGCAGATCAGCCCTCCGCCCTGGCTCTACCGGAGGAGGAAATGCCAGCTAAAGTCACAGTGGCCTGGAAGACGGAATCCTGTAGGAGCAGGTGCTGATCAGGGGCCGGGTGGGGAGAGGTTTGTTAACATGAAAAAAATGTGTGTCGGGATAATGCAGAGAAAAGACTCAGTTGAAAAGATGCTGTTTAGAGAGTTCCCGTCATGGTACAGTGGAAGCAAATCCAACTAGTCTTCATGAGGATGTGGGTTCCATCCCTGGCCTCACTCAGTGGGTTGGGGACCGGGCATCTCCATGAGCTGGGGTGTAGGTCACAGACTCGGCTCGGATCCCATGTTACTGTGGCTGTGGTATAGGCCGGCCTCTTGTAGCTCCGATTGGACCTCTAACCTGGAACCTTCCATATGGTGCAGGTGTGGCCCTAAAAAGCAAAAAAAAAAAAAAAAGAGAGAGAGAGATGCAATTTAGAAAGGGGATTTGGAATGTTTTCCCTTAGGTTTCTCTTCTCATCCTCTTTGGGATCAGTCCTGAAGTGGGCAGCTTGTGAGGAGGGCTCCTCATTCATTTATCCACGCACTTGTTCGTCCATCCGGTACTTACGGAATGCTTCCGGCAGTGTCCCTAGGCCCAGGGAGAAACAGAGCCAGGCCTCTGCCATCCAGGAGTGAACGTTTTCATGACAGAGACAGAGGACCTCTTATAAAGGTTTTGGCTGTAGATTATGGCTGCTGCTATGCGTGGAGCAAATGGGGAGCTGTGAGGGGCCAGACCAGGGGGTATTTCTTGGGGGCCCCGGAAGGTTCTCCAAGGAGGGAGCATTGAAACTGAGTTCTGAGGGGTGCAAAGAGCCGGGTAAGGGCTCTGCTGGGGGTGACCGGTGCAGAGGCCTCAGCGGAAAGAGTGTGAGGCATTCATGCAGGAGGCCAGCGTGCTCGGGAAGGGGTGAACAAGGGAAAAATGGGGAAGGATGGGAAAGTGTTGGCTGGATTTCTGGGTTAGTCAGGTTCTCCAGAGAAGCAGAGCTCAGAGGAGAGATCTGTCATGACAGACAGATCTCAGACACAGCTATGGTGAATTACCGCAATAAAGGTAGTCCCTGGAATTTCTAGTTTCAGTTATGTTTGTACTACCGTAGTCCATTCAGTGTGCAACAGCATTATGGTTTTTAAAAAAAAAAAAGCGTGTACCTTTATTTAAAAATACTTTGGGGGCGTTCCCGTCGTGGTACAGTGGTTAACGAATCTGACTAGGAACCATGAGGTTGCAGGTTCGATCCCTGGCCTTGCTCAGTGGGTTAAGGATCTGGCGTTGCTGTGAGCTGTGGTGTAGGTTGCAGATGTGGCTCGGATCCCGTGTTGCTGTGGCTGTGGCATAGGCTGGCGGCTACAGCTCCGATTAGACCCCTAGCCTGGGAACCTCCATAAGGCTGGTGAAGCCCTAGAAAAGGCAAAAAAAAAAAACCACAAAAAAACACAAAAAACTTTGGGGAGTTCCCGTCCTGGCTCAGTGGTTAACAGACCTGACTCATATTGATGGCTTCAATCCCTGGCCTCGCTCAGTGGGTTAAGGATACGGTGTTGCATGAACTGTGGTGTAGGCTGCAGATGTGGCTTGGACTCAGCATTGCTGTGGCTCTGGTGTAGGTTGGTGGCCATAGCTCAGATAGGATCCCTGGCCTGGGAACCTCCATGTGTGGCCCTAAAAAAACAACCAACCAAAAAAAAACAAAGCAAGACCCTGGATAGCAGATAATTCTTGCCTTTTATTCCTAATGTCACGCCTTTACATTGAGGCCCTAGGGATTAGTGGTTAGTGTGCCTTTCGTTTTTGTCATTTGGGATTCAGGTTGCTCTTAGGAATCCCCTGGTGAAAGTTAGAAAACGCACAAGTTTTATTCGAGAAGACTCCACCCCCACCCCCGGTAGGCAGGTACTTGCTTCTGCAGTGGTTTGAAGAAGCCTGGTCTGTGAGCATTTTTTTTTTAAATTTGTAAGTACACGAGCCCAAGTTAAAAACAACCTGTGATCTTTTTAGCGTTTACCTCCTTTGGACTGATGCATCCTTTGTAATTTTCTCCCTGCCTGCCCCTAATTACATCAGCTCACCTAGCAATTTGATGAAAACTTTCGTAGGTGTTAAGATCAGCAGGATCATATTTCGTAGGGAATGTAATTTTCCACTGCAGTCAGCCATGAAGGAGAGGAGGTGGGTAAAAGAAACCCTTTTGCAAGAAGGATGTTTTTGAGGGTTTTTTCCACAGGAACACACTGTAATTGTGAAGTCTTATTTTTACCGAGTACAATTTTTTAAAAACCATGGTGATATACCTGTTTTCTTACAAAGACCCTAGGAAGAAGAAACACCGTGGTGTTGGAAGGCTCGTTTCTCATCGTTGTTTTGCTGGGAGGCTGATTGACGCATTCATCGCTGATGAGGCATTATAGATGTTTCAAGCGGAGTTTCTGGTTTCCCTTTGGATTCTTAATGTCTCCTGAGAGCTGGGGGGGACTGTGAGAGAGATGACCTCACATAGGGTGTGGCCTTGCTGCGTCTAGAATCCGGGCCAAGGTGCCACCCCACACGTAATTGCAGGGTGGTGGGCAGTGGGCCGGGCACTCCAAGGGCCCGGCGGGGCATCTCTGGGCAGCCCTTTCCTCGGGAGTTGGGAGTCCACGGCGCCCTTCAGCAAGAAGTTCAAAGAAAAGTTGTCCTAAATAATTGGGAATAAATAGGTAGCTCTTGGTTAGACTTCCTAATCTGTATGTGTGTGTGTTGTGTGTGTATGTGTGAGAGTGTGTATGAGTGTGACTGTGTATATGTGTATGCATGTGTGTGTGTATGATGTGATCATGTGTATATGTGTGTATGTGTATTGTGTGTTTGTGAGTGTATGCATGTGTGTATGTTGTATGTATGCATGTATTGTGTGTGTATGTGTGTATGTGTATATATATGTAAGTATATGTATATGTGTGTGATGTGTGTGAGCATGTGTCTATGTGTATGTGTGTTGTGTGTATGTGTGTGTGGTGTGTGTGTGAGTGTGTGTATGTCTGTGTGGCGTCTGTATGTGGTGTGTGTGGGGGGTTAGGTTTTTTGAGTTGACTTTTTAATTTATTTATTTTTTACTTTTATTATTTTTAATAGTTACTTCCCCAATACAACTTTTTTTCTGCTGTGCATACCGCAGGGTGCCCCAGTTACACATCCATGAACACATTCTGTTTGGGCACGTTATCACGCCCCATCGTAAGTGACTGGACCTAATGACGGTCGGCCTCCAGGGCTCTGCAGTGGCTGATCTTGTCACGGGATCTCTGTAAAGTACGGTTACACCTGTCGACCTACAGAGGTTCAGAACAGCAAGAGGCTCTGGGTATTAGTTAGTCAGGGCTGCCATGTCCAAGTACCACAGACTGGGCAGCTTAAACAACACACATTTGTATTCTCTTGGTTCTGGAGGCTGGAAGTCCAAGATCAAGATGCCGGCAGGTTTGCTTTCTCCTGAGGCCTCTCTCCTTGGCTTGCAGACGGCCGCTCCTTGCCGTGCCCTCACGTGGCCGCCCCTCTGTGCGTGTCTGTGTCCTAATTTCCTCTTCTTATAAGGACACCAGTCAGATTGGGTTAGCGCCCCACCCAAAGGGTGTCATTTTTCCCTAATTACCTCTTTAAACGCCCCATCTCTAAGTACAGTCACATTCTGAGGTCCTGGGAGTTAGGGTTTCCACATATGAATTTTGGGGGGTCACGGTTCAGCCCATCGCCTTATTAGGGTAATCTTCGTTCTCCAGCTGAAACAGAGCAGAGCAGTGGTTATCAGGGATGGGGGGAAATGCGGAGACGTTGGTCAAATGATAACATTCTTTCAGTTATGAGTTCCCGAGACCTAACGTACAGCGTGGTGACTGGGTGATGTTGCTGCGTTGTATACTTGAACTTTGCCGGGAGAGTAGATCTCGGGTTCTCACCACACACGTGAAAAAGGGGGCGGTCACTGTGTGAAGAGGGGAATGTGTTAATTAGCTTGGTTGCAGTAACCATTTCACACTGGATGTACGTATTAGTTCATTGCCTTAAACAACTTGTACTGTCAGTCAGACCTCAGTAAAGCCAGAGCAAAAAAAGCATCTGCAGGAATTTATTGGCATTAAAACAAGCAACAGGTGTTCTGTCTTTAATACCCATTCAAATGGCAGCCACTTGGCGGCTTGCCCCACCTCCACATCCAGCCCAGGTGCAAGGTCTCTGGCTGTCTCATCAGCAGATGTCCTGGAGTTCCCACTGTGGCTCAGTTGGTTAAGAACCCAACTAGGATCCATGAGGACACAGCTTCGATCCCTGGCTTCACTCAGTGGGTTAAGGATCTGGCGTTGCCACAGGCTGCAGAATAGGTCACAGATGTGGATGTGGCGTGGCTGTGGCTGTGGCGTAGGCCAGCAGCTGTAACTCCGACTGGACCCCTAGCCCGGGAACTTCCCCATGCTGAGGGTGCGGCCCTAAAAAGGAAAAAAATAAAGGTGTCCTGAGTTCACCTGCTTTCCAAAGCCACCACCCTCTCCCTGGTCTGAGCCAGCATTGCGGATCGCCTGGATTATTGCAAGGGCTTCCTAATGCACACCTCCAGCCTTGCCCCCACTGGAACACTGACTTGCCACATGGTGTTTTAAAACAGAAATCAAATTGCATCACTCTCTTGCTCTGAATTCTCAGACTGCATCCCAGCACATTTAGTGCAAATGGCAGAATGCTCTCCTGGGCCTATGAAGCTGAGCGTGAACTGGCCCCCCTTTGCCTCCCCTCCCAGTCTCCGTCTCAGCCATGCACCCACCACACTGGCCTTCTTGTTATTTCTCCAGTATGAAACACATGGCTCCCCCGGCAAAGGCCTGGAGTCCTGGAACGTTCTTCCCGATCTGTACTCTTGGCTTTCCCCCTGTCTTCGTAGCTCTCTGCCCTGATGTCACCTCCTCCAGGATCCTCCTTGAGCCCCTGTCCCCCCACCCTGCCCATCTGTCCTCCTTGTCTTCAGGGCCTGTGTCGCCCTGTGACATCCGGGTCCATAATTGCTTATTTCCTGTCTGTGCCAGCATATAAGTTTCCCAGAGATGTCATATGGTTGATCACTAGATCCCAGCACCTAGAACAGCGCCTGCTAATGAATGGGCAGGAAATGAGGACTGAAATTCCTCCGGGGCTCACAGGAACCTGCAGCCAGAGGCTGAGGAGGCAGAGCGCCTTTGCCAGTGAGCACAGACCCACCCCCTCTTCAAGTCCAAAGTGGCCACAGGACGAAACTTTCCACCTGGGCTACACCGCATTAGCTGAGAAATTACCTGCAAGGGTAATGAGCCGTCCGGCTTGAAGGAGAGCAACGCTGTTGGCATTTTGGTAACAAATGCAGAGCTGGGAGGTCACAGACAGACTGTTTCCTAATTCTGGGACCCTAATGGAGGTGCATCCGCTTTGCAGGAATGAAGCAGAGCCCCGGGGAGCCGCCCAGCTTGCTGTCACACTCAGCCACCACGAAGGCCACTTCCCCATCTTCCTAACTTTTTCTTTCATTAGTACCCTATTGAAACTGTCATGCAAGATATCCCGATTGGGTTTAATATTTTTCAGGTCCTATAAGCTGTAGAGACTTTTCACTCTCGGGGGTTTTTGTCCACATACAATGGGGCTGCCATCTGGCAGTGGCCGCCCTTTCTGTCTGGAGCTCTTGGCTTCCAGGCTCAGAATTTAGCAGAGGTCTCGAGGAGAGCTGGGGGCTTGCCGGCGAGGCAGTTTCCTCTCCCTCCACCTCCTCCTCCTTCCTCTTCTTCCGTGAGGAAACTTCAAGTTCTTGGAAAGAGGGGGTATGACTAAGACTTTCTCAGATTGAAAAGATCTTTAAGAGCAATGTCAGTTCATTTTTTGACTTGTTGAGATGTCCATTTTTGTTCCTTTTTTAAGAAGCCTTTACTCTTTGCTGTCCTTGCTCTGAGCAGAGGCAGTCAAGAGACCTAGAAACAGCAACTTGATTTGATTGGGGTATAAGAATAGGTATCTTTTTTTTCCCCGTTTTCTTTTTTCTTTTGGTCTTTTTGTCTTTTTAGGGCTACACCCGCGACTAGGGTGTAGGTTCCCAGGCTAGGGTTCCATGTGGAGCTGTAGCACCCAGCCTACACCACGGCCACAGCAATGCAGGATCCGAGCCATGTCTGCAACCTACACCACAGCCTACTGAGCGAGGCCGGGGATCAAACCTGCTAGTCAGGTTTCCTAACTGCTGAGCCACAACAGAAACTCTATTTTTTTTTCTCTCTCTCTCTTTTTACAGCTACACCTACAGCATATGAAAGTTCCCAGGCTAGGGGTCAAATCTAAGCTGCAGCTGCTGGCCTACACCACAGCCACAGCAACTTGGGATCCGAGCTGCGTCGGTGGCTTACATCTCAGTTTGCAGCAATGCCGGGTCCTTAGCCCACTGAGCGAGGCCAGAGACTGAACCCACATCCTCACGGAGTTACCAACAGGACCTTAACCCACTAAACCACAATGGGTACTCCTAAGAATAGGTATCTTTCAATTCAAAGACACTGCAAACAAATTATGAGGGAGGGCCAAACACAGTGGTTACTTCAACTCCCCAGCTTGGATGCATGTCCAGTTGCTCTTTCCCACAAAGACAAGACATCACTGGGGAGACTCTGGGCTTGTCTCTAGAAGGGCCTAGAATTCTGGACTCACTGCTCAGTGCTTTTGTTTTCAGGGTTCTTCTCCTAGGGCTTGTTTAAAAGCCATAGTTGTAGTTTTGGCTTAAACCTCCCCTCCAACCTCTTTACCTGCCCTGCTCATAAGCATCCCCTGTGTTGCTGGCCTTTCTCTGCTTTTTCCTTTTTCTTTTTTAATTGTACAGCTGCACCTGTAGCATATGGAGGTTCCCGGGCTAGGGGTAGAATCAGAGCTGCATCTGCCGGCCTACACCACAGCCCCAGCAATGCCAAATCTGAGCTGCATCTGCTACCTACATTGCAGCTAGAGGCCAAGCTGGATCCTTAACCCACTGAGTGAGGCCAGGGATCAAATCTGCGTTCTTAGGGAGACTGTGTCTGGTCCTTAACCTGCTGAGCCACAGCAAGAACTCCGCTCTGCTTTCTCTTGACTCACAATGATCTTTTAGACCCATGTGAATGTGATACAAGCAGCATGGTGGGATATTTCCAAGGGCCTGGACTTGGGGTCCCTGCTGTGTGCCACCTATTTTAATCAAGTCATCTAATCTCAGGGAGGTTGGGTTCTCTCAGCCATAAGGTGGGGCAACTTATCGCACACCTCTTAGGATCACAGGGAGGCTCCCACCCCTGAGAGTGGCTTTGGAAGCTTCCAGAGCCCTGCTGGGCTCTTGGGAGGCGAGGAGCACAGGCCACCCCGCCTTGCCTTACCACTCACTTCTCAGAAGCTCTCCCCCACCCCAACCTCAACCCCTCTAACCCCCCCCTCTTACCCCCCCCCCCCCGCCCCGCTTTTGCAAGCACTGTCCCTCCAGCAGCCTAGAATCGCCTCGCATAATCCCTGCAGCCCCAGAGGACGTGCCTGGATAATGGCCCATCAAGTGGACTACAGTGATATTTGAACTCAAGCCCCGATCTGATTATTCTCCAGTCCTTCACCCCCAGGCAAGAATGGATTCATACTTTCCACTGCCGCCTGCGCCAACCGGTTTCCATATCAGCCGGAGCCTCAAGAAGATGGAAGGACACACTGTCACTCTTTCCATCCGTGCCGCTGACCCTGCTTGTATCAGAGTGAATGCCAGCACGTTCGGCTAAAGGAAGTTGCAACGGCTGACCGGGCCGTAGACTGGTCGCTGTTTCCAGCACTCTTGAGGATAGATAAGCTGGCTCTCCTTGTCCTAAAGCTGGACTCTTAACTTGGGAAAGCAGAGCCCATAGGGCCTCCTTCTCTCTGCTTGAGATTTCTCCGTCGGGTTTTCTTATTTTAAGCTGTTGACGGAATTGCAGTGCAATTGGGTTTGAAAGCAATGCAGTGTGACATGTTCCCCTGTGTCCCCTGATGCCTCGTGTTAGTTGTAAAGAGTGAGATTGATAGCACATTCCATACGGATTCTTCCCAAGAGCCCTGGGAGGCAGATTGGCGGTTGCTGTTTCCATTTTGCAGAGCAGAAAGGCAATTCAAAAGAGAAAAGAAAAAGAAAAATCTTCTGCTCAGGGTCGTCGCTGCAAACCAGCGGCCGGAGTGGAATTAGAGCTCACGGCTCTGGACCTGACACCCCGCCACCTCCCTCCTCTTGACATTCTGCTGACATTCTGTTTCAGTTTTAGAAAATTCATTCAAGGGAAATGAGAGATAGGTCTATTTTAGGACCCCTGACTAATTTTGTTTTATTCTGTTTGCTGTAAAGCAAAGAGTTACTCAGCAGCAAGTATAAGTGATATCTGAGTAATGCAACTGCCCTGCCTGAGGTTGGAAGGGGTCACAGGGTGTGAGAGCTGGAACATAGTAATCATGTAATCCAGTAGTTCCCAAATCTGGAGGTTTATCAGAATCACCTAGAGAGCTTCTGAAAAGTCCAAATGCTCCAGAACCACCTCAGGCCCAGAGCCTGTGTGATCTGGCCTCGGTCTTTAGCCCTGCATGTGTAGCAAGCTCCCCAAACAGTTCCTAAACAACCAGCCTAAAAATCTCTAAAGGACCCCCATGCGAGAATCATTAAGTACAAATCCTGCTTATTCTCATGTGTTTGGTTTGGGGGTCTTTTGTTTGGTCTGCTTATTGTTTTGTTCTTTGGGAGAAGAACATGAGGCCCAAAGGCTGCTCGGTGACCTCGCCCCGCAGTCACACAACTAGTTGAGTGTTGGCATTGGGGCTAGAAACCCCGTCCTGCTCTTCACAGGGCATCAGTGTGAGTGTAGCCCAACAGCGTGGCCAGTGGAAGCGAGTGGCCACAGCGTGGTTCGCAGACTCTGGGTAACGCATTGTAATGGCCTCAGGCTCCTGCAAAGTCACCCTGGCCAGGGTGGACCTCTCAGAGGACTCATCAGGTTCAGGAGAGTCTTCCCCACCCTTAGGAAGCATTACTTGTGGGGCTTTCTAGAAAGCCTTCTCCCTCCCTGGGCAAGGCCACCTCCCCAGGGCCTAGACAGGACCCACCCTGTAGACAGGCCTAGAGCTGGTCTGTCCAATCTACCTGCCACCCTGTGACAGCCACCCACCCAGGAAACCTGTTCAGTTGGACACAGTGAACGTCACTTGTCTGTGGCTTTAGCTAGATGACCTATTTTATTTTATTAAAACATGTTTTCTCTTGGGAGTCCCCACTGTGGTGCAGTGGGTTAAAGACCTGGCATTGTTGCCGCTGTGGCATAGGTCATGGTTGTGGCTTGGATTTGATTCCTGGCCTGGGATTTCCATGTGCCCTGGGTGTGACCATAAAAGAAAAATGAAAAATAAAAAATAAACATTTTTTTCTTCTAGTTTTGTTATGATATAATCGACACGCTGCACCGTAGAAGCTTAAGGTTGTACAGCATCATGATCTGACTTACAGACATCTTGAAATGTTTACGCAGTAAGTTTAGTGCACATCCGTCATCTCATTTGGATACAAAAGAAAAGAAACGAAAACATGTTTTTTTGTGATGAGAACTCTTAGGATTTACTCTCTTAACAATATTCATGAATAACATACAGCAGTGTCAATTATATATTAATTGTATTAATATTGTACATTACATCCCTAGTACTTTATTTGTATTAATTAATTAATTTTGACCACCTCCATGGCATGTGGAAGTTCCCAGGCCAGGTGTCGAACCCATGCCATAGCAGTGACCTGTGCCACGGCAGTGACAGCACCGCATCCTTAACCCCCTGAGACACAAAGGGACTCCACATCTGTAGTATTTTAAATAGGCCATTTAAAAATGATTGTCCAGCTGTTCCCATCGTGGCTCAGTGGTTAACGAACCCAACTAGCATCCATGAGAACACAGGTTCAATCACTGCCCTCGCTCAGTGGGTTAAGGATCCGGTGCTGCCGTGAGCTGTGTAGGTCACAGACGTGGCTCAGATCTGGCATTTCTGTGGCTGTGGTGTAGGCTGGCAGCTACAGCTCCGATTCGACCCCTAGCCTGGGAACCTCCATATGCCTCGGTGCAGCCCTAAAAAGACAAAAGACAAAAAAAAAGTGATTGTCCAGTAGGCTTTGGATGGGGCACCGATTATCTATTACTTAGGTGGCTCAGTAGAGAGATGATAAGACTATGTAGTTTCGTCTGTCTCAGGCTTCCAGGAGTTCTGGCTAATCGCTAGTCATAGCAGGAGAGCTGCTGACCTCTGATGTGATACATTTCTTCATTTCCTCCTGCAAAATAATTCTGAGGTCTTTCTTTCATCCTTCCCCGCTTCTGAAGGATCTCAATCTACTATTCTAACTTGTTTCCAGATCAACTAGGGAGAAATTTATTTTCCAGATTGCACCCACCCTTGGTACTCATATAATGGTGTTATTTGCTTACTTAAATTCTATATATTGGGTGGGGAGGGATCATGAGGTAGGTAGTCAGAGATACAGGGTCAAGCACAAGGTAAAATCATCTATGCCTCCTTGCCTACCGCACTCGTATGACTCTTCCACGTTTTTGAATCATCACCTCCATGTGGGTGGTCCTCAGGACCTAAGCTGCCTCAGCTTCCTCCTCCCCTTCCATCACACCTGAGAATCTGCTGACTGATGCATCCAGCCCCGTCTGCAAGGCTGCAGATGGAGCTCTCCACCTCCCCAGGGAATGTTCTACTAGGATGCTCGCAGCTCTGTGTGTCCGAACCCTGGCCATTGTCTTCTGAACTTACCTTCCCTCTGATGTTCCCTCCCATCCACTCAGTTGTTTGTGCCAGAAACAGGGGAAGTGTTGCCACCTTCTCTCCCATCCTCATTTATGCAGCTGAAGGTTTTGTAGATTTCATCTCTGAAGCCACTTTCTGTCTGTCTCACTTTCCTCTCCTCCCTGTAACTGCCTCTTTCCCAAGTTACTGCATCAGCCTCCTACCCAGTCCTCCTGTTCGGCTCCCGGAACCTCCAGGCTTCCTTCGGCCTGCCCCTGAGTGACTGTTCCAAGACCTGTCAGTCATCTCACTGCACTGCTTTTAATAACTCTCTCACACTCGTCCTTTGTCAATAAGGAAAACTTCAAAATCCTTACTTTGCAAATAAAGCCTTTCATTTGCCCCTGCTTCTGTCTCTGCCCTGTCCCTGCTGTTCCCTAACAGCTCATCAAGGCTTGGGGTCCCCAGAGCACAGGATGCTGTGGATCCTGGGATGCCTCACCCACCTCTTCTGCATCGAGCAGACCCTTCCAGTCCTTCTGATAGCGTTAAAAATTTTTTTTTAAAAGATAGGCTTTCAATTTTAGAGCAGTTTTTATGTTCATAGCAAAAGTAAGTGGAGGGGACAGAGGTTTCCTGTAAACCCCGTCTCCACACGTGCGTAACCTCCCCATTATCAGCATCCCCCACCCGAGTGGAGCATTTCTTATACCCGATGCATCTCCATTGACACGTCATCACCCAAAGTCCATAGTTCACATTAGGGTTCACTCTGGGTGTTGTCCAGTCTATAGGTTTGGACAAATGGATAACGATGCGTAGCCACCATGATTGTACAGGGGAGTTTCACTGCTCTGAAAATCCTCTGTGCTCTGTGCCTGCTTCTCCCAAAGAGCCTTTTAGTGGAGGTTGACTCTCCCAACTAACTCCTGGTCTTAAATGAAGAAACCAAAACACTGTCTTTTTTCATTTTTCAAAGTGTTATTGAAGTAGAGCTGATTTACAATGTTGTGGTCGTTTGTGCTGTACAATGAAGTGATTCGGTCATACACATACCCATTCTTTTTCTCTTCCCATGTAGGTTATCACAGAATATTGGGGAGCATTCCCTGTGCTATACAGCAGGTCCCTGTTGACCATCCATCCCGTATCCTGAAACCGTCTTGATGTTGCCAGCTCCTAGCACAGTTGCCTGCTGTGTTATATGTTATGAATTAGTGTTTGAGGAGTTCCCTCGTGGCCTGTCAGATTAAGGATCTGGCATTGTTACTGCTGTGGCTCTGTTCTCTACTGGGTCACGGATTCGATCCCTGGCCCAGGGAACTTCCACATGCCGCAGGCACGGCCCCAAATAAAAGTGCTTGATGAATGAGTGAGCGAGCTAGCAAGTCTTTTAAAAACCAAGTCATAGAATTGACCCAAAGGGGAAATCATAATTCATTAAGTATCTCTGGGTCTTCTCCCACCTGCTCGTGTGTATTAAATAATTCATCTGACCACAGTAGATTTCCGGCCGAGCAACAATTAGACCCCCTGGAAATCTGCCCAGTTTAAAACATTCACGTGCATTTCCCGCCAAGTGCAGACTTCCCGCAGTGCCTGTGCCTTATTCTCAACCTGCTGGAATTGGTTTCTCCTAAAGACTATACTTGCTGGCTGGTTTGAGGTTTATTTTTGATAAAATTCATCATTCTTCCTTAAAAAGGAAGGCTGAGTTTAAGAGCACCCGAACAGTCAGAGCCTGATTTGAAGGCAGAGGAGAACTCCGTGGAGCCTGAACCCCTAACAGCCGCCCACCTGCAGCTCTCTTGTCTCAAGTTGGATGGAGTCCCAAAAGCTCTTTTCTCCTCGTCACCGGCTCGCCTGGGAGGCGGCCAGAGCCCTGCCCTTGGAGAGGCCCCAGTTCTTGTTGGTGGAAAGAACAGGTCAGGAAGAGGGCATGACCAGGGGCGGGGCGGTGCAGGTGTGAGCCTGCTGGCCTCGAGGTCTTGGTCATTGTCCTCTCTGACAAAGATGGGCAGAGGGAGTTCCTGTTGTGGTTCAGTTGGTTGAGAACCTGACTGGTATCCACGAGGATGTGGATTCAATCTCTGGCCTTGCTCCGTGGGTTAAGGATCAGATGTCTCAAGCTGCATCGTACATAGGTCGCAGATGCAGCTCAGCTCTGGTGTTGCTGTGACTGTGGCCTAGGCCGGTGGCTGCAGGTCAGATTCGACCCCTAGCCTGGGAATTTCCATATGCTGTAGGTGCAGCTCTTAAAAAAAAAAAAAAAAAAAGATGGTTCAGAACCATCCTGGTCTTGGGAGATGGAAGGAGGAACTGGGGGGACCACAGATAGAATCATGATTGAACTTTCTTAGGGCCACACCCGTGGCATATGGAAGTTCCTGGGACAGGGATCAAACCCACACCACAGCAGTGACCTGAGCCACTGCAGTGACAACACCAGGTCCTTAACCCCCTGCGCCACCAGGGAACTCTGTTAAGTGCCTTTAGAAAACACTTTTTTCCTTTCTGTTTTTCTCTCTGTCACCTTCTGGCACAGAGTCTTTAGGCTCTAGGTGTAACCTTATTGAAGATGGCTTCACCTTGAGAACAGAACCATCTCAGTCATAATGTTTGGCAGATACAATAAGCTCCATGATCGGAGAGGAGAGGAGGAGGGAAAGCAAGGAGAGGAGAAGAGGGAAGAAGGAAATGCTATCACTAGCAAGTTGAGTGGGTGGTTCCAGGCAGGGACAAGGTTCAGGGCTGCATTTGCTTTTCTGTGGAGCATTGCCATCCGTACTGAGTGGGCCTGGGCCACCCAGGCGTGATGGCACCGAGAGGCCAGGTCCCTGCTGCAGAGTGGTTCACTCCAACGGCATGTCTGAAAAGCCGCCCAGTTTCGGTAAAGAGTGATCCATGATGCTGTTGGAAAACTCACTTGATGTAAATTGGCCAGTTTTAGCCCATCCTCTCAAATTCTGGAATCAAGACTTTTCACCTTCCCTTTCCTGTCATTTCTTGTGGATGTGCAGCTGCCTGTCCAATTCCACCTTCGAGCAGTCATGCTTCTGCTTTTAAGTGGTTTACATTTATATTCTATGCGACATCCATTGCGCATGTTTTATTCATAGACTTGAAAACCTGTAACTCAGTAAGGAGGGTTTCTGCTATTATAGCTATAGAGATGTTCCTCAATGCTGGGCCAAGCAGTTGGTGAGGATTACAACTGCTTCTAAGTAGGTCCAACTTCATGACCAAGAGGCACTCGAAGAGAATGTATTTAGTGTCAAAAGCAAATGGAAACTCCTTTTATACATGCACAGAGCTACCAATTTTAAATCATGTCATGTTATGCTTTACTTCCTATTTGGACCTGACTTTCTCGAATAGGCTTTTATTTTCCTTAGAGTTTCTGCTACGGTTTTGTTTTCTCCACGTGTCCCAGTTTGTCATAGTCACGAGTGTTCGCGTCTTCTCAAATGATGGCGAATGTTGTTTATGTGTTCCCTTCTGGGCTGGCTCTTCTCAAGATCCGAGGTTCACCTGCTCCCACCCCAGGGAGTTTTCTTCACTCCTTCCTTGCTTTGGACCCAGCGTTTCCTAGATGCCATAACTTTCTCTTGTCTGGTTTATGCCTTCATTCTGCAGAACTTCATTCACGTTAATTTCTCCTCCTCCCCAAAGAGACAATAAAAAGTAAATTGTCTAAATTTTTCCTTAAAAAAGGCACATGCACTCGCATGTTCATTGCAGCTCTATTCACAATAGCCAAGACATGGAAACCACCCAAATGTCCATCGACAGATGATTAGATTAGGAAGATATGGTATATATAAATAATGGAATACTACTAAGCCATAAAAAATAACGCCATTTGCAGCAACATGGATAGAACTAGAGACTCATACTGAGAGAAGTAAGTCAGAAAGAGAAAAACAAATACCATATGATATCACATATCTGGAATGTAATATACAGGACAAATGAATCTTTCTACAGAAAAGAAAATCATGGACTTGGAGAATAGACTTGTGGTTGCCAAGGGGAAGGGGGAGGGAGTGGGGCGGTTGAGGAGCTTGGGGTTAATAGATACAAACTATTGCCTTTGGAATGGATTAGCAATGAGATCCTGCTGTGTAGCACTGGGAACTATGTCTAGTCACTTATGATGGAGCATGATAATGTGAGAAAACAGAATGTATACCTGTATGTGTAACTGGGCCACCATGCTATACAGTAGAAAAAAAAAAAACTCTATTGGGGAAATAACAATTAAAAAAATAAAAATAAGTAAATTGTCTGATTTCCTGAAGATATCTTGAAATATATTAACCATTGCACTTGAGGGCTAGTTTCCCTGCACATAGAATTCTCTAGTGAACATTGTTGTCTCCAGAACTTTCAGAGAAAGCTCATGGTCTTCTAGGGTCTAGGTTGGCTGATGTTACTCTGACTCGTGCACCATTATAAGTGACTGATTTTTTTTTCCTCTTCAAACATTTCTCTTCGCCTTCAATATCCTGAAATGCTTTACTGACATACCCACGTGTAGGCCTTTTTTCGTGGTAGTCTTCATTTGGTGAGTTCTTTCCACCTGCAGATTCATCTCCTTAAGACCTGAGGAATTGTGTGCGCGCGTGCTGCTAATCTCTTCCCCTTCATTTATTTCTCTTCTCTCTGGAATCCTCGGAATTGAATGTCAGGTCTCCTAAATTGGTGCTCTCTATCATAGTTTCTATCTTTATGTTTTTATGACACAGGTAATTTTGGCAATTTCCTGCTAATTAAAGAAAGAATGTCTCCTGTATCAGCAACAACAAAAATTACAAGTAGGAGTAATTATAAGATGGAGTCAGGGAGTTCCAGTTGTATCTCAGTGGGTTAAGAACCTGACTAGTATCCATGAGGATGTGGGTTTGATCCCTGGCCTTGCTCAGCGGATGGAAGACCTGGTGTTGCTGCAAGCTCTGGTGCAGATTGAAGATGAGGCTTGGATCCGGTGTTGCTGTGGCTATGGTGTAGGCAGACAGCTGCAGCTCTGCTTCAACCCCTAGCCCAGGAACTTCCCTATCCTGCAGGTATGCCCCCCCCCCCCAAAAAAAAAGGTTGAGTCAGGCCCTGGGGGAGGCAGGAGAACGGAACGGAATTGAGAGAACAAACGAAGCCTTTATCTTTGGCAAGGAAGAGGGATGCTTCTTGTTGACATGGTAACCAAAAAGCCAGGTCAAGATACAGAGAAATGTTACAGTACAGAAGAGAGAACTTGATTCAAGTTTCTTGGCCTTGATGATCTTATAAAGTAGAAGTTGAGGTCGTCTACTTAGACTGAAGACTCAAGGGTCTGAAAAGGTATGAAATTGCTGACACAGGAAATGGTGAATGTAAGTTTGACCCAGAAGCCTTGAGGACATGCATAGCATGTATTTGTAGTGGGACAAGTTGTAATGTCCAATCATTAGGGGCTGTGAGCAGGAGAAGATTGAAACTTGGCAGCAAGCATGGTAACAGGACATCAATGAGAGAACTCAACCAAGGCAAAGTATTTCCATCAGTGATGTTAATACGAGAGATGAGGAGTTCCCGTCGTGGCGCAGTGGTTAACGAATCCAACTAGGAACCCTGAGGTTGAGGGTTCGATCCCTGCCCTTGCTCAGTGGGTTAACTATCTGGCATTGCCTTGAGCTGTGGTGTAGGTCGCAGATGCGGCTTGGATCCCGAGTTGCTGTGGCTCTGGCGTGGGTTGGCGTCTACAGCTCTGATTAGACCCCTAGCCTGGGAACCTCCATATGCTGCGGGAGCAGCCCAAGAAATGGCAAAAAGCCAAAAAAAAAAAAAAAACGAGAGATGAGCTCAATAATCTTGACTCAGGTTCTCTGTGTCCCTCCCCCCTCCTTCGGTCACTGTCACCATGCCGAAATTTGTCCCAGGATGAACCGAGGCCAAAAGGAAGCTGGGGACTTTTGGTCCCCAAATTGGAGGGTCTCTGCTACAGTCTCTTCACTTACATCAAGTCCATGTTCAAACATTACCCTTGGGTCACCATCATAAAACCAGTCATGCCAGCTCACTTGCAGAATTTTCCAGCTTGGATCTAGGAGCAGAGTCTAGATAAGTCAAATTCACCCACTCTTGTGGCCTTTAGAATGTTGAAGCAGCTTGGGAGTTCCCATTGTGGCGCAGTGGAAACGAATCCCACTAGTATCCATGAGGATGCAGGTTTGATCCCTGGCTTCAATCAGTGGGTTAAGGATCCACCATCACTGTGAGCTGTGGTGTAGGTCACAGACACGGCTCAGATCCTGAGTTGCTGTGGCTGTGGTGTAGGCCAGCAGCTGTCCCTCCGATTTTACCCCTAGCCTGGGAACTTCCATTTGCCTAGAGTGCAGCCCTAAAAAGCAAAAAAAAAAAAAAAAAAAAAAGAGAGAGATGTTGAAGCTGGTAGATACCTTTCTTGAAATTTGGGATTTCTTTTTGTGTGTGTGTGTGTGCTTTTGTTTTTAATGAAATACCTTTTTTAAATGAACTCTCCCGCCAAACCCAACACATAGATGGAAGTGCACCTGTTCCCTCGTGCAACAGGGGGTCTGCCCTGGAGCCCCGAGGCAAGTCCCCTTCACCTCTTGCACCATCGCCACAGATTCCCAGGATTTCCCCTAATTTTATGTTAATGAAACCAAGCCCAAAGTGGGGCAGGCAACTGCACCCTGGCCCCCTGTGTTCTGGTCACTGTGCTGTTTCTTGCCACGGAGAAGCAGCAGGTTCTGCACTGGAAAGGGCTGTGGGTGAGTCCAGACCTTTGACATTCTAGCCTCACGGGAGCGAGAGGAGATACCTCGGAGGGTTCTAATCTGAGGCTCTTAGGAAACCTCTTAGTCACCTGGGAGTTAACTGCTCATGTTCGGGTCCCACAGATGCATATATGCCCTTCAGTTAAAGTGCAGGTACATCATGAAGATTTTCCAGCCCACCATCCTGGGAACGTCTGGGTGTTTCCCTCGTGATTTAGAGGGAGAGGGCTCTTCTTGCAATACGGTGATCCTTCTCTGCCTTTTCTGACTCGCCAGTTATGTGAGTGATAATTAAATTGGGTCTTTGCTAGGCATGCGAGTACAAGCAATTTGTTTTAAATTACCAAATTAACTGTCTTAGTGATTCACTAGAAGGTCATTTTAAAATTGCATCTTTATTCTCTGTTTAGTTTTAATTTAAAATGAATTGATTGGGATTATTAGGGAAATTTGATTTCATTCATTGAAAGTGCATTCATGTTTTGGTGTAAGACGTATTTTCAAGAGGTAGTTGTAAGTTTAATTTTTATAGAATACACATGACCACTTTTAAGTGGCGATTTATTTTTATTTTTTCAGGAGAATTTTGTCAGAAAAATCAAACTATGTTTTGGCATGTTTGAACATGTTCCAGTCATTTACAGAGCAACCTCCCTCTGAGATCTCTTCAAAATCACGATTCATTTTTGTGAATTTTTGTGCACGTTTGCAGCTTGCTTGAGTCTGTGACTGAGGAAGGGATATATATATATATATATATTTTTCTTTTCTTTTTCATCCATGCCCACAGCATATGGAAGTTCCCAGGCCAGCTGCAGCAGTGCTGGGTCCTTAACCCACTGTGCCAGAGCAGGGAACTCTCTCTCTCTCTCTCTCTCTCTCTCTATATATATATATGTGTGTGTGTATTTATACAGAGTCATGTAAATCTCTATAAACAGAGCATTTTCTAGCGCTGTACTGAAAGTAATTTGTAGGTCTTTTGAGTTTCATGTTTGGAGCAAGTTCACTAAGTACGTGAGAAAATTAGAGGGGGGTTATGGTTGCGTTCTATTTTTGGCTTATAATAATGTTGCTAGGTTGATCATGTACTTCACGTGCCAAATTTTGGTTTCAAGTTTCCAAAAAGAGAAAGAAGGAAAGAAAGGGAGGGAGGGACCCATCATCACAGGACAGAGCTGTGTCATTGGCCAAACAAGTTCTAGATGAAGGCAGTCTGTAGCATGATTTCCCAGAGTTTGAAGCCATGAGACATGGCGCACGTGGACAAAAAGCTTTGCACATTTAAGTGGTAGTGTGCTAATTCAAGACGCCAGCCATGCTGCTCCATCGTCTGAATACTTACTGCCTAAGAAGTTTTCATGTACATCCTATTCTTAGGATTTTTTTTCCCCAAGGGCCTCTTACACCACCGATACTTGAATTCATGGGAGTTACAAGCAGAAACCCATCACCTAGACTTGTGGAGAATTCCTGAGCCCAAAAAGCTTGCTTGGTTTCCCTCCGCTCACTACCTCTCTCCCCAATCTCTTTCTTGCCTTCCTCCTTTCTTTCTTTTTTCTTTCTCCTTTTCTTCCTTTATCCTTTTTCTGTTTTAAATTATTATTCCCTTTGTTGATTTGTTCTCTTTTATTTTCTCCAGAGCGTATTTTTCCTAAACCAGTATTTTTTTAAGAAAAATACTCTGTTAATTTAAAAAAAAAAATTTTTTTTTTTGGCCACACCTGTAGCATGAAGAAGTGTCTGAGCCAGGGATTGAACCAGAGCATGGTCACTTAGACAAGCAAAGTTCCCATCCGCTTAGAACCACTCACCCTCGACATGTGATCAACATGGGATTCCTCCCACTGATGTAGGGAGACCCATCCACGGAGCCCCATGTACTGTAACTGAAGAAACTAAGGTAGTGGGATTTCCTGTGGCGGCTTAGCAGTAATGAACCCAACTAATATCCCTGAGGATTCGGGCTCGATCCCTGGCCCTGCTTGGTGGGTTAAGGATCAGGCGTTGAGGTGAGCTGTGGTATAGGCCACAGCTATAGCTCCAATTCGACCCCTAGCCTGAGAACCTCCATATGCCATGGGTGCAGCCCGAAAAGAAAAGAAAAGAAAAAGAAAGAAAGAAAGAAAGAAAGAAAGAAAGAAAGAAAGAAAGAAAGAAAGAAAGAAAGAAAGAAAGAAAGAAAGAAAGAAAGAAAAAAGAAAGAAAAGAAAAAAAGAAAGAAACGAAGGCAGCACCAACACACATTCGTTCCTGGCCTCGCTGCCATTCCCCACCAGCAGATGCACTTTTTAGACTGAGTTGCAACTTCACATCATTGACTCAAGGTCAAGCTTTTAGCCGCCAATCCGATTACGTTAGCACAGTCTTTCAATGGATTTGGCTGGGGAGGAACTGCATCAAATATAGAGTGTTTTTATTTGCCCTTTATCCTGCCTAATGTGAGCACAGAAAAGTGTCTAGATTTCAAGATGAACTTCTGACATTGGGAGGGGCCCAATGACACATTAGCCAAGGCTGCAGCAGCCCGCAGGAGTGCTGAAGCAGGAGGTCGGCTTTCTGTGTGCATATCAAACTTCCTTTCATGGACTGCGGTGTGCCAAAAGCTGGCGCTCTCGTTCTGAGTGGAAGGCTTACATCCTGGTGGATGCTGCCACACAGATCTGCCAACACCTCCCGGGTTTTCAGAGCCAAGCCCCTTCTGTGCAGCTATCCGTCATGTGGAATTTGGTCCTGACCGTGAGAACCAACCAAATGCACGAAAGACACAGGACGATATCTGTTTCACTGCGATTATCTTTTGTCCGTGGGACAGAACTCTGGAATACCAATGGCAAAAGAGAGATTTGTTCTTCCTCCCCTCTTTTTCCTGTTATGTTAGTATTTCATCACACCAGCAACAGCAGCAAGAAGTAGGAAATTCTGGTGAAGCCTGTACCTGCTAGAGTTGTCTTCCGCTGCAGGTTTAAACCTCGCAAAGATGTCCCTAAGCATTTTCTGTCAGGAACAGGGCTGAAGTTTTACGTGTCGAAGTTAATTTGAGATTGTTCTGAATGCTTGGTCACCTTTATCTAACAGAGGGAAGCCCCTTAGAGCTTGTGTTCTCAGTCTTTCAAGTATTCAGAATTTTCTTTAACATTGACGCATTTGGTTTGCGCCTACACAGCCTCAAATTGCAACACACAACAAACCATAATGAAATTCGGGGGGTGGTGTAGGGGTGCCAAACAAAGCCATTCCATCTATCAGATTTGTAGTTTAAAGCCTTTAGGTCAAGGAACACTGAAGTGAGGGCGCTTAGCGGGATTCTGACCTCTCCTCGGCCGCCTTTCTGTGTGAGGATGAGGCTCGCTGGTCCTGTGGGTCAGACGCGTTCTCATGGGTTCCTGCTCTAGGGAAGCAGTGATTGGTCCAGACCAGTGGGTGTGCGCCCTTGCGCATGCGCACCTGGGTTGCGCAGGGGTACAGGTGCCCGTGTGCCTTGCGCTCTTGTGTGCATACACTGGGAAAGAAGAAAGGAAAAGCAGCAGGGAAGGAGAAGCAAGGAGAGTTTCGTTGGTTGTAACTGAGATGCTAGAGGAGAAAGGAATGATGTTCTTTTGGGGTGGGGTGGGGTAAGTCTGGTGGTGCTTGTTTTCTAATCAGGACCGCACGGACCCTGGCAGCTGCACCGGCCCTGGACCCAGTGCTTCCCCACTCCAGCCCTCCTTTGTCCACATTCCCGTGGCCCCAAGGGGACAGCCCACCCAGACCCTACCTTTCTCCATTAACACCACATTCTGGGTACCCAGGAGCCTTCAGCTCCCTCCCCAAATGACCCAAATCCACTTCCAAGGTCTGTATGGGCCTCTTCCCCAGACTTGAGGCCTCGCCGTCCCAATCACCGTGTAAATGGAGCAGCAGCCCAGATTGGGGGGTGGAGGAGCTGGGAGGCAACTGCCAGCTGGAACAGGCCCCCGCGTGGACCACGCCAGCCTCTGAGAGCCCCCGTCCCCCCTCATCTGTGCAGTGTGTTTTCAACCAGCATTTCTCAAACTGTCAGTGAAAATGACCTGCTTTGTTTCCACCTCCCACCTCTTGCCAACTAATAAATACAACATAATAAAAATAAATTACCAGAAGAATGAAGTGGAACAGGAAGACAAACAAAACACAAACCTCAACGTTTTATTATTAGATGCAACAACAAACATGCACTTTTTTTTTTTTGATAAATTGCTTTAAAAGTTTCTAAACACCCCCAGTTTCTGTCCTTATATGATTGCAGATTAGCCACTGTCCACAGGCCATACTTGGGTAATCATCAGTGACAAGTAGGGATCAGGGCTTGAATTTGAAATTATAAATATGGGTGTTCCCATCGTGGCTCAGTGGAAACGCATCGGACTAGCATCCATAAGGACGCAGGTTCGATCCCTGGCTTTGCTCAGTGGGTTAAGGATCCGATATTGCAGTGAGCTGTGGTATAGTTCGAAGATGCAGCTCGGATTCCACATTGCTGTGGCTGTGGTATAGGCCGGTGGCTACAGCTCTGATTTGACCCCTAGCCTGGGAACCTCTGTATGTTGCTGGTGCGGCGCTAAAAAGACAAAAAATAAAATAAAATAATAAATATGTATAGTTATGATGACGAGGTTTTCATAAACTTTTCAGAACACCAGTGAATGTCATATTCAATTTGCATTTTTACATCTTTTTCGGTGAAGAAGCCCGCATTTTGCATAGTGGTGAGCTTAACTGGGTTTGTAGTCTGCTTTTATCCACTGGCCATTTGTTCATGTGTATACATCCCCTCCCTGCTGCCCGAGTCCTGGCCCTCCTCACCTCCCCCATGGCCACTGCCCCACCTTCCGGCCTGTTCTGCCCTCTCACCTCTGTTCCCCATTCACGTCAAAGCTCTCTGAGGTGACCAGAGTGGACTTCCCAAGTCACAGACCTGCTCCCCTTCCTTCAGGTGGGCTCACAGTTCTTACTGAACGGTGTCTACATCCTTCCTAGGCTTGATCCAGCCCCTGCTTGCCTCTCTGGCTTCATTTCTTAATTTATTTCGGGTGCCATGAGCCTTCCCACCTTACTGTGTATGCCGAGGCATGCCGAGTTCCATGCTGCTCTGGAAGGTCTCTGCCTTTTCACGCCTCCCAGCCCATGGCATTAATAAATCAGCACCCTGCACCCAGCGCTCAGTGAATAGTAGCTGTTCGTTCTTGCAGATAACAAGCCCCCCATTTTTTTTTATCTTTTTGTCTTTTTAGGGTTGCCCCTGTGGCATATGGAGGTTCCCAGGCTAGGGGTCGAATCTGAGCTGTGGCTGCCGGCCTATACCGCAACCACAGCAACGCCAGATCTGAGCCAAGTCTGCGACCTACACCACAGCTCATGGCAACACCGGATCCTTAACCCACTGAGCAAGGCCAGGGATCGAACCCACTTCCTCATGGATACTAGTCGGATTCGTTAACCACTGAGCCACGACAGGAACTCCAACAAGCCCCCCATTTTGCAGCATTTCCCCAGATACTTTTCTATCACAGACAGCACTGACAAACATCTTTATGCCATTTGTCTTTTTTTTAAACATAGGAATTAATTCCCTGAAATGGTATCACAGACTGACTTATGGACCATATAAACTGGCTGCCTATTGATTGCCCACTTGACTTCTGAAAAGGTTGAGTCCCTTTTCGACATCAACCCCAATAAACCCTGGCTTTCAACTCAGAAGTACTGTGCCAGTATCAGCCCCAAGTTAAGTTTTACACTCGAGTGTACAGTGAGTTCTTAGGTTTGTAATAGCTAATATCAAACCAGTTGGCTTTCTGCTTTGTGTGTTAGTTCTACAAAGGCAAGGGTCTGTCCGCCAGCATTTTTTTTTCCCTGAAAACAGTGGACGTGTGAATCAATAGCAATGGTGGCAGTGATGATGATGATGTGAGCCCCATGCTGAGGCGACTTTAGAAGTTAAGATGAAGGTTTGTTGACTGGGTCACCTTGCTCTACAGTAGAAAATCGACAGAACACTGTAAACCAGCTATAAGGGGCAAAAAATAAAAATCATTAAATCATTAAATTAAAAAAAAAAAAAGTTCGTTGAAAGGAGTTCCCTCGTGGCTCAGCAGGTTAAGGATCCAGTGTTGTCACTGCTGTGGCTTGGGTTTGATCCCTGGCCCTGGAACTTCCACATGTCGCAAAGATGTGGAATCATTTAAAAAACAAAAAAGGTTGAAGGAAGACGTCCCTTCCTGGTTTTCCAGCAGAAGTGGAGCAGAAGAGTAACAAAGGTAGCAGGCAAGCTGGTGGCAGAGGATTAGCACGGAGGCACCATCAGCCGCATCTGTGACTCTTTGGGGTAAGGATAAGCTCACTAACACGTGCGCTTGTTACAGTGGCGCCAGCTTTGTGAGCACTTCACGGGTCTCCCATCGAATCCCCACACCAACTACATGAGCTGGTCCCCAGGTGTTCTCATCCCTTTTTATGGATGAGAAACCAGCGCACACAGAAATGAAATATCTTGCCCAGGGTGGTGATTTTGCAATGCACAGAGTGAAGGCAGGGTTCAATTCTGGGTGGCCCAGAGCCCCAACACCACCCTGTGATGGTGCCGCGTTGAACTTCTGCATTGGCCTGACCTGTAATTCTTTTTTTGTGGTTATTATTGTTATTGTAGTTATTCTCATAGAATAGTCACAGGTTCAATCCAAGTAGCTTTTTTTTTCTGAGCTATTTGAAAGCAGTTGCCAACGATGCGCAGCACCTGGGAATACAGCAGGATGTCCCCTAAGACAAGGACATGCTTCTGGATAATCACAATGAAACTATCGGGATCAGGACACTAGCGCTGAAACTCCTTTCAAAGTCCCCCATTTGTCCCAGTGACATCCTTTGGAGTAAAAGGATCTCGTTGGGGCTCACACGTGGCGAGGGGTTGTCTTATCTCTTGAGTCCCCTTTGGTCTAGAACAGCTCCTCTGTCTTTCCTGGACACTCAGGACTTGGACATTTTGGAAGGGTACCAAGCCTATCATTTCCGAGAATGGTGATCAGTCTGCATTTGTCTGATGTTTCCAAGTGATTAGACTCAGGTCTGTTATCTTTATTTATTTATTTTTTTAAAGCTCAGTTCCGCAGTGTTAAGTCTCTTGATGTTGTCACGCCAAGGTGCTGCTGTCCTAGACATGTCAGGGATCGGAACCCCGAGGGAGGAGGCGGGCTCAGCTGGCCTGGGCCATCCTCCCTCCTGCTCTCCCACCCGTGGCGTGGCGTAATCCCTCTGCCCTCTGGGGAGCGTCCCCAGGGCATGGTCCTGTGCCTTTCCAGAACCACCTGTGTGTCTGCCTCTCCTAGAAAACATGCTTTCCTGGGAATGCCTGGCACGTAGTAGGTATTCAACTAGTGGTGGCCAAATATTCAGAATATCCGGAGGGGTCATTATGGAACAGAGAATAATTTGATTTTTCAGGAGCATGAGAATGTTCCCAAACTGATGTCACTGCAGATGAAACCAGGGCTCCAGGAAGTCTTGATTGATTTACAGCCAGAGATTACCCCTGAGGGAAACAGAGCACGATGATTATTTTATGTGCCTCCTTAATGGAATTCACAGAGCTCCCGGTAAGCTTTTCTTGAAGTGCTTGTTCTGCCTGACATCACAGAAAATATGAGACCAACCTGGGAGTGGCCCCACTCCGGTTAACGCAGTCACACTTAAGAAAATGCCGTGGAGAGGAGCACTGGTGCGTTGGAATGATAAACGACGTGGAATTTTCTGGGTAGATCTCTGAATTGGAAAAGATAGGATCGTGAGCCTTTTAAGAAGCCAAATCCTGAATTCTCCGTGCCTGTGGAAAATTCAGGCGGCCAGGAGCCAGCCCAGTGCGCGTCAGCTCTTTTGAACAGTAGGCCTATTGTCGCCCCGCTGACATGGGGCCAATATGGACAGCATATTTCTGACTTAAAATTCAAGTTTTATTGGTGTTGACACTGTGTATGAATTCCTGTTCAGCTTCTTGTCATAAACACATTACTCAGGTAACTAATAACTTGTATGTAATAGGGTCCAGAAAGAGGTAAACATTTTCCAAAGAGGGCTCGTTCTTGCAATTCTGCTTTCAAATATTCAAACCAGCCAAGTAGAAAAAGCAACCATATTTTTAACTCTTCCGAGGCAAAGGAAACTATCCAAACGTATTATTGTTTACATGCAAAGCATCAGAATAGTATCAAGAGTAAATAGGTTATGCAAGCAAGTCACTATTTCCAACATTAAAAAAAATAGTCAAACCAGGAGTTCCCTTGTGGCGCAGTGGGTTAAGGATGCAGTGTCGTCACTGCAGTGGCTCGGGTCATTGCTGTGGCACAGGTTTGATCCCTGGCCCGGGAACTTCCATACGCTGCAAGCATGGCCAAAAAAACCAACAAACAAAACAGAAAATAGTCCACAGTCCAACCACTGTGGCTTACAGATATACTTTTGATTTTTTTTTTTTGTACTAAAAATAAAAGTTTTAAACTAACCACTTACCAAAAAGACTTTCTTGGTGCTGGAGAGAATGGCATAGATAGGGAACTTTTATCCTATATTTATACCCATGATGGTTTTAGCGCATTAGTTTTTAACCCTACTCAGAGAGGCTTTGTTGGACGTGACTCTTTTTGTTTGTTTGTTTATTCCACCATTAATTCTCTAGGCAGTTTCCCCCAGGCGCACTCTGCTTCCTGAACAGATATATCATTCTTCTCATGTCTTTGTGAAATCATGTCAGTATTTGCAATTTTTGACACACTGCTTTTGTTGTCACTTTAACCCAATTTTCTTCTGGTACATTTCAAATTATTATATTAAGTATTAAAATTATTAAAGAATTGCAAAATAGTTTCCATTATAAAACCCTATTTTCATCATTGAAAACTGTGCAACAACCCTCCTTTTGAAAAGATGTTTTTCCAGTAAATGGATGCCCCATAAAAAACAACCTTGAGATGAATATCGATACGGACCTGCATTGTCTGCTTCTGTTCTTTTTCATCAATTTTTATGCTTATTTTCCATTACCTGTCTCTTCTAAATGTCAAAGATGGAAAAGTGGCCAAAGAAGAGCCTGCTTTTTAATTTTCTGTGGAAGTCTAGGTTGGTATCCCTACATAGAACAAGTCACAGAGGACTTTTTAAAAAATTTTTATTGAAATGTAGTTGATTTACAGTGTTGTGTTAGTTTTAGGTATACAGCAAAGCAATTCAGTTATATATGTATGCACATACATATATATATACACATATATATGTGTGTATTCTTTTTTAGATTCTTTTCCATTATAGATTATTACAAGATACTGAGTATAGTTCCCTGTGGTATACAGTAGGTCCTTGTTGGTTATCTATTTTTTATATAGAAGGGTGTATATGTTAACCCCAAACTCCTAATTTATCCCTCTCCACCCTTTCCCCTTTTGTAACCATAAGTTTTTGTTTTTAAAGTCTGTGACTCCCTTTCTGTTTTGTAAACAAGTTCATTTGTATCAATTTTTAAAGTTCCACATATAAGTGATATCATGACACTTGTTTTTCTCTGTCTGACTTATTAGTATGATAATCTCTAGGTCCATCTATGTTGTTGCAAATGGCATTATTTCATTCTTTTTTATGGCTGAGTAGTATTCCATTGTACATAAGTACCACATCCTTATCCATTCATCTGTTGGTAGACACTTAGGTTGCTTCCATGTCTTGGCTGTTGTGAATACTGCTGCCATGAACATTGGAGGGTACGTGTGTTTTCGAATTAGTGTTTTGGGGTTGTGTGAATGTATATCCTGGAGTGGAATGCCTGGGTCATATGATATTTCTGTGTTTAAGTTTTTAAGGAACGTCCATATTGTTTTCCATAGTGGCTGCACCAATTTACATTCCCACCAACAGTATAGGAGGGTTCTTTTTTCTCCATACCCTTTCCAGCATTTATTATTTTGTAGACTTTTTAATGATGGCCATTCTGACCAATGTGAGGTGATACCTCACTGTACTTTTGAGTTGCATTCTCCATGGAGGAGTTTTAAAACTAGCCTTCCCACAGGAACTTCCAGCTCCTTCCAGTGTGGGGGCTTTGCTGTTGGCTCCTTCATGGGTCGCTTGCGTTTATGCCAACACGTGCCTTGATCAGCCAGCACCTTCAGACTAAAGCATGCTCTTCATGCTTTATATATATCATGCACCTCTGTTAATAGTTTAGGTGGACTGGGAGGTTTGTGCTCGAATGCTTAAGAATACCTAGAACCTGGAATCCCTATCGTGGCTCAGTGGTTAACGAACCTGACTGGTATCCTTGAGGACGTGGGTTGGATTCCTGGCCTTGCCCAGTAGATTGGGAATCGGCATTGCTGTGGATTGTGGTGTGGGTTGCAGATATGGCTCGGATCCCCAGTTGCTGTGGCTGTGGTGTAGGCCGGCAGCTGCAGCTCCAATTAGACCTCTGGCCTGGGAACCTCCTTATGCCGTGTGTGTGACCCTAAAAAAAGAGAAAGAATCCTGTTAGTCTTACTGTTTAAATAGAATGGTGCAACCCTAAAAAAAAAAAAGACACGCCCCCCCCCCAAAAGAATGTCTAGAACCTGACCTCTGGGATTAAGGGATAAATTTGGGAAGTTCCCATTGTGGCGCAGCAGAAACAAATCCGACTAGGAACCATGAGGTTGCGGATTCGATCCCTGGCCTCGCTCAGTGGTTAAGGATCCAGCATAGCCATGAGCTGTGGTATAGGTTGCAGACGCGGCTCGGATCCCATGTTGCTGTGGCTGTGGTGTAGGCCGGTGGCTACAGCTCCGATTTGACCCCTAGTCTGGGAGCCTCCATATGCCAAAGGTACGGCCCTAAAAAGAAAAAGAAAAAAAAAAAGAGAGAGAGATAAATTTAGGATGAACAATGTTTATTGGTCTTGACCCTATCTCAGTTCAGATCCTAAGGTGTGAGCAAGTTCACCAATCAATGTTTTTAGGACGTGTTTACTGACTCACTGCAGAAATCTGAGAGCATGTGCCTCTTCCCCAACTGTGCCTTTTTTTTGGTCCCACCTTAAGGATTTACAAGAAGATGTATTTGGGCACAGCCATCCTCTTGCATACAGTCAGAGGGCATGAACGTGCATGTCGATGTTGCCAGCATGAGGTGCCTGACCTTGGGCGAGTGATCTGAGCTCACCAAGCCTCCTTTCTGCAAAGGTGAAGATACAAATGCCTCCCCTGTGTCTTCCCAAGGATTTCAGGAAACTCAAATGAGTTAGTACATGTGAAAAGACTTGTAAACTGCAAAGTGGAGGCTGAATGTAACTGCGAATGGTTATAGTCAGAGCCTGCATAATCAACTGGAAAATCGAAGCTCTCTTCACAGAAGATCGTGGGAACCTTCTTCAGGACCCAGTTCCGGGATGTTCTGACTTAATCCACCGGAACAAGGGAATATTTGCGAGCTGACATCTAAAGCATTAGGCTGATGAGACCACTGCCGGAAGGATGTTTGTGTACCTTACAAACAAGTTCTTTATCTTCTTCCTTGCCTACGAGTTCCAGAAACACCGACATAATAGGATTCATCGTGGAGCTTATTACCTTGAACTTGTCTGAACTCATCCGTCATGACCATACCAGCCACTCTCCAAAACAAACAGGGTTGGATGAGAATTCTTACAGCAAGTTCCTTTGTGGTGCAGCAAGTTAAGGATCTGGGGTTAGTCACTGCATTGGCTCGGGCCACTGTAGTGGCATGGGTTCAATCCCTGGCCTGGGAACATCCACGTGCCACAGGCACGGCCAAAAAAAAAAAAAAAAAGAGTTCTTACAGAAAGAATCCTGTGCTATGAATCAGATTGTACTAAACGTCCTGACACTGCTTCATTTTTCAGGCAAGTTTTCTTTCTTTTTTTTCCCCCTAACCCTGACCTTGTACGAATTTTCCAATCATCCCTGGAATAAAGTAGGCTGCATGTATCCATCTTTGCCTTCTCACAATTTCCGGTGACTCTAATGGGAATTTCATGCGGCTAGGATGTCAGCGATTTATGATCTTTTCAAAAAATTATGATGATTACTTGGAAGCTTATTTTGGCTCTTCAGGCGAAATGTTTTTATAGTGCTCCATTAGCACAGATATTAATACACTTGCATGTTAGTGTCTCCTGCCTTGCTTTCCCACGGCTTCTTCTGTTATACAAGCTGAATTATGTTATAGGTGACAATGATCTTTCCCATCCCTGCTGTCACCTTTCTAGAGCTCCTTTACCATTAGTTTTGCAACAGATGAGACTGAGGTCCAGGGAGGTGAAACGTCCTGCCCAGAGCCTCACAGCTTGTTTTTGCCGAAGCCTGGGCGAGAGACCAAAACTGACTCCTGGTCCTAAGCGACCACAGCTCTTTGGGAACCCAGAGGAAAACCTCTGCTCTTCAGTATCCCTAGATAGCCAGGTTCTCTGTAGGAAAACAGAAAAGAAAAGGTGGATGATATCGTGATCATTAGAAGTTTAATGTTTAACTCTTTGGGGATTTGTGTCTAAAATAAGCAGTCCAATCCTGCCTTAATCTTAAAAAGGAATCAGAGGATTTTTCGTGAGAATTTCCTTTCTTGATCATTCTTGATAATGCCTTTCCTAGATCATTCCAGCCCATCAGTCAATCTGAGCCTCCCACACAGTCTTTTGCTGTAGGGGGAGGTGGCTGTGGCTCATAAGGTGAAAAACAGGGCCTGAGCCCAAGGCCTGCTTTCTTACTGAAGGGCACCGGCCTCGCAAACCTTTTGATCTGTGCCTTTCTCGCAAACCTTTTGATCTGTGCCTTTCTCAAGCGGGTTCCTTGGTGAGTCTGCCAGTACAGGTCACCCGCATGGTATAACCTCTTCCACAGACCAGTCAAATGTCTCGTGAATTGTCCGCGGCATTAAAAGAATTAGGCTTTTTCCATCTGTAATTCATGGGACCGCAGGCATTCTCCTTGATGGCTCGATCTTGTCAACATAGCTTGCCACCGGGTATGATGGATCATTCTTCACTATCTGAAGAATTTGTGTCAGGCTGGGTACAATTTCATTGTCGCTTTGCTTTAGATTCTGATTCCAAGTCAAACATCCAAGAGAATTAGGCGTGACATGTTGCCGGGGTTCCTCATCTGTGAAAAAGAGATAGCGCCTCTCACAGAGAAGTTGAGGATGAAGAGAGAACAGATGCTGAGTACCTAGCCCAGGACTTGGTAGTAAGCAAGCTGTGGATTTCTGATGGCTGCTTTCCCCCTCCTCTCATCGCGGCTGTGGCCGCTGTTGGCTGCCAAGGGTATTAAATACGTCTTCTTCTCAGGTGAAAAATGGACACCACCTTTCTCTTCTCTTAAGTATGTTCAGTCGGAAAGTCGTTTCAGTGTTTCTTCCTTTTAAAAATTATCCGGAAATTTGGAGTTCCCATCATGGCTCAGCGGAAACAAATCTGACCAGCATCCATAAGGACGCAGGTTCGATCCCTGGCCTCGCTCAGTACAGATGCAGCTCAGATCTGGCGTTGCTGTGGCTGTGGCATAGAATGGCAGCTACAGCTCCGATTCGACCCCTAGCTTGGGGACCTCCATAGAAGGTGATTTTATTATCTCCTAAAAAAAAAAAATTGTCTGGAAATTTAAAAAGCCCACCACCTGATACATGCTCATATGCATCTTAATATGTTATTCATATTAAGCATCTTCCCCAGGCTTGGAACCAAGTACATCATGATGGTTAAAACTGCAGGCTGGGCTTTCCCAGCGTTGGGTTGGATTTTATTTCCGGTCTTTCTCTTATGTCATTCCCTGCCTTGGGAAATCACATGATCTGCATCTATCTTTTCATAGGTGAAATAAAAACAGACAGGGAGTTATGAGGTAGTGCTTCTGAAAGGGGTGGCTGGAATGAGCCATGGGGCATGCGTGAGGGGTCCGAGTGGCATAGCTGGTTGAATGGCCATTACCCTTACCCATAGGTCCCAGGTGGTCCCCATAGCTTTAAAATACCATAAAGCGGAGTTCCTGTTGCAGCTCAGTGGTAATGTACCAGAATAGTATCCGTAAGGATGAGGGTTCAATCCCTGGCCTTGCTCAGTGGGTTAAGGATCTGGCGTTGCCCTGAGCTGTGGTGTGGGTCGCAGACTTGGCTCGGATCCCGCTTTGCTGTGGCTGTGGTGTAGGCTGGTGGCTACAGCTCTGATTGGACCCCTAGCCTGGGAACCTCCATATGCCACAGGAGCGGCCCTAGAAAAGGCAAAAAGACCAAAAAAAAAAAAAATTTCCTCAGTGGGTATTATTTGGGATGGGCAGGCGGGGAGAGGGGGTGGGGCACCCCTGGCATGTGGAAATTCCCAGGCCAGACATCAAACCCATGCCTAGCAGCGCTCCAAGCCACTGCACCGACAAAGCAGATGCTTACCCACTACCGCAAGAGAACTCCTTTCGTGCGTATTAGAAACGCTGAGTGTGTCTAATAAAAGGATGATGTTTAGGAAAAAGTAATTGCCTGACTCCGAATGTTTTCACATTTTCATATCTAAACACATACTTTTCAGGATGCTAACTTAGAAAAATAAAAATAATTCTAAGTCTCAAAGATAGAAGACGAGTATGAGAAATAAATAGTGAAGAGTTGGCTTGTTTACTCTCTCCAGTAAGCTCCAACTGAAGAGTTGAAATGTACATTGTTTCTAAGAGATTTCTTCTTCTTCTTCTTCTTTTTTTTTTTTTTAGAACACAAGTAATTTTAAAGCATTTATCTTCCTTAAAACACAGGTAAATCGAGGCAGTTTAAAGCACTCCATGTTCCTCTTGGTAATAATGTAAAAAAAGCAGTGGTTACATATTGAAATGGGAGTTCCCGCTGTGGCGCAATGGGATCGGCGACATTTCTGCAGCTCCAGGAAACAGGTTCAATCCCAGGCTTGACATAGTAGGTTTAAGGATGCTGCGTTGCCACAGCTGCGGCTTGGATCTGATCCCCGGCCCGGGAACTCCATATGGCATGGGGTGGACAAAAAAGAAAAAAAATTTCGAAATATTCTTTTAAATATAAGCACAACAAGGATCCCATCTTACAAAACAGAAGGGTCTCTACTGCTTCTAATCCCCTTTGCACTGTCATCATGCATCATCTTGATTTCAGACCTCTGAAAAGATTTTTACTTTATAGCTTCTTTGGTTCATTACAAGTGGGTCTGATTCCGAATTGAACTCAGTCCTTCTTGATCGTAAGCCCAGTTCTGTGCTACAGGCTCGTCTGCTGGAGTATAGGAGTCCTTATGAAACCCAGAAACACGGTCCATCTTAGGAAATGATGACCAAAAGTTTACTTGGGACTCGGAGTTAAGATCCTTAGATTGTACTTTAGTTTCTGGATTTTATATATCACTCCACTTTTTATGTGGAATAACCTTCATCAGAATCATTTCAGGAAATGAGAAAAGTAGGATACGGTTATGAGTCAGCCGTGGAAAACTGCAGCATGGAATGAATTAGTCAGAAGAAGGGTTTCAGTGGCCAACATGAGCTGTGTGCTATCAGGAAGTGGTGTGACTTTCCATGATTTTATGTACTATAAATCATGCGGCATAATGCTCCAAACACCTGGTGCCTTTTTTTTTTTTTTTTTTATCATAAGCTTTGAGATGAAATCGAAGAGTATTGTGCACTGAAAGCATGGCCCTTCCGGTAGTTGTGCATCTGATCTGCTGTCAACTCCAGTGGGTTTCCATCCTTCTCCCACTCCATGGGGGCACAGACGTTCACCCCAAAGCCTGCTGGGGCTGCAAGTCACTTCAGAAGAGCAGTTGGCTTCGACAGAGTCACTGCTACAAACAGGCGTCATGTGCCCTTTTCTCTCGTTTCTTTCTTTCTTTTTTTTTTTTTTTTTGTATTTTTAGGGCTGCATCGCAGCATATGGAGGTTCCCAGGCTAGGGGTCTAATCAGAGCTACAGTTGCCAGCCTACACCACAGCCACAGCAACGCCAGATCCAAGCCACGCCTGCAACCTACACCACAGCTCATGGCCACGCTGGATCCTTAACCCACTGAGCGAGGCCAAGGATCAAACCCGAAACCTCATGGTCCCTAGTCGGATTCGTTTCTGTTGCCCCACGACAGGAACGCCCCTTTTTCTCTCGTTTCTAATGCTCCCAGGGTCACTGCTTATGAAGCAATGCCTTTTAAAGTCAGCAAGAGTGTTGCTTCTCCCTGTGTCGTGCTGTGCCTTAGAAAGGAGCTCTGAAGCTCAGAACACTGCAGTATGATCTGGCCTTCTGTCATCCTGTTAAAGGGAAAAGAAAAATTTGTGGAAGTGGAGTAGACTAAAAGTTTGGATCGTGTAAATTTCATAAAACTGTATCTCTAGAGGAAAATGTTGAAAATAAAACCAACCACTAAAATTAAACATGGAGGGAAATAAGTTTGTAGTTTTATTGGCAATATAAGTAACTTAGAATCAAGTAACCAAGTCAGGCTCTGTAGGTCCATATGCATTTGATAATTACAGCTTGGGAAATAGATATATAGAGAGATAGATATATTTAAAAAATTCTTTTTAAGGGCCACATCTGTGGCACATGGAAATTCCCAGGCTAGGGGTCGTATTGGAGCTGAAGCCGCCAGGCTACACCTCAACCACAGCAACGCTAGACCGAGCCTCCTCTGCAACCTACATCACAGCTTGTGGCAACTCCAGATCCTTAACCCACTGAGCGAGGCCAGGGACCGAACTCCTATCCTCATGGATACTAGTCAGGTTCTTAACCCCCTGAGCTACAATGGGAATTCTTATATATTTGTGTGTGTGTGTATAAAATTTATGTATACATAGTGTGTGTGTGTGTGTGTGTGTGTGTGTGTGTATCTAATGGAATAATCCGGTTAAGAATGGAGCATGGGAGTTCCCGTCATGGTGCAGTGGAAAAATGAATCCGACTAGGAACCGTGAGGTTGTGGGTTCGATCCCTGGCCTTGCTCGGCGGGTTAAGGATCCAGTGTTGCCGTGAGCTGTGGTGTAGGTCACAGACACAGCTCAGATCTGGTGTTGCTGTGGCTCTGGCGTAGGCCTGCGGCTACAACTCCAATTGGACCCCTAGCCTGGGAACCTCCATATGCCATGGGCATGGCCCTAAAAGGACAAAAGACAAAAGACAAAAAAAAAAAAAAAAGAATGGAGCTTGTGTGTGAATTCTCAACTCCCCATTGGACGTCAGTGAAAGTCCAGTTGACTCTGATGCCCTTGGCAACCTGGTAAACACTCCCCTGGAAGAATCCTGTAAACCAGGTTTGCCTGTTGGCTTTGTGTGGCCAGCTGGCAAGAGTCCTGTGGAGAATTATCCATCCGCAAGTTAACCCAGGACAGTTTAATATTCTTGTCTCAAGGTATCGCTGAGCAGTCAGATGGTAATAAGCAGCACATCCATCCTCCCCTTCCACGCTAGACCAGCACTTCTCTGACCTCACTGGGTGCCCAGGCGAATGCTTGTGCCCCAGGAAATCCACACTTTAAAATCCTACCCGCCAGTGTGATGGTCTTAGGAGGCAGGGCCCTTGGGAGGTGATTATGTCAGAGGGCAGAGCCCACAGGAATAGGATCAGGACCCTTATACAAGAGGTCCCAGTGAGCTCCTTGCCCTTCCTTCTGCCAGGCATGGACACAGTGAGAAGACAGCCCACTACGAACCGAAAATTGGGCCCTCACCAGACACCAAACCTGCTTGCACTGTGATCTTGGACTTCCTAGCTTCTAGAACTGTCAGAAATAATAAACATCTGTTGTTTATAAGCTGTCCAGCCTGTGGTATTCTGTGTTACCACCTGGACAGACTAAGCAGCATGTGCGGAATTGTGTGAAAATGTGGACTTGGCTTCAGTGGATCTCAGGTGGGGCTGACACCCTGCATTCCGCACAAGTTCACAGGTGAGGCCAGTGCTGTTGGCTCAGGGCCACCCTGTGAGTACCATCCTGGGGGTGTCTGGGGCATCCGGGCCAGCGCTGTATAAGTGAACTATGCCTGCAAGAGTTAGCAAGAAGCCAAGCCTTAAAAGGTGTCACCACCTGATGCTAATACCTGCACAGCCCCTGTGTGTCCACAACCTCGAATGTCTTTACATCACATTCATACCTATCCCCAGCAGACCTGGGAAACACCCCGGGATGGAGAAACACTCGTAAGCACAGGGCAGGAGTCCCCTGCTGCCCTCTTCACCAAGTATCTAGAACTGCACTGCATCCTCTGAGCACAGACACAGTGACCTGCCCCAGATTCTGCCTTACAAAGGAATAGTTATTCCTCACTTTTCTCCACTGACTGGACTCTTTCTAAGTATGCAGAAGATTTCTAGAACTCTTCCATTAAAAAAAAAAAAAAAAAATTGGAGTTCTCACTGTGGTGCCGTGGGTTAAGAATCTGACCGCAGCAGCTCAGGTCGCTGCAGAGGCATGGGTTTGATCCCCAGCCCAGCACCGTAGGTTTAAGGATCCAGCATTGCCAGGACTGCAGCATAGTTTGCAGCTGCAGCTTGGGTTCAATCCCTGGCCCTGGAACTTCCATATGTGCAGCCATTAAAAAATAAATAAAGTAGAACCACTGGTCATCTGAGCCTTCTCCTGGGACCCAGGAGCCCTACTCTTCATTTTAAGATTTTTCTCAGAGCCCACTTGAATTCATCCTCCAACATGCACAGCACAGAAAGTCCAGAAGAAGGGATTTCAACTTGAACGGCCAATGGGGAAACGCTAGACATTCTATGAGTGAAGCTTGGAGAGGCTTAATTCCTCAAAGCTGCTTTAAAGAAAGAAGAAAGCATGTCTTCCCAGGCTGTAGCCTAGCCCAGGCACTTCAGCGGTTGCTGTATTTCAGAACCGCCTGTTGCCAGAACATGGGTCTTGGACTCGCAGAAGAATTGTCAAGCCAGAGTGTCAGAGCTCTTTTCTGCCGCCTCCTTTTCCCTTGATGGCGCCTGATGCCAATAGATTAGACCTTTAATTGGTTATTTTATGACCACGGAATTTTCAAATCAACCAGCAAATCGACATCATTATTTTAAGATCCTAGGAAATATCTAGGAAATGATTCAGGGTTTGTCATTATTTTTTCCAAGGAAGAAACTGTTATAGATCTTTTCTGCAAGGGTACATTTCCGTGACTTTTCCAGTTAGAAGCCGGCCAGCAACCTCTCACACAGACGGTTTGAAAAGAAACCGTGTTGAGAATGTAGGAGTAAAAATAGTTCCTATTGGCACGCATGCACCCTCCTTGATGGCGTCCCTTAGTGCAGTGGGTGCCTTTGAAAGCCTTTCCACAGTTTTCCTCAGGTCTTTGTTTAAAAAAGCCCCATTCCAGATGATTGCCAAAAATGTGGCATTTGAAACGGCGAGTTTAATCATTGTCATAGGGTCGCCTATCTTTCTTTATCAACATGAGAGAGTTCTGTGGTTTCCCATATATGAATGACTGACTGACAGCTTGTACTGGGCGATGGCAGGATGTGAATTTCATCTGATAAATGGCAAAGCTCTGCACACACCACTAAACTGGTCTGGAGGTAGCCAGATGTGCGCTCCAGGGGTGACTTTTCTGCCTAATCATTTTCTCCCAGTTGCTCACGGCAACTCCAGATCCTTAACCCACTGAGCAAGGCCAGGGATCAAACCCAAATCCTCCTAGATACTGGTTGGATTCGTTACCACTGAGCCGCAACGGGAACTCCTGGTTACATAACTGTTTAAGTTACGGGCTGTATTCGTTTGCTAGGCTAGAGCTGCTCTAACAAAATATCACAGACTGGTGGCTTGGCCAACAAAAATTTGCTTTCTCATAGCTCTGGAAGCTGGAAGTTCAAGATCAAGATGTCAGCAGGAGGTGACTTCTTTTTGAGGCCCACCTCCTTGGCTTATAGATGGTCGCTTTCTTGCTGTGTCTTCATGTGGTCCTTCTTCTGTCTTGTGCCACCCGGTGTCCCTTTGTGTGACCAAATTTCCTCTTCCTATAAGGCTGCAGTCCTGTAGGATGGGGGCCCACCCTAACAGCCTTACTTAATCTTCGCCACCTCTTTAAAAGCCTGTCTCCAAAAATGGTCCCATTCCAAGATACCAGGGGGTTAGGAAATCCATGCAAATTTGGGAGGAGAAAGAATTCAGCCCATAACCAAAGGTCATGGAAACCACTTTGGAAGTACAAAAGGATTTCTAAGGCTTAGATATTTTGCAGTCCTTCCATCTTTTCAAGAATGGTTCTGGGAGTTCCCACTGTGGCTCAGTGGAAACAAACCCAACTAGTATCCATGAGGACGTGGGTTTGATCCCTGGCCTCGCTCAGTGGGTTAAGGATCCAGCATTGCCATGAGCTGTGTTGTAGGTTGCAGATGCAGCCCGGATCTGGTGTTGCTGTGGTTGTGGTCTAGGCCGGCAGTTAATAGCTCTGATTAGACCCCTACCCTGGGAACTTCCATATGCCACAGGTGCAGCCCTACCCTAAACAAACAAACAAACAAACAAAAAGAATGGTTCTGCTATCGTCTTAGCAGGGAGATGGCAGATCTGGAATTTTACCGAGGAGGTAAGAACTGCAACAGCACACCAACACCCCATTCTTTAAGTGATGCTTCAGGCCACTGGGAAGGGTTTTCCTTTGGGAGAAGACAGATTTGGATGGACACCTGGGATGCTCTGCAGGTAACAGCATAGACCTTTGCCACCTCAGGGTCTTGGCTGTGCCTCCTCCCTCACTGCCCGCCTCGCCTTCCATGTGCTGCCCTGTGCCCTCAAGACCTCTGAGGACCGGCCCTCAGAATTACAACCTGGATTCTGTGTTCAGTAGCTCCTGGGGTCAGCATGGTCTGCCCTGTGGGCCAGCCAGCTCCTTGAGGAACCATGATGGAATCCTTGCTGGGCCCCAGCCCTTGGCATAGGTGGCACCTGGTCCAAAGTAGATCTTCAACCAATGGGTGAACAAATGAATGAACCAACGAGTGAATGCATTTCAGAAGAATGTCAGCCATCGAGGCTATGGACCTCCTAGTCTTCCATTATTTTCCTCCACCCTGTGTAGCTGCCGGAGGAGCTGCTGCTGGAGAGTCCAGGCGTGGAATTAACTCTCATTTTTGGCTTTAGGTATATTGGAAGCAAGGCTGTATTGTGCAGTCCTGTTTTAACACCAGGGGCATCAGCACCACCCTGGCCAGGAAAGGGTATTAATTTGCCAAGTTTACGTCCATAATTGGTCCTTTGGGGGTCTTAAGCACCCACCACTAATGCAGATTTTGAGCAACCACAGCGAGTCATGTAGTAAACACGTTTAAACCACCAGGTGAGAAAATGAACATTGTTATGAAGAAATAAAAATTGTAATTATACAAAGTTATAGGCTGTCCTAGAAAGTGCCTTCAGGGTAAGATTTTGCTTTTGGGGTTGTTTTTTGTTGTTTTCTTTTTAGGGCCTCACCTGTGGCATTTGGAAGTCCCCAGGCTAGGGGTCAAATCAGAGCTGTAGCTGCCAGCCTACCCCACAGCCACAGAAATGCAGATCCAAGCCTCATCTGTGACCTACACCACAGCTCACGCCAAAACCGGATCCTTAATGCACTGAGTGAGGCTAGGGATTGAACCCGCATCCTCACGGATACTAGTCAGGTTTGTTACCACTGAGCCACAGTGGGAACTCTGAGTGTTTGCCCTTTGGAACCCAGGTGGCCACAGCCATGGGGCTGCTGGCTGTCTGACTCTTAACTTTTGCCCGATACCTTCGAATGGCACTGACAGCCTGAGTCAGAAGATGCCAGGACCCAAACAGAGCATGCCTGGACAGGGTACCTTAGTCATTGGCCAAAGACACGGCACTCTCTTTCATCATGTAGGATGGAGATGGTAAAAAGCATGAGTAAGAGAAGGCAATAAAGGAGAACTTCAGACATGACTATTCGGTCATATCCCAGCATCTGGCAAAGGAAATCTCATGGTCCCTCTTCCGGCTGTTGACCACAGGACAGTTTGTGGGCAGTATAAGCCGGCGAAACCATCCAGCCTCCTCGAAATAGGAAACAAGCACAAAAAATAAGCTCAGGAGGGAAAGCATGCATTTCGTTGTAGTTGCTTTATACTTTTATGGTCTTTTGCTTGTACTTACAATATAAACTTAGAAGAAAGTTTTATTTAGATGGCATCAAGACAGAATTTAACCTTCTTCTGCCAACCTATTAGTAGATCTACTGAGAGAGACATTCGTAACAGCTTTTTAAATTACTGTGAGTGATGTTTTCCAGCGATGTTAAGCAGAATATCAGTTTTATCCCAATGGAGTTAAAGACAACGACTTTTCAAGTGTCATGATGGTATTTAAATTATGGAGTTCCCTGGTGGCCTCATGGGTTAGGATCCAGGGTTGTCACTGCTGTGACTTGAGTCTCTGCTGTGGCGCAGGTTGGATCCCTGGCCCGGGCGCTTCCGCATGCCATAGGTGTGGCCAAAAATAAAGTACCACAATGGTATTTAAATTATATCGTAATAAAGCCATTTAAAAAGTACTGTGCTTGGGAGTTCCTGTTGTAGTGCAGGGGAAACAAATCCAGCTAGAAACCCTGAAGTTGTGGGTTCGATCCCTGACCTCGTTCAATGGGTTAAGGATCCGGCGTTGCCATGAACTGTGGTGTGGGTCGCAGACGCAGCTTGGATCTGGCAATGCTGTGGCTATGGCATAGGCCTGCAGCTGTAGCTCCGATTGGATCTGTAGTCTGGGAATCTCCATGTGCTGTGGGTGCGGCCCTAAAAAGCAAATAAATAAATAAATAAAATAAAAATAAAAATACTATGCTTGGAGTTCCAGTTGTGGCTCAGCGGGTTAAGAACCCAATTAGTATCCATGAGGATTCGGGTTCAATCCCTGGCCTTGCTCGGTGGGTTAAGGATCCAGCGTTGCTGTGGGCTGCAGTGTAGGCTGCAGATGCAGTTTGGATCTGGCATTGCTGTGGCTGTGGCATAGGCCAGCGGCTGTAGCTCCAATTCACCCCCTAGCCTGGGCACCTCCATACGCTTCAGGTTCGGCCAGAAAGAAAAGAAAAGAAGAGAAAAGAAAAGAAACGCTACACTCACTGAACAGAGAACAAATGAGTGGTTACTAGTGGGGAGAGGATGGGGGTAGAGGAGTAAGAGGTATGAACTCTTAGGTATAAATCAGCTACAAGGGTAGATTGTACAACACGGGGAATACAGCCAATATTTTGAAACTATAAATGGAGTATAACCTTTAAAATTGTGAATCACTATATTATCACTTGTACGTTATATAATATTGTACAACAACTATACTTCAGTGTTTTAAAAAGGACTCTGCTCATATTTCACACTTTTCAGTCATGCAGTGAATTTAAATCCTGAGCAGGTACTGACTGAACCTTTTTGATCACTTTTACCCTTTTGAAACCTTCACTTTCCCAGTTTAAATTCGGAAACTCAGCTGTCCGAGTTTCAGAGGTCATTAAAGAGCTTTTGTAGAAATCAGAGAGATGTCCCTTTATTAAGAGAACTGATTTGACTATTGATATGTTAATTTCAGACTATTGATATGTTAATTTCAGGTGTCCAATTTTCCAGCTCACATCTAACCCTGCAAAACAAATGTCACATGTCACCACGAAAGCAAACAGTGCACCACCGCTAATTAAAGCGCGTTGAATGCTTTCATTCAGTGTTTCTCTCAAAGGGAGAAAACAGTTCTTAAGAACATGGACTTAGAAACCACAGACGTTGATTCACAGTCCTGGTTCCAAAGATGCCTGAGTGACAGGGGTCTTCTTAGCTCGGGCTGCCATCACAGGACTCCGTAGTCTGGGTGGCTGAAGCAAGTTCTCTTATTTCTATTATTGTTTCTATTTCTATTTCTCATAGTCCCGGATTCTGGGAAGTCTGGGGTCAGGGGCCGGCCTGGCACAGGTTCTGCTGGCAACTCTCTTTGCCTGCGTGGCGAGGCTTGAAGATGGGGACCCCACCTTCAGGGCCTCATCTCAACCTGACTGCCTCCCAGAGCCCCCACTTCCTAACGCCATCCCATCGGGAGTTTGGGCTGCAGCATTCAAGCAAAGGAGATATAATTCAATCCACAGCAGTGAGCAAGGTACTTAATTTATTATCTTACTCTCCTGACCTCTTCATGACAATGTTTACTTTTCCTTCCAGGACAGTTTTTTCCAGATTTTCTATCTCCTAGGGACTATTTGCTGCCTGGCAGGGAGAGGATGAGGGGAGAAGTATCACCCATGAAAGCTCCTCTCTTGGCTCCCCTGGAGATGCCCTGGTCTCTCAGCTCAGCTGGGAGAGTCCCACACCTGGGCCCAGACTGCTGGGTGCTGGGGCCTCTGTCCCTCCCGGACACCACTGCTCATCTGTCGAGGTGGCATGGCTGCAGCCTGGTGGACTCCTTCTGTCACTTTTTGGGTTCCAAAGAAAACACCACCCAAACCCACTATCTTGCTCACTGAGTAGGTCTTTCGAAAGTAAGGATCCCAGAGTTCCCTTGTAGCTCAGCGGGTTAAGAATCTGGCATTGCCAGTGCAGAGGCTTGGGTTACTGCTGTGGCTTGGGTTTGATCCCTGGCCCGGGAACTTCCACAGGTTGGGCATGGCAAAATAAAAAGAATAAAAAGGTCCCATTGTCAGGTTTTGGGAAATGTTCCCTCATGCATGTATGTTCCTAAAAGGGACTTTATCCTGAAAGTCATTTTTAATAAGTCATGCTCATATGACTAATCATTCTCTCCACCTTTTTAATTTTCCAGGTTGGACATAGTAATAAGGCCAGCTACTTATACGTTTCCTGTTTCCCCTTTTCATGGGAAAAACACACTTTCTTTCCATATCTAAAATGGAATCAAACATTTCTTGTAAAATATACATCTCGAGGAAAAACCCATGGCCATTTTGAACCTGCTTCCTCCTATTCTTCAGTTCCTGGTACACTGGACATTGCTCGAGCCCTCTGACTTCTACTTTCTGAGCTGCAGAGTTATAATAACTTTCTTGCTCAGTAGTATTCGGGAACACTGTGTTTATCTACAAGGACAGTTTCGCTTTGAAGCTATGATGAATTTTCTTTCATGTTCATGTGTGTGGCACCTTCTTTGCATTGGCTTTTTTTTTTTTTTGGATTTTTTTGTCTTTTCTAGGGCCTCACCGCGGCATATGGAGGTTCCCAGGCTAGGGGTCTAATCGGAGCTGTAGCTGCCGGCCTACACCACATCCACAGCAACACGGGATCGGAGCCATGTCTGCGACCTACACCACAGCTCACAGCAACGCCGGATTCTTAACCCACTGAGCGAGGCCAGGGATCCAACCCTCAACCTTATGATTCCCAGCTGGATTCGTTAACCACTGAGCCACGCGGGAACTCCCTGCATTGGCGTTTTAAACAAAGAGTAGTTACACGCCTATTGACAATATATTAGCAGTGTTGTTGGGATTTTTCAAATAATTTAATGCTCGATTATTCCAGTAGATGATGTTAAGTTAAAGTCTACTTAATCTGAAACAAAGAAAATCGTTTCTACGCTTAAAACAAAACCTAGGAGTTCCTGTTGTGGATCAGTGGGTTAAGAACCCAACTAGTATCCATGAGGATGCCCGTTCAATTTCTGGCCTCACTCAGTAAGTTAAGGAACCAGTGTGGCCACAAGCTGCAGCATAGGTCGCAGATGTGGCTCGGATCTGGCGTTGCTGAGGCTGTGGTTGGTGCTGGCAGCTGCAGCTCCGATTAGACCCCTAGCCTGGGAACTTCCATATGCCATAGGTGCAGCCCTAAAAAGAAAATATAAATAAATAAATAAGTCAAACAAAACCTAACAGTAAGGAAGAAACTGTGAACAAAGACGTCAAGTCAGGACTTTTATGTCATTTCCCCTTAGAGCCACAACTCGCTGCCGTGGCTCAGGTTCGATCCCTGGCCCAGGAACATCTATAACCAAAAATAAAAAATTAAAAGATCACCCTTAGAGCCGAAATTTAGTAGGTTCTCAGTGTGCCAGCAAATGTTTGTAGTGGAAAGTTATTATTAGGTAGAGTTTTGGGGGTTTAGGGGGGGGAGGGGTTAATAGAAAAAGTAAACTTTCACCTGACGTGATTTCTAGGCGTTTTCTGAGTCACTGAAATGTTTGCTGTTATCCATTTTCTTTCTGTAAATTGCTTTTTTTTCTTTGTCTCTCTCTCTCTCTTTTTTTTTTTTTTTTCAGGTCCACACCAGAGACATATGGAGGTTCCCAGGCTATGGTTCCAATCAGAGTTATAGCTGCGGGCCTCTGCCACGGCCACAGCAACAAGGGTTCTGAGCCATGTCTGCAACCTACACCACAGCTCACGGCAATGCTGGATCCTTAACCCACTGATTGAGGCCAGGGATCGAACCTGCAACCTCATGGTTCCTATTCAGATTCGTTTCCGTTGTGCCAGGATAGGAACTCCTCTGTAAATCACTTTCTTTTACCATCCTTCCAATGATCAAATAGCGTGTCCTATCTCCGAGGGATTGATTTCATCTTATTCCAGATGGACTGAAATCTCCCAACATTTCTCCACGTGCTTAATGGAGTGGTTGAGACCGGGACAGGCTCTCCTCTGGACCCATTAAAAGGACGCGTTTCAAAGGAGCTCTGCATTAGAAGAGGTCATTCTTTCCTGTTGAACAAGCAATTAAATTAATGTGTTTGGCACCCTGGAGCTGTTCTTAGAATGTGAGAACAAACCTGCTTGATTTTATGTCATTTCTTTTCTTTTTTTGTTTAGGGCCACACCTGCAGCATATGGAAGTTCCCAGACTAGGGGTTGAATTGAAGCTGTAGCCACAACCACTGCCACAGCCATACCAGATCCAAGCCACATCTTTGACCTACACCACAGCTCACAGCAATGCTGGATCCTTAACCCACTGAGCGAGGCCAGGGATCAAACCTGCGTGATCACGGATACTAGTCAGGTTCATTTCCTAAAGGACCTTCCCCTCAACCGCCCCACCTTCAGCAGAGCGTGCCGACCACACACAGCTCTTTTCCCGGCGCTCCTTCACCCGTGCCCCACATTGCAGCAGTTTTCATCAGAAACCACAAGGAGCCCAAGATACACTTCCTCATTTCCAAATGGCCTTCTTAGGGCTCAGATCAGTCTTCTGTGGGGACCCGCGATCACGCACGTCACTGACACAATCTTTGGTTGGAAAATGTCAAGCCAGTGCTCAGACTCTTCCAGCCGGGCTTTGGAAGGGTGGGTGACACATGCTGACCGGCCCACACTGCCTGCCGTGTAATGCTGTAACCTCCCCACCGGAGCACGAAGCAAACTTGAGGTGATGTTGTAACAAGGCTGGGATGGGGGCGGGGCGGGGGGTGCTGCTCTCGTGACACATTGCTTTGCTCTCACTGCCTCGTGACATTGCTTTGCTCTCACCGGGGCTGCTGAACCAAAGAGGGCCAGTCTGCCTGCCCCCGATGGCGGGTCCGGGACCCGGGAAATGTGGTCCCAGCAGTTCTCACTGACGGGGCCAGAGAAGAGGCTTCATCAACATAAAGTCATGTCTCCACTGCGTCCGTCTTTCTAACTACCCTTGGCCTTCAGGGGTGGATCTTGGAGTTCATATGTGCCTTTGACTCTGACCTAAAGTCGGTGCTTCCTGAGAACGTCTCATTCACCTGCTCTCTCTCAGGGACGAGTGTGGTCCCTCAGGGAAGATGCTCAGAAAATGCTTGTTGAGTGACTAAGGAAAAGGATGTTTGGTGACTGATACCCAAAAATCAGATTCTTCTCAATTCACTCATTTACAAGTTTATTTTATTTTATTTTATTGTTGTTTTTAGTGCCACACCTGCAGCACGTGGAAGTTCCCAGGCTAGGGGTCGAATTGGAGCTGCAGCTGGCAGCCTACGCCACAGCCACAGAAATGCCAGATCCAAGCTGCGTCTGTGACATATGCTGAACTTGTGGCATTGCCAGATCCTTAACCCACTGACTGAGGCCAGGGATTGAACCTGCATCCTCATGGATCCCAGTCACGTTCCTAACCCACTGAGCCACAATGGAAACTCCTCATTTACAAGTTTTAAAAGGTGCCAGTTACCTTTTTCTTTCTTGTTTTCTTTTTTATAAACTCCTCTCTTTATATCAGTTTTTTGGAGTTGACAAAGAACACGATCACTAATTCACGCAGCCATTCAGGGGCTGCTCCCTGAGCCATCGCCCAGGTGCCAATAGCTGGGCTAGCAGTGGCAGTATGGCAGGCAGCAGGAAGATCACTTTCCAGCCCTAAGCCCTGGACCTATTACCGTTGTCACACAGGCCATGAAGGAAAAGGAGTGCTTAATAGAGGACTTCGCCTTGCCGGGGGGGCCGGGGCAGTTTCTGGGAGGGGTGATGTTTGTTTAATTTTTATTTTATTTTATTTGTTTATTTTTTTATTACCTAATGAATTTATCACACCTGTAGTTGTGTAATGATCATCACAATCCAATTTCGGGGAGGAGTGATGTTTAAATTGTTCTTCAAGTGGGTCTCAGCCTGGAGCAGATGTGGGAGGCAAAGAGCAAAGAGCAGCACCGAGACAGGTCCTGAGACCTGAAGACTGGCCTGGGCCGCGGAGATGAACTGGGACAGTGGCCAGAGCTGGACTGTGTGGAGGGCAGGACCTGCATTAAGAGGTAGCGAGTCACATGGTCCCCATGCCGTGTTTTCTCCTGTGAGTGAATGGAGGCCATAGACATGCTAACACGGGGAGTTCCCGTCATGACTCAGTGGTTAACGAATCCAACTAGGAACCATGAGGTTGTAATGAATCCAACTAGGAACCATGAGGTTGTGGGTTCAATCCCTGGCCTTGCTCAGTGGGTTAAGGATCCGGCGTTGCCGTGAGCTATGGTGTAGGTCACAGACTCAGCTCAGATCCCGAACTGCCGTGGCTGTGGTGTAGGCTGGTGGCTATAGCTCCGATTAGACCCCTAGCCTGGCAACCTCCATATGCCGTGGAAGCAGCCCTAGATAAGGCAAAAAGACAAAAAAAAAAAAGTGCTAACAAGGAGAGATGGACAGGCCCTTGATTTACTCCCAGGTTGGGAATGTCTCAAAGAAGAGGGTGAGACAGCACATTTTCTGAGGCTCACCCTCGAGCATCCTCCCCAAGACGTGTCCACCTCCTTGTGTTCCTGGTCCTGTCTGTGGGGCCTCTTTCAGAGACTGGGCGGGCCTTCCAGCCCCATCCACACATGCTACCCTCCCGCAGGACCCTCAGGACAGCCCACAGTGAAGGAGTCCTACAGGAGCAAAGAGGGGTGGGGGGTGACTCAGGAACCAACCAGAGAGATGGAAAGAAGGATGCAGGGGAGGGTGGGGGAGAAATGGGCAGAAATGTTTAAAACAGTGAGAAATCATAATGAATATATTAGGCATGAATCTTACCAAGCCAGTTCGCACTCTGAACACCAGTGGTCTAAATGCACCAATTAAAATACAGAGATGGAGGAGTTCCCGTCGTAGCTCAGTGGTTAACGAATCTGACTAGGAACCATGAGGTTAAGGGTTCGATCCCTGCCCTTGCTCAGTGGCTTAACGATCCGGTGTTGCCGTGAGCTGTGGTGCAGGTTGCAGACGAGGCTCGGATCCTGAGTTGCTGTGGCTCTGGCGTAGGCTGGCAGCTACAGCTCCGATTGGACCCCTAGCCTGGGAACCTCCATATGCCGCGGGAGTGGCCCAAGAAATGGCAAAAAGACAAAAAAAATAAAAAATAAAAAATAAAGAGATGGAGACTGGATCAAAAAAACAAGACCAACCATACATTGTCTGTAAGAAATCCACTTTAACCATAAATGGCATGTATAGCTTAAAAATAAATGGGCAGAGAAAGATAAACCATGCCCACACTCATCAAAAAAAAGTCAAAAGGCATTCCCATCGTGGCTCAATGGAAATGAATCTGACCTAGTATCCATGAGGACGCAGGTTCGATGCCTGGCCTCGCTCAGTGGGTTAAGGATCTACATTGATGTGAGCTGTGGTGTAGGTCGCAGACGAGGCTCAGATCTGGCATTGCTGTGGCTGTGGTGTAAACCAGCCACTACAGCTCCTATTAGACCCCTAGTCTGGGATCCTCCATATGCCTTGGGTATAGCCCTAGAAAGACAAAAAAAAAAAAAAAAAAAAAACTGGGAGAAGTGAGAAGGATGCCAAAAGGATGGAATGGAGGACAATGGAAAAGGGAACAAACACAGACCTGTTCACCCTGACTCCATGTCCCTGTACCAGGTGCTGTGCTGAGCCCTGGGCGTGGCTTCTCCTGCGGCAGCCTCACAACCACTCTAGGAGGTAGGTCCTGCTTTTAAAGTTTCAAAGACTCTGGGCAACCTGCCCCTGCTTGCAGCCTCTCAGAAGATGGGAAGATGGGATGTGGTCCCCCTTCCCCGGCCCCACTTCTGTTCAGACTTTCCTTCTGCTGTAGCTTTCTGGGCATTCCTTCCAGCTGCCCCAAGCCCTTATGCTGAAGCAGGGAAAAGGGGTCTGCGTGGGCAAAGGGAAGGGGGGGACTCACACCCTTGTCTGGTGTTTGCAGAATGTCCAGGTTCTCAATCTGATCTTACACCTGAAAAGGGCCAGCCTGAAAGTGGTTTCTCTTCTGTGCTTTTCAAAAGGTTTTCAGAGGCAACAAAGAAGCAGAAAGATCTTCGGAATATATGATAGATGGTACAACACCAGCTGCTACCCACCCCACCTAAGTGTGCCCGGCTATGCTGGGTGGGCCCTTTCTGTGCATCAGCTACTCAAACTTGAACGTGATCCTAGCCACCTGGAGGGCTTGTTAAAACACAGAGCTCCTGATTCAGTAAATTCATTCTTAGCTGCGTAACGGAATACCACCGAATGAGGGGCTTAGCAACACCCGCTTATTAGCTGACAGGTCAGTAGTCAGAAGTCTGGGTGTGGCACGGCTGGCTTCTCTGCTCCAGGTTGTGTAAGGATGGAATCAAGTCCTAGGCTGGGCTCCTTCCTTTCTGGCGGCTGGGCAAGAGTCTGCACCTGCCAACACGCAGAGCCCCGTTTCCTGTTATCCCTCCTGAAGGCCACTTACAGCCTTGCCACTTGTCCCCTCCTCCTTCCAGCCAGCCACCAGGCATCTCTCTCATGTCAACTCTGATTTCAGAAAAAGCCTGGTCTCTTTCAAGGGCTCAGCCTGGTTGATCTCCCTTGCACAAACTGGGCTGTGTAACAGAACCTAGTCATGGGTAAAATTCGTCATGGCCATCACCCTGTCCCCCCTCCCCACTAGGAAAGAGAATTGTGGGCCATTCTAGAACTCTGCCAGCTACAGTAGGTGGGGCGAACATTTGCACTTGTAACAAATTCCCAGCTAAAGAGATGCTGCTGGCTCTGGAAATGGCCTTGCCAGAGAACGACTTCCCTGTGTTCGCTCCTTGCACCGCCTTCGGCTTAGATTGTGCCTAATTTACAAATAGGACACTGAGTGTTTTAAGTCTAGAGGTAACGTTCAAAGTTTATAGCAACTAGTATCTCGTGGGCCCAACCAATCAGAAGCAACGTCAAGGTGATCGGGAGGGGTTCTGGCCGTGTGTAACCGCTGTGCCCTTGCTGGTCCGCACCTGCTGCCCAAGGACCCCCTGCAAGAGGGGGTTGGAGCCAGCACCCAGACCAGAGCTGGGGCTTGGCTGCTCCCTAAGCTAAGATGAATGAGAAAATGCCCCACCAAGGCTGTCAGGAGAAGAGGAATAAAGAGACGGTTTACTGATTTCCAAACCCATCTTCTTCCTTGCGTTCTCTCTGCTCCATGCACTATAAAGCCGCCTTCCTCAAGGTTAAAATCTGATTAGTTTCCTACTGCTGCTCTAACAAATTACCACAGATTTAGTGCCTGAAACCACACAGATTTTATTGTCTCACGGTGCTGGATGCCAGACTCTCAAATCCACCTCAGGGGCCTATCATCAAATATCTGTTTCCTGGAGTTCCTGTTGTAGCTCAGCGGGTTAAGAAGCCGGCTAGTATCCATGAGGATGCAGGTTCTGTCCCTGGCCGCACTCGGTGGGCTGCTCGGAGGTCGCAGACGCAGCTCAGATTCTGCGTTGCCGTGGCTGTGGCATAAACCTCCACTGCAGCTCTGATTTGACCCCTAGCCTGGGAACTTCCATCTACTGCAGGAGCTGCCCTAAAAAGGAAAAAAAAAAAAAAGTCTGTTTCCTTGCCTTTTAGCAGGTTCTAAGGCTATAGAAGTGGGTCACAGTCTCATATCACTACCATCTCTGCTTCCAACCCTGACCCTCCTGCCTGCTTCTTAGAAGCACCTGCTGCCTGGCAATCCAGGGTCATCTCCCATCTCATCGCAAGGTTGTTAACTGAATCCCACCTGCTCAAGCCCCTCGGCCCTGTGAGGTCATGTATTCAGAGTGCCAGGGACTAGGCCGTGGATGTCTGAGAGGCTCATGCCCAAGGCCCACATGTCTGTGGAGCACAGAGCAGAGACTTCCCCAGAACTTTCTATGGGCCGAGCCCTTTGTAAACACGAGGTCATTTGTGTCACAACCGCACTCAGAGGTGGGTTCTGTTACTATGGTCCTCCTTGAACAGACAAGGAAACCAAAGCATGTGGGAGTGAAGAACCTTGCCTGAGGCCACACAGCTAAGCAACGGCAATGCCAGGGCTCAACCCCAGACAGTCTGGCTCCAGAGACTCTGTCTTTCCCACTCTGTTATGTGGCTCTCATCAATGGACAGGGGCAAAGCAGGCCACTTGATATAAATGGCAACTAGGGGTTCCCACTGTGGCTCAGTGGGTTAAGGATCCAGTGTTGCTGTGAGCTGAGGTGTAGGTCGAAGACGAGGCTTGGATCTGGCGTTGCTGTGACTGTGGCTGGCAGCTACAGCTTTGATTCAACCCCTAGCCTGGGAACTTCCATGGGGCAGGTGCAGCCCTAAAAAGCAAAAAAAAAAAAGGCAAGAAGCCAACGTCTCCATCTCCGCCTCTCCCCCTGACCTGCCCCTCGTCTAACTCCACTGTGCCTGGTAAGGGCCCCTCCTCTCAGGTAGGACAGCAGTCAGTCACTTTGGTCCTTCCGTACGTGCTTTCCAAGCCTGATCGGTAACAAGGCGCTGTCACTTCTGCCCCCCTCTGAAAGGCTGTTGAGTTAGTAGTGCTGGGAAACAAGCCACCCAGCACTTAGTGGGTGCAACCATCACGTACTTTGCTCATGAATCTGCAATTTGTGGGGAGATGGTTCTTCTCTCTGCCATGTTTGCTTGGCTGGACAGCAAATCCACTCCCAAGATGTCACAGTCATATGGCCACCAAGGTGTGCTGGTTGTCATGTGGGAGCTTGGCCTGGGCTTCGGGCCTCCGTTCTTCACCATGTGGGCTCGGGCCTCAGTTCTTCACCATGTGGGCCTCTCCCCAGGCTGCTTGGGCTTCCTGACAGCATGGTGACCAGGTTCCAAAAGAACGAGGTGGAAGTGTATGGCTTTTTTTTTTTTCTCTTTTAGGGCCACATTTGTGGCATAAGGAAGTTCCCGGGCTAGGGATCGAATCAGAGCTGTAGCTGCTGGCCTACACCACAGCCACAGCATCATGGGATCTGAGCCACGGCTGCAACCTACACCATAGCTCATAGCAATGCTGGATCCTTAATTCACTGAGCAAGGCCCAGGATCAAACCCGCATCCTCATGGATTCTAGTTGGGTTTGTTAACCACTGAGCCATGAAGGGACCACCAAGGAGCTTTTCAAAGAAAAAGCAAAATAAATATTTTCTGGTGAAATCCCTGTCTTTTTTTTTTTTTTTTTTTTTAGGGCTGCACATGTGGAAGTTTCCAGGCTGGGGGTAAAATCAGAGCTGCACCTGCTAGCCTACACCACAAAAACGCAGGATCTGAGCCACGTCTGTGACCTATACCGCAGCTCAGGGCAACACTGGATGCTTAACCCACTGAGCAGGGCCAAGCATTGAACACGTATCCTCATGGATACTAGTCAGGTACATTACTGATGAGCCACAAGGGGAACTCCTAAAATCCCTGTCTTTAAAAGTATTTAGGTAGAAGCTCCCGTCGTTGCTCAGTGGTTAGGGAATCCGACTAGGAACCATGAGGTTGCGGGTTCAATCCCTGGCCTCGCTCAGGTGCGGCCCTAGAAAAGACAGAAAGACCAAAAGAAAAAAAGAAATATTTAGGTAAAGAAATGCGATTCTTCTAACAGTTGGTACTCTAAAATATTAATGAGTTAAAAACACCAGGTTTGAGGAGTTCCTGTCATGGCACTGCGGAAACAAATCCGACTAGGAACCGTGAGGTTGTGGGTTCAATCCCTGGCCTCGCTCAGTGGGTTAAGAATCTGGCATTGTCGTGAGCTGTTCTGTAGGCCAGCAGCTGTCGCTCCAATTAGACCCTTAGACTCCTAGCCTGGGAACCTCCATATGCTGCAGGTTCAGCCCTAAAAAGCCAAAAAAAAAAAACAAAACATCATGTTTGGGAATGGTACATAATGAATTAAAGGTCATGGTGCCAGACTGCTATGCAAAAAAAGTAGATTTCCTCTCCGACTAAACTTCAACCCTACCTCGTGTATCTGTAACCACAGTTTCCATGATCATTGCTGTCCAACATATGGGGAGGGGAGGGGAAAGAGGAAAGCTGTTTTATTATTACAAAAGTGACAGATGTGCATTGTAGAAATTCTAATAAGTCCAAAGAAAGGCAAAAGGGGATCATTGCAATCTTCCCTTTCCTTTTTTTTTTTTTTTTTTTCCCATTTGTGGCCACACTGATCCAAGCCACAGTCACAACCTAAGCCCCAGCTGTGGCAACACCAGATCCTTAACCCACTGTGCCAGCCCAGGGATCAAACCCTGGGACCCGAGTCCCATCTCTCCCAAGAGGCTGCTGATCCCCTCGCACCACAGCAGGAGCTCTGCATTCTTAATACAAACACACGTAGTTTTTCTTTCCACCAAATTGGAGTCACAACAATAAACACTGCTGTGTAACCTGCTTTTTTCCTCTTGACACCAAGCTGTGACATCTATGTCATTAAATAGCTTTCACTTCTTTCCCATGAGGTGTGCGCAACTCTACAGTCTATTGAATGGATTCAACAGGGGTATTAGCTGGTCACTGATTGGATGGTTAACTTGTTTCTAGTGTGTTATTTGTATAAAAGACATCGCAGGGACTGTATTTGCATCTGAATCTGTATTTGCATCTGAATCTGTATTTGCATCTGAATCTTCGCCCGAGGCCAGGAGGATTTCCTTGGGATAAACTCCTAGGAGGGAGACGGGTGAAAATACTCAGGGTTTTAGTTGACCTGGTTTACCCTGAAAGTTTAAACTACTGAGTTTTACGACACGGCTCACTACCACATTCCTTTAGAAGTTCCTGTCTGCGTAGAGGAGCTCATGGTTTGGTGTGGACCCAGTAGTATTTTCATGGTGTCCAGTTTAAAGTCTGTCCTATTTGTGAGATACTTCAGCTACAAATCTTTGAATGTGGGTTTTGTTAGCTTGTTGACTTTGGGTCTGGTTGGTTGGTTGGCTGGTTTTTCATTGGCTGGCTGGTTGGTTGGTTTTTCTTCGGCTGTTTGTTGGTTCATTGGTTGTTGAAGGACACAGTGACACAACCCAGGTCCCTTCAGAGATAGTGGATTTGTCCCCCAGCTGTTCTTTTCAGCTGCCCCCTTTGGGGATTACTTCAGCTGACAGCCCTGTCCCTAAGTCCCCGCCTTTTTTTTTTTTTTCCTTCTGTATTTTTGCCATTTTCTTGGGCTGCTCCTGGGGCATATGGAGGTTCCCAGGCTAGGGGTGAAATCGGAGCTATAGCCACCGGCCTACGCTACAGCCACAGCCACAGCAACGCTGGATCTGAGCCGTGTCTGCGACCTTCACCACAGCTCACAGCAATGCCAGATCCTTAATCACTGAGCAAGGGCAGGGATTGAACCCACAACCTCATGGTTCCTAGTCGGATTCGTTAACCATTGAGCCACAACCAGAACTCCAGTCCCCGCCTTCTTGTGGTAAGCTCCTATCCCAGAGCTGAGCGATATGGGAATATCAAGGCTCAGCCCTTCTGCTCCAACGTGGGTCACCCATCTTCTGAATTTCCCACAAGGTCAGCAAGGTTTCTGCTGGACCACACGGCCCTCTCCCTCTGCCCAGTCCTGTTTTCTCCCCTCCCCCCCATTCCCTCTCCTCTCCTTCCCTTTCCTTCCCTGGGTGTAGATTCCGGAAGAACTCCCTAATAAACCTCTTGCAGCAGAACCTCTGTCTCAGTCTGAAAACAGCCAGGGACTCTTGGGTTTGTGGTGGGTTGGGGGGTTATAGGAGCAGAAGTGGGGCTCAGCAGATCCCAGCAGTTGATCACATAATTTCGCCTTTACGGGAATTAGTAGTTTTACCACGACCTACCTCTGGACGGAAGAGCCAGGGCAGCCCAGACTCAAGGGGAGGGGTTCTTAAAAGGATGAAGACAGGCTCCTACTTCCTGAGGGTTGTTTCAGCAGAAGATGGATCCAACTGTATCCGAGGATCTTACAAGAGCAGTTTAAAACGCTGCCTTCTCAAAATGATCTTTCCGAAAACTATTTTAAAAGCCTCACCCTAAGAATACTGGGACCTCAGATTACTTTCAGGTTATCGTCCCTTTTTTTTTTTTGTCTTTTTGCCTTTTTCTAGAGCCGCACCCGCGGCATATGGAGGTTCCCAGGCTAGGGGTCGAATCAGAGCTGTAGCCGCTGGCCTATACCAGAACCACAGCAACCCGGGATCCGAGCCTTGTCTGCGAACTACACCACAGCTCACGGCAACACTGGGTCCTTAACCCACTGAGCAAGGGCAGGGATCGAACCCGCAACCTCATGGTTCCCAGTCGGATTCGTTAACCACTGCACCACAGCGGGAAATCCCTCAGGTTATCTTTCTAATCGTGTCATTGAACGTTGGTCTTGCCGAAACCCCGCTGTCTCCATCCCATCATCGTAAACCAATTCTGTAGAAATCTGTAAGCGTGCTAAGGTTCTGCTTCTCAAGCCGTGCTGTCCGCCTCCCTGGTATGGCCCAATCGCGTCTCACTAGAGATTGCTAAAGAAACCAACTGTGCTTTGTAAGCGTTTCAATGGAATCTAGGTCGTCCCCATAATAACGTCCCCACCGTTCACTTGCATAACAGTATAATTTCAGGAGTGGAGGGAACATTTTGCAAATGCACGGGGAGTCACCCGAAGAAATGTGTTTGGAGAGAGAAAGAGAGAGAGAAAGAGAAAGAAAGAAGGAAGGAAGGAAGGAAGGAAAAAGAAAGAAAGATAGAGAGAAAGAATTGCTGTATAAGGAGTGAGGGACTCGCTCTCTCCCTGTATTATATATGGAGTAGATTCTTTGACCCAGAACATTCTGAGCCACGGGGATACATATGGTGTGTAAACTTGGTGTATATTCCTACCTCTCCATGTCTGGCTCCTAGCAAGTGACTAATCTATTTTTGATGACTTACTAAATTAAGCCAGAGGCCAAAAACTCAGATGCGGGAGCAATGAGGCCATTGGTATTTGAAGAGCACACAGGCTTAGCCACTGGGTCAGCCATTGCTACATGGGCCCCAAATTGCCACATCTTCCTTTTTTTTTTTTCTTTAATCCCAAAGAAACCAGAAATTCCATTTCTATGTGAAACTTCCACATTTTAAAATACTAGCAGCTAACTTTTTTTTTTTTTTTTGGTCTTTTTAGAGCCACACCCATGGCATATGGAAGTTCCCAGGCTAGGGGTCAAATCTTCAGAGCTGTAGCTGCCAGCCTACACCACAGCCACAGCAACACCAGATCTGAGCCACGTCTGCAACCTACACCACAGCTCACAGCAATGCTGGATCCTTAACCTGCTGAGCGAGGCCAGGGATCAAACATGCGTCCTCACGAAAGCTAGTCAGATTCGTTTCCACTGAGCCAAGACGGGAACGCCCTGGCTAACTTTTTAACTTCGGGGTGGAGGGGAATAGTGGGCTGCCAGTTCACAACCAGTACACTGACCTGGCCCCTCTAGAGTTGATGGAAAGAAGGCAGCTCTTACTTCTGAGGTGCTCTGGTTTAAAGATGTGTGTGTGTGTGTGTGTATGTGTGTGTGTGTGTTTCAAGTCACATGACACCAACGTCCCAATTTTCCTGATGAACAAAGTTGGCGAGGTCTTGTTTTCCACGGTGACTGTTAATATCCAAGTCGTGGTGGTGTCTTAGTCATTCTGTGTTTATAGGGTCTTTGTTTTTTTGTTTTTAAAGTATGTTTTGAATCACTGTTACCCACATGGAGGTGACAGGATATACTTTCTCAGGCGGCTTGTTAATCAGACTTTTAAATAATCCTCAAAGAAGGCAAATGGAAGTGTGAAAAGACAGCAGAGGCTGTGGTCTCGTCCTGGTAACTTCCCAACTCCAGACATGGAACGAGGGCCTATGGGTCGGGATGGAAAAGAGTAGGTAGGAACACAAAACATACGTTGCTCTTCCCCACACTTGGCAAACAAATGATTTCTGAGCGGAGATCCTGAGATTTAAAACTGGGTGTGGATACAAACCCTGCACCGCCAAGTTCTTGAAAACCGGGTTTTCTCTCCAGCGGTTCCGATTTCGGTTTGATGCGCTTTCTTTTCCCCTTCCTCCTTTTGACCTCCGCCTCTGGTAGGACTCATCCTCTTTTTAAAATTTTATTTCTGTTTATTTTATTTTTTCATTACAGTTGATTTACAGTGTTCTGTCAATTTCTGCTTCCAGGCAAGTGACCCAGTCACACTCACACACACACACACACACACACACACACACACACACACATATATACATTCTTTTTCTCTCATTATCCTCCATCATGTTCCATCACGAGTAACTAGATTGAGTTCCCTGTGCTGTACTCATCCTTTGAATGTAAGGGGATTGACTTGGGGCAGTGAAAGCTGTTTCGAGCTGGAATGGAAGTTAACCAGGTCCAGGGGACTGATGAATATAGGGGCCGCCTGCCACCAGCCCGCCCTGCACAATTGACCTTGCCCAGGTTTTGGTCACCACAGGCTTGTGCTCTGGCTTGAGAACAGCTTCCAAGCGGAAGTGAAAATCAGTCACTAGAGCAAGGTGGGTCCCGGAAGGGACAGACTAGAGGGAGCATATCAAGAGTGATTAATTAGGGTGGCTTTGGCCCCCATCTTCTCAGAATAATTGTTACCTCCCTTCATCCGAGGCTGCTGGTTGCCAGGCTGTTAAGAACTGCCCTGATTTGCCGATGGCTATTTCTCCATCGTCAGCGTTGCAAGCAGTGCATTTCCAAGAAGTTGCAGAGGGGTGGTTAACCTCCATGTACTAAGGAAAGATTGAGGCAATAAGGAAAAAAGAGTTAATGGGATTTCAAGTGCACATGGAATTTAACAAACAAGATGAAATCTTGGATGAACCGTGACCTCTCTCAAGGTATAAATTTGAACACACTCTTCCTCCCTCCTTTCCCCCAATTTGTTGGTTATTTTATATTTTATTTTATTTTACTTTATGTCTTTTCTTATTTCCTTTGGATGATGGCAATTTTTTTCTTTCTTTCCACCATAAGCTTTAACAGAGCGTGATTGTCATTCTGCTAAAAACAGATGTCTAGCATTCTCACCATTGCATCCATCATTTTTGGCACTTTTTCAAAAATTTAGTAATAGGAAGTTCTGTGTTATCTCCGACATGCAAATCCTTTGTACATCATCTTTGTACTACTCCGTGCAAAATATCAAATGACATTTCAGGCTTTTCCGTTTTTTTTCCAAAGTATCAGACATGGCCCGGGCTGACGTTCAATATTAATGTCATTTCTTCTGTGTTATCCTTCGGGTTCAGAAGATTAATGGTTGTTAGACGTAAAGAAGATTTTCATTGAAGAACATGTTCTCAGTTCAGATTCAGAATCCGTAGGCATCATCCTTTGTGGTGGGAGAAGTTTGTCTCAGGGGTTCTAGTTAGAACTTTACAAATCCGTCACCAAAAAAAAAGGTTATCGGCTTTCTTTGTTTTAGTTTTTTGTTTGTTTCCTTGTTTTTGGTTGTTTTGTTTTTTGGTGTTTTTTTTTTTTTTTGCCACACCCACGGCATGCAGAAGTTTGATCCCAGGCCAGGGATCCAACCAGAGCCATAGCAGTGATGACGCCAAGTCCTTTAACCACTCAGCCACCAGCAAACTCCTATGTTTTCTTTCAAATGAAGGCCGCTCCCTGTTGCTGAGTAGATCTTACCGGCAGTAAAGCAATTCAGTGAGCAATAAATTCCTGAGCCCGGTCTGGCCCAGGACTGCTTCCCCACCCATTCCCTGATCACCCCCAGAGAGAACAAAAATGGAAACGCCATTAGAGACCAGAAAGAAGAGAATGCTCCTATTCTCTTTCTTGCCCATGATTGTCATGAAAAAGCAGAAAATTGGGAATTGAATCACACTACTGCTTAGACAATAGGGCTCCAAACATTTTTGATCATGAACCTCATGGATGCAAGACTTTTGAGTACATTGCCAATAAAAGCAGTTCATCTGTAAACTTTATACAAATTCTCCCGTACTCTGTGCACCTTATAAAACACACCCTGCACTGTGTACCTTATAAAACACACCCTAAAAGTAGGCACTTAAAAAAGACAAGGCAGGGAGTTTCTGTTGTGGCTTAGTAGGTTAAGAACCTGACTAGTGTCCATGAGGAGGTGAAATTGTGCTTGGGGCAAAGGAAAAAATGGGTAGATGGCTGGATGGATGGATGCATGGGTGGACAAACAGATGAATGCCACGTGAAAACCTTCACCTTTAACCTAAGGAGCGTTGGAAGTCACTGAAATCATTATAGTAGGTGAAGAATGTGCTCAGGCTCAGCTTTGGGGTGTTTTCTGTTGTGGGAATTCTTATTGTAAGGTATTGTGGGAGTTCCCATTGTGGCTCCGCAGAAACAAACCCAACTAGTATCCATGAGGATCCGGGTTCGATCCCTGGCCTCTCTCGGCCTCTCTCGGTGGGTTAAGGATCTGGCATTACCGCAAGCTGGGGTGTAGGTGGCAGACGTGGCTTGGATCCTGCCTTTCTGTGGCTATGGTGTAAGCTGGCAGCTGCAGCTCTGATTCGACCCCTAGCCTGGGAACTTCCATATGCCACAGGTGCAGCCCTAAAATAAAATAAAATTTAAAAAAAAGAAAAGAAAAGGTATTATGGTGGTTGCAGAGCTCTGGGTGAATCAGCGTGTGGGAGTGCCAGGTGGAGGGTGGTACAAGGGACCTCTCCCTTGGCCAGCAGGGCACAGCTATCCAAGATGCCAGAGGGACTAAGAGGACAGAGCTGGGGAAATACCAAAGGCACTGTGAGGCCGGCACAGTTCCATGGAACAAGCATGGAATCTGCAACCAAAGGACCAGGGTGAGTCCTGGCCCTTCTCAACACAGGGTGCCCCTCTGAACCTCAGTATCGTCATCCATGAAGTGAGAGCTAACATGCATCAAACACTGACTGCGCTCCGGGCACCATGCTGGGCCCCTGCCTGTGTCAGACTGTTCTGTCCCCACTGCAACCCTGAACTAGGTAGTAACCCCATTTATAAGTTGAGGACGAAAACTGTCCCCTGGAGTAATAACACTTTGTAGACTGGGAAGCGAGAAAGATGAACAAGAGAGCAACCCCCTGTGTTTTTGTTTTGTCTAAGAGCTTAGGTTAGGGGGACAAGGCTCCACCTTATAGAGGGAAGGGCTAGCATTAAATAACAGCAAAGCTGTCCCATTATCTCAGAAGCTAAAACACCAGGAAACCGCAAGTTTCATTGGCATTCAAGATAAATGCTCTGATGATGTCTTTGATCTCAATCAGGTGTGTCAGTTTCCCTCCCAGGAGATCTTTTGCAGATTTCCTTGTTCCTGGCTCTGCTTTGGTTTGAGCATCCAAGTCGAAATTCCCTTTTTTCTTTCTCTGGTCACTTTGCAGAAGGTTTCACTGGTGGCACATTCTTGGCATAGTTGTAAACTCCTTGGGGTTTATAATGGGCACGCTGAGGTCATCCTCACTCTGCTTTCGGAGTGCTGTAATGGGGATGGTGGATTTCAACATAAACCTCAGTTTTTCCTCACTGAAAATAGAAACTTCTTAATGAAAATATGCTCTAACTGCTTGGAGCCAGAAGAGGTAAATGCGGGTGGGAGAGGTTCATTTAAGATTTTTTTAATAGGGAGTTCCCGTCTTGGCTCAGCAGTTAATGAGTCTGACTAGCATCCATGAGGATTCAGGTTCAATCCCTGGCCTTGCTCAGTGGGTTAAGGATCCAGCATTGCCATGAGCTGTGGTGTAGGTTGCAGATGTGGCTCAGATCCTGCGTTGCTGTGGCTGTGGCCGGTGGCTACAGCTCTGATTTGACCCCTAGCCTGGGAACTTCTATATGCCATGGGTGCAGCCCTAAAGAGACAAAAAAAAAAAAAAAAGATTTTTAATACTATCAGTGGAAGAAATGCAAAGCATTTAAAGCTTCCAGTGGACTAAAGCATTTTGTTTCTTTAATCTCTGGTTTCAGTTTTACCAGCCTAAGTGCAACTTTTAGTACTCTTTTCAAGCGTTCTAGCGAGACATTGCTGTGGGCACTGTTATCTTGAAATCACTTACATCCAGCTAACAAACGAGAATCAAGAAGGTGCATGTCTCCCAAATTCCAAGGGATATACAAATAGGGAAGTCAACTTTTTTTTTTTTTTTTTTTTTTTTTGGCCATGCTCAAAGGAATTGGAAGTTCCCAGGCTAGGGGTCAAATCAGAGCTACAGCTGCCAGCCTACACCACAGCCACAGCAACACCAGATCCGACCTATACCACAGTTCATGGCAACGTCAGATCCTTAACCCACTGAGCGAGGCCAGGATCAAACTATGTCTTCATGGGTACTAGCTGGGTTCTTAACCCACTGAGCCACAATGGGAGCTCCTTTTTTTTTCCCCCCTAGAAGTCAACTTTTTTTAAACACTTGCTTTGGATCCATTTTTATTCTCGGTGGGAAAAATTGCTATTTATAAAGTAAAGTCTTCTCCATAGGACGTTTGGAAGGACATCCAAGTTCATGTATAAGAGACGTACAGGCCAAGAGCGGACATTCCTAATAAATGTCTGATTGGCAGATGAGGGGAAGTACCTCTAGGTTCAGGGACAGGTGTCTGTCCCCTTGGCCAGCTGGGACTGTGGAGCACCGCAAAGGGTCTGTGCTACCCAGAGTGACAATACTTTGACAGCTCCAATCCACTCCATCTCTCTCGCCATAGGAGGCCTGTGCTATTGGACCGTACGTGCTGTCTCTCCTGGGTTCAACTTGGTGACCCAGTGCTCTCTGCCAGCATCCAATCCAGCCTCCCTAGAGTCAGCCACTCTTCTGAGCCCCTTTCCTTGATCTGGAATTGGAGCCACTCACGTTCACCAAGCAGGATTTGGATGGAGCTGGCCATCAAGTCAAAGGCGGGTCCGGAACTCCATGTTTTGGAAGGCTTTTTGGACAGCCTGATGAAAGATCTGTCATTGATCATTTATTTTTATGAGCAGAGACAGTGGAACCATCTTCAAATACCTCGCTCTTCCTTTATCCCCCCCCCCATCTGTACAGTGAATCCACAATTGTTCATCTGAGTGAGTTCAGTGGTGTCGTCTTGAATGAATAGAATGTTCCAGACTTGCCCACACAACTGAGCTGGAGCTTCACGCTATATGTTTTCATAGGAGGAGGAGGAAAGGGCGGAGGAGACAGTGAAATCCACCTCTTCTCCCTCCTCTCATCCCCCTTTAACCCTTATTTCCAAGGTGGACTCCAGCAGAAGCAGCAAAGGAGGGTTGGAGCGGAGGGAGTTGAGATGTTCCCAGCCCCTCTGGGGGAGTGGAATGCACTTTCTGCCAGTCCCTTTCCCTTCAGTGCCCGCCTCCACCGCCAACCCGCAAAGCCTCCCATCCCCACACTGCTGCCACCTAGGGCACACTCCAGGCTTTGCCCTGAAAACGCAGCTCATCTAAGCCCACTGTCCCCAGAACCAAGCATCACCCAGCAGGAACCTTTCCTCTTGGTATTTGAGGCATCACATCCTGTTCATTCACAGCGGTCCAGACTTGTTTAGGATACACGCCTTTAGATCTCTTGGGTTGGGAGTTACAGGTAATTTGGTAAAGCAAACACCATAACTGGTCTCTTAAGTAACCCTAAGCTGGCAGCAGGGCACCTTGCTCAGAGATTAAGCAACGCTCTCATCCAGGGAGGTGAGCTTCCTTTTATGGTTTGCTCAGAGCCGTTGCATATATTCTTCTTATGACTGGCTGACTTCAGTGATTCTTTGGAGTTAATCTTTAAAGGGGAATGGCAGGATTCCACTTAACTTCTGGAAGCTTAAGAGCTGGCCCTGTGTGCCTCTAGACTAGAGAGTGTTTTTAGTAGTAGTGTGACAGTGTTTTTAGTAGTAGCGTGACTGCGCTTAGGTGATCATGAAGTTGGGGAGAGGGGAAAGGACCTGGGACTCCAACTGCCTTGGGACCTAAACTTGCAAAGTATTTGGAAGGTCAGAAAGTTGTAGCTTTTTTTTTTTTTTGTCTTTTCTAGGGCAGCTCCCGAGGCATATGGAGGTTCCCGGGCTAGGGGTCGAATCGGAGCCACAGCAATGCCAGATCCGAGCCGCGTCTGCAACCTACACCACAGCTCACAGCAACACCGGATCCTTAACCCACTGAGCAAGGCCAGGGCTCGAACCCACAACCTCATGGTTCTTAGTCGGATTCGTTGACCACTGAGCCAAGACGGGAACTCCGGAAAGTTGTAGCTTTTTAATGGGATTAACATATACAGACTACTGCATATAATATAGATAACTAACAAGGACTTAATGTATAGCACAGGGAACTGTATACTCAATATTCTGTAACAACCTTTAAGGAAAAATAATCTGTAAAAGAATGTGTGTGTGTGTGTATCTGAATCACTGTGCAGTACACCTGAAACTCACATGACATTTTAAATCAACTATACTTCATTTAACAAATAATAATAAAAGAAAAAGCTGGGAGGAAAAAAAGTCTTAGCTTTTTAAAAGAACTGACATCCTGGAGCTCCCGTCATGGCGCAGCAGAAATTATTCCGACTAGGAACCATGAGGTTTCGGGTTCGATCCCTGGCCTCGCTCAGTGGGTTAAGGATCCGGCATTGCCATGAGCTGTGCTCTAGGTCACAGACTAGGCTCGGATCTGGCATTGCTGTGACTCTGGCACAGGCCCGTAGCAACAGTTCCAAGTAGACCCCTAGCCTGGGAACCTCCATGTGCCGCAGGTGCAGCCCTAAAAAGACAAGAGACAAAAAAAAAAAAATTAAAAATTAAAAATAAAAGAACTGGCAATCCTGCCCCCAGACATCTAACCTGAAAAAAGGGGAGCCAAGGTAACTTTTCAATTGTAACATACGTTCTTTCTATTTATTCTTTTCCTATTCAAAACAGAAAATGTTCAGGCTAGGAGTCTCTAAAACAGGACAAGCTCTTAATGTTTCTTTTCTCAGTTCCAGAGACTAGGTTCTCTAGAATGTTTTGGTATCTTTGAATTCAGTAGCTGTTCGAAAGTGATCGAAGTGGTTCATAGTCCTAGTTCTCAAATTACAGTCATAGGTTTTCCAGTGATACTCTTAGGATCTCTTCCCACATTCTCACTGGGGCGTACAAGTGGGGAATTGGGACATTCATCCAATAAAGTTCAATTGGAAGAGGAAACAAAAAAGACCTTCTTTCAAAATGAATTGCCCTTTCTTCTTTAGAAACAGAGTTCATTGACCAAGACAGATTTCCAAATGTTTTCTCTAATCCCCCCGGTATATGAAACTGTGATTGAAGGGTTCAGAAAATTACAGGGCTCAAACAGTTCGCCAAGATGGTGGTTTCCAGGTTTCTCCAAGCCTTAAAAATTCCCTGGAGGCTAATTGCTATTTACTGCTGAAGACCTTCCTCCTTTTCTTCTGTAACATTTTCCATCTGAAGAAGGGTCGTCCCATTCAGCCGCCGAGCCTGGTGACTGAGTGGCTGAATGGAATTACTACCAATGGAAACTATGCTGCAAGAGGGGTAGATAGAGCAGCTGCACAGCAAACCTCCGATCTTTTTCCATCCTCCCCAAGCAAAGTTAATTAGCATAGGGAAAATGACTAAGGTGTTGACGTCACCTCTTTCCAGTAGAAACTTACACTCTGTCCCTGTCTGCCGCGAGCAAGCAGGACTTGACTCAGGAATTTGGTGTCCAAACAGGATGCTCTGGAAGTGGAGCTTTTTTTTTTCTTTTTTTTTTTCCCCGGGGGAGGGGGGTGGGGGCTGGACCTCATGCTTTATAAGCGCTGGCTGGGGAAAGAACCCACAGCCTCTGCAAAGGAACTTCACTTGGGGCTCGACTCCAGGAGTCTATTGCTTTCACCTTAAGAAAGCAAGATGCATTTTAGAAACTTTAACTACAGTTTTAGCTCCCTGATTGCCTGTGTGGCAAACAGTGATGTCTTCAGCGAAAGTGAAACCAGGGTAAGGCTTCTACTCTCATGTGGGTTTTGAACATTGTCAAAGCGTGTGTTAACTGTGACTACGAACTGAAATCTTTGTTTGGAGCGGGGTGGGGGAGGGGTGTAGGTGGTTCTCTTGTGGCTTTGGGGTTTTGAGAGTCATCCAGAATACTCTGAACCTTGAAAAGCAAAAGGTGTTGCCGGAGGAATTGACTGTGAGGGCATTTTCAAAGCTCTCAATGCTTAAAAACCATCCTCATCCCCAGACCAATTAATTAGTAAGCAGCCTTTGGCACTGGGTTTTTGTCATTCCGTACAGGTCCTAAGTAAACTTCTGGAGGGAGGGCTTGTCTGACAATGAACAGAACGTTTGGCTTTGGCATCCGAAGTTCAGAGTACTTGGATTTTTATCTTAGGAAATAAATGTTGTAAAGACATTTGAGTGTTTGCTGTCATTACAACGGCCTGTCTTCAAGTTTCCAGCTTTCTCTTGCTGGAGAAAATGCAGCCATAGCAAATAATAAAACTGGATGAAATAACTTATAAGTGTACCTCCTGGGAAGCAGCTCTCATTGGTGGTAATTAATATAATTAGCCATTTTAATTACGATGCTTTCTTCTTCATTTGATTAAAATGTAAGGTTTTTCAGCAGTAGCTGTGCAGGTATCTAGTTGATCTCCAACAACTAGAGAATGGATTCTGTATGTTCTGTTTGGAGGGCACAGGTCATGTTATATCTTTATACCCAAAGCTAATCAAATTTAACTCCATCACTGGGTACTACGCTTGCAAGCCCAGACTGGAGTTTCAGAACCAGTATTAGAGGATGTTGCATGGGTAAAAATACTACAAAGTCTATCCATTGAATATTAGCTTTATATGTGTCAAATCACTGATTTACTTATTTAATTGAGATGCTCTCCAATAACTACCATAACTAGGTATCAGTTAGTAGAATAAACATGATTATTTTCTAAGAGAATAGTACAATAGCAATATGAAATTAACAAGACAATGTGGGTTCTCTTGCGTCCTGGTCCTATGCCCTGACTTGTATTCTAAAAACATTCATCAAAGGCATCTCTCCTAGGAGTTCCCTTCGTGGCTCAGTGGTTAACGAACCTTACTAGGATCCATGAGGATGTGGGTTTGACCTCTGGCCTCGTGAGGGGGTTGAGGATCTAGTGTTGTCCTGAGCTGTGGTGTAGGTCGCAGTCTGACTTGGATCCCATGTTGCTGTGGCTGTGGTGTAGGCCAGCAGCTGTAGCTCCAATTCAAGTTCCAAGTTCCCTAGCCTGGAAACTTCTGTGCCGAGGGTGTGGCCCTAAAAAGCCAAAAAAAAAAAAAAAAAAGACATCTTTCTTAAATTATGAATAATAACTTTAAAACAGAACAGTGGGTCACAGTGCCCGTGGATGAGGTTGTGTGAAATTCCAAATCTGCACAGACACCCTTCCCCCGCCAAACTTGCCCCAGCTTAGAAGAGGGGGAGAACAAGCCACCTGCAGCCAGATGAAATCTCTCGGGTTGATCATCTGTCGAGCTTTCTTTCTTCTTTGCCTCTGCAACACCCCTCGTTGGAAAATCACAGATGTTTCCATCCACTAATCACAGATGTTTCCATCCACTAAAGAAAAGCCAGAAGATTTAAAGAGAGAAAGTTTGTGAGTGGGTCTCACTCCAGGTGAACGGCCTGCCAGCAGGGAACGCAGGACCTGCCCGCAGCCCTGCCCTTCGGTAGACAGCAGGTACCACAGGGCTGTGGGAGGGCCGTCCGCTCCCCCACTTTCTAGCGCTGGATGTTCCCCTCTTGTTGGGCATCCTCTCTTCCCCTCTGCGAAGCTCTGTGGCTCCTCCTCCTCTCACCAGTCACCTGTGTAGAGGGGCACCTACCCCCTCCAGGCTCTCAGCCACCCTCCACCACCTGCCTCTCACTGTCCTCAGTGTTTAGCCTGAAGAAAAAAAAAAAAAAAAAAGACTCAGAAAACACAGTGACTAAAATCTCCCTGGAAGTTTCCAGACTGTCCATCAACTCCCTCTCTGGTTGGAAAGATTGCAGTGGCCTCCTAGCAAAGGCCCCCCCCACAACAGACACTCCCACCCAGGACTCAGGCCAAGGAGTACTCCCCAGAGCTGTTCCCAGGAGCCCACAGTCTCCCTCCTGAATCTAGGCTTTGACTGTTAAACTGGGGCTATTCTAAGAGCTCATGCTGTTTCTTGATGTTCACTAGTTCTTAGAATACTAGCCTAGATCAGTATGCGTAGTAAAGCCAGCATGCAGAAATGGGTTCATTTGCAGTACGTTCATTTTTTTAACCCAGGATTATTTCAGAGAGTTAAAAAGTAGCCGACTGAATAGAAAAATAGTAGCGGGAATTATTCTAAAAAACATTACTACTGTCACATAAAATCTCCTATATTAAGAGGGCAGAAAGGGCAGAATCTTCCCCGAGGGTAAAGGCAGGCTCTCTGTCTTCTCAAGAAAGATGTTAGGGGAGTTCCCTGGTGGCCCAGTGGGTTAAGGATTCAGAGTTGTCACCGCTGTGGTGAGGGTTTGGTCCCTGGCCTGGGAACTTCTGCATGCTGTGGGTGAGGCCAAAAAAAAAAAAAAGAAAAAAAGAAAAAAGAAAAAGAAAAGAGAGAAAGAAAGAAAAAAAAGAAGTCAAATTCTTGAAATGATTCATAGTTCAGTTCCTTCATAAGAAATAATGTAATGAAATCATCTAATCAAATGTCCTAGGCAGGTAAATTTCAACTCCTTTTATTTTCATTTTTCAGGCCAAATTTGAATCCCTCTTTAGGACATATGACAAAGATATCACCTTTCAGTATTTTAAGAGCTTCAAAAGAGTCAGAATCAACTTCAGCAACCCCTTATCTGCAGCAGATGCGAGACTCCAACTACATAAGACTGAATTTCTTGGAAAGGAAATGAAATTATATTTTGCCCAGGTGAGTGGAGGTCACTGATTGGCATGCTTCTCCCTTCTCCCTCTGACCTTAAAGTAGCTTAGACATCGAGGATGTATATGTTGATTTCAAACTCCAAGGACTCATGTCGAGAAGGGCAGAATTCTATTCAATAACTTTTCATGTCCCCTATTTTAAGAAGACATCGGGGTGCATTTGAAAGTGACCTCACAAATGACTTTCTTGGATTGAGTGACGATGGGAGAAAGCGCCTTTCCCCGACTCAGGGTGGTCTAGAACGCAGGGTCGTGGGCGTGGCCACCCTGGAACCCCAGCGCCAGAGCCCTGCGGCTTTGCGTGCAGGTCCCTGCAGCCCCCTCATTCTCAGAGAGCTGGTGTCTGCAAGCCTGGACTGCGCATCAGCACACGGCGGCCTGGCCCTGCCTGAAGGGAAAAAAATAGGTTCACCTGGCAGGTAGCAAGTGCTAAAAAATCCTCCTGGTAAGGAGCGGGGGAGGGGAGGTCAGGCCCCGGACCCTCGGCGCAGGGTGGGGCGGAGGAGGGGTGTGTCTGCTTTTTCTCCTGCTCCTCCCCCCTCCCCACCAGGTCCTTTGATGATAAGCCATCCACCGTCTAGGCAGCTCTCAAAATTCCCTCTAAAGATGTTACAGGAATCTAACAGGTCCGCAGTGGGAGGGGTGGGGCTTCGTGGATGCTGCATGCTGCTCCCTAGTAAAAGAGACCCCACTGGGGCCCTGAGTTCTCAGGTCAGTTTGGAAGACACCCTGTAGAGGGGCTTCCTGACTTCACCAAAAGGCGAAAGTGCGGGCCCTCCCGGGGTTAACCGATTGCTGAGATGCCCTGCCCCCTGGTGGTGGTGACTGCCAAGCGCAGGCTTCAACCTTGGATCCTTGGGAGCAAACTTGCTTCTGTGTATGGTGGGGGTTCATAGAAATACTTCCTTAGTCCCTCCCTCCACGACTTGTTCTGGTTTATTAAAGTCAGTGCATGTTCATTGCTAAAGAACTAAGAAAATCCAAACTAGGAAGGTTTTGACGTAAGATCTTTCCCAACAGCCCCTCTAATCACTGGTATAATTTTAAAGCCCAAACAAGGACCTTAGTTATTGTTCCTTATCAGTATTCTTTTCAGTGTGTGCCCTGAAAAGTGGGTGTATTTTTCCTTCCTCGCTTTTGGCATTTGATTCAGAGCCCCAGAGGGAGGGAAGCCTGAGACCCTGGTGGCCCAGCCCCAGCCCCCCAAAAGTGATGTCATCTTAAAGATGTCGCTTGGCCTTTTGGAGCTTCTGTGATATGTTATGCTTCTGAGATGTGAGGAGCTGGAAGCAGTCGATTCTGAGATCCCTTCTGACCTCAGCCACAGTGCTTTATTTTTTCCATTTATACTAAAATTATCTCTGTGTATTTTCCATCAGTCTAGGGCAAGCATAATTAGTCTCTGTGCCCAGGAGTCCCAGTCCTGGGAGGGGGCTCTAATCATGTTTGCCCCATAATCCAAGTTCCCTTCCCCTCCCCTTATAAACCGTATTACATTCATCCTTGGGCTGCACTTGTTCTGCTGTCTGGACATGGATTTGTCCTTCGTGCCTTCTTCTGCAGGCTGTCATTAAGTGCTGTGGCATTGCTTCAACTCTTCCCTCGAGAATCATCCACCTGTGCTTCTCTTTCTCCTCAGACTTTACACATAGGAAGTTCCCACCTGGCCCCACCCAATCCAGACAAGCAATTTCTGATCTCACCTCCTGCCTCGCCGCCGGTCGGTTGGAAACAAGTGGAAGACGCTACTCCCGTCATAAATTATGATCTTTTATATGCTATCTCCAAGCTGGGGCCAGGTAAGCAGCGCCCTCTGGTGGCGAGGGAGCAAGGCGACCTGGGGATGGTGTGAAAGGCCGGGGCTCACCAGCCACAGGGGTGGCGGTGTCTCCATGGCTCTTTCCACCTCTTGAGCAGCGATCGGCGCAAACGTGTGTTGTGAAATGTCTCTCTTTGCTTTCTTCTGAATCAAAGTAACCCACGCCGGGAGCGTGCACGCCTGCCTCCGGCCTCATCTCTTAAGGAGGCATGCCAGCTGGTCCACAGGACAAAGCACCATGACCTGCGGGCACATCACTTGACCCCATTCCCCTCCCACTGAGCACAGCCTGTGTGGGTGATTCAAAACCCGGCCTCTTATCCTGTCCCTCCAAGTGGGAGTGAGAGGTTGGATTTGGGAAAGGGAGAACAACTTCCCTCCTTTTATTTATTTATTTATTTTTTGTCTTTTTGCTATTTCTTGGGCCGCTTCTGCGGCATATGGAGGTTCCCAGGCTAGGGGTCGAATCGGAGCTGCAGCCACCAGCCTACACCAGAGCCACAGCAACTCGGGATCCGAGCCGTGTCTGCAACCTACACCACAGCTCACGGCAACGCCGAATCATTAACCCACTGAGCAAGGGCAGGGACCGAACCGGCAACCTCATGGTTCCTAGTCGGATTCGTTAACCACTGCGCCACGACGGGAACTCCTATTTATTTATTTTTTAATTTTTGTTTCTAGGGCTGCACTCACGGCATATGGAAGTCCCCGGGCTAGGGGTTGAATTGGAACGACAGCTGCTGGCCTGCACCACAGCCACAGCAATGCGGGATCCAAGCCACGTCTGTGACCTGCACCACAGCTCATGGCAACACCAGATCCTTAACCTACTGAGTGAAGCCAGGGATGGAACCCTCGTCCTCATGGATCCTTGTCGGGGTCGCTAACCACTGAGCCACGAAGGGAACTCCCCCCCCTTGTATACATTACATTTTTTGTCAGGGTAGCTGTGTCCATTGTTATGATTGTCACCTGTCCTTTTCAATGTGCGAGGGGGATGGGAGGACCGCAGTTATGTGGGGGGGGGGCGCTCCCCTCCCTGGACTCCCCGGGCTCCCCGGGCTCCCCTGCTGAGCTTGCCAGGGGAAGAGGCTCCAGTCCTCTGAAGGGACAAAGGCCTGAGCATTTAGGAAGAAAGATACTCTGGCTGCAGGCAGGCTTCTCATCCAGAAAATGGGTATTACCCAGTGGAGTTATGAGCAATATGTAAGACCATCATGTAAAAAGACTTCTTCATACAGCACCTGGCTCAGTGGCCGTGCGCGCTACGTTTTCTGGAAACAATAAAATGGTGGGTCCTGTCCTCCCTGATGGGGTGAGCTGACAGGTGCAGGGAGGGCTCTTGGGGTGAAGAGGTTTGAGCCCGCCTTCTGCCCTGTCCGTGGAGCAAAGGCAGTAAGCGCTGAGGCCATCAGCTTTCTCCTTGACCAGCAATCTGATGTTCTTTTCACTGAGGCTTTTATTTTCTTGGACCATCAGCAATTTCATATGGAAAAGATTACGTTTCTGTGAACATTGCTCTGATGGAAATTCCCTCTGTGGTAGAGAGCAAGCATCATATTACCTATTGCTCATCATGGCGTGAAGGTCAAGAGGGAGGTGGCCAGTGCTCTTCCTGGCACCTCCCAGCCAAGGTGCCTTAGCGGAGCCGAGGGTTGGAACCTGCTGGGATGTCAGAGAAGCGAGGAGGGGCTGCCAGCGAACATTCCTCACTCTCTAGAATCTACCACTTCTTTACAGAAGGCTTGGTTGAGAAGCCTTCTTAGAAAATAAGATCACTTTGCCCTTAGTTAACAATGAACTTGAATAGTATTTCATATCTCAGCTGTGCTCTCTCTTCAGCTGACAAGATTGCAAAGATTTTTTTTTTTTTTTTTCTATTTAGGGCCAAACCCCAGGCATATCAAAGTTCCCAGGCTAGGAGTCCAAGAGGAGCTATAGCTGCTGGCCTACACCACAGCCAGAGCAACGTGGGATCTGAGCCACATCTGTGACCTACACCACAGCTCACAGCAATGCCAGATCCTTAACCCACTGAGCGAGGGTAGGTTCCTAGTGGGATTCGTTTCTGCTGTGCCACGACGGGAACTCCTGCGAAGATTTTGCAAACATGATCCAATACCCATGCTTTCTGGATTGTGACTCCTTGGCAGGTAGAAAAGGATTTGGAAAGGGGATCCTGGCCAACATTTTGAGGAATCTGTCTGACCTTGATTTTTTTCCCCTGACATGCTGAGGCTCTTTCACTCAAATACAGTTATGATAACTTGCCAGTCTCATGTGTGGGGCAGAGAAGAGGCAACACCTCTTTTATGAATATAAGGATCTTGACTGGGAGTTCCTGCCATGGCACAGTGGGTTAAGGATCCTGCATTGCCACAGCTGTGGCATAGGTCACAGCTGCAGCTCGCATTTGATCCCTGGCCCAAGAACTTCCATAAACCGTAGGTGTGGGAGTTCCCACTGTGGCGCAGGGGAAACAAATCTGACTAGTATCCATGAGGATGCGGGTTTGATCCCTGACCTGGCTCAGTGGGTCAGGGATCTGGCACGGCCATGAACTTTGGTATAGGTTGCAGACAAGGTTTGCATCCCACCTTCCTATGGCTGTGGTGTAGACCAGCAGCTGTAGTTCCGATTCGACCCCTAGCCTGGTAACTTCCACATGCCACGGGTGTGGCCCTAAAAAGCAGAAAAAAAAAGAAAGAAAGAAAGAAAGAAAGACAGACAAACCCACAGATTCAGCCAAAAACAAAAAACAAAAAAAAACCAAAAGGCCTTGACCGAACCTGATGACCTCAGGCAGACATGGAACAGCAGAGCAGAACACGCCTGGTTCAAGGGGATTGATAGTTGTATGAAAAAGGATGACATGGTCAAAAATGTTTTCAGAGCACCTGGCTCAACCAGCACACCTGTGTCTTCATACAGGGCCTCCCCCTGGTTCCTGTCCCTGGCATGGACTGTGCACTTCAGCAGGAGCCCCTGGAAGGAGGCTCAACTGGTCCTTTCCTAGCGCTTTTATTCATGCAGTGTCCTGTCCTAAGTGGGTGCTCTTTGCATCACACCAGCAAAGTCCCCTGAGTCGTTTAGAGGGCCTGGTAGACCTGCTAAGTGTATTTAAAAATACGTCCCTCTGGAGTTCCTGTTGTGGCTCAGCGGATTATGAACCCGACTTGTATCCATGAGGGTGCGAGTTTGATCCCTGACCTCGCTCAGTGGGTTAAGGATCCCGAGCTGCCTTGATCTGTGGTGTAGGTTGCAGATGCAGCTTGGATCCCGAGTTGCTGTGGCTGTGGCGTAGGCTGGCAGCTGCAGCTCCAATTTGACCCTTAGCCTGGGAACTTCCATATGCCACAGGTGTGGCCGTAAAAAGCAAAAGGTAAAAAATAAAATACATCCTTCCTTTGGAAAAGAATCAGAAAAGGAACAGATATGTGTATAACTAATTCACTTTGCTGTACAACTGAAACTTACACAATATTGCAGGTCAACTATACTCCAATAAAATTTTTTAAAAATTTTGGCTGGCAAGATAAACAATAACCAAATAATACTATCCAAAAAAAAAGAAAAGAAAAGAAAATACATCCCTTCCATATCTTTCATCTGCCTGAACGCAAGGGTGTTTGATTGAAAGCAGAGTCATTTACTGTGGTGAGCCATATAATGAGACCCCAAAGATACAGCACTCCAGCATGTGTCTGGCCGCATCCCTCAGCCCCTGTCGGATGCCCACAGAAGCTCAGTCCAGCTGACTCTGATGCGCATTCATTTGCCCTTGCTTTTTGGCCCTGGGGTGCTTGCCTGAGTCACTCTGCAATTATTTTCTCCCCGTAGGTGAAAAATATGAATTGCACGCCGCAACCGACACCACTCCCAGCGTGGTGGTCCACGTGTGTGAGAGCGATCAGGAGAACGAGGACGAGGACGAGATGGAAAGAATGAAGAGACCCAAACCCAAAATTATCCAGACGAGGAGGCCAGAGTATACACCCATCCACTTAAGCTGAACTGGGACCCGGACGAAGAAGCATTCCAACTCCAACACCCGAGAAGGAATCTTTGACTGTGGAAGTGGCCGGTCACAACCTTGGAGGCGGCAGCCGTGAGCGCTGTGGCAGAAATTCCAGTTCATGTTGCTCAGAAGAGAATCGAGGCTTTGTCTTCCGGTTCCAACGCTGCGCACCCGTCCCTGTTCGTGGCTCCCGGGAATGTCCTGAGCCAATCACTGAGGTTAGGGTTGATCCGCAAGGACATCTGGGAATGTCTCGAGAAAACCAATAACGATAGTGTTTTGTACTTGTTCTTTTCTGGTAGGTTCTGTTTTCGCCAGGGGCAGGTTGATCAAAGGGTCCAGGGAGAGACTTGTAGAATTTCTAACCAGCCTACAGGATTGACCCTCTCTCTCCTGGGAGGAAAAGGCACCGTGGGGAAGCCACAAGGCATCTGGTGCAAGAAAGGTTGTGAAAACAACAAGGCAGTGTGGAAATTGTAGTGTTTCTTTTTTTTTTCCCCTCCATGTTCTAATGTTTGTGCATGTATATTACTGATTTTCGGAACTAACCTTTGTTCGTGTATAGAGTTACGCCACTGTTGTTTTGCACCTTTGGGGAAGTTAGAGAAGCATTAGAAATATCTGTCCACCTTTCCAGGTTCCTGACTGTCTTTGCAACAGCACACACAGGTGGGAAAACACCTGGAGTACATTCATTCAGCATCCTCTGCGAAGCAACCTAGAACCTGTGCTTTTGCAAAAGAAGTTGATCTGAAAGTCCGAGCTAGCGTTGCGCTTATCAAATGCAGAGAATAGCAGTCTCACTGCCAACATTTAGTGGGTGAGAAATGTTTCAATGTTTTAGGTCAGACAATAAATTGGTTTCATTTCTTTCTTTAATATGGTGGTTTAGATACATGAATCATTAGCCAAAACCCTTTTTTGGGGGGGGGGAAATATCAGTTGAGATAACTGATTTTTTTGAACCCTACAAAAACATCGAGATAAACCTGTAAATAAAGCTAGTAACATATATTCATACCTGCTGTGCACTTGGGTGAGAAATAGGGCAGTGGAAGAATCACGTAAGATGTTTTAACCTACCTGTGAACTCTGTGTTGTAGAAAACGCCTTTCAAATGATCGACGGGACTTGAACTCAAAGCATGTGAAGTGGATAGTAGGTGTGTGGTGGTATGAAAAGAATGCAGTGCCTTTCCCCATTACTCCCTGATGGAATTGTCACATGAGGTTAACATCTGTCATTTTTTTCTAGGTGTGTCATGTGTATGTCTGGTTGATAGGTATTCTGTTTTGGCCTTACAATACCATAGCAAGATTTGTCCCTTTGAAATAGCTAACGCCAAGTAACAATGCATGCTTTGGAAATGCAGAAGAGGATTTTCTTGAAGGAGCAAATACATTTGGTTGCTCATATCAAGAAAACCGACCGAATGTTCTCCAAACCCTGTTTACAGTACTTGGTGGGGCACGGGGGGGCAGGTGTGGGAGAGACCATTGCATAGCGTTCAAGTGTTCCTAGTTAAGTGCTTTTCAACTGGAGAGGCTAACCTCAAGATATTTTTTTTAACTGCATTCTGTAATAAATCAACACAATATGCTCTTTATGGAAAAGTTATCCGCTTGTCATTTTATTGCTAATGGTCAACCTGGGACCCCTTCAAATTCTGCAGTCTTAGAAGGATACATTCACTCATCAGTTTGAATTTAGAAACTCCCAGTTTTGGGGACTTCCTGTTGTGGCTCAGTGGGTTAAGAACCCGACCAGTATCCATGAGGATGCATGTTCGATCCCTGACCTCCCTCCGTGGGTTAAGGATCTGGCATTGCTGCAAGTTGCAGCATAGGCCACAGATGTGGCTTGGATCCCGCATTGCTGTAGCTGTGATGCAGGCTGGCAGCTGAAGCTCCAATTCAGCCCCTAGCCTGGGGACTTCCATATGCTGCCGGTGCAGCCCTAAAAAGGAAAAAAAAAAAAAAATAATCACAGTTCCTTGCTATGGTTCACCCACAGTAACCGTGTGTCACTTAGGGGAGGGGAAGATGGACAAAGCTGAGAGCAGAAGTCTGAATATTTCCCTTGTCCAGGGAGATGATATTCTGATGAAAACCCTTTTCACAGGCAGCTCCACTAAACATTTTTGATTGTTAATTTGAGGAGTTGTGTTTCCTGTTAGAAAAGACATCAAAGATCCTTGGTGGCACGGCGGGTTGAGGATGCAGCATTGTCACTGCTGTGGCTCAGGTCGCTGCCGTGGCCTGGGTTCCATCCTCAGCCCCAGAACATCTGCATACGGGGGTAGGATGAGGGTGGGGGGAGTGGAGCAATGTGCAGCCAAAAAGAAAAAAGAGATAAGATGTCCACGGAAGAGACTAAGTTACAGAGGCTGGTTATGTTCAGAAACTCTGTCTTTATAAGCCTCTACCTGAACCTCACCTGGAAATCTTATTATCAGTGTGACGAGTTCTTGACCAACCCTCAAAGGCCTAAATAACCCCATGTTCATCTGCTGAGCTCGAGCAAATGGCATTAATCTTCATCGAGATCAGCATCAGGCATTTTTCCATGAAAATTCACGTGCTCCCCTGTTTTCCTTGCATGAGCAGCCTCATGCTGTCATTCGCAAGAGCAGTTGCCAGATTAAAGCCATGTGTGGTGGAAGTTTAAATGTGTTGGGAAAGTCACATTCCATCAGGTTGGCTGAATGTGATTGTTGCGCTGATTCAATCATGGACCCCCTGGGGGGGGGGGGGAACTGTTATTTGCCATTGGGTTGAACAACTAGGAGCCACTACTGAGCAGAGCTGCATTGGGCAGCGTGCTGGTCCAGGACCGGATTTCCTAAATAGCCCTGGAGTAATGTCAAGTCGTGTTGTCAGGTAACTGAGCTTTCCAGCAGGTCCCCTTTCACAAGTGGGGAAAGACAGGTGGGTGCTCATCAGATCCCCGAGTAGAAATCAAGTCAGTAGCCAGCCTCACTCCTGACAGATGGTGTCTGATGAGAGGTGCGTGGGGCAGCCTCACCTGAAGCTCCGAAGCCAAAACTGCTCACGGTCTGGTGACCAGGCAGATGGCAATGAAGGGCCCCAAATCACATGCCCAGGGTTCATGCATCTCTCTAGCCCTGCTAGAGAGAAGGCTCCATAAAACACGAAACGACAGACCAAACAGGTGAGCTCAGGCAGAATACATCCTTTGCCATTGATTGGATATGCTCCTCAAATAGATTTTGAGAGAATATGTTTCCCCTCTGATGGTAGGTAGCTTAGAGCCATCCATCCAGGAAAAGAAAATCAGTCCCTGGAAATGTATGCTAAATCCAAGCGAAGGGTGATGAATGATGGGCGAGGTATAATATTTCATGCAGCTATTAATACTCGGGCTATCAACATTGATCAGCCCTCAGTGAGCGTTTAGGATTTTACATTTCCAGATTGTTGTGAAAATGAGCACCCCCATGAGATTTGGGTTTTCAGAGAGCTTTAATTTCAGGTGAAATTGCACAGAACTCACTGCTAAGGAAATAGAATTTTGGAGTTCCCACTGTGGCACAGTGGGTTAAGGATCTGGTGTTGCCCCAGCAGCTATGGCTCAGATTTGATCCCTGGCCTGGGACCTTCCATATGCCAAGGGTATGGCCAAAAAAAAAAATTAAATTAAAAAAATAGATTTTCTCAAATATTAATTGCAAAGGATTAAATACACTATAGGGACATGTTATAAGCAAAACTGAACTGGCAGCTAGGGTATGTCATACTTAACAGCATTTAAAGAACCCTGTGAAGAACCTTTACAGGGAAAGAAGCTGGACTATAAATAAGAAATACATTTTTTTCCTTCCCCAATTCTCCTGTCTTCTGATTCTAAAGTAGGACATGTGGGGAATTTTTTTTCAAAGACGCCACCACTCTTGGCAATCTTTAATTCACATGTGAAATTCTCACTCTTGTGACTCACCAAAATTCCATGGCAAGCAGGTAGATGGATTTTATTCTCACATACCTCGTTTTATTCAGCTCTCCCTCCCTGCTGTTCGTGAAAGGTCATTTTAATCATGGCTCTGTTTATGAAAGCCAGAGGAGATTATTTGCGAGTGATGGAGAGGCAGTGCCCACATTCAACCTTTCTCTTGCTTTCAAGATTCTGATTAAGGATTCGATGACCATTCTTCACGGCCACTGAGAGCCAAGCGATTGCTATAGCCCCTGCTCACAGCTCTCTCTTTCAAGGCCATCAGGGACCCCTCCTGGCTGACCTTCATACTCTCATCCCATGGAACTTGCAGTGTTTCTTTTTATGTTTTATGATTTTTATTTTTTCCGTTATAGTTGATTTACAGTGTTTCTGTCCATTTCTACTGTACAGCAAATGACCCAGTCATACATATGTATATATCTGTTTATTCTTTTTCTCACATTATCCTCCATCATGTTCCATCACAAGTGACTGGATATGGTTCCCTGTGCTCTGCAGCAGGATCTCATTGCTTATCCACTCAAATGCAATAGTTTGCATCTATTAACCCCAGACTCCTAGTCCATCCCCCTCCCTCCCCCTCCTCCTTGGCAACCGCAAGTCTGTTTTCCAAGTCCATGAGTTTCTTTTCTGTGGAAAGATTCCTTTGTGCCATGTATTAGATTCCAGATACAAGTGATATCATATGGTATTTGTCTTTCTCTTTCTGACTTACTTCACTTAGCATGAGAGTCTCTAGTTCCATCCATGTTGCTGCAAAGGAACTTGCAGTGTTTCTAACTCATTCTGTTCCCCAGGCTCCATTAGGCATGTTCCCTCTGCCTTAAAATATGATCCCACTGCCCCAGCCCGGCCTGGGCTAAGCCCATGATGCTATGCACTCCATAAGAACAGTGCCATGTCTGCCCTACTCACCTCTGTCTGAATCACTAGCAGCTACCACTGTGCCCAGCCTGTGGTGCTCAGTAAATATTACTGAAATAATTACCCCACTTACTGATATTTGCCCTACGTCTCCATCAGTAATGTCTCTTCCCCCGGAGAACCATTCCCACCTGGTCCTGCTGTGTCACTTGCTGTGTCCCATACTCCCCTGTTGTAATATGTACTGCCTTTTATTTTCCCTGTTAAACATAAATCAGATGGAGGCAGAATTCCTGGTAGCCTATGGGTCACAGTAGACATTCAACAAAAGTTGGATGGGTGGATGGATAGATGAAGAATAGATAGGTGGGTGAATGGGTAGATGAATAATAGATTGGATGGATGGATAGATGGATGGATGGGTTGGTAGAAGAATGGATGGTGGATGGATAGGTGGGTAAGTAGGTGAGTGGGTGGATGGATGGAGATTTCAGAGGATGAGGAGGGAGAGGTTACTGAGAAAAAAAAATAGAAAAGAACAAGGTATGTTCCCCTCTCCCTGGTTAGTTGAATCAGTACGCAGATCAGTGCTTTACTTCAACAAACTGCCAGGTTGCTGGAGCAAAGAGGATGAAAGAGAAAGAAAAGGAGACATAATTGTGTTGGGCTAGAGCAATAAATACGAAGAGAAAAAATACTCGGTTTTCAAAATTTTCTTTTCAAGCCAGGGTGATTGGCTAGAGGACGGGTGATCGGAAAGGAGCAGGAAAGCACTCTTCGGGATGATGGGAACGTTTTATCTCTTGATGGAGTAACAGAAGAAGAGTAGCAGCAACAACACACAGTAGTAGTAAAACAAGAATATACCTTCGTCCAGAACTTTTCGAACTGTGTACTTAAAATGAGTGCATCTTCTTTTATGTAAAGTATGCCTCCGTAAAGTTGATTTCATTTTTAAAAACTAGGATGAAGGAAAAAATGTTCATCTTAATGGACAAAAGTTGGGGAGGGGAAGGTCTTGATTCTCACCATATCCTTGTAAAAACATTTTCCTTTCTTTCTTTTTTTTTCTTTTTTTTTTGCCTTTTTCTAGGGCCGCTCCCACGGCATGGAAGTTCCGAGGCTAGGGGGTCTAATTGGAGTTGTAGCCACCGGCCTACACCAGAGCCACAGCAATGCGGAATCTGAGCCGAGTCTGCGACCTACACCACAGCTCACAGCAATGCAGAATCCTTAACCCTCTGAGCAAGGCCAGGGAATCGAACCCTCAATCTCATGGTTCCTAGTCAGATTCATTAACCACTGCGCCACGACGGGAACTCCTAAAAACATTTTTCAAGTGTGCAAAGCTTTCACAAAATTCCTAAAACCCAGTACTATACAGCAAGGCAAAGCAGCGTCCAAAATTAGAATGGGAGCATTCCCATGAAGCTTTTCTAGAAGACCTTGAAATGTCCATGACAATCTGTTAACTTTAAAAATCAACTTGGGTCATATTTATTTCCCTAAAGTTTAATATATGACTAATGTTCATATGTTCAGAACCAACCATATGCTACTTCAAGAATATACACAGCCACATATAACTGGCAGATGGAATTCATTTCAGCTTGTCTTTAATGTCCGTCCACGCTTTCCTCAGACTTTCATCAGGAAGCAGTGACATATCGGACCAAGGAGACACATCTGCCACGATGCATTTGAAATTAATGAACTATCAGAAAAAGAAACAAAAACAAAATAAAACAAAACCGCTACGTCTCTGCAAGGTCGATTTTATTTCTGAAGCTTCTAAAGCATTTTTTCCTGCAGATTACACAAATCCTTCTTTGTCTCAGAAATTTTTAAAAATTTAAGCATCACGAATAATGGAGAGATAACTTTAAAAGCAATAGAAGCTCATCAACAACCATTATAAACAGTGAGTTACATCTATTATTTTTATATGATTTTGTCAGAGGCTAAGTTGCCAAATAATTTCTTTCTTTCTTTAAATTTATTTATTTATTTTTGTCTTTTCTAGGGCCGCTCCCGCGGCACGTGGAGATTCCCAGGCTAGGGGTCCAATCGGAGCTGTAGCCACCTGCCTACGCCAGAGCCACAGCAACGCCGAATCCGAGCCGTGTCTGCGACCTACACCACAGCTCACAGCAACGCCGGATCCTTAACCCACTGAGCAAGGCCCTGGATCGAACCTACAACCTCATGGTTCCTAGTCGGATTTGTTAACCTCTGAGCCACAACGGGAACTCCCAAATAATTTCTTTGAGTTAACTTGAATTTGTGCTTTTTATGAGGTAAAAGTAGTCCCAGCTTTAGTTTTTGGTCTTGGTGGCAGATCTTTGGTGAAAAAAGCAAGAAACTTGCTTTGTGGAGGGACCATCAAGTAGGTATGTCGATGTTCCTTAAAATATCTTCATGGTGAATAATCAAGAATGGAAAGACAGAAGTTCCCATTGTGGCTCAGCGGTAATGAACCCAACTAGTATCCATGAGGGCGTGGGTTCAGTCCCTGACCCTGCTCAGGCCTTGCCCTGAGCTGCGATGTAGGTCACAGACGTGGCTTGGATCCTGCATTGCTGTGGCTGTGGTGTAGCCTGCAGCTACAGCTCCGATTGGACCCCTTCCTGGGAACTTCCATATGCCACAGGTACGGACCTTAAAATTAAAAAAAGAAAAAAAAAAAAAAAAAGGAAAGACATCACCTAGATTAAATTGTATGTAGTGTGACATACAATTGTTTTTGTTTTGTTAAACTACTGCACACCCATAAAGACATCAATGTGAAGTGTTCCCATGGAAATAAACATGAAGTTGGGAAAAGTGGTTTGAGCCTTCGCCCCACCACCTGAGTTTGATGCTTGCTTCCTTTGCTAATATCAGGAACTGGAAGCTTTGGCCCAGGAAGCCCAAGGGATCACTCACATTTGGGAAACTAGGAGATTGCCTGAGAAAAGATGTGAAGGCGGACAGTGAGGAGATACTGTTGTGGCTCAGTGGGTTAAGAACCTGATATAGACTCTGTGAGGATGCAGGTTCGATCTGTGGCCTCACTCAGTGGGTTAAGGATCCAGCGTTGCCGTGAGCTGTGGTGTAGGCCGGAGGCTACAGCTTGGATTCCACCCCTGGCCTGGGAACTTCCATATGCCGCAGGTGAGGCCCTAAAAAGCAAAAAATAAACATTAAAAAAGGTGGATGATGAAACCTGAGGGGTGAGCAGACCCTGCCTAGCTTGGCTTTGGTCCGAGTTCTCAGGGAGCTTTATTATTATTATTACTTTTTGTCTTTTTAGGGCCACACCCTTGGCATATGGAGGTTCCCAGCCTAGGGGTCGAATTGGAGCTACAGCCGCAGGCCTACACCACAGCCACAGCTACGCCAGATCCAGGCTGCGTCTATGACCTACACCACAGCTCACGGCAACGCTGGATCCTTAACCCACTGAGTGAGGCCAGGGATCGAACCCGCAACCTCATGGTTCCTAGTCATAGTCGTTTCCGCTGCGCCACGACGGGACCTCCTCAGGGAGCTTTAAGGCTAGTGAGAGATGCCGGGCAACTGCCAAATCCAGGAGGCGGACAGACAGGGAAACGGGCTTAAAAACCACACCCAGGTATGACTCATTTTCCTCTGGTCATCTGCTGCTTCCCTAAACCGACTGTACCCGGACCCTGAGCTGCTTTAGCCTCAAATCCGTTACTTGAAGTTTTCTCTGCCAAATGTCATCAATGGTTTGTCTTCCTGTTCGGCTGAGAGCTGCTCTGATCCCGATTCTTGGTGGATTTCACCCTCACAGGACTTGCGGCTTCACCAAAACAGGTGTCCTTCTCCTTGAAGTTGCCCGAGCCTGGGGTCAGAACCTATTGAGAGGTTATCCTTTGGGTGGATGTTTTTCTTTTCCTTTTTTTTTCTTTCTTTTTTTAAACCCCTGTAAGCTCACTAGGAAAAGAATGGGAAGAGTTCCCCCTTCCAAAATGGGTAAGCAGAGTAATAAGATGCCCCTTAGATGGGGCTCCATTAGCTCCCAGATGAGGTCAGCAAGATATCCTGGGGCCCGGGGCTCCCCTCTTGGAAAGATCAGGGTCTTCCTGGTGGGTGGCCAAGCTTCAAGGTCAAAAAGAGAGTGTGCTCAGAGCTGGGAGTGGGAAGGCCAGGGGTCAGGAGATGATGGGGTTGGGGCGGGGGAAGAAACAGAAGAGGGGCTATAAAAGGAGAGACTTGACCTTGGAAGAGCTTGGCTTGTCTTTGTGAGGGTCTCAGGGCCCAGCGTGAAACTTCTCCCAAGGTCCCTCATGGCCAAGTTCGGCATGGCCAGAGTCAAGGCTTCTTCCACTGAGGATGCTCTTCTTTGCCTGGGCTGTGCGGGCCTGAGCAAGGGGCAGGGGCAGCCACTGTAGATCAAGACACCCTCACAGTGGGGAAGGCAGAGTCCCGGGCTCCCTGTGTGCCTGGAAAGAGCACCCCACCTTGACCTCCATTGAATTGCCAGCCAATCTCCAAAGGTGGATTTCTGAGCAAACTTCATTTTGTCCTCTACTCCGGCTTTTTTGTTTTGTTTTGGTTTGGTTTTGGTTTTGGTTTTGGTTTTTAATTTAAGGGCTGAACCTGCGGCAAATGGAAGTTCCCAGGCTAGGGGTTGAATAGAAGCTGCAACTGCCAGCCTACGCCAAAGCCACAGCAACACAGGATCCGATCCACATCTGAGACCTACACCACAGCTTGCAGCGATGCTGGATCCTTATCCCACTGAACAGGACCAGGAGTCAAACCCACATCCTCGTAGATACTAGTTGGGTTCATTTCTGCTGAGTCATAACGAGAACCTCACATTTTGCTTTTCATTTAGACAAAATGTGCTCAAATGCAAACTTCCTTTTTCATCTTAATTTCCATACCAGACCCTTAGGCCTGTTCCTCCTTCTGTGTTTTTTTTTTTTTTTTTGAACCCCCGTCCATGGCAACACCATTCGTCCAGCTCAGCTCAGATGCCCTGGGTCCAGCCTGACCATCCTCTTTGCCTCACCTCCAATCCATGAGCAAATATGCTCACCTCTGTGTTCAAAACACATGCGGAGTCCCCCTCCTTCAGGTCACCCGGCCCTCCAAGGTCTCTGGCCTGGGGTGACGCAGAGCTTCCTGCGCGGTCCCCTGCCCTTGTCCTCCAGTCCTCGTCCACATCACCAGAGGAACCCTGCTGACAATACAGCAGCTCCTGCCAGGCCCTTGCTCACTGCCCCCTCTGCCCCCCTGCCATGACTTTCTGTGTGATGGGCTGGATGGTGGAACCCCAAAATTTCCAGGTCCTAATCCCTGTGACCTGTGGCTATGACCTTAGAGGGCAAAGGGAACTTTGCAGGTGTGATTAAGATTTAGACATGAGGGAGCTCCCACTGTGGCTCCGTGATAATGAACCCAACTAGTTTCCACGAGGATGCGGGTTCAATCCCTGGCCCTGCTCAGTGGGTTAAGGATGCGGCGTTGCTGTGGTGGCTGTGGGATAGCCTGGCAGCCGCAGCTCTGATTCAACCCCTAGCCTGGAAACTTCCATATGCCGCAGGTGCGGCCTTAAAAAAATAAGTAAATAAAAATACAAAGATTTGGAGATGGGAAGATTATCCAGGTGGGCCCGAAGCGTCACCACGAGAGTCTTTCTAAGAGAGAAGCAGAGACAGATGAAGACAGAAAAGAGATTTGAAGGGGCTCCACAGTGGGCTTTGAAGATGGAGGAAGGGGCCGTGAACCCAGGCATGCAGGACATACGGCTGTTGAGGCTGGACTAGGCAAGAAAGAGGATGCTTCTCTACAGCCTCCAGAGGCATATGGCTCTGCCTACCTCTTGACTTCAGCCCAGTGTAGCTGTTTTTGCTGCTGTTGTTTCTTTTTACAGCCCCACTTCTGACATAACGGAAATTCCCGGGCCAGGGTTTGCATTGGAGCTGCAGCTGCCGACCTACATTGCAGCCACAGCCATGCTGTATCCGAGCCACATCTTTGACCTGTGTCACAGCTTTTGGCAACACCAGATCCTTAACCCCCTTCGCAAGGTCAGGGATGGAAGCCACATCCTCACAGAAACAACACTGGATCCTTAACCCACTGAATCGCAATGGGAACTCCCCAGTGAGACTGGTTTTGACCCCGGCCTCCAGAACTGAAGGAAAATAAATGCTATATGAAGCCATCGGGCATGTGCTAATTCGTTACAGCAGGAGTAGGAAGCTAATTCATGCCCCCCACCCCCAGCCTGGACTTACAGTGGAATTGAAAATCCTCACCCAACTCTGAAGCCCTCTTGGTCCTGGCCTTGACCCTTCATCTCTGACCTCCTTGTCTACACTCTCTCTGGCTCGGCACTGGCTAGTTACACCAACGTGCCAAACACACTCCCTTCCATTCAAGTTTGCCAAAGCTATTAATTTCTATGCAGTCCTCAGGACAAGACCAAAAGAAGCACAGGTGCTGATTTGCAGCCCTTTGCCTTGGGCCCCAAATACTAGAAACTACTGGATTTCTTCTCCGGGAGGAAATTAGACCACAGACCAAGGTGGCTGGACACCCAGGGCAGGAAATGACCCCAACGGGTTGTCCCACGTGGGCTAGGCAGCAGGTGGGTCCCCAAGGCAGTGATGGAAATCGTGAATTACCGCATAAATCTTCCTCCGCAGGAAGCAAAGTGTTTGCATCTGAAGGGGGATACACTCCTGCCATGCTCCAAGGGTGATGCTTCTTAGAGAGGCAGAAGCAAGTCATCCACAGATGGCCTTACAGGCTCAGGCTTTGAGGACAGGCCCACTCCTAATGCCCGATCTTGGGCAGTTGCAGCAAAGATCCCAAGGCCTTCAAAGTAGCGGGGGGGGGGGGGGGGGGGGGGCGCGACCGGAAACGGAAGCTGTATGTCCAGTGATAACGGGCGGTCCACCTGATCCCAAGGGCCCAGACTCAGGCATTGTGGCAAGGGCACCTTGAGGGACATGCTTTGCTCTAAGCTCACCCCAAGGAGCTTGAGCCCCGCTCACAACCTCTTCCAGCTGCAGGAGGTGATGGGGACCCGGAGGAGGGAAAGGGGAGATGAAGGAAGGAGAGTCACGGCGCCAGGCAAGGCCTGCCTGTAGGGGGCGCAGTGCCGGCCTTGCAGATTTCAGGGCCCTCACCTGCAGGCGGGTGGAAACTGGCAGCCAGGGACAAGGGACCCCGGTACACTGCCAAACAGACATGCCCCGTGGCCTGTCGTGAAGGACCCAGAATGGGGTGGCCGGGGTACTCACCCAGCAGAAGTGTGCTCAGAGGGAAGAGATAGAAAGAGTTCAGCCAAGTTCCCCAGACTGCCCTGCAGAGAAGCTTCCACTGAGGATGTGAACACTGCAGTGCGTGTGTGTGTGTGTGTGTGTGTCCAGAAACAAGAAAGGGACAATATAACCCCCCTTCAAATAGAGACCACTCTGCCACAACCTCCATCCCCACTTCCACTACAGGGATGGAGGGGGAGGTGTGCTCATCGGCTGACAGGGAAGCCCCCGTCCATGTGCTTGCCCCCCGCCCCCGGGGCTGACTCCCCCCAAAGACCAGGCTGGGGGAGAGAAGTCTTCAGGCAGAAGCACAGCCCACCTCCTCTGAGCGCCCAATGCCCAGCCTGGGATGTGGCTGAGCGTCAGCCTCCTGCTGCCAGCCACGGCCAACAGCGCCCCCTGCTGCCCATCCTGAGCGGTACACACTCAGAGAGTACGGAGGAGAGGGGAGAAAGCAGGGAATCCAGGCATGAAGCTGACTTGGCCAGGAGGATGGGAGGGGAGGCAGAGAGGTGAGCTGGGCAGGTTAGAGGGCTCAGCAGGAGGCCAGCCTTGGTCTGAAGAGATAGTTCCCCTGTCCCTGGACATAAGAGAGTTCCCCGGCTTAGCTGAAATCCAGCTGTGGCTGCGCCTCCTGGGGTTGGAGAGGATGGGATTGCAGGGGATGTAGTTGTGAATATGGGTGGAGGGTTGGGGACAGGGGCGGGCTGGCCCAGATGGAGAAACTTAGGTTTCTCACTGGCACCTCTTGAGTGTGGGCAGGACCTGTGACTATGCTGGGCTCTCATTCCCATGATGATACCGCTTTATATGGCAAAAGGGATTTTGCAGATAAAACTCTGCATCCTACTCAACTGACTTTGAGTTAATCCAAAGGACGATTCTCCTAGGTGGGCCCGACCTAATCAGGTGAGTCCTTAAAGGCGACCAGAAGCTGCAGGAGGGCTTTCCTGCTGGCTGAGGAGAGGGAAACCTTGAGAGGAGGGCTCTGTGCCAGGCACCTGAGGGCAGATTCTAGAAGCTGAGAGCAGTTCCAACAAGAGCCAGCTGGAAAAGGGGATGTCGGTTCTACGACTGCAAGGAAATGAGTTCTGCTAAGAACAGTGTGAGTCTGCAAGAGAACTCTGAGCCTCGGGTGAGATCGCAGCACTGGCTAACATCTTGTACCTCAAGGGGGTCTCACTTGGTAAGATCCTGAGCAGAGGACCCAGCCACAGCAGACCTGGGTCCTGACTTGCAGAAACTGTGAGGTGATAACTGTGTGCTGTTTGAAATGTCCACGTTGGTGGTAATTCATTGTGCAGTGATAGAAAACTAATACCGAGGTGTAAGGTGTAACCTCAAAGAGGAGGTATGATGTCTCCATTGGGCCAGACTCACAGTGCCACGTGGACTGCCCAAGGCCGGCACCTCTGGGGCAGCCTGTGCGCCCCCTGTGGGCCATCAGCCTCCAGTGGACCTGAGCTCCCTGCAAACCATCCCTTTGCTGTATGCTGCAAACTATGTTGACTCAAACACTGATCTCTCGGCTCCTCTTTTATGATGCATTTATGCCTGCCTGTGGCATACAGAAGTTCCCGAGCCAGAGATCAAACCTGCACCACAGCTGTAGCCAGAGCCACAGCAGTGACAATGCCATCCTTAACCCACAGAGCCACTAGGGAACTCTGGGCCGACTGGCTATGAATTTGGGTGAGTTTTTTTTTTTTCCTTCCAAGGATGCAGTACTCTTGGTGCAAAGCTTTGTTATAAAAATAAGCAAATAGAGTTATTATGATTTTAAAAATCAGGCTTCCCATGATAATCAAAACCAGTAGCAGAGTAGAAACCCAGATAATACCACACAGAGGCCATTGCGCTATTGTTATAAGTCATTTAAGGCTTGTTCAATAAGTATTTATTCAGCACCCAGAAGTGCCAGGCACTGTTGGCAGAGCTGGAGATGAGGTGATGGAAACACCGTGTCCACTCTTAAAAAGCTTAGCGAGGAGTTCCCGTCGTGGCGCAGTGGTTAACAAATCCGACTAGGAACCATGAGGTTGCGGGTTCGGTCCCTGACCTTGCTCAGTGGGTTAACGATCTGGCGTTGCCGTGAGCTGTGGTGTAGGTTGCAGACGCGGCTCGGATCCCGCGTTGCTGTGGCTCTGGTGTAGGCCGGTGGCTGCAGCTCCGATTAGACCCCTAGCCTGGGAACCTCCATATGCCGCGGGAGCGGCCCAAGAAATAGCAACAACAACAACAACAACAACAAAAAAAAGCTTAGCGAGAGGTGCTAGACAGTAAACACGTAAATAAATAAATTAAATAACTTCTAATACTGAGAGATGCCGTGAAGAAGATAAACCAGATCTATAAGTTCCCTATGGCTGCTGGGAACAAATTACCACAAATGCAGTGCCTTGAACCCGCACAAGTTTATCTTACAGTTCTGGAGATCAGATTTCTCAAATCGAGGTGTCTCAGAGTTCCCGTCGTGGCTCAGCGGAAACGAATCTGGCTAGTATCCATGAGGACCTGGGTTCGATCCCTGGCCTTGTTCAGTGGGTTAAGGATCCGGCGTTGCTGTGAGCTGTGGTGTAAGTCACAGACATGGCTCGGATCCTGTGTTGCTGTGGCTGTGGTGTAGGTAGGCAGCTGTAGCTCTGATTCGACCCCTGGCCTATGAAGTTCCATATGCCATGGATGCAGCCCTAAAAGACCAAAAAAAAAAAAAAAAAAAAACTGGTGTCACCAGGTCTGCATTCATGCTGGAGGTTCTGGAGAAGAATCCTTGCCTTTTTCAGCTTCCAGAGGCCACTGCATTTCTTGGCTCGTGACCTCTTCCTTGCATCCCTCCAACCGCTTGCTTCTCTGTTTTAATCACCTCCCCTTCACCTTGTTCACCCTGAGACATTCCAGCCCCAGGGTTATGGGGATGGATGACACACAACACCAAACACAGGACAGACAAATGAGATCACAGGGAAGGGGACGCAACATTCCACGGCGGGGCACCTGGGGGTCACACCCAGAACAGAGGGATCCAGCAGGGCTGCAGGAGGCAGGCTCTGTAGTAATGAGAGGGTGGGGGTGGCCCCTGGTTCCCCCCGGGAGGATGTGATGGGCTTGTTTGAGCAAGTCCACCAGCTGGGAGGGAACTGAAACCTGCCACTCAGGGGTGAGCAGGCGCTGAGCCTGGGCTGTTTGGTAGGGGGCTGGAGGGGCTCAGCCACAGTAGCAGAGTCGGGAGCGAACTTGCAGTTAGGCCATAAGAGGGCTTTCAATTCCGCCAGATGTCAAGATCTTTGCCTTTTTGTTTGTTTGGTTTTTGGTTTTTTTTGTTTTTGTTTTTGTTTTTGTTTTTTTTTTTTTTAGGGCTGCACTTGGGGCATATGGAAGTTCCCAGGCTAGGGGTCCAATTGGAGCTACAGCTGCCGACCTCATCTCTTAGCTCTGTCTCTGCTTGATATCGTCTCTTAGCTAACTTTGTACAATTAGTGAAGCATAAACACTCTAGACCAGTGCTGTAGTAGAGAATACAACTCAATTCTGTGTGTGAGAAGAACCCTGGGTGCATATACTTGCACATCAATAAAGAAGGGTGAAGAAAGATCTCCAGCTGGATTGCATTTTTATCATACACATTCACGTCTATGCATATTTTTATAAATATGTCCAGTGACTGCTTCCCCACTTTTTGCATATTTCCTGAGTTTAAAAAATATATATATATCCTGGGAGTTCCCATCCTATCCCATGGCTCAGTGGTTAGCGAATCTGACTAGCAGCTGTGAGGATGCAGGTTCGATCCCTGGCCTCGCTCAGTGTGTTAAGGATCTGGTGTTGCTGTGGCTGTGGCATAGGCCCGTGGCTACAGCTCTGATTCAAACCCTAGCCTGGGAACCTCCATATGTTGCAGGTGCAGCCCCATAAAAATAAAAATAGAAAATAAGAAATTAAAAAAATAAAATAAAAAATAAAAATAAACAAAAAGATATATATCCCATTCAAATGCTTGATTATCCTGAAGCCTTTCAAGAGAGAGGTGCCTCACAGATGGCCTTCCAGAAACACCAAAAGTAAGAGTTAAACTGATTAGCTAACCTGGACGGGAGGTGATGTGTTAGGCTCTTTGAATGCCTTGGAAGAAAGGGGACCTGAAATTCCAGGTGGTGGTGTCATTGGGGCAGTCTTTGCTTTAAAAACGTTCTAGAAGAGTTCCCATCGAGGCTCAGCAGAAAAGAATCTGACCAGGAACCCTGAGGTTTCGGGTTTGACCCCTGGCCTTGCTCAGTGGGTTAAGGATCCTGCATTGCCATGAGCTGTGGTGTAAGTCGCAGAGGTGGCTTGGATCCTGCGTTGTTGTGGTTGTGGTGTAGGCCGGCAGCTGTAGCTCCGATTTGACCCCTAGCCTGGGAACCTCCATAGGCCGCAGGTGCAGCCCTAAAAAGCAAAACGAACAAACAAACAAAAATATTCTAGAAGCCAGAGTGGATGTCTTTGAGTGTTTTCAGATGCCAAAGCTGCTATTCGCCGGTGGCCTTCTCACATTTTCCGTGGTCTGTGCCGCCGGGGAGCTCCGAGGCGGGGCGTTGTATGAAGCTGCATAGGACCTGCTCAAAGCTTCCGCATCATCACTTGCCATCCCTGGCCTGTCGCTGATTCCCCCAAGAAAGGGACTGGGGGCTGCCAGGCTGATGTGTGTTCACGTCTCTCACCGTTGGAGATGGGCTTTCCTTCTTTCAGAAGGAAGTCTTGACACGCTTGTGTGGATCAGCTCCTTGCTCCGCACAAACTCTTCTGTCCAGCCGTCTCTCAGGAGTTCCAGAACCGCATATCCTGCGGGGCTCCTTGACTTCCGGTCCACATCCCCAGATCTCCGCCCTGTCCTCCCAGTGACGCAGGCTAGGGCTGTGGAAGGAGGCTCTGTCTCCTCATCCGCCACTTCCGTCACTTTGCAAGTCCTGGTCTCTCTCTTCTATCTTTAGGACATGCCCCTTGTGCTCCAACCCCATCAGACCCCCATCTTTCTGACTTTCTTTCTTTCTTTAGTATCCATTTATTTTTCTTTTTTAGGGCCACACCTGCGGCATATGGAAGTTCCCAGGCTTGGAGTTGAATTGGAGCTCTAGCTGCCAGCCTACACCACAGTCGCGCCAGATCTGCCATTTCGACCGATGCCACAACTTGGCGGCAACCCCAGATCCTTAATCCACTGAGCGAGGCTAGGGATTAAACCCGCATCCTCATGGACACTAGTCAGGTTCTTAACTCCCTGAACCACAATGGGAACTCCTGATTTTATTATAGGCACTGCACCCGCAATCCGTTCTCTACACCACAGCCAGGGTGAGCTTTCCAGCACGTGTGTCTGATCTTCCTACTGCCTTCATCTTCATGCCACAGTCCTATCTCAGGCTCTGAAGGAGCATCATCTCCCCTGGGCATTCTCCCTCACCTCCCCCCGCAGAGACTGTGCACACGAAGGGCACCTGTGTTTCTCTGGATGCGCCTGCCATGCTTCCACCGCTGTCTTCACCTGCAGTGCCCGACTCTGACTTCCCAGCTTTCAGCTGTGCCCCAGGGCCCTGCTCACACAGCATGTCTTTGGGAAGACTTGCCCGCCACTTGCCAGTCCCACCAATCAGAGCCACGTGTCCCTGCTCCAGCTCCTGCAAAGCCACTGGGTCTGCAGCACCGCACTCACCCCATTCATCTAGACCCCAGGGCTTGGCTTCCCTCCAGCCCCCAGCCAGTTCCCCAGCTCTTTCCATTTATTTGCCTCTAATTTCTCAGCACTTGCTCAGCACAAGCCTATTCTGCAAGTCTGTCCCTCAATAAATATTTATCAAATGAATGGCTTATAATCCAACCCGATTCTTTTTCTTTAACTCTGTATGATCCAGGTCCCCCCAAAACACTCTTTTTTTTTTTTAAATTTTTTTATCTTTTTAGGGCCACACCCATGGCATATGGAAGTTCCCAGGCTAGGGGTTGAATTGGAGCTGTAGCCGCCGGCCTACGCCACAGCCACACCAGACCCAAGCCGTGCCTGCGACCTACACCACAGCTCATGGCAACGCCGGATCCTTAACCCACTGAGCAAGGCCAGGGATCGAACCTGCGTCCTCATGGATGCAAGTCAGATTCGTTTGCACTGAGCCACGATGGGACCTCCTCCCCCAAACACTCTTGAGTGGGCCATGTCTGTGGTGAAAGGGGGTGGACTAGAGTAAGGGGACACACACGGATATTTCACAGGGGTGTGTTCTCAATGGAGACTCTCTACCAACATGGAAACACAGGCCTGGCTTTCCCAGGATGTGTCCAGGAGGGGCTGGTTCTCCCCCTGGTGCTCCATGGCTGCATCCCATTGGCGTCTGCCCAGTCTAACGGCCACCGGAAGTGATTTAAAGCAAGAAATCACTGAGTGGTGAGGAAACAGGGCAAAGCTTAGTCTAGACACCCAGCAGTTTTCTGAAAGGGTCTGTAGGGGCCCCCTTAGAGAGCTATGCCAGAAGGAACGTTCCTGAGGTTTTGACCTTGACCTGCAAGAAGGAATCATTGTAGCCATGTAATTCTTTTTTGTTATTGCTCTTGGAAGAAAAGAGTTATTCATTTATTTATTGACTTAAAAATAGATAAGGGTTTATTTATTCACATATACTCAGAAGCCCAAAGGTGGGCAGAGTGGCTCAAAAGTGAATCAGGGACTCAAACACTTTCCCATTTTTGTTACTGCAATGCCATCTCTAGTGTATCTTCTCTTGCAGGGTCTTCCACGTGAAAAGTGTACGTTTGGAGTTCCCATTGTGGTGCAGTGGTTAACGAATCCAACTAGGAACCATGAGGTTGCGGGTTCGATCCCTGGCCTTGCTCAGTGGGTTAAGGATCCCATGTTGCTGTGAGCTGTGGTGTAGGTTGCAGACGCAGCTCGGATCCCGAGCTGCTGTGGCTGTGGTGTAGGCTGGTGGCTACAGCTCCGATTAGACCCCTGGCCTGGGAACCTCCACATGCAGCGAGTGCATCTCTAGAAAAGGCAGAAAGACAAAAAAAATAAAATTTGATTTAAAAAAAAAAAGCGTACGTATGGAGCCTTAGTTTGATTGTGATGTTTATTTCCATTTTTAATAAACTGAATAGGTAGCAGCATTTATGACAGTAAATTGATGTGGCTCTCTTTGTTTTTTATAAAGTAAGGCACAGCCCTTCAGTATTAGGTGAATAGTGTACTTTCAATATGTTGAAACTTATAAGAGGTACAACCTCGGTGCATCAGCATTTGATGGGTAGGAATAGTAGCTGTAAAACTCAGTGGCTGAATTTAGATGCTTTTTTTTTTTTTTTTTTGGCTGTTGCATGCGGTGGCTTGATGTGGGATTCCAGTTCCTAGATGAGGGAATGAACCCGGGCCACAGCCATAAAAGCATTGAGTCCTAACCACTAGGCCACCAGGGAGCTCCTGAGATAATTCTTTTGTAAAAGAAAGAGTACAGGTGGTGGGGGTGTATGCATTAAGACTCATGCGAGTGTTAGTTTCTAAATAGAATGGAATAAACAGGTTGTGAGGACTTATAAGGATAAAAAAGTGCATCCACATAGTTCTGAATGCACAACAGCGATTCATTTCTGAGGAATTCCCTATAGGGCTTGAAAACTAAATAATCTCCCATTGTAAGGCATTTAACATATAATTGCTATAAACTCAGAGAATGTAGGTCAAAATCACTTCTAAACAATGTTCCATTAAAAATACATTTATGGGGAGTTCCTGTTGCGGCTCGAGGAAATGAATCCGACTAGTATCCATGAGGTTGCAGGTTCCATCCCTGGCCTTGTTCGGTGGGTTAAGGATCTGGTGTTGTGGTGAGCTGTGGTGTCGGCTGCAGATGCACCTACGTGTGTTTGCACCCCCGATGTCAACTGGTCCTGCTCAGGGCTCTAAGGCCCAACTCTCTTTGGACCCACGCCTCCCAGGTCACAAAGTGTGCCTCATTCATCAGCCTTCACAAGAAATCAAAAGGACATGGAGTTCCCTTCATTGCTCAGCAGTTAACGAATCCGACCATGAGGTTGCAGGTTCCATCCCTAGCCTCACTCAGTGTGTTAAGGATCCCGCATTGCTGTGGCTATGGTGTAGGTTGTAGCTGCAGCTCTGATTCAACCCCCAGCCTGGGAATTTCCATATGTTGCAAGTGCAGCCCTAAAAAAAAAAAGAAAGAAAAAAAAAAGACAGAAAGGTCTTTGATTTTTTTTTTTTTCTTTTTTGGCCACACCATGGCATATGGAAGTTCCCAAGCCAGGTAATGAATCCAAGCTTAGCTGCAAACTATACCACAGCTGCAGAAACACCAGATCCTTACCCCACTGTGCCACAGATGGAACTCCTCTTTAATTTTGTTGTTTGTTTTAATGGTCTTTATTAAGATATAATCCACAGATGTACAATTCACCCATTTAAGGTACCCAATTCAATGGTTTTTGTTATTGTCACAGATATGTGCAACCATCACCACTGTCAATTTTAGGGCATTTTCATCATCTCAAAAAGAGATCCCCAGGAATTCCCACTGTGGCTCAGCAGTAAAGAACCCAACTATCCATGAGGATGAGGGTTTGATCCCTGGCCTGGATGAGGGTTAAGGATCCGGTGTTGTGGCAAGCTGCAGCATAGGTCACAGATGTGGCTTGGATCTGGCATTGCTGTGGCATAGTCTGACAGCTGCAGCTCCAATTCAACCCTTAGCCTGGGACCTTCCATATGCCACAGATGTGGCCCTAAAAAGACTGAAAAAAAAAAAAGGAACATCAAAACTTTAGCTATTTTTTCCCTTATCTTCTCATCCTTCCTCTCTCTTCAACCCCAGCCCAGTCCTAAGTAACCAGCAATCTACTTTCTGTGTCTATAGATTTCCCTATTCAGGAACTTCCTGGGGACAGAATCATATAATATGTGATGTTTTGTGACTGGCTTCTTTCACTTAGCAACACATTTTTGAGATTCATCCATGTTGTAACATGAATCAGTACTGCATTCCTTTTTATCACCTGAGTAATACTTCACTGTATAGACATACTGCATTCTGTGTATCCATTCATCAGTTGATGGACATTTGGGCTGTTCCTACTTTTTGGCTCTTATGAATAATGCTGTTATGAACATTTACGAGAAGGTTCTGTGCAGACATATGAAGTTTTTGTTTCTTTTGGGTAGATACCATAGTAGAATGGCTGGGGCATACAGTAACTCTGTGCCTCTTCATTTAAGGAACTGCCTTTCTGTTTTCCAAAGCGTTGAACCATTTCACACACCCACCAGGAGTGTATGAAGTCTCCAATTTCTTCACATCCTTGCCAAAACTTAGTGTTTACTGTTATCTGACTTCTTCTTTCTGGTCATCCTAGTGGGTATGACGTAATGTCTCATGGTGGTGTGTGTTTTCATTTCCCTGATGACTAGTGATATTGAGCATCTTTCCCTATACTTAATTGGCCATTCATTTGGATTTGAGGAAAGGAGCTCTCATCTTCCAGAACCTTATACCATCTCTCCCCCTCCCCCTCTTCCTCACCCTGAATTCCACTTGGCCCAAATGCTCACCTAGGTCCACTCTTCTCCCTCCACTATACAGAACGGTTTTCCCCTCCTCTGAAGGTGCCATGCCAATCACCACGAAGGCCAGGGCTCAGGCTCTGCCCAGGTGGACTTACCCGACAAAGGCAGGACTTCTGACACTAGCTGCTTAGAGGAAAATTTCTCCATCTTCTTCTATCTGTGCAAGTGAAATATGGGAGGGGCTTACTAGCATATAACTGTTAATATTTGCATGCGTTTGCATGTCTGCAGTTACTGATTTGGAGTGTTAAAATTGACAAGCTGAGGAGCTACTCCAAAATTTCAGAGGAAAGGAAAGAGTTTGGTGGCCTCTTAAAATTTTGGACCCTCCAAAGGGCTCACTTTTCCTAAGGATGTACTTCCTTTAAAGTAAAACAAGTGGGGAGTTCCCTGATGGCCTAGGGGTTAAAGAGTCAGCACTTTGCTGTGGCTCAGGTTTGATCCCTGGCCTGGGAAATTCTGCCTGTCGCAGGCATGGCCAAAAAAGGTTGTTTTCTAAAGAAGGAGACTTTGAAGAATGAGAAACTCACCCAAGCCTGACGGTGGGCATGGTGAGATTTGTATGGAAAGCTCAAAATTTCTAGAGCCATGCACCTTCAAGGAAACTGCTCGGGCTTCATAAGGAGTATTGTGACCTCTGATCTAACCAACCTTGGATGAATTCCAGTCTCAGGCCAGTGCCCTCAACAACTCTTTGCTGTTCACTTGTATCAGTAGAGAGAACAATCACCAGTTTGTCCTCAATGTCCTCTTGTTGAGGGACGGAGGGACCAATCTCGGTGCGGTCAGGTGAGTGCGGGGGGAAGGCTGGAGTGAGGCAAGGGCTGTGCCCAGCATGGCACAATGTGAGCTCCATCCAGGTGGGCGCCAGGGATTATCAAAAGGAACCAACAAAAACTCCAAGGTAAGTCTACACCCATGTAAAGGACAGTTCCTGCCAGGAGATGAAAAAGCCAGTCTGAGTTTGTGTCTTTATTCCTGGTTGACACAAAGGGATGAGAAGCTAACAAGGTGGATGACTTTGCCAAATGGACAAAGCACCTGTAGGCCAGTTTCTTCACCTGTTGAATTCGCAAATTCATTCATTCGTCCATCTCTGAACAGTTATTGAGTACCCGCCAGCTGCCCAATACAGGACAAAAGGAGGAGCTAGAGATGAGTCACATCCTTGGAATCCAGCCAGGATGGAACCAGGCAGGACCCTGTGAAGCCCTCCCAAGGACAAGAGCTTTTCCACGTCCCCCTTTTTTTTAAAAAATTTTTTTATGTGTAATTCATTTTTATTATGGTTGATTTACAATGTTCTGACAATTTCTGCTGTACAGCAAAGAGACCCCATATGTATGTATAAATATATATTAATTTAAAAAATTTTTCGTCCTTTTTTCCTTTTTTCTTTTTTTTTTGTCTTTTGAGGGTGGCAACTGTGGCATATGGAGGCTCCCAGGCCAGGGATCTAATTGGAGCTGCAGCTGCCAGCCTACGCCACAGCCACAGTAATGCCAGATCCGAGCTGCATCTGTGACCTACACCACAGCTCACTGCAATACCCGATCTGTAACCCACTGAACGAGGCCAGGGATTAAACCTGCAACCTCATGGTTCCTAGTCAGATTTGTTTCTGCTCAGCCACAATGGGAACTCCTGTCTTTTTTTTTTTTTTTTTTGCTTTTTAGGGCTGCACCCACAGCATATGGAAGTTCCCAGGCTAGGTGGAGGTGTAGCTCCCAGTCTATGCCACAGCCACAGCAACACCTGATCAGAGCTGCATCTGCGGCCTACAGCACAGCATGTGGCAATGCCGGATCCTTAACCCACTGCGTGAGGCCAGGAATCAAACCCACATCCTCATGGATACTAGTAGGGTTCTTAACCCGCTGAGCCATGCCCCCCATTTCTTGTTTGTAGGAAAATAATTTCAGCCCCCTAGACCTTCCCTGAGTTCTGAAGGGCAGATTCCGACAGCTACTAATTAGAGGAGTGAAGTCCTGCAGAAACAAAGGAAAGACAGTCGAGAAACAATAGTGCAGCCGTGCGCAGGGTCCTCGTTCCTCCTCGAGGGAAATACCTAACAATGTATCTCTGAGTTCTTCTCTAGGAACCAAACCCACCTCCCCCCTAGTCTGGTGCAGGACCCCAGATTGGTTGGAACCAGAAAGCTGGTCACCACTCTGTTATCTCATTACCTCACCACCAACCAACCAGAGGAAGGTCGCACACCCCACAGCTCTCCCCCCACATTTTGCCTATAAAAAACTCTTCCCCCAAATCTTTTGGGGAATTCAGGCTTTTCGAGCACCAGCTGTCTGTCCTCCTTGTGTGGACTGCAGTAAACTTTGCTCAGCTCCCAACTCTTGAGATTTTTGGTTTTTTGACCTCACTGTGCATGGGGGACATGAACTTGGACTCAACAAGGCTAGAAGGCAAGGGAAGGGACTGGGCCACTTGACCCGAGGAGACGCAAGAAAGGTTCCTTCATCAACATGAGGCTCCTGTTGACTCTTGACAGACAGGAAGGACTCTGCCACATGGACTGAAAAAGGGAAGCTGTTTTAGACAGGTGACACCAACAGCAAACTCACAGAGATGGTGGGTTTACTCAACTGCCCCCACTTCCCAGGGCACAGACATCCCTGTCCTTACCAAGGTATGGACTCCTGGATCCACACCCGCTGGTTTGTAATAACACCAGTTCAAAGCCCCCTTAGGGATCTAGTGCTCCCCAAGGCTTACAGAGGTTCAGGTTTATTGAGCTCATTGTTTCTGGAACACAGAATTTAGCTGAGATATACCGTGACCAGAGAGTCAATAATAATTTAACATTATTATTAATATTAAATATTAATAATTAACATCAATTAATTATAATCATATAATTAATCATAAATCAACTAGCCCACAGAAGTCACGGACACTCCAAGTGCAGAGCTGGCCTGCAGCGATAAGGTCATAGTTCAGGGGTGGGTTCTCATGTCTGGATTTGTTCCTGAGGCGCTGGCATGGGGTCCAAGGACTTAGAGCTTTCCTCGGTGTACCCACCCTTACACTCCCAGGCGCTAATGGATCTTCAATAGCCAGTGTTCTCACCAACCAGCCTCTTGGACCCAAAGACTATAGAAGCCTCTCATCCACCTCCACCCAGCCCTCAGGGGCCTGAAACCCCTGCTTGTGCAGGCCCTGAAACTTGCAAGATCTCATGATCTCATCTTCTTGCTCAGACAGTTGAGTATCTACCCCTAGGCCCATAGGGAGAGTAGAGTCCTGGAGATGGGCTTATCCTCCCAGACCAATGGGTGCCTGTGTCCACCTCCATGCTAACGACAGGGCTGGAGGAGGACAGTGACACAGGCAGTTGTAGAAGCCCCATAAGGGACCATAGAGTGAGAGGGAAAACTAGGGGCCTTGGGGAGACCACCACCGTAAGTTAATAACTGCTCAAGAAGACCATCAGAACGAGGCAGGCTTGCCAGACTAGTGGAGGCATGAGATAGGCCTCAGGTTATTGGGGGGCAGGGGAATGGGGTGAGGCCTGCATTCAGGTTCAGACCCTGGGCAGGAGTTTAAGGACTACACTTCTGCTGATTTGAATAAGCACCATGACAGTCCTAGTTTGACCTTATAGGACCAAATACTCTCTCAGCAAATACCAAGGAGGAGCTACCCCTCCAAGAAAGAGGAAGAAACTGTCTTTTCCCACCCGCACTCCCTTGGGTGATAAAACTGTAGCCCACCTAATCCTGGCGCAGAGCCCCTTGCCTGCCTGCTTGCATCTCTCACAAGCGTCCTATCTTAATACATCTATTTCTTGCCTATCACTTTGTCTCTTACTGAATTCTGTGCTGAGACAAAGAATTGGAACCTCGGTAAGTCCAGACATTGGGTACGTGAAAAACCCCTGGGTTCAAGTCTCAGTCTGGGTTCTGGCTGGGTTCAAGATGGCCCGGTTTCACTAAGAAACCCCGTCCCCATTCCCAGAGAACCGTGAGCATCGGTCCTCAGGTCCTACCTGGGGAGTTGCTTGCATCCGCTGCCTGGAGCACACTTCTTCTGGGTCTCAGGATGAGGGGCCCCCCTTTTTTTTATCAGCTTTTCTTTGGGTAATGTCTTACTCTAGAGATAAAATTGACTTTTTCTGATCCCCCTGGTACTGAAATGGTGTGTTATACCCTAAATTTTTGTGTTTTTTTGTTTGTTTGTTTGTTTTTTGGTTCTTTTTGTCATTTTAGGGCCACTTTCACAGCATATGGAAGTTTCCAGGCTAGGGGTCCAGTCAGAGATGTAGCCACCGGCCTACACCACAGCCACAGCAACACCAGATCCAAGCTGCATCTGTGACCTACGCCACAGCTCACAGCAACGTTGGAGCTTTAACCCACTGAGCGAGGCCAGGGATCGAACCCGAGTCCTCATGGATGCTCGTTGGGTTCGTTAATGGCTGAGCCATGAGAGGAACTCCTAAATGTTTGTATTTTAAAGTAAAAGTCTTTTCCTTTAGCCTCCCAGTCCTTCCCCTCAGTCTCAAAAAGCTGACTCAAGAGTTAATGATTAAAAAATATTGTTATAGCTAAAAACTAATTAAAACAGTCTCCAATATGCTGTGTCCTGCCTTGGCCCATGAACTTATTACTAATGCTTACTTTCTAGTTAAAAGTTATATTGCCTCTAGTGTCTGGCTTTTCACAAATGATCTCTTTCTTGATTAATTGCTTTCTTTTACTAATGGTTACTTTCCAGTTAGAGTTATATTGTACCTAGTGTTTTCTTTTGTAATTGAAACATTCCCTAACACCCCTTCGCCTGTACGCAATCTTTTTCCCAGAGAAAAGGTTAAGGAGCTATAACCTTGAAGACAACCTGAAACTATCACCAGACTGATTGATGCCAGATTTGATGACTCTAGAATGACTTATAGATGAAGAATAATATAGACATCTTAATCAATAACCAATAACCATGTCTTCTACAACCTAAAAGTCCACTGACAGGTGAATGGATGAAGAAAATGTGGTACATATATTCAATGGAATACTACTCAGCCATAAAAAAGAACAAATAGGGAGTTTCCATCTTGGCCCAGCAGAAACGCATCCGACTAGGAACCATGAGGTTGCGGGTTCGATCCCTGGCCTCACTCAGTGGGTTAAGAATCCGGCATTGCTGTGAGCTGTAGTGTAGGTTGCAGACTGCGGCTCAGCTCAGATCCCATGTGGCTGTGGCTCTGGCATAGGCTGGCAGCAACAGCTCTGATTAGACCCTAGCTTGGGAACCTCCATATGCCATGGGTTCAGCCCTAGAAAAGACAAAAAAAAAAAAAGAGAACCAACTATTAGGCATGAGGATGCCTGTGCGATTCTTGTTCTTTCTCAGTGGGTGAAGGGTCTGGTGTTGGTGAAAGCTGCAACGAAGTTCCAAGATGCGGTGGGATCTGGTGCTACTGTGGCTGTGGCAAAGGAGTTAGTGTTTGCATCAAGAAGTTCGGCAAGGGGAGTTCCCGTTGTGGCACAGCAGAAATGAATCTGACTAGGAACCATGAGGTTGTGGATTTGATCCCTGGCCTCACTCAGTGGGTTAAGGATCTGGCATTGCTATGGTGTAGGCTGGCAGCTGTAGCTCTGATTATACCCCCTAGCCTGGGAACCTCCATATGCTGCGAGTGCAGCTCTATAAAAAGAAAAAAGAAAAAGAAAAAAAAAGAAGCAGTGAGGCGAGGAGTTGCCCTTGTGGCTCAGGGGTTAATGAACCTGACTAGAATCCATGAGGATGTGGGTTCAATCCTTGGCCTTGCTCAGTAGGTTAAGGATCTGGCTTTGCTGTGGCTGTGGTGTAGGCTGGCAGCTACAACTCCAACTAGACTCCTAGCCTGGAACCTCCATATGCCACGGGTTTGGTCCTAAAAAGCCAAAAAAAAAAAAAAAAGTGGGGCGAGTGTATCCTTATGAAAGGGCAGAAACATTTGCTTATGTCATCCATCAAATTCAAGTGTAAGGTAATTCTAACAGGGCAACCATAGGGGAGGGATATTCTGGATCATTTTGTCTCTTCTCCACTGTACAAATTTTTGTAACATAGCTACATTTTGGAGGTAAAGGAAAACCAAATTCAGGATCATAAAAAGCATCATTAAACAATTTTAGTCCGTGGCTAACATGCTGGTGGCAGATTTGCAATTCCTGGGGTGGAATGCTGGAGATTAAACCCAGGATTATTCATCTTCAATTTTATTCCCTTGTGTCTAACAGTCTGGGAAGGAGAATGACCCGTTTCCCTTCTTTGGGGTGGGAGTCGTGGTTTTTTTTGTTTGTTTGTTTGTTTTTGACTGCCCAACGGCATATGGAGTTTCTCCGCTGGGATCAGCTCTGAGCTGCAGTTACGATGTAGATTGCAGCTGTTGCAGTGCCGGCTCGTTAACCCACTGTGCTGGGCCAGGGATCGAACCTGCGTCCTGGAGCTCCAGACACTGCAGATCTCTTTGGGTCATAGTGGGAACTCCTAGAATTCCTTAAAATGAAATGATAGAGCCTTTAAGGTGGGGCTTAAGCCCTGGGCTGGGGTTCAGGTTCATGGAAATCTCAAGAGATGATCTAATTAATCACGGCTTCTTCCCAGTAGGGGGCAGTGTTGCTGCTCGCTCCTCAACCTTGATGTAAGGTGCCCCCTACAGAGATGGCAAAGGTCTTCTCTGCTTACCTAGGGGTTGCGTCTCTTTTTCATCTCGAAAACGTCGATTTCTTTTGTGTCTTCATCTTATCGTCAGCCTCCTCTCTCTCGCTTGCTTTACCCTCCGGAGAGACTGAATACACACATGGACAAGGGTCAGCTTATATATAAAAAGAGAACTCTGACCCACAACCTGCTGTGCAGGAAACCGAGCCCTTGTCTCCAGGAACCAGCGCAGGAAGCCGGCCTGCTGTCAATCAATTGTGTAGGCAACCAGACTGCTGCCTTCAGTAACAACACAGGAAGTTCATCTATACCTTTTGCAACAACTGGCCCCAAGTGGCCAGGACTTAATTACTGACAGCTCTCCAATTTTTCCACCTTAAGGCCAACCAGAGAAAACTGAATGTGCGCCATAAACCTCACAAAGGAACTTCCGCTCTAATTACCCCACCGTCAGCTTCCCCAGCTGCACAGGTTCTAATAGGGCACAAGGAAGCCTTCCCTTTTTTCCACTAGAAAGTTTTTCCATGCTTCTGCCTGCCTTTGAATCTCTGCCAAAATCCAGGCGATGGTGGCCGACTCCCTGGCTGCAGAGATCTGTGAATAAATAGCCTTTGCTAGAGTTCCCTGGTGGCTTAGTGGGTTAAGGATCTGATGTTGTCACTGCTGTGGCTCAGGTTACTGCTGTGGTGTGGGTTCCATCCCTGGCCTGGGAACTTATGCATGCTGCCCGTAAGGTCAAAAAAAAAAAAAAAGCAAAAGGGGGGGGGGCTTTTCTTTTCTCATTTTGTTGGTCTTCATTGATTTCCACACTCCTCTGTGAAACTGATCCCTCAACTGTCTCCAGACTTGAACCTCAGGCCTTTCTAGCTATCCTTTCTCCAGGGAGTCTCATCAAGTCCCCTGACATTAAGGACCACCAGAATGCCAATGACACCCAAGTTCATACCTCCTGCCTGATCCCTCTCTGAGCTCCAGAATCATATACAAGTGCCCACTCCTTTTTTTTTTTTTTTTTCTTTTTGGCCGCGCCAGAGGCATATGGAAATTCCCGGGCCAGGGATCGAACCTGCACCACAGCAGCAACCCAAGATCCTTAACCTGCTGCACCACAAGTGTCCTCTTACAAGTGCCCACTTCTAGACTTGGACTTTGAAAATGGCATTCCAAACTTCTCATGTTCAAAAGACAAACCTAAAAATCTCGCTATCTCAGGAGTTCCCTTTGTGGTGCAGCAGAAAAGAATCCAACTAGTATCTGTGAGAATGAAGATTCAATCCCTGGCCTTGCTCAGTGGGTCAGGGATCCAGTGATACTGTGAGCTGTGGTGTAGTTTGCAGACGCAGCTAAGATCAAGTGTTGCTGTGACTGTGGTGTAAGCTGGCAGCTGCAGCTCTAATTCGACCCCTAGGCCGGGAACTTCTGTATGCCACAGGTGCTGCCCTAAAAAGCAAAAAAATAGAAATAAAAATAAGAAAAAGAAAAAAGAAAAATTTCGCCGTCTTCCCCATCTCAGTTAATGACACCAGCCTCCACGGAGCCATTCAACCTTTGCAGTCAACCCCAGGTAATCTCTTAGATTCTTCTTCTCACTCTTGGCTCTTGGCCTCTGCCCCCATTATTCAGAGCCACTCAGCGACTTCTGACAGCTCAGCCTCAAAACTGTTCTCATGTTTCTCTCAAAGTGTTTGTGTTTCTCCCCCTCCTTCTCTCTCCTCTGCTACTAGCCTAAGTCAGACCCCATTATATCTCACATAGGCCATGTGGATGCTCCGTTCATGCTGCGGAGTGAATGAACAAGCAGGAGGGTTGGTTTCTCCTTGACCTCCAATATCTGACTGTTCCCAGGGATTCTAAAGCACCTTGTCAGCAGATATAATTTATCTTTGGGGAAACTTTGAGATTACATCTCACGAAAGATACGACATTAACAAGGGGCTGGTGAAATGCAAAGGTAATTAATCTTCAAGTTAGGACTCTTGATAAAAAGAAGCCAAAGGTTTCCATATTGCAAAGAAGGTATGGATCCATTTGTCCTCAGCAGCACCGAGACCACATATTGATCACAAAATCCTTATTAATTCTCCCGGGTCATTATTGTTCTATATGGCTTTGATTACATGTTCTAACAGAGTTCTCTCTCTTTCTCTCTCTCTCTCTGTATATATATGTACAAATAAATGCATGTGTACTAGGATAAAGAGTAATAGCATTACCCATGTAGCTGAATCCAACTCTATAACAACTTTACATCTTGTACCATGTGTTCCAGATAATGCATGTATATAAAACATTAAACAGAGGTACAGAAGTGAGACCCTTTACCCCTCCCTCTTTTGTTTTTTGCTTTTGAGGACCGTACTTGTGGCATGTGGAAGTTCCCAGGCCAGGCATCGAATAGGAGCTGCAGCTGTCGGCCTACACCACAAACACAGCAACTCGGGATCCAGCTCACGGCAATGCCAGATCCGTAACCCATGAAGCAAGACCAGGAATGGAACCTGCATCCTCATGGGTACTAGTTGGGCTTGTAACCCGCTGAACCACGACAGGAGCTCCTTACACCCCACCTTCTTGATTCTATTCGCCTTCTCTCTGCAGAGAAACTGCTGATATGGTATTTATAATCACATGTGTATTTTTATACTTAGACTAAAATAAGTCTGTAAGCAAGAAGTTGTTTTTTGCTCATGGTGAGTTTTAAAAATTGGTATATTTAATTATTATTTGGCTAATTACTTTTAAAATTCAACATTATTTTCTCTTTCCCATTGTAGCCCAGTGGGATAAGAACCTGACTAGTGTCCTTGAAGATGCAGTTTTGATCCCTGGCCTTGCTCAGTGGGTTAAGGATCCAGCGTTTCTGCAAGTTGCAGTGTAGGTCGAAGATGTGGTTGGGATCCCACGTGGCTGTGGGCTGTGGTGTAGGCTGGCAGCTGCAGATCTGATTCGACCCCAACCCCATGAACTTCCACATGCCCAAGGTGCAGCCTTTGTTCCCACCGTGGCTTAGTGGTTAACGAATCCGACTAGGAACCATGAAATTTTGGGTTCGATCCCTGGCCTTGCTCAGTGGGTTAAGGATCTGGCGTTGCTGTAAGCTGTGGTGTAGGTCGCAGACATGGCTCGACTCCCATGTTGCTGTGGCTCTGGTGAAGGCCAGTGGCTACAGCTCTGATTGGACCCCCAGCCTGGGAACCTTCATATGCCGCGGAAGCAGCCCAAGAAATGGCAAAAAGACAAAAAAAAAAAAAAGAAGAAGAAAAAAGCTATTATTTTTTATGTATGGAAACATTCTGATTCATTCTTATTTTCTCTCCATCATTGAGGTTTATTGAATTGTAGAGAAATAATGAGCATCCATTCAATTAATTTTCATAAAGTGAATATATCCATGTGCTAGCCGCTCCCCCCCCCCAACTGAGTGGAGACGCAGAAAGCTAATTGCACTCCAGCAGCCTGTCACTTTCACGACATCGCCTGGTCATCATCGGCCCCACCTCCCCAGAGGAAACATCCTCCCTAACTTCTCACACCATAGTTGCCTGTTTAAAAACTCCAAGCAGGAAGAATAAGAATTTGAAGACTTGTGCCTGCCTTTTTTTGCTCAAGTTTATATATGAGAGATTCATCTTTCTTTTTTTTTTTTTTTTTTGCATAGCAGTAGTTTGTTCATTATTTTCTGTATGATTGACTGCATTTTTAGAACCATTTTAGGTTGTCAGAAAAATGGAGAAGACAGTTACGGAGTTCCTATATACCTTATCCACGTTGCCCAATTTCTTTCTTTTGTTTGTATGTTTTGTTCTTTGTTTTCTTCTTTTTATAGTCCGCACCTGCCACACATGGAAGTTCCCAGGCTAGGGGTCAAACAGGAACTGCAGCCGCAGCCACAGAAACTCAGGAGCTGAACCTGGTCTGCAACCTATGCCATAGCTCACAGCAACGCCAGATCCTTAACCCACTGAGTGAGGCCAGGGATCGAACCTGCCTCTTCACGGACACTGTGTTGGGTTCCTAACCTGCACAATGGGAACTCCCTTTCCCTTTTTCTAACCTCTTCTATTAGTATGGTACATTTAATGAACCCATATCGATATCTTATTAACAAAAGTTCGTAATTTATTTCAATTTTCTTAGTCTTTACCTAATGCCTTTTTTTTTTTCTGTTCTAGGATCCCATGTGACATTTAGATGCCAGGTCTCTTTAGGCTCCTGGTGGCTGTGGCGGATTCTCAGGCTTTCCCTCTTGATGTCCTTGAGTTTTGAGGAGGACTGGTCCGGCATTTTCTAGGATGCTCCACTATTGGGATTTGTCTGACGTTTTTCTCACAATAAGACAGGTTTATGTTGCTGGTGGGCAGACCAAGAGGTGAAGTGCTATTTTCATTACATCATAGCAAGCACATGTGCTGCCAACGTGACTTATGACTTGATGGTAGCCTTCGTCACCTGCCTTAGGTATTGTTTGTCAGATTTCTCCACTCTAAAGTTACCCTTCAGAGTTCCCATTGTGGCTCAGTGGGTTAAGAACCCCACCAGTCAGTCCCTGGCTTACTCAGTGGGTTAAGGATCCGGTTGTGGCAAGCTGCAGCACAGGTGGCAGATGCAGCTTGGATCCGGCATTGCTGTGGCTATGGTATAGCCTGGCAACTGCAACTCTGATTCGACCCCTGGCCTGGGAACTTCCATATGCCACAGGGGGAGCCCTAAAAAGAAAAAAAAAGTTACCCCCTTTCTCTCCGTTCTCTGTTGTGCAGTTTGGAAAGAGGCCACTCTGCACAGCCCTCACTTTTAGAGTGAAGAGTTTTTGTGCCTCACCTTGGAGGCAGGGTACCTACAGAAATTCTTTGGAATTCTTCTGCATGGGATGTTTGTCTCTTCTTCCTCATTGATTAATCTATTCAATCATTTATTTACGTTAGTATGGACTTTGTGGATATTTCTTTCATGTTCTGGGTTATAATGCAATACGACTTTATTTTGCTGCCCAAAAGTTCCAGCTTTGGCCACAGGGAACATTTTCAGTTGGCTCCTATGATCCTCTGCCCTTTAATATTCCTAACAATGTTTTTTGTTTTGTTTTGAGTACTTCTTTACTTTTGGGGACTATCAGATTATCCAGGCTCATGTCATGTATATTTCCTACCCATGTCTTAGAATCAGGGGTTTCTCCAAAGAGATCTGGTTCATCTTATTGGAGAATGGTATTAGAAACCCAAATCGGGAGTTCCCGTTGTGGCGCAGTGCAAAAGAATCCAACTAGGAACCATGAGGTTTTGGGTTCGATCCTTGTCCTCACTCAGTGGGTTAAGGATCTGGCGTTGCCGTGAGCTGTGGTGTAGGTCGCAGACGTGGCTCAGATCCTGCGTTGCTGTGGCTGTAGCGTAGGCCAACAGCTGTAGCTCTGATTCAACCCCTAGCCTGGGAACCTAAGCCACAAATGTGGCCCTAAAAAGCAGAAAACAAACAAACAAAAAGAAAACCAAAATCTGGGTACTCAGCCATGCTTATTGTTACTGAGGTATCATTTCTTATAAGCCCTCTCCGATGACAGAGCAAAAATATATGTGTTTATACTACATGGTGAATATATACTTAGCTGTAAACACTTGTCTGTGTAGCCATCTGTCTTTATATTAGGCAACTCACGAGTTCACACTGATATCACAAATCCATTACTACAGGGGTCCTACCCCTACTCCTGTTTAGCCACAAACTCCCACTCTAATAGAGAACCCTAGTCCTACCATCTGCCATCCATTGATATAATTGATCCATTCCGGTATATATCTAGCAGTATCAGAACGGCTAACCAGCGCCCCGAGGGAAACCACTTTATCCACGAAGTACGGAGCTCATCTGCAGTTCCTTTTGCCTTTAGTCTTAGGGAGCTATCTCACTTCCAAAGACACTTAGGTCAACCTCGTCCCCACGCTCACCCGCCCATCCCCTTCACTGAGGTTGTTTCAAATGTTTGAAATGCATTTAACCACTCTGGTCACAGTCTGCATACCTTCCTGGGATCCTCCAGCTTCTTCAAGGATTTTTAAAAATTTGCAATCAACAAATTGTCCTCTTTGTTCTATAGATTTTGACAAGTGCATAATATCTTCCTTATATCCACCATTACAGTAATTTTACCACTCTAAAAACTTACAACAATTTTACTGCCCTAAAAATCCCCTGTGGTATTCATCCTTTCCCCCTTCCTCCTGAACTCTAGTAACCACTGATCACTTTCCTGTGTCCACGGTTTACGTTGTCTAGAGTGCCATATAACTGGAGTTCCCACTGTGGTGCAGTGCAAAGGAATCCAACTAGTAACCATGAGGTTTTGGGTTGGATTCTAAATGCACTCATTTCATACAAGCTTCTTTTACTTAGCAATATACGTTTAAGATCCTTCTACGTCTTTTCATGGATTAATACCTTTTTGGCTGAATAATATTCCACTGAATGGAGGAACCACAATTTGCTTTTGTATTTGTTTAATCAGTTCCTTAGAGAAGTATGTTAAAATTCCACTCTGTAGATTTTTCTTTTTTCTTTTTTTTTCCTACCATTTTGTCTTCATACATTGATGATATACATATTTCTTTTCTTTTCTTTTTTATGGCTGCAGCTGTGGCAATTCCCGGACCAGAGGTCAAACTGGAGCTGCATCTATGACAGCAGGACAGCTGTGTTAAGGATCCTGCCATCCCTAACCCACTAGAATCTAAATGTCTCAAAATAGAAAAGTGGTTACATTACGGTAAGTAAGATAGAAGATTATCCTACATACTGGGGTATTTTATGTGGTCATTAAGATAACATTTACAAATAGTTTGTAACAACATGGGGGATCCCTGTATTATAAAGTTAAGTGAAACATTCAAAGTCCTGGATTATACATACAGGATGCTATGCATTATTTCAAAAGACCGTAAGAAAACACACCACAATGTTAACACCATCTGCTAGTGATGGGCTTATATGGGATTTCTTTTTTTTTTTTGTCTTTTGTCTTTTTTGTTGTTGTTGTTGCTATTTCTTGGGCCGCTCCCGCGGCATATGGAGGTTCCCAGGCTAGGGGTTGAATCAGAGCTGTAGCCGCCAGCCTACGCCAGAGCCACAGCAACGCAGGATCTGAGCCGCGTCTGCAACCTACACCACAGCTCACGGCAACGCCAGATCATTAACCCACTGTTGCTCAGGGACCGAACCCGCAACCTCATGGTTCCTAGTCGGATTCGTTAACCACTGCGCCACGACGGGAACTCCCTTTTTTTTTGGTTTTTAGGGGAACACCCTCGACCTATGGAGGTTCTCAGGCTAGGGGTTAAAGCAGAGCTGTAGCCACCAACCTACACCAGAGCCATGGCAATGTGGGATCTAAGCCTTGTCTGCGATCTACACCACAGCTCAAGGCAACACCAGATCCTTAACCCACTGAGCAAGGCCAGGGATCAAATCCATGTCCTCATGGATGCTAGTTGGGTTTGTTAACCGCTGAGCCACAACAGGAACTCCAGGATTTATTTTCTTATTATACCATTCCATGTTTCTTTTCTTTTCTTTCTTTTTTTTTTTGCAACAATTGTATTCTTTTTTTTTTTTCTGTCTTTTTGCCTTTTCTAGGGCTGCTTCCACGGCACATGGAGGTTCCCAGCCCAGGGGTCTAATCGGAGCTGTAGCCTCCAGCCTACGCCAGAGCCACAGCAACGTGGGATCCAAGCCACGTCTGTGACCTACACCACAGCTCATGGCAGTGCCGGATCCTTCACCCACTGAGCAAGGCCAGGGACCGAACCCTCAACCTCATGGTTCCTAGTCGGATTCATTAACCACTGAGCCACGACGGGAACTCCTATATTCTTTATTATTTATAAAAAAATACATAAACTTATCTGAAAGTTCCCTGGATTCTACCTTCTCAAGGTCATGCTGTATGTATGTATATATGTAGTGTCTTTTTGCTTACCTTTCCAAAAAGGACTCTGCCAGGAAGGAAAAAATGGATCATTGAAGCAAAAATGTTTGCCCCATCAAGTTTATTTGCCACCTTTTTAGTAATAAGCCATGGGCTCGGTAAACGTGCATGGATGGAGCGCCCCAGACCAGCTGCAGAGACCTCTCTCCCCCATCAGGGATGGAGCCATATCAGCCTACCTGTCACCCAGTTACTGTGCAGACTGTGTATTTGGAAGTATTTTCAGAAGGGTAAAGCATTCTGTTAGTGGAGATGTTCTTATTTCTCTTCCTGGTTCTCTCCATCCCACCTGTGATGAATTATTATGATACTGTTGTTTTAGAACAGAAATTATCAAAAAAGAGAACACAGAAAAACAGAAAGGATCAACTAATGAAAAGCTGTTCAAGAAATACAATTTAAATATTTAGAGAAAATATTTTTCCAGGAAATATGTCCAAATTTAATTCACAAATAAATTTAAACAGAAAGCTAGAATCTATAAAACATATTAATTCAGTGAAAAGATTTAGTAGTAATTAGGCAGAGCTGAAGAAAGGATCCATGAATAAAATAAGTAGGTTGAAAATATCTAGAGCAAAGCACAAGAGAAAAAATAATGGAAAGTATGAAAAAGGAGTATAAGCAATATGGGAAAAGGACTAACACAGGCCCAGCTGGATTCCCAGAAGTAGAGAAGAAAATGAATGGAGCAAAAGAAATATTTGCAGAGATAGGGATTGAGAGCTTCCCAAAACTGATTTCAAAAAATCAAACTACAGATTTTAAAAAATATTAAAAAGTCAGGCAGAATTATTCCAAAGAAAATCACAGGTAGGCACATCATAATACAAGTGCAGCAAACAAAATACAAAAGAACATCTTAAAATAAGACAGAGGGGAGTTCCCTGGTGGCTAGCAGTTAAAGATTTAGCACTGTCACTATTGTGGCTTGGATTCAATCCCTGACCCGGGAATTTCCACGTGCCATTGGCACAGCCAAAAAAAAAAAAAAACAAAAAAAAACAAAAACGAAACAAAGCAAAAAAAAAATCAGACAGAGGGAAGAAAAAGATACATAACTTCAAAGAATCACCAATAAGATAGATACGTTATTTCTCAAAAGGAAAGATAGGATTCCCTGTCCCAGAAAAGGAATAACATCTTCAAAGTGCTGAAAGAAAATAACTGCCAACTGAGAATTCTATACCCAGTGACAATACCCTTTAAAATTGAAGGCAGATTAAGATTTTAATAATTCAAGGAGCATGTTGTAATCTGTGGTGCTGTCACTAAAATAATAATGAAAGAATGTAGATAATAAATTAATAGTGGGGAAATATGAAATAAAGAAAAACACTTCATTAATTCAAAAAAGGAAAAAAGAAAAGGAACATAGATAAAACTAACAGGAAATAATTATATAGCTGATAGCTTTAAACCCAAATGCATCAGTAATTATATTATATGTTAAAGGCAAGATACTCCAATTAAAAAACAAAGATTACAAAGCAGTATAAAAACACAAAACCTACTATAAGTGCTTTATAAGACATATCTTTTAAATATAAGGGTATAGGAATGCTGAAAGTAAAAAAACGCAAAACAGGGAGTTCCCATTGTGGCTCAATGGGTTAAGAACCGACAACTATCCATGAGGATGTGGGTTCAATCCCTGGCCTCTCTCAGTAGGTAAGGATCTGGTGTTGCCATGAACTATGGTGTAGGTCGCAGATGTGGCTCAGATCCTGCGTTGCTGCAGCTGTGGTGTAGGCCAGCAGCTGTAGCTCCAATTTGACCCCTAGCCTGGGAATTTCCACATGCCACAAGTGCAACCCTAAAAAGACAAAAAGCAAACAAACAAAAAGAGAAAACAATATACCATGGAAACACTAAACAAAAGAAAGTTGTACTAATATATTAATACCTGACAAAATATACTAAGAATCATATTAAGCATTTCATAATAAGACTCAATTCATCAGGGATGCAAAAATTCTAGATTTATGTGTACTTAATACATCATCAATGGGAGTTCCCATTGTGGCTCAGTGGTTAAGGACCTGACATTGTCTCTGTGAGGATTTGGGTTCAAACCCTGGCCTCAGGTTAAGGATCCAGCATTGCTATGGGTTAGGCTCATTTTGAGTGGCTTTTTGTTTTTACTCTTTTTGTTTTTCTGTCCCCTTGCCTTGACCCCACCCCACAAGCCTTCCCTGATGATCATTTTGTGACTGTTCTCACCTGGGCTCTGGGGTTTCATGCTGGACCAGAATTTATAAAGGCAGGATGGGGTTTCTGTCTCGTAGGGATGGAGGGGGCCATTGGTGCCATCATAAGACCAATATGTGAGTAGGTCAGTTTTTGGCTGGGGGTGGGGTCTCCAGCCCCACATCTCTGGACTCTCATTCTTCTAAAATCGTGGTCTCTGGGCAATGGAAATTCATGAGTTCTTTCTTTCAGGGCTCTCAGCCCAGGTTCTGACTTCAAGCAATGTACTTACTTCCTGTCTGCCATCTTGGTTGTTTGTGTCTTAAGTTTATCCCGTGGAAGTCAAATTGCCTGCTGATTTGGACAAGGATCCCATTAGGTCAGAGGCTTCTGGCAGTCTTCTTCGGCCTTCGTTGTGCCAGTCATCTCTTTTTAGCTGTCTATTTTTATACCTTATCTGTCATGGCTTTGTGTTCAGAGCTAAAGGGTGGATCCAAGCAAGAACTCATTGAGCTGTCTTGTTCAAAACACTCCTCTCTATCATTCTTATTTTCAGTTTACTTCCTTGTCACACTAGAGTTTAAAGAAGCTATTTTACTTCATCATGTCGATGCCATGACTCAAAAGGAGCAGGTATGCCTATCACCCCAAATGACAAATGAAAAACAGAGTTCAAGGGTTTCAGCTCAGGTTCAGTGCATGAGCAAATGGACAGTGACCTGCAGAGCCTGTACCTTCTCACAGGGCTCATAGCCTCTCCCATTTTACTCTTCACTTACTCTTGGTGCCAAGAGAAATAGAACACTGAACCATTGTGGCATTTTTTAGGAAGTGTTACTGAAGTATAATTACCGAATCATAGCATTTACTAAAGACAACTCCCTTGGAGTTCCCATCGTGGCTCAGTGATAACGAACCCGACTAGTATCCATGAAGACTTGGGTTCAATCCCTGGCCTCACTCAGTGGGCCAGGGATCTGGCATTGCTGTGGCTGTGGTGTAGGCCGGCAGCTGTCACTCATACTTGACCTCTAGCCTGGGAACTTCCATATGCCGTGGGTGCAACCTTAATAAGCAAAAGCAAAAGCAAAAAAAAAAAAAAAGACAACTCCCTTGACCAGTTTTTCAATACTTTTGATACCTGGAGGATTTGGGGATTTCCAGAAGCATATCAGAGCAGATAGGTTCTGATTTGCTGTCATAGCACTGAGTTTTAATTTAGATACTGTTGGGAGTTCCTGTCATGGCTCAGTGGTTCATGAACCCAACTGGCATCCATGAGGACACAGGTTAAATCCCAGGCCTTGCTCAGTGGGTTAAGGATCTGGCATTGCCATGAGCTGTGGTGTAGGTCACAGACACAGCTCAGATCCCACGTTGCTGTGGCTGTGCTGTAGGCCATCGGCTATAGCTCTGATTTGACTCCTAGCCTGGGAACCTCCATATACCACCAGTGTGGCCCTAAAATACAAAAAGACAAAAAAAATTTTAAAAAAATTTAGATACTGTCATTCCCACTTATGCCTCCCATAAAATTTTCTAATCCAAATGTCCTGCTCCAACATTCTGTTAAACTCAGCTCAACTCAGCAAATGTTCACTGAAGCTCTGTCATGCCCATACACCCCCAGGTGGTATGGTCTGGTCTGGGACTGGTCCAAAAAGGGGTGTCCCCTGAATCATGGCTAGATGAGCCATGAGTTATCTACTCAAGAAATATCCAGGAAGTCCTTTCCACATGTCAAGCTCCTTGCCGGTCATAGTAGAAAGTCAAGTCCATTGGTGGAGCCTGTTCTCTGGGAGCTTCCAACATGGTCATTGCTTCTTGACATGTCAGGCAGCAAATGATGAGTCCACACAAGGATGGAGGAAGAGGGTCCATTGGGCCAGGAGATGAGCCCAGAAACTCTTGTGAAATTCCTGGTCAAAGCTGAAATGTGCTGGCCTTTGGTAGGGGCTTCAGAAATGAAAAGAATAGCCCTGAGGGCCTTAGAGGGTGGAGAATGATGGTCAGAGGTGACACCCCTGTGCTGTTGGAACTTGCACAGTGGTCCCCACCCGGAGGAGATCACTTCTGCCAGAAAGTCTTTGTGTTGGGGGTGGGAGCATTGGAGAGGCTGGCGAGAGAAAGGACATTTCGCTCTAATTTGCAAGATGGGGAAATTGGGACATAGAGCGGATTGGGTATTCTACAACCTGCCCACAGAGGCACTCCGTAAATGCTGTCTGGAACTGACGAGTCATCCAAGGAGGTTTATTTACTGAGAAAAATTGTAAGGAAACAGATCCAAGCTCAGATTAAGATATTACTTAGCGTAAGGATTCAGTCTGAAGACACGATGGTCATCAGCATCTTTGCACTGTTTAAAAATTGTACACATGAGCCGTTCCAGTTGTGGTGCAGTGGGAAAGAACCCGACTAATATCCAAGAAGATGCAGGTTCAATTCCTGGCCTTGTTCAGTGGGTCGGGGATCCGGTGCTGCCATGTGCTCTGGTGTAGGTCAGCAGCTGCAGCTCTGATTCGACCCCTAGCCTGGGAACTTTCATACCATCTGGGTGCGGCCCTAAAAAGCAAATAAAAAAAAAAAAGAGTATATCTAAAGAGATTTTGGAATCAGCTAGAGGTTTCCTCTGAATATATTTCCTCTGATCCTCCTCGGAGTCATGACAGACACCACCCCTGATTTCTTTACATATTCCTTCTACCCCGTGGAGGACCTGCAGAAACCCACATGCATCTGGGCTTCCAGGATGAGGTCCTCATAGAAAAAACACAGAAACCACGACAGTGGCTATGGACAGTCCATTTCTAAAAAGTCACCTTCATGCACAGTCCCAATAAGACTGCCTGCACTAATTTTAAATTCAGGCTTGCCAATGCCCTTCCATTTCAGGCACTTTGGCCACAAGAGTGCTCCTGTCTTATCAGGAATTGGAGGTACACCAAAATAATATCAGACCTGCAACAGCCGAGCAGATGCTAATCTCACTCCTGCGTCTCCTTGTTCCTGGGCGAGTGAAAAACCCAGCATATTGTTACCTGCAAAATCCACAGCATCTAAAAGGATTATATACCGTCAGTGTCAACCGGATGGATTGGATTTAAAAAAAAATAAGGAGATGTTTGTATTCAAATGTCAAACACTGTGCGTGCAGAGTTAGCGTTCTTTCTTAGCCATAAATAACATTCCAGGCTGTAATTAATTTATCCATGTTCTTATCAGCACAGCTTTACTCCAGGACATAAAAGGGTGGAGAAAGGCAGAGAGGGGTAAACCAACACTGTTATTTCTTTTGGAAAAGATTTCATAGTTGGATTTGTGCTCTTTTCATAACAAGGTTCGGGCTGTGGTTATTTGTCAAACTCAAGGGCAGCTGTGATGTCTGAATCTGTGGGTTCATAGCCAGCTGGGTCATCTCTTTGGATGAATTGAGGGGGCCAAAAATTAGTGCTGTCATCCCCCAAACCTGGGCAGATACAATTTTTTTTTTTTCTTTTAAGGACGAACCTGTGGCATGTGGAAGTTCCCAGATGAGGGGTCGAATCAGAGCTGTAGCTGCCGGTCTATGCTGCAGCTTGCAGCAATGCCAGATCTTTAACCCACTGAGTGAGGCCAGGGATCAAACCCACATCCTTATGGATACTAGTCAAGTTCTTAATCCACTGAGTCACAGCGGAACACGAGAACTCCAGATGCAGTTTAAATGACTTTTTTTTCTTTTTTGGCCATGCCTGCCGCATGTGGAAGTTCTGGGGCCAGGAATTGAACCCAAGCCATAGCTCTAAGCCACAGCAGTGACACCACTGGATCCTTAACCCACTGCATCTCCAGGGAACTCCCTCCAAATGACTACTTTGATGGACAATCCTTCTGTCCATCATCAGCTTCACTCAGTGCCACCACACACAGCAAAGCCCCATAGAATTGATGCTGTAGTGTTGAGTTTGCTTCATGGGAGAGATGGTTGTCACCTGTCCTAAATCAACAGTTCCTAAGGTGGCAGCCCTAGGACATCGGGGGTCTCTAAGGCTGCAGAATTGTAGGTAAAATGTTGCACATGTGAGCATTTGGGGTAGGGGTTGGGGAGAGCCACAGCTTTTTTCAGATTCCCAGGCAGGATCCTGAAAAATTAAGAACAATTTTGCTCTAAAAGGACAAACAGGACATACAAAAACGGTCAAAAAGCAGGAGTTCCCATTGTGGCTCAGCAGGTTATGAACCTGACAAGTATCCATGAGGATGTGGGCTGGATCCCTGGCCTCATGCAGTGGGTTAAGGATCTGGTGTTGCAGTGAGCTGTGATGTAGGTCACAGACTTGGCCCAGATCCCGAGTTGCCGTGGCTGTGGCGTAGGCCGGCAGCTGCAGCTCCAATTCGACCCCTAGCCTGGGAATTTCCATATGCCTTGGGTGTGGCCCTAAATAGCAAAAACAAAACAAAACAAAACAAAACAAAAACCTGTCAAAAAGCAAGCTGTGAGCAAGGCCAAAACAATTCAATGAGGAAATGAGTTCCCAGGCATACAAACTGAAGGAACAGCCAGAGAAAGGGCTTTGCAGAAAACTTTGTCCTGGAAGGGAAGGGCTAGAACAAAAGTGACAAAATACCTACAGAACCAGGCAGGACATTCGTCAGGCGAGGCCTGCTAAGTGTTCTTGTCAGGGAGAGGGTGGAGTCTGCATTTTTCTGGAAAAGGGCTGATGCCATCAGCTCCTGCCATTTGTTATTCTGCCAAATATGGGCATGAAGTTTCTAGATCCACTGAGCTTTGTGAGAGAAGCCAAAAGTCTAGATGTTTTGAGGAAGAGCTCTCAATTTCTTTTTTAACCTGAAAAAAAATTTTAACCTGAAAAAAATTGTTTGTACAGCTGGAAGCAGAGGGCTGACCCCATGAAGAAGGGTCTGGAAGGGCGAAAAGGAGGGGGGTGCACAAAGGATGGAAATGTTGCATCTGCTGGTCTGGGAGCCCAGAGAGCAGAGCAGGGGCAGCTGGAATGGCCTGTGGAGCCACGAGCAGACAGGAGGTGCATTCTTTTTGGAAGAGGAGCTGCCCTGGTGAGGGTTTTAAGAGAATGTTGGAGAATGACACATTTGGGAAGAATGGCTCTTGTGTGCTGGACTCCCAGCCAGAGAGGAATCCTGGGAGGAAATCGAAATAGGCCTCCTATGAATATACAATATACACACAGACACACACATATATATACATACATATGTATGACTGGGTCACTTTGCTGTGCTGCAGAAATTGACACAACATTGTAGATTAACTCTAATTAAAAAAAAAAAAGAAAGAAAGAAAGAAAGAAAAAAGAAACAGGCAGAGTTCCCATTGTGGCTCAGTGGGTTGAGAATCCGACTAGTATCCAAGAGGATGCAGGTTTGATCCCTAGCCTCACTCAGAGGGTTAAGGATCCAGTGTTGCCACAGGCTGCGGTGTAGGTTGCAGATGTGGCTTGGATCTGGTGTTGCTGAGACTGTGGTTTAGGCCAACAACAGTAGTTCTGCTTTGATCCCTAGCCTGGGAACTTCCATATGCTGCAGCTGCAGCCCCTAAAAAGACCAAGAAGGAGGAAGGAAGGAAGAGAAAGAAAATAGGCCCCTGAAAAATGAGAGCACCAATGGCCAGGAGAGAAGACACAGACACGTCCAGCCGCCTGCGTGGGATGGCGACAGGGCTGGGGCAGCACAGCAGGGACCAGGCCCCAGGCGGCAAGGCCAGGCTCTCCTCCATCATTCTGCACCTTGCCATCCCCTGGGGCAGGATGGGGACTTCCTCCTTCTTGGCCTTCTCACGGGAGAAAGTATTGTCATTTTAGCCTAGCCAGCACCCAGGTTATGTTCTGGGGCTGCTCAAGAAAGGCTGCTGACCTTCTAGGCATTTCTCACTGAGATATGGAGTTGCCCATTGGGATAGTAGAAGCCACAGAGTTCAGGTCCAGAAGCAAGAAGGAAGGGCAGGGAGTGTTCCCAGGCTAAGGCAGAGGCATCTGGATGCCAATGGCATAGCAGCCAGTGGGAATAGCAAAGAGCTGTCTGCAGGACCCTGGGCTCCATACATGCATCCTGGGTGGATTACACTGGTCCTCCCTGGGGACGAGGCCAGCGTGTGACAAGCGTTAGGAACATCAGCAGGAACTCCAAACCATGAGTTGAGACTGGAGGTTCTCCTAAGAAAGAAGGAAAAGTGGCTGCAGCTCTGGCTTTGGATGTCACTGCATTGGGGTGGGAGGTCCCAGAAGTGCCCTCTCCCAAGGGACAGTCCCCAGTGAGGGGGACCAAAAAGAATGGAGAAGATGGAGAAGCCAGAGAGAAAAAAGAGGAATGGCTCAAGGACTCTGTGGCTCTGCTGGTATGATTATTTAAGACCAAATCACACTGGTACCATGGGAAGAGATGCGAATGAAAGAATAAAAGGAGAAGGAGAGGAAGAGAAAAGAAGCCATTTCAAGGGCACCAAGGGCAACAAAATACTCTCATTCTCATCCATAATCGTGCTTTACCATTACAAATGGGAAATGACAACAAAAGAGTATCAGCATCATAAAATAATTCATCACGGGTGGGACGGAGAGACCTGGGAAGAGAAATAAGAGCATGTCCACTCACAGAAGGCTTTATCTTTCTGAAAACACTTCCAAACCCACAGTCTGCACAGTAACTGGGTGACAACCGGGCAGGCATGGCTTCACCTCTGATGGGGAAGTCAGTGGTCTCTGCAGCCGATGTGGGGCGCTCCATCCACGTACGATTACCTGGCCCATGGCTTATCACTAAAAAGGTGGCATGTAAACTCGATGGGGCAAACATTTTTGCTTCAATGATCCATTTTTTCCTTCCTGGTGGAGTCCTTTGCGGAAAGGTGAGCAAAAAGATAATGCATACAGGGAGTTCTCATTGTGGCTCAGCAGGTTAAGAACCCAACTACTATCCATGAGGACACAGGTTCGATCCCCGGCCTCTCTCAGTGGATTAAGGATCCTGCATTGGTGCAAGCAAGCGGTGGCATAGGTCAGATATTAGGCTTGGATCTGGCGTTGCTGTGGCTGTGGTGTAAGCCGGTGGCAGCTGCAGCTCTGATTCGATCCCCAGCCTGGAAACTTCCATATGCCACAGGTGCAGTTTAAAAAGAAAAAAAAGATACTGCATACATATGCATGACCTTACATAATCCAGGAAACTTTCAGATAAATTGTATTTTTTTCCTAAATATTAAAGAACATAGTAGTTGCAAAAAAAAAAAAGGAAAAGAAAACATAGAATGGTATAAATAAGAAAATAAATCCCACTTAAGCCCATCACCAGCAGACATTGTTAACATCGTGATGTGTTTTCTTACAGTCTTGTGAAATAATGCATAGCATCCTGGGTGCTCAATTTATTTAGCGCTTTGCATTTTTCCCTTAACATTATAATGCAGGGATCCCCCATGTTGATACCAACTATTTATAAACATTATCTTACTGATGGCATAAAAATATTCCAGTATGTAGAATAATCTTCTTCATACTTAACATAACATAACTACTTTTCTATTTTGAGACGTTTAAAGTTTAGTTATTGTAAGTAAATCTACAAAGAGCATTTCTTTCTTTCTTTTTCTTATTATGGCTGCACCACCTGCGGCATATGGACGTTTCCAGGCTAGGAGTCCAATCGGAGCTTCAGCCAGGCTACACCACAGCCACCGCAAAGCTGGATCTAAGCCAGATCTGTGACCTACACCGTAGCTCACGGCCATACAGGATCCTTAACCCACTGTGAGGCCAGGGATCAAACCCGCAGCCTCGTGGATACTCGTTGGGTTCGTTACTGCTGAGCCACAATGGGAACTTCACAAAGAGAATGTGTATGCCTAAAGCTTTCCTACAGTTCCCATCCCCTCCGCAGGATAGATTTCACATAGAACAAGGACATATCAAGACAAAATCATAGACATTTTAGGACTTTAAAAAGTGGCTGTGTGGATTTAGACTAGCCCCGGGGGTGCAGGGAACTGACAACTCTGCCTGTGCCAGCTGCACTGCATCTTAAATGCCACACTCAGTGGACCGCGTCCCAGAGCCTTCAGTGTCCTCCTCCCCAAGGGACCCAACCCCCAGGCTGAGGCCCAAGAGGGGTGACTGGCAGAGAAAGCCTATGGGAGCCCAAGAAAATGTCTTGTATCTCTCCGTCAGGAATCCAGTTTCTCATCTCCCTCCCTGCAGACCTTGTTCTGCAGGACCGTGTTCCCCCCGCGCTTTTACAGGACTCTGGGAATTGCTCATCCCCAGCTCCCTGTCCCAAGCTGGTGAGCAGCTGCTGTGAAATTTGCCTGGAGATCCCTGGGGCCAATGCTTCGTTTGCCCCTGGCAGCCTCAAAGGTTGTTCCCTCTACCTCAAAGACTTGGAGCTGGGGTGTCAAAGCGCGAGTGGCTTCAGCCACTGATACGTGCCCTGCCGGATCCTTTTCTGTCTGGTCTACAGCTGCACCACCAGCTCAGGGCCGGCGACCCGGGGTCGTAGGCGTTCAAAAATATCTTGCCAAATAGATGCATGGCCACTGCTAGGATTCCGGGTGCCGCTAACAGGAGTCTGCTGAGGTTTTGGGCATTTTTGAAGTTACTGTTTGGAGCTGTTTGAAGGAGTGTTTGGCGAGTGCTTGGCTGAGAGTGGAGGGCTTTGGGAAGGACTTCTCTTGGCCACTGGGGCTTCTTGCCTGCCACCTCCAAACCCCTCAGGAAGGTACATACGTCTGGCTGGCTGCCAGTTCTCATACGGACGTTCTGCTGGCTCTGCACCTACCCCGCGTGCCAAAGCGATTGCAGGAGACGCAGCGTGGGAAGGATCGGGGTGGCTCGGGGCTAGCCTGGTGTGGTCCGGGGTCCTTGGGCTCCGCGGGACGCCCGGGACGGGGCGGGGCGCCCTCTGGCTCCCGAGGCTCCGCCCGCCCCGCCGCTCCCTTGCCCCCGGAGCGCGCCGCCTGGGGCGCGACTGTCGGTGCCCTGCGCTCCGCCTGCGCGGACCCAGCTGCGCTCCCGGCTGTCTCGGCGCCCCGGACCCGGTAAGTCGAGGACTCCTACCTCCCGGCTCCTCACACCAAGCGCGATGCCCTAGTCGGGCGACCCCGAGGGGGGTTCCAGCGACCCGGTCTCAGCCCCTGGGCCGCAGCGGGCAGCCCCAGGCAGGAGGCACCGCGACCCCCTTAGTGGGAGGGAGAATAGAGGCTCGGCCTCACGCCGCCTCCTTTCCCTCTGCCCTCTTCACTTCTAGAACGTCATCCCGCCACCAAATAATCACAGCATTTCCCCATTATTACTAAAGTACAGTCGTTCTTGCAGAAAATTGGGAAAATACCTAAAAGCATCCAAAGAAAACTAAAGCCGTCCACGGTCCCAGTCCCTGCTTGTTTTCAAAGACCTCCAGCTCAGGCAATGCTTGCATACATACCCAGCCTCAGTTTCTTGAGTGTTGGCATCTCCCCGGGAAAAAGGCATGGGGCACGGAGAACATTCCTGGTATCTGATCTTGATTGTAGTAACGGGAAAGGGTGGCACTTGTAGAAGAAAGCTGACCCAAGAGCAGTCGTGTATGTGGGAGTCTATACAAGTGACAGCCACCTTCCCTCCCCAACCCCCAAGCGCCCCTACGCTGATTTTCAAACTGTTGTATGTGAACTGACAGTTTTGAGTCCACTTTTAAGTTAAGATGGAGCTTCCAGCCCCATTAAGGAAGAGCCTTGTCAACAACCACAGCTGTCACTTATGGTCCTGATGGTGGGGGACTTTGTTGTGATCACACCTTTGTTTTCATTCATGTGATGACTCGGACCCATGGGTTTCTACCCAGGGGCGCAGAACCCCTCTGTTGGCCCTGCTCTGCACCCTGCTGCCTATGAGAGTGAGCTGAGGGGAGTGTGAGGAAAGCGTTCTCAGTTTCCAGAATACTCACGTGTGTCTTGTTTTTGATAGGTCATTAACAAGTAGGTTGTTCTGAAAATAAAGACCTCAGAGGAACGCGCTCCGGTGGTGTCAAGTCTGAAGGCAGAGCTGGTGAGTCAGTTTCTACTGGGCTCGGCTTTCCTGGACCTGAGTGGGACATTCGCTCACTCACCTGTTCCTGTAGGCATGGCTGTGTCCTGGGAATATTTACTGTGCAGCTGCCCTCTGCCAGACCCTGTTCTTGTCTTTGGGCTACATGGGAACAATACAGGCAAAGATCCCTGCCCTTAAAGGGAAGACGAACAATAGACAATGAATATAATAAATAAGAAAACTCTACGAGGTGTAGGTGATAAGTACTTTGGAAAAAGGGAGAGCAAGATAAGTTTTATGGGGAGCAGGGAGGGGGGATGAAAATTATGCTGTATTATTGACAATTACTGGTGGCCTTAAACCTTTTAAGAAATAAGGTGCGTTGCAGATATACATATATATAAATACTATAAAATTATATGTCTCATAAATAATATATGATTTAAATTATAATGATATAAATTATTATAATTATAATTACAATATAATATAAATATCTAATATAATCTATATAATGTAAATTATATATAATATAAATAATAAATAAAATTATATAATATAAAATATATGATATAAATATATAATCTACATAATATAATATAAACATATAATACTATAATATATTATGGAATAATATGAAATTTAATATAAAAATAAATAATGCTAATAAAATAAATGTACATAAAAATGGTTTAAATGTTATGTAAAAACAGACTCCATTGAAAGAGGTTTTCATCGGGTTACCCGCCAAGGTCTTTCCAGAGATCATTTTACTTTACTGATTATTTGCTCTCACAGTCACATGGTAGTTATATTGAATTCAATACTTTGCATTCCTGTTTAATTCAGCAAATCCTTATTGAATCACTCTGGGGTGCTGGGGTGGGGACAAGGTGAGCAAAACAGTCTCTGACCATCCTGAGCTCCTGGAATGAAATCACAGACAAGTCTACAAATGACTACAACACAACTTAGAATATGAGCGGTACAGACAGGCCACTGTGAGGGCTCAAAAGAGGGAAGGGATCATCTGGATGGGGCTTCACACACAAGTTAGCATAGGAGTGCGCTGTTGGCGGGCCAGTCAAAATTTGACAAGCAAACATGGTGGTCCCGCCTCTCTTGCAGACAGAGCAACAGCAAAAAGCAAGAGATAGGGAAGGTGAGGGCCTGTTCCATGCCTCCCCAAACCATATGGTATCGTCAAGGGGGATTCCATTATTCCCAATTTTCAGATAAGGAAACTGGGGCTCCCCACATTCATTTAATTTGCTAAAAGTGAGATTTCTCCTTCTATGTGACTTAGCTGCCCTCCCAGAGCCTGCTGTCACCCATTCTCTATGCCAAAATGCTCATCCTTCTTCCCACATTGAGTTTGCCTGGGTCCCTCTCATCAGCTCCCTGCTTCACATTTCCATCTTCTTACCCCAAAGCCCCTCTCTGTCACCCACAGAGAGGTCTGGAAAGCTCTTGGTCCTGTGACCAGACTCAAGAGCTACACCCCACATCCAGCAGGGAAGTGTTGGAAAGCCCCTTTCTGATCTTCAAGGACAGTTGGATGTGGTTTCATTCTGATTTTTTGAGACCCTGGCTATCTTAGTGACTCTCCTCCTGCTCCTGGGAAAGAAGGTAAAAAGCCCAAGACAAAGACTTTCTGGAAGGGTCTGGGTCCCTGTTGGCTTCTTTGCTGCTAGAAGGAAAATGTATCTCCAAAATCTGGACATCACGTTGCAATAAAAATGAAAACAGGAGTTCCCGTCGTGGCGCAGTGGAAACGAATCCGACTAGGAACCGTGGGGTTGTGGGTTTGATCCCTGGCCTCACTCAATGGGTTAAGGATCCAGTGTTGCCATGAGCTGTGGTGTAGGTCGAAGACGCCGCTCGGATCTGGTGTTGCTGTGGCTCTGGCGTAGGCTGGCGGCTGCAGCTCTGATTAGACCCCTAACCTGGGAACCTCCATATGCTGCGAGTGCAGCCCTAAAAGGACAAAGGACAAAGGACAAAAAAAAAAAAATGAAAACAGTTGACAATTATTTCCAAGGAAAATTGGCTCATAGAATCCTTGACTCAGTAAAAGCATATTCACCCAAATTAAGCTTAATTATTTCTACCCTTATTCTGCTTCCTGGAACAAAGAATGATGATTGCAAGACTGGATGTTCTTTCTAGGAAATGCTTAAGGAATGTTTAAAGAATGACAGGAATGTCACCCCCATCCCACCTAGATAAGTAAGCTAGGGTCCCCACCCCACCCCCTGCCCCGGGAGCTGCATGGTTTAGGGGAGACTGAGCCAAGGCTGGAACCCAGATCCTGACATTCCTCCTTCTCTAACTTGCCACCAGAATCTGTCCCTCTCAAAAGTGAGCCTGGAGTCAGCCACGGAAGCCTTGCCCTTTCAGCAAACGCTTCAGAATGATTGGTGCAGCACTAGGAAATCTGTTCCAGAAGCCTGCAGGGGTTATCAGTGCTGATACGGGAGAAATGCAGGAGGGTGGTGCTTGCTGGGAACAGCATGATGTCACCCACTGCCCCCTCCCCTCCCCTCTGAGTGCAGTGGGCGAGCTTACAGAATGCCGGGGTGCTGGAGGCCCTTTGGTCTCCATTTGCAGCTGTTCAGCTCAGCTCAGCTGCCCAGAGCCCAAAAGCCTGAGTCATTCTCAGTAGCCCCGCAGCTCTGGGACTAATGGGGGGAAAAAAAAAATTGTGCTCACGTCGATTGGGGGCAGTGTCTATGCCTCATGAGGAGTCTCAAACAGGCAGAAACAGAAACTTCTAGAACCCTCCCTTTCTTTCTGGGCCCAATCAGGCCAATTTGAGAATGTTTAGCAGAGGCTCAGTGTCAAACTGGTTGTATCTGGAGTTAGACCTTCCTGGTTCCTGCTGCTTCTGCCTCCTCCAGCCCTCTGCTCACTCTGCAAGCCACAAAAAAGCTGTGGTTCTCCCTGGTGGGACAGAGGGTCTTCTGATGGCATATTCAGATCAGATGCCAATTCCCAATTGGTTAGACCCAGTTTTACCTGATACAATTGGCTGGCTCCTCAGTTCCTTTGAACCTAAATACAAACCCACCTTCTCTCTGGAAGGTCAAGAACTCCTTTTTCTATGCTGATAAACTGTGAGTCCATTGGAGTTCTCCATGTGGCTCAGGGGTAACGAACCAGACCAGGATCCACAAGGATGCAGGTTCAATCCCTGGCCTCGAAGTGGGTTAAGGATTTGGCATTGCTGTGAGCTGTCGTGTAGGCTGGCAGCTGCAGCTCCAATTTGACCCCTAGCCTGGGAACTTCATATGCCTTGGGTGTGGCCCTAAAGAGAAAAAAAAAAAAAAATATATATATATATATATATATATATATATATATATATGAATCTAAGGCTAAAAGATGAAAGTTTGGATGTATTTCTGATAGAAGACATGACCTATCAAGTCAGCTTGCCTCAATGGAGCCCAGTTTGCTACAAAGTTAAGGTTGTTGGGTCATTGGTCTTCAAGCTCCTTTGAGTCCAACAGTCTTAAGCTGTGGCCACTAGGCAATGCTTTGGCCTGGTGATAGATGTGAACTTGGAGAATGGCACAGAAGCCCCAGCTGTCATGCGGGTCGGGTTCTGTGTCATTTACACCATCCTGTCGCTTAGAGCACTGTTGCCAAGCTCATTTTTTGACTCATTACACAAACACACCATGTGGCCCAGCACACAGGCCTCGGGGACGCAGAAGGCATTGAGCAAAAGCAATACAGTAAATTAAGCAGAGGGGCAGAAAAAGACTTGTTAAAAATTCAGAGCTGTTATTTGAAAAGCAGTTAATTAACTTGGCTTTTCTGGTCCAGTGTAAAGCTCCGAAAGGCTTGTTGGAATTGAAGGGGCCAGCGATGAGTTAGGACGGGGGCAGCTGTGGTCAACGGTGATGCTTTCATATTTCTCTCTGCAGCTTGCTTCAGATTACTTCAGAGATGGGCCAGACTGAAACACAACATCTGAAAAACAAACAGGATTTGAAAATAATGCCATGAAATGATTGTCTCTCTCTCTCTCTCTTTTTTTTTTTTTTTTAGGGTCGTGCTTGCTGCTTATGGAAGTTCCCAGGCTAGGGGATGAATCAGAGCTGCAGCTGCTGGCCTACACCACTGCCACAGCAACGCCAGATCTGAGCCACATGTGCAACCTACACTGGCAGCTCATGGTAACGCTGGATCCTTAACCCACTGCATGAGGCCGGGGATTGAACCCACATCCTCGTGGATACTAGTCAGGTTCATAACCTGCTGAGCCACAATGGGACCTCCATGACTGCCTCCTAAAAAAATTCTTTTGGGTGCTCTGAAACACAAAAGAGCAGTCAGTTTCCTAAGAGCGACACCATAGCCGAGCGGTTTTTAATCTTGGCTACCAAGAAGGGTCACCTGGGAAACTTTGAACAGTCTCAGTGCCAGACAGGAACCCAGATCAAGGGTCTCTCTCTTCTTCTTACAAGGCCACAGTCCTATGGGGTTAGGGTCTTGCCCTTCTGACCTCATCTAACCTTAATTACCTCCTAAAGACCCTCCCTCCAAGCACAGGCACATTAGGAGCTAGGGGTTGAGCATTTGAATTGGGGAGGACACAATTTGGTCCCTAGTATGTCATATAAAATGCAGAGACATCGGAGTTCCTGCCATGGTGCAGTGGGTTAAGAATCCAACTGCAATGGCTCGGGTTGCTGCAGAGGCACAGGTTTGATCCTCAGCCCGTTTCATTTGGTTAAAGGATCTGCTGTTGCTGCTGCTGTGGTGTAAAATGCGGCTGTGGCTCCATTCAATCCCTGGCCTGGGGACTTCATATGCCTCAGGTGTGGCCATAAAAAAACCAAAAAACAAAAAACCCAGGAATTCCCACTGTGGCTTAGTGGGTTAAGAACCCGATATGGTGTCCATGAGGATTGAGTTTGATCCCTGGCTTTGCCCAGTGGGTTAAGGATCCAGTGTTGGTGCAGACTGTGGCATAGGTCAGATATGGCTCAGATCCTGTGTTGCTGTGGCTATGGCATAGGCCTGCAGCTGCAGCTCCAATTTGACCCCTGGTCTGGGAACTTCCATTTGCTGCAGGTTCGGCTATAAAAAGAAAAAAACGAAGATTTAAAAAAATGCAGGAGTTCCCATTGTGGCTCAGTGGAAACAAATCTGACTAGGAACCATGAGGCTGCAGGTTTGATCCCTGGCCTCACTCAATGGGTTAAGGATCTGGTGTTGTCGTGAGCCGTGGTGTAGGTTGCAGACGAAGCTCGGATCTGGTGTTGCTGTGGCTCTGGTGTAGGCCGGCAGCAACAGCTCCGATTAGACCCCCAGCCTGGGAACCTCCATATGCTGCAGGTTCCGCCCTAGGAAAGACAAAATGACAACAACAACAAGAAATGCAGATAGGATTCCCATCGGGGCTCACCAGAAAAAAATCTGACTAGCATCCATGAGGACACAGGTTCGATCCCTGGCCTCGCTCAGTGGGTTAAGGATCCGGCTTTGCCATGGGCTGTGGTGTAGGTCACAGACACGGCTCGGATCTGGTGTTGCTGTGGCTGTGGTGCAGGCCAGCAACTACAGCTCCAACTTGACCCCTAGCCTGGGAACTTCTATATGCCATGAGTGCGGCTCTAAAAAGCCAAAACAAACAAACAAAAAATGCAGATAAACAACACAAGGAGTGTATTTAAGGGACTCATTCTGGTGATTACCTGTGAGAGTAGTGAATAGAAATAAAAGTGAATCAATTTATTAACTGATCAACCAAGAGAGGGCGATGTGCAGATCCCAGGTGGCACATTCCGTGACGGGAGTATGGGAGGGCACCCCTTTCACTGAGATTTGTAAAAATTGTGTGCACGTGTGTATGTTGGTGGGGGCGTTGGATTAGTACAAACTTTTTGATTTCAGGTTGCACTTTTCTTTTAGAAAGTTCGGTCTCTGGCTGTGAAACCCTGCCACCCAGGATGATCCTGTCTAATGCCACGGCCGTGACGCCCTTTCTGACCAAGCTGTGGCAGGGGACAGTACAACAGGGCAGCAACACGTCTGGCCTGGCCCGCAGGTCCCCAGGCCATGATGACGGCAAGCTGGCGGCTCTCTACATTCTCATGGTGCTGGGCTTTTTTGGTTTCTTCACCCTGGGCATCATGCTCAGTTACATCCGCTCCAAGAAGCTGGAGCACTCCCACGACCCTTACAACGTGTACATCCAGTCTGACAGCTGGCAGGAGAAGGACAAGGCTTACTTTCAGGCCCGGGTTCTGGAGAACTGCAGGGCGTGTTATGTCATAGAAAACCAGCTGGCCGTGGAACGACCCAGTGTCTACCTTCCGGAGATGAAGCGTTTGTCATAACCCCGTGGACGGTTAAAACTGGACAAAGCCTCCTCGACGATCTGCTTTTTCTTATCCTTATAGTCTTTATTGTACGGATATAACCGTTTTCAGCTTTTTTTTTTTTCTATTGTGAGGGGTGGATTATTAACACGCTGTTTCTAAGATCACATTCCTTCTGTAATAGACTGGCCATTGCTCCCCAGTGTCTGTGCCTGCCTTGTTCATTTCAGCAGAATCCCTGAGCTCACGCCTCTGAGAATGAGAGCTGCATTTCCCAGCCTCCTTTGCAGCTAGCAGGGTCATGTGATGACGTTCTGGCCAATAGAAGCAGGAGTGATGAGTGCAATTTCCCAGTGAACCTCCAAAAGGGAAGGATGTATCCTCCACTCTCCTCTCCCCCTTCCCAGCAGCTGGGGCTTGGAAGAGGTGGGGGGCCAGCCTTGATCTGGAAGGACAGTGTATTCACAGAGGGCAGGTCTGGGTCCCTGGGCAATGGCATAAGGCAGCGTCTAGTCACCACCAGCTCAGACTTTGTAGGAAAGAAACTAACTCTGATCTCCCTTAAGCTGCTGTTGTTTGGGTTTCTGTTAAAGTCACAGAATCAATACCCTAGCGAATACACCTGCCTTATGGAACTGAGCCTGAAGACATATTGTTTCTAGATTTGTCACCGGCATACTGGCCCACTGGGTACAGGACGAGGTTACTCTGCCCTGACGATGATGGCTCTTGCTTCCTCTTGCCTCCCTGACTCCCACACCTCCCTGAAGCTCACCCTTCACACATCCCCTCCTCCAAACACACACAAACACACACGCACAGGCACACGCATGCACACAAACACACACAGATACACAAGGACATACGCACATACTTCCTATTCGCACAGCTCAATCCCAGGCCTCTAGAATTAAGATGCAGGAGAAAAAACAAATCTCACTTCAAATGTGTACTGAGGGGAAGGCACTGAGTTATCATGGCAGAGAGAGGGTGGAACCTTCCATCTCAAGGGCCCAGGGGACGGAGTGGGTGCAGGCAGGTGGCAACACCTGAGACTCAGGTGGCAGAGCTCTTTGAAGTGATGTGCCCTTTGGGGTTGAATCATGTCTCCCTCCCCAAAAAGATACCTTCAAGTCCTAACCCTGGCATCCGGGAAGGTGACATTATCTGGAAATAGGTCTTTGTAAATGTGATTGAGGAAGGTAGGGTCATTGGAATGGGCTCAAACCAGTATGACTGACGTCCTTTCTTTCTTTCTTTCTTTCTTTCTTTCTTTCTTTCTTTCTTTCTTTCTTTCTTTCTTTCTTTCTTTCTTTCTTTCTTTCTTTCTTTCTTTCTTTCTTTCTTTCTTTCTTTTTGTCTTTTTAGGGCCACACCTGCAGCATATGGAGGTTCCCCCACAGCTCAAGGTGACACCGGATCCTTAACCCACTGAGCAAGACCAGGGATCAAACCCGCAACCTCATGGTTCCTAGTCGGATTCGTTTCCACTGCGCCACTGATGGGAACTCCTCTTTTATTTTTTTTCTTTTTAAGGCCACACCCAAGGCATTTGGAAGTTCTCAGGCTAGGGGTCGAATTGGAATCACAGCTGCCAGCCTATGCTACAGCCACAGCAATGCAGGATCTGAGCAGTCTGTGACCTACACTACAGCTCATGGCAACACCAGATCCCTGACCCACTGAGCGAGGCCAGGGATTGAACCTGAGTCCTCATGGATCCTAGTCAGGTTTGTTGCCACTGAGCCACAATGGAACTCCTTCTTTTCTTCTTTGGCCACACCCATGGAATATGGAAGTTCCCAGGCCGGGAATCAAATCTGAGCAGCAGCCATGACCTACACCACAGCTGCAGCAATGCTGGATCCTTAACCCACTGTGCCACAGCAGGAACTCCTGACTGATGTCCTTATGAGAAGAGAGACATCTGAGAGTTCTCTTGTGATGCAGTGGATTAAGGATCCAGTGTTTCCACTGCAGTGGCTTGAGTCACTGCTGTGGTAAATGTTCAATCCCCGGTCTGGAAACTTCCATATGCTGCCCCCCTCCAAAAAAAAGGAGGGAAATCTGGGCAGGTACTGGAACATGTAGCTGCAAACCCAGGACCGCCAACGACTGGGGGCCATGACCTGAAGCTGGGAGGGGCAAGGGTATTGGGGGGAGTTCTTCCCCACAGCTTGCAGAGGAAGCAGGGCACCGAGGCACCATGGTTTCCGACTTCTGGCCTCCAGAACTGTAAGAGGAGGAGTTTCTATTGCTTGAAGCCACCCAGGCTGAGCTCTTTTGCTCCAGCAGCCATGGGGAAACTCATGCAGTGCCTCCCCACCCCCACCTCCACTGGAGATAGTGCTTCTCACAAGACAGGGTCCCCTGGACACGACCCTCCCAGCTGAGAGGTGGGAAGGGGCTCAGGGCTGTAGGTGGAGGGTACTGCAGGCTTTCTCACAGCAGTGGAAGAAGCCTCGTGAGTGTGGCCTGGCCGGGGGTGGGGTGGGGGAGCTGAGGGGGTGGAGGAAATCAGGAGGACACTCTTGGTGTCAGCCTGCTTCCCTGGCTGCCCTCCCTCACCTGTGCCATCCTGAATGCTCACCTGCTTGGGCATTCCCAAAGAGCGTGGAGTACTTAAATAAAACATACTTGATGGACACCTGCACATAATGTAAATTAAAAGCAACATGCGAGCATCAGTGGTCGTCCTCAGGTGGGTGGATGGGACCCACATAGACAGGGATGCTTCTGTGTGCTTGGAGGAACGGCTCCTGATGGGACACCTTGCGGGGCAGAAGCCTAGCAGCATCACTACAGCCCTTGAGATGAGTGGTTCTTTAGGTCAGCAGCCTTTGAAAATCTAATGAAAGCTATGACCCCACCCACCCCCCAAATTGCACACAGACGCATATGATCCACCATCTCAGGGGGCCTTGGGCCTCTGGAAGCCCACCTATGAGTGCTGGCCTCTCCTGGCCCCGCGTGACTCCCCTGCACTGACACACACAGGTGGCCCCCAGGGAAGAAAAGCAGGCTGGGCGCGTGGGTTTGGAGAAGGACCCAGCAGGCACGTGGTCTGGATTCACAGCAGCAGGCGGTCATGGGCATTCCAGGCACACAGACTGACTCTTTAGCGCCAGTTCACATTCCCCGACTGAGATTCTGGCCACTTTTAAGGCAGGGGGAGACCCCATGAACTTTAGTTCCCCGCATCTTTGAAGGACCGTGCATTTAGCACTTACCCACGCCACCTCCACATCTCTTAGGTTCAGACGTTCGCATGTTCCAATGCCGGTTATATTGAAAAACTTGGTTTAGCAAGCGTGCTGAGAGCCGGGTGCTGTTCTGAGGTCAAATCGTTAAAACCAGACTCTAAGGGTTTTGTATGCAATACTTCACGTGCTCATTGGGCGGGACAACATGCCTTTTGAGATACGTTAAAATATCTTTTAAAAAAATTAGAGGCATTCCTGTCGTGGCTCAGCAGAAACAAGTCTGACTAGTATCCATGAGGATGCAGGTTCGGTCCCTGGCCTCACTCAGTGGGTTAAGGATCCAGTATTGCTGTGAGCTGTGGTGTAGGTCTCAGACGTGGCTCGGATCTGGCATCGCTGGGGCTGTGGTGCAGGCCAGTGGCTGCAGCTCCGATTTGCCGCCTAGCCTGGGAACCTCCATATGCCCTGGGTGCGGCCCTGAAAAGACAAAAAAAAGAATCAGTCTTTCATCATGATCTGTGGCATGTGTCCTGTTAACATCACTGTGATGCTTTTAGAAAGTGGATGTGCATTTTCGGAGGCTCCGATGGGGCGGCCCCAGGGGCTCGGGAACAAGGAAGTATAACTGCAGTGGATAAACTCTGCCTTCTCCCCCTGATGCTGCAGGTAGAAAGCTAGGGAGCAAAGCCCCAGGTGGAGCCCCCACCTCTTTCTAAGGGGTAGGCTGAGGCTGCTCCTGAATGCCAGGCATTTCCAGCCAGCTGGGGATTCAGGCAGAGTCTTGATGGATTTGAGGTTTTTGAAGAGAAGCTGGAAATCCGGATATTTATTTGAAATCTCCTGATTTTAAAATGTTGGTAACTAATTCAATTTTTTTTTTTTTTTTTTTTTTTTTTGCCAGACCCCATGGCATGTGGAAGTTCCCAGGCCAGGGATCGAACCCGCGCCACAGTTGCAACCTGTGCCACAAGGGGACTTCAAATAATTTAATTTAAAAAAAAAAATCTGTGGGCCAAACAAAATATGACCTTGAACTGAGCTCTGCTCAAAGACCAGAGTTCACCTGGCTCCAGGCGCTCAGGCTGCTCTCTGCACATTGAGAAATTCTCAACGTGACCACCAGGGGGCAGCCACACACAGAGAGCGCCTTCCTCACAGGTGGAGACTGGCAGACAAAACCCAGGATTACTGCAAATCGCTGTGATACTTATCTTTACTGACCTCAAGTAGTACCACACACTTTAAAACCTCTGTTTTAAAGAAGAAGAATGGCTCCGGGCCAGCCCCAGGTGGCATTTGATAGAAAGCAGAGTCAGGGAGGGGATTCTGCATCTGAAGGGCAGAGGCAGGCAGGATCCCTGGCAGCAACCCCCACGGTGTGGCCCTGGCCAGTGGCCCTCAGATCCCAGCCCCCTGAGGGGACGCTGCACCGGGCTGTCCTTACCTTGCCCGGCGAAGCCATCCCATTCAGGTTCCAGGCCCGCCCCTCGCTCTCTCAGTGTAGAAGAGGGTATTACAACTCTGATTCTGCTCGTCACACTCTTGGAATGAGCTGTGGGGTCCACACTGGAGAGGTAGATACTCTTTGTGAGCAGACAAATCAGGCCAGTGAGCCTTCAACAAGGCTGAGGGCTGACGGTGGGCTGGGGTACACCTGCCAACACGAAGCATGGCATGGCACCTCACGTCTACTGGGCCACCTGGCCTGGCTGGACAAATGGCTGCAGATCAGACGTGCCATGTGCAATGCACTGGACAGTGTGCCTTGGAGAGCAAGCTCCCTGAAGGTTAACCAGGCCACGGCTGTCACTAACATGCCTAGGAAACTGAGCCTCAGCGAGGCTCAAGGACACACCCAAGGTCATCAGGTTCCTGAAGGAGGAAGCCTGCTCCCCTAACTTCCGGTTCCGGCTGACCAGCCAAGGGCTCCTGGGGCCCCTGGGAGGTAGGGAAGGAATGGCAGCGTTCTGCTTTTATTCTTTTACACACTGACTCAACCTTAATCATGTTTTATGGGCTGTCACTTTAAAATGTCAGACAATTCACTCTCAAAAAGGATCCTGATACCATTGGCGCTGTATACCTAGAGGTCTGCTTCAGAGATATAAGGTCATAAGAGCCTATGAGCTGGGCCTTTTGTTTGTTTTTTAAAGGCAGACTGGGCCAAAAATAAGCCAAATTGCACATTGTGAGAATATGTTTTGAAATAGTATCTTTGCCCTGGCTCTGAACTTCAGTCTCCCCTCAGGATGCTACAGTAATTCAATAGTGTCCATAACAAGAATTAGAAATAAGCGGACAGGCAGAGAAAACTGTGGTCAATTCCACCGTCTTTGCATCTCCAGGCAAGGCTGCGTGGATGGAGCGCAGGTTAACGCCACGGGCTTCTCTCCAGAGGACGCCTGCTCTCGAGTCCACATCAGGAGGTGGCTTCCCTATGGGTAAAAATGAGGCAAATATTAAATCCGATGAAGGGAGATAAACTATGGGAGTTTGAAGATGGAAAGCTAAAGACGGATTGATAAGGGGTGGTCAGTTCTCTAACTAAGCTGACTCGTTGTTGGATACATAAAACATATCTGAATACAAACACGAAATGGAGTCAGGAGATTTAGAGCAAAGGACCCCTCAAGAGCATGGGTGTATGTGTCTCCTTGAGGTCAGTGAAGCCAGGTAGCACAGATATTTCTGGAAATACTGGGTTTTGTCTCCCAGTCTCCACGTGTGGAGGAAAGGGCTCTGGGTGTGGCTGCCCCTAGTGGTCATGTTGAGAATTTCTCAGTGCCCCGGGAGCGCTGGGCGCCAGCGGTGCCTGGCTGGGGCTAGGGAGGTTTGCCCATTGGGCTTTAGATGTTCTTGGGAGGCTAACCTTCCGATCCCTCGTCCAATGCAGTGGGACAGGGCCCGCCGTGGATCCTAAAAATGAAACAGGAGGGGAGGAGACAAGCATGTCTCTGGAAGGGCCATGGGAGGAGGCCCCTCCTCCGAACAGGGGTCCTGGAAACGCAGCATTCTTGGCAAGTTGCTAGAACCCTTTCTCCCTTTGCGCTGGAACCTGCTCAGGCCCCTCCCCCTCCTCCAGGAATAACTGCAGGGCCTTGGAAAACTTGCTCACCCCGACCTTAGCCCCCTTCTGTTCCAGAACGATGACCACTCCCGGTCTAACTGAAGAGGCTCGATAACAGTAAACTAAGCGACCTCGTTCAGATATTGTCACAGGGAGGAGGACTGGAGAAAGTGGCTGCTCCTCTAGGGCGGGCCCCACCCGGCGGACCCACCCACCCCTCTCCCCGCGCTGGGCATTGGCCCCCTCATTCCATACAGTCCCTAGAAACAGGCTCCCGTCAAGGTTTCAAAGGTCTAATGCAGTGGGAGGGAGTGCGAGGAGGGGGCTGAGCTCACCCCCAGGGTCAGGAGGGCTTCCCCCAGGATGACGAAGGGGCTCTGGGGTAACTTAGTGCTGAAAGACCTTAAGGTAGCACAAGGAATGGTGATTGTGGCTTCTTTGGGGAAAAACCAGGAGATTCATAGAAAAGAATTGAGGTTTCCATGGTGCTTCCCACCCCCCCACCCCCACCCTCCACCCCTCCTCCACCCTCCACCCCCCACCCTCCCATCCTCCCATCCCCCCACTCCCCCATCCCCCCTGCATATGGAAGTTCCTGGCCCAGGGATCAAACCCACACCATGGCAGTGACCATGCCAGATCCTTAACCCACTGGTCCACCAAGGGAACTCCCCATCCTGATTTTTTTTTTTTTTTTGATTACTTGAGCAAACTTTGTACTGTTGGCCCACATGGCCCAGTGGACGCACATTCTAGAGCGTGAAAGTTCCAGAGCCACAGGTGAAAGGCAGGAAATCAAACTGAGGCAGCCCTCAGCTGAATATACCCCATCCGCAATTCTTTGGAGGAGTTTTGTCAGTTAGGCATAGAATACCAGAAAGTCCCAGTGACTATTATGAGTCCTATAAATACGGACTTTACAAAAAAATTTTGAGTGCTCATGTATGCCTAGGTGCAAAAGCCACATATCTAACCGTTGTTCTGGAAAACAAAACGTGCAGCTCCCACATTAAACATGGCTGTCTCATCAGCGTCCCCTACTGAAAATCCTGGGGCTAGTCATCCAGGGACTCGGGCAATTCCGCAAGGATGGCATGGTTGTTATAGCAACCTATCACCACAGGGGGGCAGAGCATCCACGGGTACCATGGAATCTGCCTCCAAGAATCCTGGAGTCCAGAGGTCTTCCTTCCTGGGACCCTGGAATGTGCTTGGAGAGAAGGTTTAGTGATGTTAGCATCAGGACAGCCTGTACTGAGCTACTGAATCAGTACTTACTGGTGGCACCAGTCAGAGGGAGAATGAATCACTGGATTTCCAAGGGCTTTGGGGAGGCAAGTCAGAGCAACCTGTACATAGTTTTTCACTTCTCGTGTGAAAGTATCTTCCCTCTTGAAAGACAGACTGTTTCTGTTCCACAAGGGAACATGTCTACAAGAAGAAGCAAGTCAAAAGCGAAGGTGACAGTCTAGGCGATTGGATTTTAAATGTTTGAAAGCCTTTTACATCTAGAAGACATAGACAACTAGGTCCTATGTATAGCCTAGGGAACTATATCCAGTCTCCGGGGATAAACCATGATGGAAAGGAATATATAGGAGTTCCCATAGTGGCTCAATGGAAACAAATCCGACTAGGAGCCGTGAGGTTGCAGGTTCGATCCCTATCCTTGCCCAGTGGGTTAAGGATCTGGAGTTACCTTGAGCTGTGGTGTAGGTCACAGATGCTGCTCGGATCTGGCGTTGCTGTGGCTCAGGTGTAGGCCGGGGCAACAGCTGCCATTCGACCCCTAGCTTGGGAATCCCCATATGCTGGGGGTGCAGCCCTAAAAAGACAAAAGACAAAAAAAAAATAAATTAAAAAATAATGAAAGGAATATGTGTATATATAAAATATATATGCATATATTTTATATTGGATATTATATATTTGTATATTTTATATAAAAATTTTTTTATAAAAATTATAGAATGTATATACTTTTTTTTTGTCTTTTCTAGGGCCACTCCCGCGTCATATGGAGGTTCCCAGGCTAGGGGTCCAATCGGAGCTATAGCTGCCGCTCTATGCCAGAGACACAGCAATGGAGGATCTGAGCCACGTCTGCAACCTGCACCACAGCTCACGGCAATGCCGGATCCTTAGCCCACTGAGCAAGGCCAGGGACCGAACCTGCAACCTCATGGTTCCTAGTTGGATTCATTAACCACTGCGGGAACTCCACAATATATATACTTTTAATATATTTTATATATGTAATTTTTATATTATATATATAATTTTCTATAAATATAATTATATATTTTATATATAATATATAAAAGAATGTATATGTGTGTATAAATATATATTCACATATATTGTATATTATATATAATTTCATATAAATATAATTATATATATTTTTAATATATTATGTATAATACATATAAAAGAATGTATATATGTTCTATGTTATAACTAAGCCACATTTCTGTACAGCAGAAATTAGCACAGCATTGTAAAGCAACTATACTTTAATACAAAATTTTAAAATAAAATAAAATTTTTTTTAAAGTTTGAAAGCAAGAATTTCAAACATACTAACATAGAAATAGATGATTCCCTGTAAAGCGTTAATGTGTTCCTTGCAAACTTTTCCTTCTTAAAAAAACAGATTTGCTGGAGTTCCTTCGCGGCGGGTTAGGGATCCGGTGTTGTCGCTGCAGTGGCTCAGGGCACTGAAGTGGCTCCAGTTCCATCCCTGGCCTGGAAACTTCCACATGCTGCAGACGTGGCCAAAAAAAAAAAAAACAAACCCAAAAAACAAAGATTTCCCTTTTCAACAGGTAATAGACATCATAAAATATAAATATATTTATATAAATATATAAATTTATAAATATTTATAAATATAAATCAAACAAATCTTTTAAAAGGAAATTATCCATAGGATAATAAAAGAATTCTTAGGTCTCTTTTCAGAGATATTCTTTGCACACACAAGAATATCCAGCTTTCACATACAAAGACATTTGTACTTCTTTTTCTTCACTTTTTATTTTTCTCAACTTTTTTTGTACTTCTTTTCTGTGACTTTTTCTGTGTCTTTTGACCATCTTTCTGTTGATCTGCTGACCCTTTTTTTTTTTTTTTTTTTTTTAGTGTTAAAAGCCTTTTGAACATCAAAACATTTGACACCTTACCGCATGTCTTGCTAATGCTTTCCCTCGAGTTTATCATTTACCTCTTGACTTGGTTGATAGTATTTGGGTTTTACCACAAGGAAATTTTTAATTTTCTTGTGGCTGGATTTATCGGTCTGTCTTTTGCGATTTCTGACTTTTGCGTCTTGCTTGGAAAGACTGCCACAATGTGGGATTATAAAAATAAATCCCCCGTGTTTGTTCTAGCTCTTTTATAGCTTTATTTTTAAAAATCATGATTTCGCTCCATCTGGAATTTATTTTGGCTTAGTCAAGTAGAGATCCAATTTGACTCTTTCCCAGATGTTTCCCCAGTTGTCCCATGCATTTTTAAGATAACCCATTTTTCTCCACTGATCTGAAACATTCTCTTGATTTTATACCATTTTTGGTCTATTTTATATGATTTTTGAGTCTATTTCTGGAATTTATTCTGTTCACCGATCTGTCTGCACATTTATATGCTAGAATCAAGTGCTTTTAATTTCTGTGGCTTCACAGTATGTATTAACATCTTTCGGGAATATTTCACTCCTTTGTCCCCCTAGAAAGTTCTTGGCTGGAATTGCACATTCAGTTTATCCATATGCAGTTTAGATGCCACTGGTCTGTACTCATTTGAATGGAGCAAAACTCTCCAAGTCTTTGTTTCCATAAGAAACTTCTCAGATTTATTTACTGTATGCTTCTAGCGAAAGAAGAGGGGAGTCAAACAAAGACAGATAACAAATGCTTATACCTTTGAGGAAACAGTTATTGATTTAAATATTTCTTCCAGGGTCGACATAATTAAGTAAAATGAACAGCTAGACTGATAGCCCTCGGGGGAGTTATTTTTCTCAGAGCACAGTGGCAACTTTGAAAATCCAGGTGATCTGCTGTTCCTTTGTTGGACTAACACCTAGGAGGATGCAGAAATTCCTGGGCCAGCGATCAAACCCATGCCACAAATGCATGTAACTAGAGCCACCGCAGTGACAATGCTGGACCCTTAAGCAGCTGAGCCACAAGGGAGCTCCAGGATGGGTGTTTATGATGCAGGATGCTGTCTGCTCCTCTCTGCAGCTGCAGGAAAGAAGGAAAGTTTTCTTTGATTTTGCTGCTGTGGTTTTTCAAGTCTAAAACCTAGAATTCTATTCATTGAAACTATAGGAAAGATAGGTCTGAAAGCAGGACATATACCATTGGCAAGGAAAAGACAAGAATAAAATTATTAACAAGTGGAGTAAGGGCTCCAAAAACTTGGCATTCAGTGTGGTTCTGGAAAACAAGACAGAATAAAAACATTAAGCCCAAAGACATCTGTTGATCTTTCACTGGCATTGTACTACATCTATAGATTAATTCTGAAAGAATTATCATCTTTACACAAGTGAGTCTTTATAAGAATATGAAATATTTGCGTTTAGTCAAATCTTCCTTTTTGTCCCTCTTTTTAAAGATTTTCTTTGTATAAAGCCTTTTTTTTTTTTTCGTTTTTGGCTTTTAGGGCCACATCCGAGGCATGTGGAGGTTCCCAGGTTAGGGGTGGAATCAGAGCTACAGCTGCCGGCCTACACCACAGCCACAGCAACACAGGAGCCCCAACCCCAACACTAGCAAGGTCAGGGATTGAACTGAGCCACAATGAGAATTCCGGGACAAATATAGTAAGTCTTGGTTATTGTCTTGTTTTAGACCATGCTTTTTGTCTTTAATGCTTTTTAAAATTTATCTTATTTTGTTTTGTTTTGCTTTTTGTTTTGCTTAGCATATGGGTACCTTCTGACAATTTTGAATGTTTATAATCTTCTTCTAGTGTTTTTTTTTTTATTAAAGTGAAATTCCCATAACATAAAATTAACCTTTTTAAAGTGTAAAATACATTGGTATCTGGTACATTCACAATATGGTGCAACCTTCACCTCTATCTAGTTTCAAAACACTTTCATCTTTCCAAAGAGAACACCACACCCACTAAGCACTCTTCCCCTTTCCTCTTTCTCCTAGCCTCCCCACCCCCCGCAACCACACATCCAGTTTCTGTAATTTTGGATTTACCTATGCCAGACATTTCGTATAAACGGAATCATACCATATGTGACCTTTTATTCTACTGTATTTTATTTTTTGCCTTTTAGGGCCACACCCACAGCATATGGAGGTTCCCAGGCTAGGGGCTGAATTGGAACTACAGCTGCCAGCCTGTGCCACAGCCACAGCAACGCAGGATCTGAGCCGCGCCTATGACCTACACCACAGCTCACGGCAACCCCGGATCCCTAACCCATTGAGCGAGACCAGGAATCGAACCCGAAACCTAACGGTTCCTAGTCGGATTCGTTTCCACTGCGCCACAGTGGGCACGCCTGTGTGACCTTTTTTATATCTGGCTTATTTCACTTAGGATAATATTTTCAAGAGTTTTCCCTGTCCTAGCCTATAGGCAGTATGTCATCCCTTTCTAAGGCTGAATGATATTATATGAGTATGTGGCCAATACTCTGCTTATCCATTCATCCACTGGTGCATGTATGGATTGTTTCCACCTTTTGGCTAGAGTGAGTAGTGCTGCCATTAGCATTCATGTATGAGTGTTATATGCCTAGGATGGAGTTGGTGGATAGCATGGTATTTTATGATTAACTTTTGGCAGAACCACCACACTCCTTTCTACCGAGGATATGGAGCCACCATTTTACATTCGCACTAACCGTGTAGGGGGTTCCAATTTCTCCATATTTTCACCAGCACTTGTTCACGTCCCCTCTTTTTTGGGGGGGAGTGATATTCATGGCGGCTTCGATTTGCATTCCTAACTATTAATGATTTCAATCCTCTTTTCATGTGCCTGTTGGACATTTGTTCCACTGGCTATTTTTATTTATTCCTTTTTTGTTTTTATGGCCACAACCATGGCATATGGAAGTTCCCAGGCCAGGGATTGAATCTGAGCTGCAGCTGTGGCAACACCGGATCTTTTAAACCCACTGCACCGGGCCAGGGATCAAACTTGCACCTCTGCAGCAACTTGAGCCACTGCAATCAGATTCTTAATCCACTGCACCACAGCAGGAACTCCCCTACTGGCTGCTTTTAAACATAACTTTTTATAAATGTGGTTAATTCTTTTTTCTTAGACAATATCCACTAATTAATATGAGTGAAGGTAAAAATTAGAATACTACTAATTGCCTTGCCTATCCTGACCACCTTTTCTGATGATTCTTCCTTGTTGTTTGTTTGTTTGCTTTGTTTTGTTTTCCTTTCCTAAAGGCCTATGGAAGTTCCCAGGCTAGGGGTTGATGGGCTAGGGGTTGAATCAGAGGTGCAGCTGCCAGCCTACACCACAGCCACAGCAACGTGGGATGCTTAACCCACTGAGCAAGGCCAGGGAGCCAACCTGTGTCCTCATGGATACTAGTCAGTTGTCACTGAGCCACAAGGGGAATTCCTGATGATTCTTTCTGAAGAATTTTCTACTCCCCACTTCCTTGTTCCCTATTTCGGCATCTTATTTCTTTCCTTTATGATTTGAAGTCCAGTTTTTATTAGTTTATTGTTTGCGTATTTGTTTTATTTTATCCTTAAGATTTTTATTTTTGCTGTTATAGTTGATGTACAATGTCCTGTCGATTTCTACTGTACAGCAAAGTAACCCAGTTATATATATATATATATATTTTTTCTTTTTCTCACATTATCTTCCATCAAGTTCCACCACAAATGACTAGATACAGTTCCCTGTGCTGTTCAGCAGGACCTTATTGCTTTTCCAAACTGCTTATTTGTTTTATTCTTTCTGACCACTAGATATAAGCTCCATGGCAGCAGGTGTGTGTGTGTGTGTGTGTGTGTGTGTGTGTGTGACAGGGGGATCTGTCTTGTTGCCATTGTACCTCCAGGACTTCCATAGTATAGTGTCTGACTGGCATATGGTAAGCCCTTCATAAATATGGTTTGAATGAGTGAAACGAAACTAGTCCAATTTTATCAGCAATGGTTCCCTCTAGGATAATCGTGATAATGATAGATACAAGTACGTATATTTATACGCCACTGTATTCAAGTCCAAGCACAGCTGCAATAAATTGCAAAAATTAATCTCTCACAATTCTAGGGAGCAGAAATCCAAAATTAAGGCGTCAGCAGGGCCACATGCTCTCTGGAGGCTCAAGGGAGGAATTCTCTCTCCTCACTTCCAGCTTCTAGCGGCTACAAGTGTTCCTTGGCTTCTGGCAGCATCAGTCCTGTGTCTGCCCCCAGGCAGCCTCTTCCCTGTGTCTTTGTGTGTCTCCTTTCCTGTCCCTTGTCAGGACACTCACCATTGGGTTGAGGATCTACTCTAATCCAGGAAGATTGAGATCGCTACATGAATTTCATCTATAAAGGCCATTGTTCCAAATGAGGGCATGTTCTGAAATTCTAGGTGGACGTGTCTTTTGAGCGAACACTGTCTCAGTTTGTCTGGGCTCCCATAAGAAAATAAACTAGTCTGGGTGGTTTAAACAACAGAAATGTGTTTCTCAAAGTTGAAGGCTAGAGTTCCCACCATGGCTCAGCAGTAACAAACCTGACTAGTATCTATGAGATGAGAGTTTGATCCCTGGCCTCGCTCAGTGGCTTAATATCCAGAATTGCCATGAGCTGTGGTGTAGGTTGCAGACAAGGCTTGGATCCCACGTTGCCGTGGCTGTGGTGCAGACTGGCAGCTGCCCCTCTGATTTGACCCCTAGCCTGGGAACTTCCATATGCTGCAGGTGTGGCCCTGAAAAGCAAAATAATAAAAAAAAAAGTTGGAGGCTAATGAGCCTAGGATCAAGGTGCTGGCAGGTATGGCGTCTGGTAAGAGATCTCTGGCTTACGGACAGCTGCCTTCCTGCTGTGTCCTCGCGCGGTGGAGAGGAAGCAGGCTCTGTGGTGTCATTTCTCCCTTCCTTCCTTCCTTTCTTCCTTCCTTCCTTCCTCTCTCTCTTTCTTTCTTTGCTTTTTATGGTTGCACCTGTGGCATATGGAAGTTCCTGGGCCAGGGGTTGAATTGGAGTTGCATATGCGACCTACGCCACAGCCATGGCAACACCAGATCCTTAACCCACTGAGAGAGGCCAGGGATTGAACCTGAATCCCCACAGAGACAACGTCTGGTCCTTAACCTGCTGAGTCACAATGGGAACTCCCTCTGGTGTCTTTTCTCATAAGGGCACTAATCCCGCTGTGAGGGCCCCACCCTCATGACATCCTCCAGACCTAATTACTCCCCCCCAAAACCCCCCACCTCCAGGTACAATCACATTAGGAGTTAGGGCTTCAACTTCTGAATTTGGAAAGAACACAGCTCAGTTCCTTGCCAACATCATTCAACTCATTCCATGAAATAATCAAGTTCTGTTCTTTCTAACTATCTCTTGAATCCATTGACGTCTCTCCAGCCTTGCTCCCACTACCCTTTTACCTGAATTAAGCCCAAAGCTGCCTTTCTGATTCTTCAGCCTTGAATTGTGCCCACTTCAATCCATGCTCTATGATGCAGCCTGTGTGATCTAGGACAGGTGGCCCATCTTTTTTTTGAGTATGTGCCACAAGCTGGTTCAATTGCTGGACCCCATCCCAATTCTGACTGCCCATACTAGACATCTGACTCAGTCTCTCCAGTCAGAACCGTCCTCTGGGGATATGCCTGGTGGTGAAACATGGGGTATAAGTCTGAGCACCACGTGCCACAATGCATGGAGAGAGGCTGAGATGGAAGGCAGAAATGGTCCCTCCTCCCTGCACCTAGACCCATAGGCCAGTTCCAGCCTGCCCGCTCTTGCTTGCTTGAAGCCATAAAGCCTCCCTTTCTGCTAACTTTTGTTTAAATTTGGCTCTCATCCCAGAGCATCCTGATGGGACCCATCATTACAGATGACTCATGGGACATAACAAAAACACAACTTTATCTTGTGCTCTCACTTCTTTAATTCTCTGCCAGCTCTACACCCTGTAGGGTTTGATCTCTGCTGTCCCTAAAGTAATGTTGCGGAAATGGTCTTAGTGCAGTCTCATGTCACAATCAAAACGCTGCACTTGAACTCAAGTTGAGGCTGTCTAGTTTCCAACTCGGGCTGCAGGGGCAGGAGAACTGCAGTGGATGAGTAGAGCAGCCTTCTTTTCCTCATTTTTCTTCTGCTTCTGCTCCAAGACGTTCTCAGCCCCAGCTGATCCTCTGCACCAGGCCAGTGTTCCACAGCGGCCTCATGTGGCAGCTGGAGGCAATAGCAACAGAGGATTATTCAGATGCTGTCCCTTGGGCTTGGCTGAGGAAGTCCCTCCCTACTCTGGACAAATTTCCTGGGAGTCAGGGTCAACTTGAGAAGACTTAAGAGAGAAATAAATATAGGATCTCCTGTTAGCCATTAGGAGAAGAAATGAGGGGTGACTGTCACGGAAGTGGCTCGGGTCATCACTATGTCCTACCCTCTGTTTACAGCTGGGGTTCAGGGCAGTGACTTGACCACAGTTCCTCAGTAAGTGATAAAGCCTTGACTAGAACCTGGGTCCTCCAGTTCCAGAGGCTCTGAGCTTTCCTCTGCCCCTCAGCAGTGGTGTTTAATCCCCAAAGGCCAGAAGATAATGAAGGTAAAATGAAAGGCAGAGGTGACTTATCAGTGATTTTTAAGTCAAAAAATGTTTTTAAAATATGCAAAACATCTTTTCAATGTCCTCTTGGAGGTTTTACCCCCTGCAAAGGCAGAAATATCTGGAATCAATGTTCTTGGCCACAGGACTCCTGGACATGGGCTTTAACATCCTTTCTCAGTGCAGGGTGTCAGAATTGGTTGGTGGAGTGGGCCCTTCTAACCACCCCCCCCAGAAAATACTTCTTAGAAGGAAGGCCAAGTGTGGATATGGGCATTTATTTACTGACATTTTTATTTTTAATTTTTATTGGCCACACTTGCGGCATGCAGAAGTTCCCGAGCCAGGGATAGAACCCAGAACACAGCAGTGACCTGAGCCACAGCAGTGGCCATGTGGGATCCTTAACCCACTGTCACACCAGGGAACTCCTATACTGATGGTTTCTAACTGCCAGATCTGGGCCCCCTGAAATGCAAAAGCACTTCTCCCTCTTTTTTTTTTTTTTTCTGTTTTGGAGCGTCAAATCCTCATCACTGCCACCTTGGCTCCCAATTTAGATAAGCTAACTGGCTCTTTAGTGGACCAAAAAAGCCATGGCCCCCTGAGAGATTTCAGGTTCTAACGTCAAAGCAGCCAGAGGGAACCGGGGTTCTTCCTCCCAGGACCGAAGCTCAGACAAATATTTCCTGGGTGAGTGATTTTGCTTGATTGCCCTGAGGTCGGTATTTGTCTAGACTGAACCAGAAGGCCAGAGGAGACATACACAAGTGGGAAGGGAATTCTCGGCCCACGTGGTGGCACATTGTTATGTAAGCATTTGGGAATGACAAATAGTTGGCGTCACCAGCAAGAAGTCAGGCAGCTGCCCAGACCCTGTGACCATCCTCTTGACCGCCTCTCTCCCCCAGGCACAGGGCACTTCTCAGTCCCATTAGCTGCTTTCACGTGGCCACAGCCATGACAGGATATAGAACCCCATTTAAAAACAACATTTGTATTTTTCTAAATAAACCTTAAACATTATTTTCTTATCACCTTTCAGGGCTTTCCTTGTTAAACAGCAAGATGAGGTTTGCAATGAAGTGTGACATGGGTGCAGAAAAATGAACACAATTTTAGGCAGTGCCACAAATTGAACAAACCCCTGAAACAGGACATGACCAGCACCTTAGAGTCCCCTTCACGCCCCCTCTATTCACCCTCAGCTGTAGGATATCCATCCCCCGGACTTTTAACGTCATAGTTTAATTTCAGCCAACAGGGAGGGTTTCAAGATCATGAATATGCCTCCGGAGTGACAATCTGCAATTCAACATATGGAACAAGCAATCAGGAGAATTTATGGGACTCTGGGTCCAGCTTCAAAGTGACATTCAGAGTGTAGAAGAGAATGCCTTTGGTGCCAGGCATTCCACCTCTGGCACCTACAAGCCATATGACATTGGTCAAGTCACTTCTCTGAGCCAGAAGGAGCGTTCCCCTCTTTAAATGGAAATGGTACTGCTGCTTCAAAGGGACTCCAAGAGGCAGGAACCAGGAGGAAAGTGCCTGGCACAGGGCTATTCTCCAATGTCCATCTCCCCTTTATAACATGGACAAAGGATACCTCTCCTTACATTTCCCCCTTTTCTCTGGAGCTCAACCCCTCCCCACATCCCATGCCAACATCCTGCTCAGCAGAATGCGGAAACCCTCTGACTTCACAGATGACATACACTCTAAAGCCTCCACCTCCTGGGAGCCAGCTGCCTGGGTGTGTCCTACCTTTTCTGAGGCAGCTGACACTGGCTTCCTTCCCGTTCGACACCCACATGAAGAGCAGCTCATCACCATGCCCCAGGCTTCCTCCTGCCTCCCTGGGACCAGAGGGTGTTGATCTTGCTGCTCCTCTAGCTTGCAGGTGAGGAAATGCAGCTGGCAGAGGGGAGGGGACTTACCCACAGTCACACAGCAAGGGCACAGCAGGGATCAGAGCCCTGACTCCCAGCCCTTGTCACTGCCATTTGTCCTTTCTTGTGAAAGACGTCCACTCTTCCCCTTCTCCCCTCTCATGGTCAGTGTTGGGAATCCCTACTGTGTGGCAGAGCCGGATGTGCCAGGATCCAGCCATCCCACAGCAAGAGACAGCAAGAGGCTGAATAAGACTTGGACAAAGATTGACAATTAATGAGTGGATGTGTTTAACACGGTTAAACATTTTCATAGTCATAAAGAATATACAGTGAGAAATTCTCTCCCCACCCCTCACACCTGTCCTCCATCAATCCAGTTTTCACCTCCCCAGATTCCTCCTGCTCTTCCTGTCTTGGGCATCCTCAAAGCAGCTCTTCAATGCCTATAAGAACAAAGTCAGATCTGCATGATTTTCCCCTACATTTTTGTTTTTCCACACCCACGGTGTATGGAAGTTCCTGGTCCAGGGATCAAATCCGAGCCTCAGCTGCAACCTACACCATAGCTGTGGTAATGCAGGATCCTTAACCTGCTGTGCCACAGCAGGAACTCCCCCTACTTTTTTTTTTTTTATGGCCACACCTGTGGCATATGGAAGTTCCTGGGCTAGGGGTCGAATTGGAGCTGCAGCTGAGGCCTATGCCACAGCAACAATACCGGATCCTTAACCCACTGAGGGAAGCCAGAGATCAAGCCCAAATCCTCATAGAGACAATGTTGAGCCCTTAACTCACTGAACCGCAATGGGAACTCCATCCCCCGACTTTTTTACATGTTACATTGAAACATACTCTCCTCTTTGCTGTTTTCATTCAGCAATACATTTGAAGATCTTTACACATCAGTACACAAATAGCTTCCTCATTCTTTTTCACAGCTGCATAGTATTCCATTGTATACCTATATTATGTTACTAAAATATAATTCACATCCCATAAAATCCACCTGCTTAAAGTAAACAACTCTGGATCTCATCTCTGACCCGAGAACTCCATATGCCTCGGGGCAGCAAAAAAAAAAAAAAGAAGAGGCTACAACTCAATGGACTTTAGTATGTTCACAAATGATCACAAATATCACCACAATCAATTATAGAACATTTTTATAACCCCCAAAGAAGCTCTGTAACCCTTAGTTAATACCCCCAGTCCCCAAGCCAACCCAAGGCAAACACTAGTTTACTTTGGCCTTTATAGATTTGTTTATTTATTTATTTAGTCTTTTTGCCATTTTTCTTGGGCTGCTCCCACGGCATATGGAGGTTCCCAGGCTAGGGGTCGAATCAGAGCTGTAGCCGCCGGCCTACGCCAGAGCCACAGCAACACAGGATCCGAGCTGAGCCTGTGACCTACACCACAGCTCATGGCAATGCTGGATCCTTAACCCACTGAGCAAGGCCAGGGATCAAACCCACAACCTCATGATTCCTAGTCAGATTCATTAACCACTGAGCCACCACAGGAAGCCCAGATTTGTCTATCCTTGACGTTTCATATAAACAGAATCATAACTGACTTCTTTCACTTAGCACATTTCCAGGGCTCATCTACATTGTAGCATGCATCATTACTACATCTTTTTTATTGCCAAATAATATTCCATTGCTACAGATAAACCATATTTTACTCATCCATTCCTCAGTTGATGGATATTTGGACATCTTCCACTTTTTAGCTATTATGAGTCAGGTTGCTGGGAACATTCATATACAAGTTTTCATTTTTCTGGATGTTCGTTTCCATTTCTCCTGCGTATATACCTAGGAGTGGAATTGCTAGAGCTTATGACCTATATTTTGACTTACTTATCTAGTCACTCACTGTTGGAAATTTGGTCAAATTACATCTTAAGAGGCAGCAAGCCTCACGAGTCAGGCAGTCAGGGCCATATTAGTGAGGATTCAGGGAACAGTGGCTATCATAGAATGTGCTTAGGTCTTCTGACTTTTCCTCCCTATGTTCCCTTTTCTCCCAGACTCTTATTCTCCCCTTTTCCAATTAAATCTTCTTTGAGTCTGATGTGGTCTGTGACTCAGGGATATGGGAAAGAGAAGCCTGGTTCTGGTTCCTCACAGCCTGGCCCATAAGCCCACCACCCACCAAGCTCGGAGGGGGACCAAGGCCCCTCCCTGTGCAGGCTCTTTCCTGTCTGAGTTTCCTCATCCTGGGGACAGTCCAAGAGGAAACTGGTGACTCTTGGCCATGGAGTTTCTTGGCCTCATGACAATGGGTCTCTCCCACACCTAACCATTGGCCACACCTGCAACAGGTATAGAACAGGGGATTTCAGGAAGCATCCAGGCTAGAAGCCAACCTCAAGGAGCTTCCTGCCACCACACTCCTGGAGGGGTCCTGTGAGAGCTGGCGATTCCTGGGTACTGGCATGTTTTTAAACAACTCTCTTGGTTTAGATCTTCTTGACAAGCCACAGCCAGGAAGTGTTTTTTATTTAGAGCCAACAGAAGACAGATCAACTTCAATCCTTGGATTAATTGAATGAGAAAAAATGAGTCCAACTTCTCTATGCTAAGTTTCTATTTGGTGCTGCCATAAGATTTTTTGGCTATCACGTTTCTCTCTGCTCTTGAACCTCAGGGCAGCCCGACTTCAGTAGGACGTGTTCATCTGCAAAAAGGAGTTGCTCTCTTTCCTCGTAGCCGCTTAACCTTGTCTCCCCAAGTGTCAAGGAAAAGACCGCCACATGGAATGTGAGTATTCGGCTCTGATGCAAGGAAGAGCAATTCTATGTCACATTATTGAATTATAAGTGCAAAACAGCACAGATGAAAAGGTTTGTCTCTTCTATAGGATATAGAGACCATCTAACTTACTCTTATATATTTAAAAAGAAAGGCAAAAAACCAATGCACTACAATAATTAAAATAGTGAATTTCTTTCATGTGGAAAATGGCTTGGTTTTCACATAATTTAATGTTCTCTAGTTCTTAGATGGGTATATTTTATATGCATTTGAACATATCACATCATTCTATAACAATTCACAGAAAGGTTTATGAGTTTATACATGTGTTCCAAGTTGAAATGAGTTCTCTTGCCCTAATTACAGTTTATGATGTTCTTGTTGGGTTGATTTGTTTTTTTTAATCATGATGGGAATGTTTTCCTCTTCCTTATTTAAGTTCTCAGACCATTCCATCCATGGTGGTATAAAATTCCTGATCATTGTACTGTTTCTTATGAGTCACCCATTTTAAATAATGATATCTGTTAATTTGGGCTTTGTCACATGAGGTTTGTACGGTTAATTTTAAATGATTTTTCCCTTAATCTCAAAGTAATAAGATTATTCATTCATTCGACAATTAACAGTAATAAAAAAAAATACTGGTCTCTCTGAGTCTGGCACTTGCCTAGTGACTTAGCAACAAGCAAATACCCAATAGAAAGAATTTATTGAAGACCATTAGTCTACCCAGCAGGCTAGGGGATTTATCCTGTGACATGTCTGAGAACATCAGCATTCACATAGAACAAAAAATGAGGATTCGAATCCTTAAAACTCAGCTGGAAAATGTCTCCAAGGATTAGGTACAACTTTTTCTTTATCACTTTATTTTCACCGGCTCCCCTAGTAGAGAAAACAGTTTTGAGTTAAACAGCAATTAAGATCTTAATCTTCAGGTCTTGAAAGGGCACACGATGTCTTAACCCGGGGCACTTTACCAAGGAGTCCAGAAAAGTGCCCCCTTGTACTTTTCTATTTTTAAAGTAATTTCTTTTTTAAAATAAATACTCATGGTACAAAATGTACAAAAGGACACCAATGAAACGGGCGCCTCCTTTCCCCCATTCTCTTCCCCACGGGCAACCACTTTGGGCATTCTCCTACAGCTGTTTTATACCTGTATGAGCTTCAAGCAAAAAACGTACCCCTCCTTATGCATAGGATCGTATCAACTATATCCTCACACACGTTTTCATTTGCTAAGATTTAGTGCTAGGAAAACTCTTTGTTACTTTTTATGGCTGCATAGTAGTCCATTGCATGGAGGTTCCAAAATGTATTAAACCATCTCCCAGGTGATGCTCTTCAAGCTCCTCTCAAACGTCCGTTATCACAAACAGTGCTGCAGTGACTCATGTTAAACATGCATTGTTTTGGACATGGTCCAGCGTATTTTTAAGATAAATTCCTACAGGTAGAATTGCTGGGTCAAAGGTAAGTGCATTTGCAGTATCAACAGAACTTGTCAATATGTCCTCCACATTGGGTGTATAAATGTATTTTCTCACTAGCAATTAAGCAAAGGCCTGATAACCCTGTGGACATATCCAGACAGTATATTCTAAAATATCGTGAGTTTGCAAACTTGATAGATTACGAAATTTTATCTTGCTATACTTTTTTTTTGGCCCCACCTTTGGCCTATGGAAGTTCCTGGGCCAGGGATCAAACCCACACCCCAGCAATGATCCAAGCCACTACAGTGACAATGCCAGATCCTTACCTGCTGTGCCACCAGAGAACTCCTTGCTATAGTTTTAATTTGCTTTAATTTGCATTTCCTCTATTATGAACGATATTGAGATGCTTTTCTTTATGTTCAAGGTTCCTTTCTTTTCTGACCTAATTGTCTATATCCTTTGCATATTTTTCTACTGGGGTGGGACTTTTTCTTACAGAACTATAAGGAAATTTAGAGGCACAAATTGCAATTTTTCTCCAATTTGGTTTTATAGTATGCAAACATTTAAAATTCCTGTATAGTTGAATTAAACATTTTCTTTCTTCTTTTTTTCTCTACCTCTGAAATTTTTTGTTTGTCATATGGAGGTTCCCAGGCTAAGGATCGAATCATAGGTGTAGCCACTGGCCTACACCAAGCCACAGCAATGCTGGATCCGAGCTGAGTCTGCAACTTACACCACAGCTCATGGCAACGCCAGATCCTTAACCCGCTGAGCAAGGCCGGGGATCCAACCTCAGTCCTCATGGGTCCTAGTCAGATTCGTTTCCGCTAAGCCACGATGGAACTCCTGAATTTCTGTTATGCTTAAAAAGGGATATCCCACTCTGAGATGATAAAGGAAAATGTCCCTGGTTTTTTCAAGTACTTTATTTCTTTATCTATCTATTTATTTATTTTTGTCTTTTTAGGGCCGCATCCTGGCATATGGAAGTTTCCCATCCAGGGGTCAAATCATAGCTGTAGCTTCCAGCCTGCACCACAGCCACAGCAATGCCAGATCCAAGCCACGTCTGCAACTTATACCACAGCTCACAGCAATGCTGGATCCTTAACCCACTTAGTGAGGCCAGGGATTGAACCCATGTACTCATGGATACTAGTCGGGTTCATTGCCACTGAGCCACAATGGGAACTCCTCCAGTACTTTAACTTGTTTCCTTTTTCACTGTTAAAATCTTTGATTCATCAGGACTGGTTTTAGACACAAGGTGAAAGATGGATTCATTGCTCTCTCGTTCTAATGATAAATATTTGACAATCCATCTTTTTCTCCATGATCAGAAATGCCTCTTTAAGGAATTCCTGTTGTGGCACAGAGGAAACGAATCTGACTAGTATCCTGAGGATGTGGGTTCGATCCGTGGCCTCACTCAGTGGGTTAAGGATCCAGCATTGCCATGAACTGTGGTATAGGTCGCAGATGAGGCTCGGATCCAGCATTGCTGTGGCTGTGGTGTAGGCCAGCGGCTACGGCTCTAATTCGACCCCTAGCCTGGGAACCTCCATATGCAGCGGGTACGGCCCGAAAAATCAAGCAAACAAACAAACAAAAAGAAATGTAGTTTTTATAGGGAGACTTTTTTGGGAAAGTTGCCTCTGGCTCTGAAAAGCCCCTCATGCCCTTTGCAAAACCCAGTAGACCTCAGCTGGGCTGTGGACAGATAAGACACTCATTCATTCCAAAAAAAGAAAACTTATTTTTCCGGCTGGCTAGTTTTAAATTTCTGGAGAAACAAATTTCCGCTGACCACTCTTTTGAACTCTTTCAATTTTTAGGAATATATTGACATATATGTTGTTAGGCTCCTGCCCACTGAACAGAGGAAAGCCTCTTTCAGCACTTCATTGATGTGAAGACACTCTCATTCACTTGGCCAGGCAGGCTTTGGCATGGAATGCTGGGTCATATCTGGACCTCTCTGTTTCTCAGGGGATCAGGGAGCCCCCAACCAGACGCAGGCCACCACTGTTGTGGGGCACCTGCTGAGGGACCACATGGAGGAGAGGAACAGTACCAACTTCACCAGGGCCCTGAAGCTTCCAGATGGGACCAGTGCTGCCTGGTACATCCTCACCATCTTTGGCATCTACGGAGTGATCTTCCTCTTCCAGTTGGCCAGCAACATCCTCAGAAAGAATGATAAGTCCTTGGAAGATATTTATTACTCAAATCTGACGTCTGAACTCAAAAAGAAAGGGCTCCAGAGCAAGGTAGCCAAATGCTCTTCACTGACCATTAGCAACAGAGCTGTCCTGCAGCCCAGCAAGGCCAGTCTGGGACCAACATGTGGAAACAAAGAGTCCCATGCTGAAATCCAAGGGATCCCTTGAAAGTCAAGGCAAGAAGGTCTCTCTAACAGAGGCCCAACCTTCTTTCTAGGGGAGAAGCTTTGGGTTTACCTGGAACCTTGTGAGAGGAGTCGAGCCTTTGAGTGGGGCTGGAAGAGCATCACTGAGCCATGGGCACTTCTGGTGGAAGGAGGCTATGACCAAAAGCCAGCATCCTGCTTCCTTTTCAGGTTCTCTGGTGCTTTGAGATGAGAGAGCAAGGGCAGTGGCTTCCAGCCATACTCACCCTTTACTAGAAATCTTGTGCTCCAGGAAAAGGTGTGGGACATCCAATATTTCAGAGAAATCTGGGAGACTCTTGAGGTGTATGTGAAGTGGCCTCTTGTCATGGAAAGAAGACTGAATTTGGAGTCAAATGCCTTGGATGAAAATTCAGCTTCTAGATGCTCACATGGACTTTGAGTGGCAAGTGACCTGGGAAACATGAGAGTTGGGAAATATGGCTGCAGAATGAACAGAAGGTCATTCCTTCTAAAGACTCTGACTGGAATGTAGAACTGCAGTTGTCAATATCAACTTCATTTTCTGAAGTTCTTTATTTTCATTGAGAGGGTGGAGTCCATTGAAAACAAGCATTAATTTTAGGGTCAGAAGAACCAAACTCTTGTAGGAGATTGACTATTAACCACTTGTGTATACTTATTTACACCACTTTACCTCTCCTGACCTTAGTTTCCTCACAGATAAAATGAGGATAATGATGCCAGTTTTCTGCCAGTCTTACAATAGATAAGAACTCCTGAAATCATGTATATAAATATATTTTGAAAAGTAAAATAAATATGAAAATATAAGCCTTTTTGTGGTAGTGGTGATGGTAGTCGGTGGTGGTGTTGGTAATGGTGGATGTCGGTAGCAGTGGTATTGGTGGTGATTGATGGCAGTGGTTGATGGTTGGTATTGAGGATGGTGGTGCTGGTAATTGATGGTTGATGTTGATGATGGTTCTTGTTGATGGCATTGGTATTGGTGGATGGTTCATGTTGATGATGTTGGTGTTTTAGGTGGCCGATATTGATGGTAGTGGTGGTGGTTTATGTTGGTGGCAGTGTTAATGGTTGATGTTAATGGTGGTGGTGTTGTGGTTAATGTTGATGGTGTTGGTGGTAGTTGATGTTGATGGTTGTATTGATGGTGGTTGATGTTGATGGTTGTATTGATGGTGGTGGCTGATGGTTGATGTTGATGGTGTTGTTGGTGGTTGATGTTGATGGTTGTATTGATGGTGGTGGCTGATGGTTGATGTTGATGGTGTTGTTGGTGGTTGATGTTGATGGTTGTATTGATGGTGGTGGCTGATGGTTGATGTTGATGGTTGTATTGATGGTGGTGGCTGATGGTTGATGTTGATGGTGTTGTTGGTGGTTGATGTTGATGGTTGTATTGATGGTGGTAGCTGATGGTTGATGTTGATGGTGTTGTTGGTGGTTGATGTTGATGGTTGTATTGATGGTGGTGGCTGATGGTTGATGTTGATGGTGTTGTTGGTGGTTGATGTTGATGGTTGTATTGATGGTGGTGGCTGATGGTTGATGTTGATGGTTGTATTGATGGTGGTTGATGTTGATGGTTGTATTGATGGTGGTGGCCGATGGTTGATGTTGATGGTGGTGGTGATGCTGTTGTGGACAAGGAAATGACTAGTCTACTGGCGATTAATCTATAATTAATGGCTATATTATCTTATTCTGCAGGAGAACCCATCTACATAACAGTTAATGACCTGTTTGAATCAAGCCCATGAGATTCAAATTGTACATGTAGACAAAACAGTCACTTTTAGTTTCTTTTACCTTAAACATCATATAATTCATTCAAATGTTTTACAAATATCTGATACCTTTATTCTTATCTCTGTTCAAAAAGAAATAAGATCTTGCCTAGATAACTGATTAATTTAGGGAGATTATCATTAGCTGAATTTTTACGAGTGGCTTTCACTAGGCAAAGAAAACAATTATACTTTGTACCAACTTCTGTGAAGTTTATCTAGTTTTATTTTGTAGTCCCCTGGACTACACATGAATTTTTTTTCCCCTATCTGCAGGACAGTGGTCTACAACCAGCCCTGTGATTTCATAAAGGTCAAGTTAAATCCTAAGCTTTTTTTTCTGGAGGATGAAGTAGACTACCAAGTAGTTTTCTTTTTTTCATATTTTCCAAGCATCATCTCACAGGTTCTCCAGCAAAAGTGTTGTTTTGCTTATATAGTTAGGGCTGGGCTTCATTCATAATTTGAGATGCTTACAGGACTGGATTAAAAAGTAGACACAAACATAGAAAGTAATCCACAGTGAACAGGAATGCAGAATGCACTAAAGGAGAACAAAAGGTCAGAACTTAAGTGAATTTAAAGATAAAATTCTCTCCTGTTGGTTGCTTCCTCAGTATGCATTTTTATCTTCCATAACCCAACACCCCCTAATTTACATTTGGGAATCAATATGCCTCCTAAGGAAGCTGAAACTACTCCCAGATCAAAGGCTGAAATAAGACACTGAGGTTAATGCAGTGTGTTATTATTAATTGATGAGGCCCATCTCCAGATTCACTGATTGAGTCCAACCTGGACCATGACTTAAGTAAGCCCACCCCATCAGAATGATGAGAAGGACTTCGGGAATTTTAGAACAGAGGAGACTTTTCTTGCACTGGATTGTGTTAAACACAGACCTAAGACTGCAATTGCTGGCATCATTTTGTCACCATGAGAAAAGCCAATTTGAGGGAAAAAACCAATGTGGAGAGGAAAACAGAAAATTACAGAGTCTTGATCAAACTGTGCCCAAAGCCTTAATATCCCATTAGAATTTTTTTTTGATGAGCCAATAAACTCCCTTTACTAAGAACTTTGGAAGCAGGCTTTCTGTCACCCTCAACCAAAAATATCTTCAATGATACCACTGGAGAATTAATTTCCTGAAGAAAGGGGGCCTTGGAGTGGAATTTGGTAAAAGCAATATGATGTGTGGTAAGGTGGGACCATTTCCTTCACCAAGATTTTTTATATTTATGTGATTTTCTATTTCTAAGGAAAAGATAAAGTTGGTAAATTTCTCATGTCGACTCAATGGTCACTTGGAAGTGTTCTCATTATTTGACCTCTCAAAGAGCACTCAGTGAGAATTTGTTCTGTTTAATCCCCAACCCCTGACTCTTGTCATGGAAACCCCTAAAAGGGTCTATCATGTTAGACACGAGGTCTGGACTGGCTCCAAATGTATATCCTAAGGAGCAAAAGCCACTGTCTTCCCATTGACACCCAGACAGTTAGTTCTTTGGAATCTAAGGACATTTTCCCAGGCTGCTTAACTACTGTTTCATCCAATTTCATCCACTTTCTGGGGAGCTGGTCTGAGAGTTTGCCTGAGATGGAAACTGTAGGCTCCATTTTAAGCCAGGGTATTAAGAATATTTTGTGCAAAATCTCTTGAATCTAAAATGTTCGGGGTTGGGGGAGGGAGGAATTAGGAGGTTGGGATTACAATACACACACAACTATATATAAAATAGATAACCAACAAGGACATACTGTATAGCACAGGGAACTATAGTCAATATTTTGTAATAACCCATAAGAGAAAATAATCTGAAAGGGAATATTTGTGTGTGTGTATATAACTGAACTAGTGTGCTGTACACCTGAAGCTACCACAATATTGTAAATCAAATATACTTCAATTAAAAAAAATTAAAAATAAAATGTTCATGTTCAAAGCAATTCATCACTGTCTTGGCAAAGCCTAAGTAGTTGGACTAGTTGCGAAGGTGCCAGCACCACAGCGGGTGCTCAAGTCAGGGAAGGGGAAGAGATTTGCATGTTTCATCAACCCTGGCGGAGCAAATTGATTCCCAACATTTCAGACACTTTTTCTTTCTTTGTCCTACAGTAAGTTTCTGCCAAGATTAACAGATCAGGTCAGATAAAGCCCTTCCTCCGAAATGGAAATTATTTAAAATCAAGCTAGAAGGAATCGGGTTCACGGTTTCCAGGAATGGATTCCTCTGGGATTTGTGGCTGATGGTTCCAGTGTTTGTACCAAATCAAATCAGGGTTACCAGAGCACGTGATCAGAACACATCTATACAAAATAAAAGTCTAATCAACTCAGCTATATAATGATTTGTCTGGAGTGATGTAATTATCACAAGGTTTCTTTCTTTTAAAGAACTTTTAAAACGAATTTAGGTGCTAAATATTTGTTAGTATTTACCCAGTTCTTTGTAGAGTGTCAGGTGGCTCTGAGTCTCAGAACTGATTCTGATGGTCTAGACTTTCACCAGAGCAGAGAAACGTCAACTCCCCTTTCAATTAAAGAGTTGGTAAAATTGAAACCAACTCCAACTACCTCGTGAAAAATAGGGGGTGGGGGTGGGGAATCTGTGAGAAGGCAACGGAGACAGCCCACAGAATCAAAACGGCAGCAGCTTATCCAGGCCTAGGAAGGAGAGAGGACGATCTGTTCTTAGCTCTCACTCAGTGGCCCTGGCAGGAGAAACTTCTCTCTAGGCTCCTCCTAGAAGATGGCCCAGCCCCCATGCGGTCTCTTTGCGCCTCTGCTCACGCTCCAAACGTGAGCAGAAAACGACGCATTGCTTTGGATCAGGTATACCAGGTGCCCACCTCTTGGACCAATCACTGAGAGTTGGCCCCGGAAGTGGAGAGTTCTGATTGGCTGAAGCTGGGTCACATGCTCTGTCACGTGACCCGATGGCACTAAGTCCGGGAAGAAAAGGCCAGCAATAAAAACTGCTGTTCAGATGTCACCATCTGTGTAAACTTCTTGACCCACAGGGCAAACTTGTTTGCTCTTCTGGGGCTGCCTTAGCCTTTGGTAAACACTCCCATCGATCAAAACGACAATGGGAGGAAAAAGTATGTATACATGTTTGTGTAACTTGGTCCCCATGCTGGACAGCTGAAAATAAATAAATTTTTTAAAAAATTTCATTTAGTGGAATATTTCCAAACGTGGGGACTATATTTGTTTACAAAGTATTTGGTACAGGGAGAGAGACCCCAGGGCCTCCTCAGTGTGGGTGGAACTATTCTGTGGGAGATCAGGAAAAGAATTTGCTTCTCCAGAGAGGTGGAGCGGGGGCGGGTGAGGAGGAAAGGATGGGAGGGAGGAGTGATTTAGGCATCTGGCAGCCTGGCAGGACGCCCGGAGAGAGGTCTTTCCAATGGCTTGCCCACTAGCGCTCCCATCAGGCCTGAGCTGCAGCGCTAGGAAACTCATGGCACAAAGGCTCAAAGGGAGTGACCTGGGAGACTGCGAAGAGACTCAGGGATGCGTCCGGTCTAAGGAGGAGGAGCTGAAGCAGCAAGTGGACCTGGGATGCTGGGAACAGACACCCTCTGGTCTAGTTTCAGTTTAGTTTTAGTTTAGTTTCAGCAATACTATCAAGAAGTAACAAAAACTGGGGCGGCTGGTATCAAACTTAACCAAATCCCTGTAGGGTAGGTTTGGGGAAGAGGGAGCATGGAGTGAGCACTTGCGGGAGGTGCGTGAAAACTCGGTCCATCTATTAGATCATTTATCGAATAACAGTACAAATACTGGTCTGCTGTCTGTGCCCCCATTTACCCATAAGAATATGATTTTAAGAATAAAGACTGGAGTTCCTGCTGTGGCACAACTGGAAGGGCAGCGCCTTGAGAGCGCTGAGCCCGGGTTCCATTTCATTCAGGTATAGTGGGTTAACGATCTGGTGTTGCCACAGCCTGTGGCTTAGGTCAAGACTGTGGCTGGGATCTGATCCCTAGCCCCGGGGAACTCCAGATGCCACCAGCGACCAAAAAGAGAAAGAGAACTATAGGCTTAAAAAAAATAAAGACAACATCTTACTAACTTTTACTTTACCTACTCTTTGCAAAACACACCACAATATTTGCTGAATGGGTGAATGATGAGTAGACGAGGGTGTCAATTTAGTTATTAACAGCGGGTGCTATTTCCTTTGGGACAGGGGGCACTAATAGTTTTCTCTAGGCACTTTCTTCTGGTGGAAATGTCCAGTCCCCAGACAAAATATAATGAGCATGGAATTTTTAAAAGTGATTGGTTGCTCCCAATATCTACCCCCGACAGGAAAAAGAGAGTTGGATTTTTTTTATTGTTTCTAATTTCTCTCCCTCTCTTTCTGTTTACAAAGCACACTTACCTTTCCATCTCATTTCAATTCTTATAACAACCATGGGAGGTGGGCCAGCTTCTGGTTTTGTCCCTGATGGCTTCCTTTCCACCTACAGGCCAGATTCTTTGGTCTGCGGTCAAACCAGCTCAGACGTCCTCTCCTCCAAAGAATCTTCTCTCCTTGCCCAGCATCCTACAGATGTGCTTAAAAAAAAAAAAGAATAGGAGTTCCCTTCGTGGCGCAGTGGTTAATGAATCCGACTAGGAACCATGAGGTTGAGGGTTCGATCCCTGCCCTTGCTCAGTGGGTTAACAATCCAGCGTTGCCGAGAGCTGTGGTGTAGGCCGGTAGCTACAGCTCCGATTCGACCCCTAGCCTGGGAACCTCCATAGGCCGCGGGAGCGGCCCAAGAAACAGCAAAAAGACAATAAATAAATAAATAAATAAATAAAATAGCAGTAATCATTTTAAAATAATGACGGCTAAAATGAAGGGACTTGGTGTGGACCAGGAACTAAAATGTTCCGCCCATCTTATCTCTTTGGCCCATTTCCCATTTTCTGCATCCCCAGGTCCTGCCTCTATGCCAACACCCACAAACTAAGCTGGAAACAAACCATGCAGGCATTTGAACAGAGGAAGTTTCCTATACAGAATTACTACATGATGATAGAGAAGAAAGTATAAGACTATAAAAAGAGGAGTTCCCATCGTGGCTCAGCAGTAACTAACCCGACTAGTTAGTCCATGAGGACTTGAGTTCAATCCCTGGCCTCGCTCAGTGGGTTAAGGATCCACGTTGCAGTGAGCTGTGGTGTAGTTCACAGACATGGCTTGGATATGGTGTGGCTGTGGCTGTGGTGTAGGCTGGCAGCTGCAGCTCCAGTTTGATCCCTAGCTGAGAACCTCTATATGCTGAGGGTTGTGGCCCTAAAAAGATGGGGGAAAGAAAGATGTAAAAAGGATTCAAAAGCATAGCCTAGGGCTGAGGGAGAGTGCCCAGGGTAGGACAAACTTGGAAGGGAGTCTCCTCTCCCAGACTGGGGTGCCCACCTCATTGGAGAAGGTGTGGCTGCAGCCACTGGGTAGTGGAGAAGTTTAAAGAGTTGCCCGGGCCCCAGCCTCTGGGCAGCATTAACAGTTTTCCTGGCCCAGGAGAGCCAAGGCTGGTGGATGGGCATATAGAGAGAATCGGCATGTAGGAAGCAAACGCAGGGGCAGTGTGGCACAAAGCCTGGTGAGCACTGTGCCCGTGATGGGCAGGCTACAGAGAACAACTGTCTAGAATGGAGGTCAGCAGGTGCTAGTGGCTGGCCAGTAGGAGGGTCAGGGCATTGGGAGTGTGGTATGGACTGAACACTTATGTCTCACCTCCACCCCAACCCTCATCAAGTTCACATGTTGAAGCGCTAATGTCCAAGGCGAGCGTACTAGGAAGTAGGGCCTTTGAGAACTGATTAGGTTTTGATGAGTTCATGGAGGTGGGGCCCCCACCAAGGGATTTGTGTCCTTTGAGGAAGAAAGACACAGGTGATACGGTCTTTGTAAGTGGAGCATGTATGGAGTTCCCTTCGTGGGGCAGCGGAAACTAATTCGACTAGCATCCATAAGGATGCAAGTTTGATCCGTGGCCTCACTCAGTGGATTGGGGATCTGGCATTGCCATGAGCTGTGGTGTAGGTTGCAGATGTCACTTGGATCCCACATTGCTATGGCTGTGGTGTAGGCCAGCTACACCCCTAGCATGGGAACTTCCATATGCCCTGAGTTCGACCCTAAAAACCAAAAAAAAAAAAAAAGAGAGAGAGAGAAGAAGCATGTATGGAGTGCTGTTCATTCAGGACAATATTTTACAAGGGAACTGACGAATTGATCGGTAAACCTCAGGTCAGAGCAGAAAAAGAAATTTATGTCATCCATCATCAGTACAAGCAATAGAATTACGATCAACGCACTGGAAAATTTATTTATGTATGTATGGATTGATTGATTGATTGATTTTTAGGGCTGCACCCATGGCATTTGGAAGTTCTCAGGCTAGGGGTCAAATCAGAGCTACAGCTGCCAGCCTACATACACCACAGCCAAAGCAAAACAGATCCGAGCCTCATCTGCAACCTACACCAAAGCTCACATCAATGCTCGAGGTCAGGGATTGAACCTTCATCCTCATGGCTACTAGACAGGTTCATTACTGCTGAGCCACAGTGGGAAGCTTCATACTGGAAAATTTAATGAAGCGAAACCAACCAGCAGGATGATGATGAGCCTCCAATACAAATCATAAAAGTCAAACTAGACTACATCATTTCCATGACGTGGATTTCTGTGTTGCTCTCATGTGGGCACAAATCCTAAATTCTTCAGAGTATTATTACTGTAATTATTATTTGTCAGGGAGATGCTGAGCTGTTTGCCCCTCAGTCATGTTCCTCCTGTGTTGTTTGAAGCTGTGATGGCCTCATACCTTCTGCCCTAAGCTGCCACCACGCCCCAGACATGCACTTTCATGCATGTGTCTGTTTATCAGCACGAAGTGCAGAGAGGAGCCCCTCTAGGCCAGGCAGGGCCCTTTATCCCACACCCCCTGCCTTGCCAACCCAGTTAGCACAGAGCTAAATTAGGAAATTTAATTATCAGAGAACAAATAAGTGGGGGGTCCCAGCTGGAGCCCAGGCTGTGTCCCCTGCTGGAATCGGATGTGTCTGAACAAGCGTCAGCCTGGCTTTTGGCACACAGGAGAGGGGACAGATCTCCTCCTGGAGAAAGAGATGCAGGGAAGCGAGGTTGGGTCTTTCCCGGATCCTGAGGGCCCAGAAGTCCTCCCAACAACCCTGAGGTTTATGGGGGGCTGCTTACGTCACAAGCACATCCTGAACCAGGTGACGCCTCGGGGAGTGGAGTGTGCCAATTGGCCTAAGTCTGGAACAGGCTTCCTCCAAAGCTTCATGGGAGAAGATGAAATGTGAACCCAGCTCAGGGTGCTGTAAGGAAGGGGGGTTGTGGAGTCCCCATTGTGGCACAGCAGAAATGAATCCAACTCATATCCATAAGGATGAGGGTTTGATCCCTGGGCCCCACTCAGTGGGTTAAGGATCCGGCATTGCTGTGAGCTGTGGTGTATGTCACAGATGTGGCTCGGATCCTGTGTTGCTGTGGGTGTGGTGTAGGCTGGCAGCTGTAGCTCCAATTCGACCCCTAGCCTGGGAACTTCCATATGCCATAGGTGCTGCCCTAAAAAAAGCAAAAAGAAAAAAAAGGAAGGGGGTTGGGAAAATAGAAGCCAGGTTGGCAACCGTGTGTCCACTAAAGATGCCATTGGAGAGTACCCACTGTGACTCAGGCACTTAAGAACCCAACATAGTGTCCATGAGGATGCAGGTTTTATTCCTGACCTCACTCTGTGGGTTAAGGATCTGGCTTTGCCACAAGCTGATGCATAGGTTGCAGGTGCAGCTTGGATGGGTGGCTGTGGCCGTGGCTGTGGCATAGGCTGCAGCTGCAGCGCCTACTCACCCCCTAGCCAGAGAATTTCCATATGCTGGCAGGTTCGGCTATAAAAAGTTTAAAAAAAAAAAAAAGAGGCCATAGAAGAGAAGAAAAGTAATATTTAATGAACACTACCAAAGCCTGGGAGTTTGCTGTCCACTAGCCCAGGTGATCTCATTATAAACATCACAAGGTGGGTGCTATTAGGGACTAGAGGCTCAGAGAGGCTAACTAAACTGTATATTGTCAAACAGCAGATGAGAGGTTCAAGCTGGGTCCATGTGATGCTTCTGTGCATGTGTTGTCCAAAATCTACCATGATGTCCACCCAAAGTGAGGAGTGGGAAGACTACCGGTTTGGGTTAGGTTCATTTCGCTCTCATGCCCCATGTACACGGCGGGTCGGCTGGGGCTCCACTCTGTGTCATTGCTGTCCTTGCTCTGAGACCCAGGTCTCTGGAGCAGCCGCTCTCTGAAACATCTCTGGTCTCAGTGTTGAAAGAAAGAGCTCCAGAGAGTCTCACTTGGATGATTAAATGCTCCAGCCTGGAAGAGACACACATCACATCAGCCCACCACTCCCTGGCTGAATTAGCCCAAGGTCCTCCCAACCACAAGAGGGCAGGGACGTGTCATCCTAACTGATAGGTTCCCAGGAGGATGGAGATAGACCACCCCCCATGCCCCAAATGTGGCTGTTCATCTAGGAGACCTGCTGCCAACATGGGTATGGGCCTGGCACAAGATCTATATCCTAGGAGTTCCTGTTGTGGCACAGTGGAAACAAATCCGACTAGTGCATGAGGTTGCGGGTTCAATCCCTGGCCTCGTTCCCTTTGCCGTGAGCTGTGGTATAGGCCAGCAGCTGTAGCTCTGATTGGACTCCTAGCCTGGGAACCTCCATATGCCACATGTGTGTGGCCCTAAAAAGCAAAAAAAAAAAAAAAAATCTACATCCTCTCTCTGGAATGCAGAGGCTCAGGTTGGACAGCAGGAAACAATGGCCTGAGGAAAACAACTGCCTGCATAGATTAACCTCCTACAAGGATTAACTGTCCCTCTCATGGGACTCAACCCCTTACCCCTCCCTTGACCTTGCCCTCCTTCATCATTCTTGCCACAAGTTCCCACCATGAACTTTAGCCCCAGACTTCCTTCACCACAGATCCTGTATAAGCCTAGCCCTCCTCACAGTCTGCCATCTTGAGCTCAGCCCATTCCTCTCTGATGCCTTAATTAATCTTTCTTTCTTTACCAATTTGGCCTTGCCTGTTCCTCTCTCAGCAAACCCACCACTAACATGTGCTTGAAAGGCTAAAGCCAAACAATTAGGGGAGACTACTGGTGGCTACCACAGAGTTGAACCAGATTTCAGGTTCTCAAGCCATGGGGTGGGGATGCAATGTTTGTGTCCTCCACAAAATTCATAAGTTGAAATCCCATCCTCCAATGTGATGACACGAGGAGGTGGGGCCTTTGGGAGGTAATGAGATCATGAGGGTGTAGCCCCCACGATGGGATTAGTGCCCTTATGAGAAGAAAAGTGAGAGCTCATCTCCTCCAATCTCTCCCCTCCTGTCACAGGAAACACTAAGCAGATGTCTGTCTGAAAACCAGGGGGTGGGGCCTCATCAGACACTGGATCTGCAGGACCTTGAACTTGGACTTCCCAGCCTCAGAGCTGTGAGAGGTAAATGTCTGTTGTTTAAGGCCCATCTGGGGTAACTTGTTACAGCAGCACAAAGGGACTAAGACGCCTTGTTCCATGGAGGTTCCTCAGGTCTCCATGAAGGTGAAGGGAAGCCAATCCCATTCCTTACTTTCTATTCTTTTCATTTATATAAAACTCAAACCTCTCTGCACTAAAAATTCTCTCTCTCTCTATATATATATATACATATGTTTATATGAGGAAAAAAATTTATTCTGTTCCTTTCAAAATGAACTCTGAGGAGTTCCCAGTGTGGTCAGTGGTAATGAATCTGACTACTATCCATGAGGATGTGGGTTCAATCTCTGGCCTTGATCAATGGGTTAAGGATTCAATGTTGCCATGAGATGTGGTGTAGGTCGGATCTGTCATTGCTGTGGCTGTGGCATAGGCCTGTAGCTGCAGCTCTAATTCAGACCCTAGCCTGGGAACTTCCATATGCCTCAGAGGCAGCCCTAAGAGGGAAAGAAAAAAAATGAACTCTGAGATCCCTACCAGCTCCATACCCATAGGTCTCCTCCAGGGCCCTGATGAGGCCTTGATCTTGGACAGGGCTTTCAACTTGGTCTCATCTTAGAATCACATGGAAGTTTCCCAAAATCTTGATAATACTTAGGCCAGGCCAATTCCATCAGAGGCTCTGAGCTCGGGGCCCAGACACAAGCAAAGTGCCTCTGTTGAGTCCTCGGTGTACCTAGTTTGAGGACTGCTGTTCCGGGCAGTGTAGAAGCAGCTTTAAGCCCCATGGGCTGGCTCTTGTCTCCCAGGTGAAGGCCTGAGGAGAAGTCGGGGGTGGGAATTGTGCTTCAGCCAAATGAGGCAGAAGCCGGTCAAGGAAGTTTGAAGAGAATTTGGCGATGACCCTGACTAAAAACAGGAAGCACTTCCGGCTGGCTGTCCTCCCACAGGTCCAGGTATTCAAAATTCACACACGTGCACCACAGAGGCAGCACACTCACTGACACACACATTCACACGGCACACAACACATACACATATGCACAAACATGCAGTCATTGAATCTGCACACACATATCCTCCCACACATATACACACTCACGTACATGTATACTTACACACACACTTACGGCCCTACTCACATATATTGGTTTTGTTCCAAATGAAAGAGACACATCAGGAAGTTCCCACTGTGGCTGGGCAGTAATGGATCTGACCAGTATCCATGAGAACAAGGGTTCGATCCCTGGCCCCACTCGGTGGGTTAAGGATCCGGTGTTGCCGTAAGCTGTGGTGCAGGTTGCAGACTCGCCTCGGATCTGGCTTTGCAGTGGCTGTGGTGTAGGCCGCCAGCTACAGCTCCAATTCGACCCAGCCTGGAAACCTCCATATGCCTTGGGTGCAGCCCTTAAAAAAAAAAGAGAGAAAGAGACAGATCACATATTTGGGGGAGAAGGAACCTCACCCTTGCCTGGTCCAATTCTCTCATCCCACCTGTGAGGAAAAGCAACTCTGGGGAGGGTCGAGGCTTGTGAGAAGCCCCCTTCTCAGTTCTGGTCAACTCTCCTTGGCTTGAGAAAGTACATTAGAAGGATTTTTTTTAAGTGTTTTTGATTTTTTGTAGAAAAAGAGGTGGCTAGAAATTTTTCTCTTGGCTGTTTGAACTTGCCCTTTGGAACTCACAGAAGGTCAAGGAGGCTATTTCCTAAAAAGACTTGAGGGACACAGAACGGTGTTTGTGCCAAGGAGCCCCACAGGGCCCTTTTTGGTGACATGGGGAAGGGTGACCTCAGCATCCCGCTAATGCTCTGGCCTTGAGGGTGGAGAAGGAGCCACACAACCCCTGAGTCCGTTGTGATTGATTTAAATAAGCATCATGTTTCCTGCACAACCAAGTTTGTGGGCTACTTACATGTGTGACAACTGTTTTAGATTATGAGGTTTCGGGGGGAAGAGGTGAAACTGGTTGGTGAAACCAGTTTCCAAATGTTCCCTTTTTCTGTGTGACAGGCACAGTTTGTGCCAGGTGTGCCAACAGAACTATAGCAATATTTACCCACTAGGTTAGGGTGTCTGTCACTTTCTATAATTGGAAGAAACTTGATCTCCCAGTTACACCAAATTAATTTAAATGAATTAACATTTTACAGTGTTTTATCTTAGAACATCCATTACCTGGCAATGGAGAAGAAAGACATATGGAAGTATTTTCTAGAAAAAACAGATAGTTATTCATTATACAGCCAAGAGAGAAGGCTGTGATTGAGAAGGGCTCGGGAGTGTGCGTTGGGTTCCTGGGAAAGCAAGGTTCTATCTCAAGTCCTGGATGAACTGGATTTTGGCACTTGCCATCAGCCCCTACCTGGATTAAATCATGAGCCTTTGCCGCTGCTGACCTGCAGCACCCCCTAAGCGGAGTTCAGGGTGGAAATCAGGAGTAAGGCACCCTGGGAGTTCCCGTCATGGCTTAGCAGCTAACTAACGAAGCCGACTAGGAACCATGAGGTTGCAGGTTCGATCCCTGGCCTTGCTCAGTGGGTTAAGGATCTGGCGTTGCTGTGAGCTGTGGTGGAGGTTAACAGCTCTTCAGATATTAAGTATTTGTAGGAGAAAATTTTATGTGCCCGATTCTTGCATTTCCTTATATCTCAAAAAACACTAAAACCCTTCATAGTGATGTCTGCTCCTCATGACTCATAGCAACCGTCACAAGACCAGCAGAAAACTTTTGTAAAATGTGTCCACAGCTGTCGTGAGACATGTTTCTACAATCTTTTCTTAGCCTCGTTGCTTCTATTTTCTATGCTGAAAACTCCATCTTGTCCTGTTTTACTTTACCCCATCGTCCTGCTTGAAACACAGTCGCCCTGCTGGTAAATGACTTAAGCTTAAGCACAAAGACCCAAAGGCATAAGTTATTCATAGGGTCACCTGAATGAGGACATAAGGCGTTGGTCTAGGTACATTGGACCTGTGCAGACAGGCACGCCATTTGCACAAGCATGATATGTCCTCTAAAGAACAAGAGGAAGATGAGCCTCATGGCCCCAAGGGGTTTATGAGGGGTCGTTAGCAGGAAATGCATTAGCAAGGAGAACCGAGGTGCAAATCTAGGCACACCAGGTTGCTGCAGATAGGCATGCTGTCTGCAGAAGCACAATGGTGACTCTCTAGGATGCTACCCATAAATAGCTGATGCCAAGCTTCCTCAAATGCTAATGATTGTTAAATGCCTAAAGGTCAGAATAAAAGCTTAATCAGCAACCGGCTATGTGACTTTTAAAACAATTAAAAAAAAAAAACCCACCTATATCCTGCATCTACAACCCCCTCCTCACTTGACATAATCCTAAAGAGCACAATAAAAGAACTGTGGTTTCTTGAAGTGGGGCTCTTGGTCCCTGAGACCTTGAGTCCCTCAGTTCCCACCTTTACTTAAGATAAATGTCTTTGTGTCTTGTTTAATGTTAACTTTTTTCCTTAAGTTTCACAGCACCCGTTCTTCAGCCCCAACCTGCTGAGCTGGTCTCGGTACACAGCTGCATCCACCGCCCCCTCACCTTTATCATATAGGCTGATATTATTTCCCCCTGCCTCTCTGGGGCCGTTTTTCAGGGCTGTGGTTGAGTCAACAAAACAAAGGATGTCACAGTCATCAGTGAGTGCAGCTACCTCCAAGGGTGAGCCGTGAGCCCCAAGGGACCTCAGGAAAGAAACAAAGCATACCTGCCACCTAGCAGCCATCAGACTGCAGCCAATCCTAACAGGGAGCCCTGAGGAAACTCAGGCTCAGAAAATATAGGATACTGGCCCCATGGCTGAGGTGCCTATCAAAAGAATGGTTTCAGTGAGGCCAGACCTCTTGTGTTCCTGCTCCCTGCCCTTTGTTGCCAAAAATCCTATATAATCCTAGCTCCCCCCTCACCTCCTCAGAATAGTTTTCTCAGGGCTAGCTGAGAAGCTGCCTCCCGGGGTTAAGTCCTAATTTTGCCCCAAATAAAATTTAACTCTCCACTTTCAGGTTGTGGGTTAAGTTGACAGTTGCAAGGTGGTGCCTTGGAGACGTACATGCACTGCCCCCTGGTGGTCCTTCCACGGTCCTGCAAAATCTTCCAAGTAGGATGTCATCCAGTTGAAGTTGATTCTTTGTCTCAGGCCCTCAGTATCCTTCAGTGGAAACAAGAAGGGGAGTCCACAAGGCCAAGCATCAGGGGAAGGAGCAAAGGGAAAGGTTCTCTGAGTTTCTCTGGTCATGCACAGAGCAATGCATTAGGCCCCACTTTGCTGCCGGCCAGGCTATTCCTTGGTCCTGCCTTAGTCCTGGGCCAGAGAGTGTAGATCCTGGTGTCACAGACGGCTTCCTTGCCATCAGGCTGGACAAATGTCCCAAGCTCATCTTCTACATTCCATCCCCAGACCTAAAATCAAAGGATCCCTATTCCTTCAGTAGGAAGTGATATTTAGAGGCCATAATCCGGAAGGTAGGAGTATAATTTGCTACTGTCTTTTTATTTGTTCATTTTGGTTACTGATAAGCAGTTAGGTTCATTAGTTTCAGTTTTGTATATTTTATATTGTATAAAATTATATACGATCTTGCATATTTTAGAGATTGTTATGTTTTAGTTTTCTTTTTCTTTCTTTTTTTTTTTTATGTTCTTTTTAGGGCCACTCCCATGGCATGTGGAAGTTCCCAGGCTAGGGGTCAAATCGGAGCTATAGCTGCTGGCCTACAACACAGCCACAACAACGCGGGATCCTAGCCACATCTGCGACCTACACCACAGCTCACCACAATGCCAGATCCCTGACCCACTGGGCGAGGCCAGGGATGGAACCCACATCCTCATGGATGTAGTTGGGTTTGTTTCCACTGCGCCACGATGGGAACTTCCTTTACATTTTTTTTTTTAATGTGAAATGTTTATGATACAGTCATAGTTTCCTCGGTCCCTGCTTTACTGCAACAAAGCATCGAAACAGCGGATGTTTTCTAAACTTATTAAAGTGAAAGTACATTTTCAGAAAGAGTGAGAGAACACACATGGGCGCAGGTTAAAAAGAGAGCCTGACTCACTCTGCAATGTTTTTTATATCCCCCAATGCCTGAGTGGAGACCCAGTTTGACCTTCTGATTGGTCTTGGGCAGGAGACCTTATCTGCATGGGGAATAGGTTACAGGGTGGCCTGGTGAGGAATGGGCCACATTCCTTCTTTAGCAGGGAGTGAGTGAGCCGTCCAGGCTGGTTGAGGTGGGGGAAGGGGCATTACAGTGAGACATGGCCAGAGGCTTTGGGGCTTAATCTCCATAAAGTAGACTTGAAGCCTGTAACATTTACATTTTCCAGTCAAAACTAGGAAACAAGATACATTCAGAAAAGATTTCTCACTGATTTCCTCCCTCTTGTTCTATCGCTTCCTTTAAAAGTAAGCTTTTTTTTTTTTTTTGCTTTTTAGGGCTGCACTCTTGGCATATGGAAGTTCCCAGGCTAGGGATCAAATTGGAGCTGCAGCTGCTGACCTACACCACAGCCATAGCCACAAAACACCAGATTCAAGCCACGTCTTTCGCCTACAACACAGCTCACCAAAACGCCAGATCCCCCACCCAATGATCGAGACCAGGGAGCAAACCAGCATCCTCATGGGTGTTAGTCAGATTCATTTCCACTGAGCCGAGATGGGAACTCCCATAGGTGAGCATTTTTAATTAGTGTTTGGTTTATTTTTCTGTTGTTTATATTGGACAATACAATCAAATATGCATATTATTTATCACTTATACCACGTATTTACACAAAGATAACATATTGTACCTTTTCTTCTAGACTTCTTCTTCTTTTTTTTTTTTTTGTCATTTTTAGGGCCACACCCACAGCATATGGAGGTTCCCGGGCTAAGGGTCCAACTGGAGCTGGAGCTGCTGGCCTACACCACGGCCACAGCAACTCGGGATCCAAGTTGCATCTGTGACCTACACCAGAGCTCACGGCAATTCCGGATCCTTAACCCACTGAGCAAGGCCAGGGATCGAACCCACATCCTCATGGATGCTAGTCAGGTTCACTAACTGCTGAGCCACAGCGGGAACTGCTCTTCTATACTTCTGAGCATGTGTCCCATATCCATACACGACTAAAAATGGGATGAGAGAGAAGTAAAGGATTTATGTCTTAGAATTGATTTCATTGTATTTTATAATGTTTTCATGTTGCCATTCCAGGTCACAGGGTCCTGTTGGACCGAGGGGAGAAGGGAGGTGGCTGAAGAGGGGGACTCCAGGACTACCATTACCACTTCAGTGCGAAACCACCCTTCTCTTCTACATATTTCACTTCCACATCAAATTGGGTCTGAAGAGGGTTCCTGCTACTGAAAGAAAAACTCTAAGAGGAAATGGCCACAATTATCAACCCAAACCCCCCGATCCTGGCCTCTAAGAAAGGCACTCGGAGAGCCCAGGTTTCATGTTAACTTTGCTGACTAACTGTGCTGGGTTAGTCCTAGGGTCTGGCACTGCCTAAACCTGAGTCTCAGGAAATCTTTGTGGGAAGAAAATCCTCATCCCTTCAACAGTCAAGTGAAGGACTTGATAAATCCTTCCATCCACATCTTCATTGGAGAGAATCCATTACGCACCTTTATGAAACATCTTTAGCTCTCAGGAGACCAGAAAATACAAAGAAAGGAAACTGAAGAGGCTGCTAGAGTTTGAAGGAAGCTGTCTTTTTGCCTTGAGTACATAAAAGTCCTTTGCAGATGGGGTATTGCGTTAGCTCAAGAATTGGCAGCCCCAGGGAAATAGAGGTACGCAGGCTGACTTTCTTTCGCTGTTTGCCACACCCCTTTCTGCCACCTGGAAAAACCGCAATTGATTGTGAAGGTGGGCAGGCATCGGGCACAAAGCCCATTTGTATGCAGACATAAACCACACACGTGCCCAGGCCTTAGCAGACATGTTATGAATGTACCCAGGGGCCTGGAACAATGCCTGGTCCCTGGTAGGTGCTCAGGATGGATGAATGAATGAGTACTACTCGTCATCATCATGACCCAAATGGAAAAGAGCCGGGAACTTGGCTCATCGTTGTTAAACGGTTGCCGTTAGGGGGCTGAATAGTGTCTCCCTCAAATCATAGTTGAAGCCTTCACCCCCCAGTATCTCAGATTATGACGATATTTGGAGACAGGGTCTTCAGAGAAGTGATTAAGGCAGTATGAGGTCATATGGGTGGGCCCTAACCCCACGGGACTGGGTCTTTATAAGGACAGAGGCTCATGGGCACATACAAGACCGGCCAAATAAGGACACAGCGAGAAGGTGGCTATCTACAAGCCAAGGAGAAAAGTCAGGAGAAACCAGAGCAGCTGACACCTTGATCGTGGGCTTCCAGTCTCTGGATCTGTGAAAAAGTCAATAGATTTCTGCTGTTTAAGTCAACCAGCCTATGGTATTTTGTGAAGGCAGGCTTAGCAAACTAACACAATTGTCAGTCTCTCTCTCCAGGTCAACTGCAGACGCGATGTCAAAGTCGTATTTTGTGTGGCTAGCAGTTCCCACGTCATATAAAGCAGAAAGGCGTGGTTCTGAGTGTGTGTTCCACGATGCTTTGAGAGCCAAAGTGAATCTATGGACTGGCTCAGCTGTAAGAAGGCCCTTTGTGAGGTCATCCTCCTCCTCTTGGCAGATCTCTGCAAAGGAGACACGTGAGCTTTGAAAAACACCACGGAAAGAGCTACCATGCCTCACTTCGCAAACCCTCTCTTAAGAAACATCATTATCAGAAATCTATTTGATAGCATCAAGAGGAAGCAATGTCTCCAATACCTGAAGACCTTGAGAACACTGCAATATGATGGATTCACAACCATATATTTTGGGGAAACTGATATCCCTGAGAGTCTTGTCACTGGGGAAGATTTCAGTGATGGTTCTTTCCTGCCGACTCCAACGTGGTGTATTGTTCATGCTGGTGGGAGTAAAGGATGGGTGCCTTGGACATATCGAATGTTCCTGAGGGATGAGTTATGCACCAAACAAGAAGACAGCCTCTTCTTTGAGTTCTGTGAGGTGGCCCAGAAGACCTATGGGAAGTGTGCCATTGTGATCAAAGAGAGAAGGCAGCAGGATGAGATGAAGCCAAAAGAAGACAAAGAGTCTGAAGCCCAGGTCTCATCCGTCATTAACTTAACGAGCATCGTATGTTGCCCCGAGGTAGCCAAGTACTATGGCCATAAACTACTCTCTCTGCCATCCCCTTACAATTACCTGAACCCTTTAGACTCAGCCTGGTCTTCTCTGAAATGGTTTATCATCAATAACAGGAAGGAGTTTTGTTTGCAGTCCATCGACAGTGTCTATTCTTACCAGTATATACTCTTCAGTGATTTAATTAGCAAAGGGATTGAAAGGATAAACCCAAGCAAATGGAGAACACTAACTAACAAAGTCCGAAGATGGGAAAACTACTATCTTGGTAAATTTTCTTAAGGGGGATTCCTCTAACAAGCAGTAGGATTGTGCTATGGGCACAACCTCTCCCAACTCTGTTGAGCTCAATTCTGGACCACTGAGGCCAAAGATACTCTTTCAATAATCTCACCGGGATGCTGTGAGGATGGAGGCTTCTCAGGGCATTAGCAGGGTACTTACGGCTTGCTGGAGGTTTCATTAAAACTTGTTGCTGAATTAGCGATCTTGACTCTGATCTTGTTAAGGCCGCTCTGGAGGCTATAAGGTCAGTGGGAAGATTAGGGTTAGGCCAGAACAAGGGAGCTTGGTGGTGGGTGATCCGAGGTGAAGAGAACTGTGTAGGTCTGAGATTAAAAAAGAGAGAGAGAGAAGCAAGTGGGCAGTCACAAAAAGTGGAAATTAAGTAGTGTGCCTACCAGTGTCAGCCCATCAAAATAATCCACAGCTTGCCATCAGCAGGTGTGGTCCAGATGGAGGCTGAAGAGGCTCCTTCCTTCCCATTGCTTGAAAGCAAGAAGGCAGAGGTGAGCAGGAGACATCCAAGGAGGTGAAACCCCATCCAGATCCTCCAAGGCAAGTTGGTGATCCCATAAGAAGCCTGGGAAGCTACGACGGTGATGGATTCCAGGGGACTTGGTGGGTGACCAAGTGATGGAAACGGGGAGCGGGGAGGGTCTACAGAACCCACTTATCCAATCCGTCTCATGTCTCAACTCTAAGACTCCCAACAGGAGGTCATTAGACTGTCATGCAGTGCATACTGGGCCCTGGTTGCTGAGTCACCTGTAGCTGATGCAACAGCATCCTATTCAAGTTTGGGGCTGCTGCTGGTGATTGTAAGGATTTGCCATGGTACCTTTCATTTTGACAGAAAAAAGGCCTGCCTCCTTTTAAACATATCACAAAATTTATTTGTCTTTATATATGTTCAGGCAGCAATTTTACAATAGAAGTGTAATTCTTCTGGAATGTATCAAAAATAACCTCTGAAAACTGTTACTCAACTCCTAAAAGCCTTGTCTATGTATTGGATTGCGAAGCCAGGTTCCCGTTAGCCAAGCCCAGAAAAATCAAATTCTTTGGTTGTCTTTCTGTCCACCTTTCTTCCTGAAACTTCCTGGATTCTTTAGAAATATTTTGTCAGAAAACAGATGCTCAGTGCTTTATAGCAACTAAGTGGTTGACTTCTGTAGATTTTGTTATCATGCATTTTTTTTGTTTGTTTTTGTTTTAGGGCTGCACCTGCAGCATGTGGAAGTTCCCAAGCTAGGGGTTGAATTGGAGCTTTAGCTGCCATCTATGCCACAGCCATAGCAACACTGGAACCCAGCCATATCTGTGACCTATGCCACAGCTTGTGGCAACACCAGATCCTTAACGCACAGAGGCCAGGGATCAAACCCAAATCCTCATGGATACTAGTCGGGTTCTTAACTTGCTAAACCACAATGGGAACTCCCTGTTATCACGCATTTTATCTGAGGATGAATCGCACTTACCACTTACACTTGGAACCAGACAGTCTCAGCTATACCTCCCACTTTACAGCCAATGGTGCAGTATGACTTTCTTGTGGCTACTGTAACAAATTACTACACTCTTGGTGGATTAAACCAACAGAAACTTATTCTCTCCCAGTCCTGGAGGTGTGAAGTGCAATATCAGTTCCACTGAGCCAAAATCAAGGTGTCAGGAGGGCCATGCTCCCTCCACAGGCTCTAAGGGAGAATCAATTCCTGGCCTCTGGTGACTGCTGGTGGCTGCTGGCATTCCTTGGCTTGTGGTCACATCACTCCAATCTCTGCTTCTGTGGCCACATGACTTTTTCCTCTTCTGTGTCAAATCTTCCCTCTGCCTCTCTCTTATAAGGACACCTGTGATTGCATTTAGGGCCTGTCCAGGTAATCCAGAATCATCTCATCGTCACAAAATCCTTTCCCACCTGCAAAGATTCTTTCATCATGGAGGGTAACCGTCCCAGATACCAAGGATTCAGACCCTGATACCTTTGGGGACCATTATGTAGCTGAACCTAGGTTCTGGCTACCCCACAGCATACAGAGTTCCTGGGCCGGGAACTGAGATGCAGTCATGACCTAAACTGCAGCTACAGCAACACCGGATCCTTAACCCACTGTGTGGGGCCAGGGATTGAATCTACAACCCAGTGCTCCCAAGATGCCACTGATCCCATTGTGCCACAGCGGGAACTCCTGAACCTCAGTTCTAAAGAAGGTCTTTTATCTGCCAACCTGAAATATTGCATTTCTCATTGGCAATTAAGCTGGGGCAGTGGCTCTCACTGTGTGCAACTTTTGTGTGGTCTTTTTTACTACCTGTTTTCCATTGTTTTAGAATTTAAGTTCCCTGAGAGCAACCAGTAGGACTCCGGCCTCCTTGGTGACTTCAGTGCCCTGGCATCGTGCAGGTCCATATGTTGGTGGCCTGGGTTTGGGGAAGTGAGTGTGTTTTGTCGCCACCTCATATTTCTCCTGCATGTGCCCAGAGCTCTGTAGTGACAAGAACTAACAGCTACACATGCTTAACTCACTTACTCCTCACAGCAGCCTGTGATGGGTACTACCATTCTCTCCACGGCTCAGAAGGGTGAACAGAGAGATCTGTAACTGGCTCCAGGGCAGAGGAGCTGAGGTTCAAGTCCAGGGTTCCGGGTGAGAGCTGTGATTCACACAGCCTCTCCCCTGTCAGCCAGCTCAGTTCATCCTCATAACCAGCCCTCAGGGAGGTTCTGCCACTCCCCCATTTGACAGATGAGGAAACTGAGATGTTGAGTAGTTACTTGGGCCAGTTAGATTCTAGAGCCCATGCGCCCAGCCCCATGCTAGGTTTGGTTATCAAAGCCTGGCTCCTTCTTTATCATTCCTACAGTTCACAGGGCTCAGCTTGGACATCAGGTGGACATCAGCCAGCAAAGGAGCCGCCTCCAACTGGGACACCACAACAAAATGTATTTCAGCACAAAATAGAGATAGAGGCAGGTCCCTTTTAAAGACATGTTATTTTGCAGTAGATAAAAGGGAGGGGGGAGATTCCTGTTGTGGCTCCGTGGTAATGAACCTGACTCGTATCCATAAGGATGTGGGTTTGACTCCTGGCCCCACTCAGTGGGTTAAGGATCCAGTGTTGCCCAAGCTGTGGTGTAGGTTGCAGACATGGCTCAGATCTGGTGTTGAAGCGGCTGTGGTGTAGGCGAGCAGCTGCATCTCCAATTCAACCGCTAGCCTGGGAACTTCCATATGCCACAGGTGTGGCCCTAAAAAGGGGGTGGGTTCAGATTTTCAGAGGCACAACATAGACCAACAGGAGCTATTTTTGTTTAAAAGCTCTCCTTCCTTCTGGTCCTTGCCACACCAGCAACCACATCCCTGCTTCCTCCCCATGGACCAGGGTGCTGCCCAGGAGGTCGGGCATTGGAAAATGGCACTGCCCTGGAACAAGCTCAGAGGCAAATTGGCAAATGGAGCCAGGTGCCCACTGTCTCTGGCCTCGACCACTCAAGGAAGATCAAGCCTCAACTGAGCTGATGGAGCAGCCCCTGGCCAATCGGGGGACTGAGTTTCCCCACACCCCCACCCCTAGGCCGTACACACTCCTACCTCTAGTGACCATTTTACATGTATAGGACAATTTTACACACTCGACCTCATTCAGTTTATTTATTTATTTGTTTTTGTCTTTTAAGAGCCGCATCTGCAGCATGTGGAAGTTCCCAGGCTAGGGGTGGAATCAGAGCTGCAGCTGCTGGCCTACACCACAACCACAGCAATGCCAGATTCAAACCACATCTGTGACCTGCACTACAGCTCAGGGCAATGCTCGATCCTTAACCCATTGAGCGAGGCCAGGGATCGAACCCAAGTCCTCATGGATACTAGTTGGGTATCCACAGCAGGAACTCCCCTCATTCAGTTTCGATAACCACCTGTACGTAGGCAGGGCAGGAATTCTTAAGCTCATTTTACAAAAGAAGACAAGGCCAGATGGTGACAGACTCACCTAGAGGCATGTCCACCTGTAGTGACAGGAGGGTCAGGACTAGACCATATCTTTCTACCAGGAAGCCCTCACACCCCTTTCTGGCTGGTTCTATGGGTCAGTTAGGATTAGGTCAGGCTATGGGTAGTGGGGACCTAACCCCAGAGGTTTAAACAAAATAGATGGCACCCTCCACATCTCCCTCCAAAACAAGTGCTGAGGTGGCAGTTCAGGGCTAATACCCATGATCATGAACTTGGGTCTTATCTTTTCACTCTACTGTCCTAGACTTGGTTCCATCCTCAAAGTCACCTCATTGGTCAAAATGGCTGCTGAGCGAGCCATTGCATTAACATTCCAGGCAGTCAAGAAGGAAAAAAGGAGGAAAAGGGGATTGATAGGTGCCCAGGAGGCTGGAGACAGAACCACCCCCGCCAAATATGGCTGTTCACCTGGGAGACCTGCTGTTGACATGGGTACAGCTGGCACAAGATCTACATCCTCTCTAGAATGTGGAGGCTCATATGGGGCAGGAAGAAATAATGGCCTGAGGGGAAAAAAACTGCCTGCATAGACTAAACTCCTACAAGGATTAACGGCCCTCTGTCATGGGACCCGACCCCCTACCCCTTCTTTGACTTTCCCCTCCTCCTTCTTTATTGTTGCTGCCACAAGTTCCCGCCATGATCTCCAGCCACAGATCCTTTATAAGCCTAGCATCTCCTCACAGTCACTGCTGGCACCATCGTGAGCTCAGCCCATCCCCTCTGATGCCTTCATCAATTTCTCTTGCTTTGCCAACTTGCCTTTATGCATTCCTCCCTTGGCAAAGCTAACAGGGGTCATCCCTTCCCTTTTAAGGGATATTCCAGGAAGTCTCAATACTTCCACTTAAATCTCATGGGCCAGACTCAGTGGCAAGGGAATCTGGGAAAGGTAGTCTTTTATTTTGGGTGGCGATGTGGCGAGTGGAAAATCCCTACTCCCCTTCCTTTTGCTGCTACTCTTCATTGATTCACCAAACATTCGAGTACCTTCTTTGTGCCTGGAATGTATGTCTGGAACAGGGGCCCAGAGAAATTAAGCTCAGGCTCTTGAGGTGGTCAGGCTGGTGGTCGGAGAACTTCTCGGTCAGTGAGATGTTGGATGTGGGGGGAGTGAGGGCTTGGAGTCCAGGGCCTGGTGCCAGGAGACGTGGGCAGAGTGGCAGGAAGACGTGAAACTGGAGCTGAGGCTGCCAGTGTCTCTGTCCCTACTTTGAGGAGCGCAGTACACAGCAAATTTGGGAGGACTTCTTTTACAGTTCTCAAATAATCAGCTCTCTGTGTTTTCAGGTGAAATCCCTCCAAATTTAATTCAATGGGGCTAATCAAGAATCTTAGAAAAATACAATCAATACATTTGAGTGTCCAAAACATCTGGAAGCATAAGAAAGATACTGAGCCATGGAGCTCCCGTTGTGGCTTAGTGGGTTAAGAACCCAACTGGTATCCGTGAGGATGTGGGTTCCATTCCCGGCCTTGTTCAGTGGCTGAAGGATCTAGTGTTGGCACGAGCTGCGGTGTAGGTCACAGATGCAGCTCACATCTGGCATTGCTGTGTCTGTGCTGTAAGCCGGCAGCTGCAGCTCTGATTTGACTCCTAGCCTGGGAACTTCCATATGCTGCAGATGCAGCCCTAAAAAAAAAAAGAAAAATATCGAGCCAATTATTTGAAAACTAACGAGTAATTTGTAACTAACATATTGCTCAGGCATAGATTTGTTTTCTGTCTTTGCAGGACACTCCCCTCAGCACACACACACACACACACACACACTCAAGCTCAAAATAAGAATGCATTGTTTCTGCTTCCTCACGTCCTCTCCAGCCCCACAACCTGGCCTCTGTCCTCACTGTGTTGTCTTAAAGACTGGATGACCCACAACTTCAAAGAACAAGCATGCGTGCCCTCCCTGTCCTTGCACACAAGTGAAGAGTACAGATCCAGAGCTGAAGTTCGAGATTCACAACCTGTCCCTGCCTCCTGCCAGCTGGGGGACCTTGGACAGAGAGATTAAGCTCTCTGTGCCTAGGCTTCCTTATCTGTGAGAAGGGGATTGTGCCAACTGTGGGAGGTAATAGTTGAAAAGCAGGAGGAAGAGAAAGTGCTGAATAAGGATTCAAGGCTATATTCTCTCTCCTGCTCCTTATTCTACTGCCCGGATGCTCTTTCCCGGCCGGGTCTCCCGCTCATCTCCTTCTGCCCATCGTTTGAAGCGCAAAAGAAGGTTCAGGGACCACCTCATTGGAATCCTCTGTGGGTGTTCAAATCACAGACTCCTGGTCTCTCTGGTACAGGTTCTGATGTGGCAGATCTGGAGTTCAGCCCCTGACGTCTGTAGTTTGTTTTGTTGTTGTTGTTTTTGCTTTTTAGGGCCATACCCGTGGCATATGGAGGTTCCCAGGCGAGGGGTCGAATCAGAGCTAGAGCTGCCGGCCTACACCACAGCCACTCCAGATCCCAGCCACATCTGCGACCTACACCACAGCTCACAGCAACGCTGGATCTTAACCCACTAAGCAAGGCCAGGGATCAAACCCTCAACCTCATGGTTCCTAGTCAGATTCGTTTCCACTGAGCCGCTATGGGAACTCCCCAACCTGTGTTTTAAATAGGCTCTCGTGCACGCTCATGTTTGAGAACTCAGCCTCAATCCTCTTTTCCCTCCAGACTCTCCATCACCCCCAGCTTCCTTCCAACTGGGACAAGACCTGAGCTGAAGAGCGGATCTCAGCCCACTCAGGATGTCACCAAATCTGGTGAGACGGAGAACCGCGCATGCCCAGGCCGGCTCGCACAAGCAGTCGGGAAGATGACGTCATCCAAGCCAAGGTGCTTCCCTGAGTGAGAATTTGGAGACAGGCTGGCCAGAAGTGACCCTTTTCAACCACCCTAGGTTTTTTGTTTGAAATATTCAGTTCCCGAAATACATTATGTAGTCTCTGCCTCCTTCAGTGTATGAATACAGTGTTGCCCTGTAATAATTAGAATCGTCATCATGAACAGAAGGTCATAATGGGCGATGTTCCTGATGGGGCTTGGCGACCGCAGGGACGAGTTCTCAGGCCTGATCTGCAGCTCAAAGACCGTCTCTGTCGTTCTGAGGTATATCTGCTACCTTTCTTCCTTTCTGCGTCAGGTATGTCGGAAGCTTGAAAACCAAAAGATGTGTTAGGAACACATCTGATAAGATTAAGTATGGTCTGTGTGAGGGAGCCAGGGGCTGTCCCGTACCAGGAGGACATAGATTCCCATTTATGCTCTTTTAAACATCTTTCAGCTGCCCAGACATGTCTTCTTAGGGATCCATTTTCAATTATGGTCCAGAGAGGTGCCGGGTAGGTGCAGTTAGATGGCGTCCTGGTGTGGGCTTGGCCCTCCATCCACCTCCATCCAGCCACACATTCATTCATCCAACCAATTAAAATCAAACTACTCATCTATTAACTTCATGTATATGATCAATAGTATCATTAACTCCGGGAGTTCCTGTCATGGCTCAGTGGTTAACGAACCCGACTAGCATCAGTGAGGAATCAGGTTCGATCCCCGGCCTCACTCAGTGGGTTAAAGATCTGGCATTGCCATAAGCTGTGGCGTAGGCCAGCAGCTACAGCTCCGACTCTTCGACCCCTAGCCTGAGAATCTTCAACGCTGCTGGTATGGCCCTAAATAGACAAAAGACCTAAATAAATAAATATATTAGTATCAGTAACTCCACCTAGTGATTAATCATCTCCCCCTGGTGGTAGAAGAGGGTATCAGAAAGGTTAACCTAAACCCCAAAACACTGTTTACGGAAAACCCACGGGCATGTACAATGGCTCGTCCAATCCTTACATTATCAGCTACTAAATTTTCCACGATGGCCAGATGTTCCACAAATTCCAAAACTGTGTTTTAAATCCTGAAGCCCCTTTGGAATGGATAAGCAATGAGATCCTGCTGTATATAGCACTGGGAACTGTATCTAGTCACTTACGATGGACCATGGTAATGTGAGAAAAAGAGGGTATACATGTATGTGTGACTGGGTCACCTTGCTGTATAGTAGAAAATTACCAAAACACTGTAAACCAGCTATAATGGAAAAAATAAAATCATTTTTAAAAATAAAGAAATAGGAGTTCCCGTAGTGGCGCAGGGGAAACGAATCCGACTAGGAACCATGAGGTTGCAGGTTTGATCCCTGGACCTGCTCAGTGGGTTAAGGACCTGGCATTGCCGTGAACTGTGGTATAGTTCACAGATGTGGCTCGGATCTGGCGTTGCTGTGGCTCTGGTGTAGGCCAGCAGCAATAGCTCCAAATGGACCCCTAGCCTGGGAACCTCCATATGCTTCGGGTGCGGCCCTAAAAAGACAAAAATAAATAAATAAATAAATACCGAAGCCTAGAAAAATACCTGTGTTTAAAATAAACCTGAACATCTAAGCAGGCATAGATTCTCCATGAAAAGCCAAGACCAGCCACCCCCATCCCCTGACCTTGGACTTAGAGGCATCTAGGTGAGGCATGTGGGAAGAGAGGGCACCCAGGGTGCTAAGTATGGTGCCAGGTATGCTGGGAGCAGTCCTGCAGAGAGGTGAGGAAGCAGAGGCTGAGATTCCAGGGCAGGAGCCTAGAGCAGCACGGCTGAGTCACCTGGCAGGCTGCAGAGGGCACCCTGACAAAGGCAAAAGGAAAGGCCCTGGCCCAGGGGCAGTTCTGGACCCCACCCGAGGTCAGGGAAGCCTGAGGGCCAGGCTGCAGAAATCCCAGGGCATCGGTTCATGCTGCAGGAGACCCAGGCCACAGCGAGGCTCCCCAGCAAAGGCCAGAGCAGCGTCCTGCAGGGGGACTGAGGTGCCAGCAGAAGAGAAAGACCCTTTCTATTTTGGGGATTTGGAGCTTGTAGGGTCAGAGTCTCCCATACGTAAAACTTGGATTCTATGTAAATTGTTTTCTAAATTGTGATTAGGAACATCCAGCAATCAAAGTAAAATTGAAGATGGATATAATTCCATTCCGCGTGGAGTTTAAAATTCCATGTCCCATCAATCTGGGCAGGGAGAGGGGTGTTCACTAACACGCATTCATGCAAATTTGCCTTGTGGCTGCCAGCAATGAAGCCAAACATTCCACCATGTTTATGACTTTGGTTACTGCTTCATTTCCCACCCACTCTGGTGTCTTGAGAAAAGCGAAAAAATCATGAACCTTTTAATTAATAGAGACCTCAGTCAGGTGCTGAGTGGAAACACCTATCAACCCCACTTCTCTCAAATCTGAAAGTCTCCTCCGGAGGTCCCACCTTTCACCTCTTAGGAGCAAATCCCAATAAGCAAACTGGGGCATGGGGAGGAAGGCACCCCTGGGCTCCTCCTATTCCTTCACACAGGACTCAGTGGAGCAAGTTCCTCCCGGACTGGGTGCCATCATGGCAGGTGGGTCTCATCCTGTACTCCTCCCTGGACCCCCACAGGCTGGCAGAGGCACGATGCTGCTGGAGGGGTGAACAGCCTCTCTCCACCCCAGCGATGGAAACACGAGGCATGACCACAGTGCTTACAGGAGGGGAAAAGAAGAGTGCATGCGATAGGACAGCAGGTGAGAGGGGTGGAGGGGTGGGTGGGAGCGGGCAGGCCGATGCCGCATCGGTGGCCCAGTCCTCTGTGGAGGTGCACCTGTGATCTGGTGCCCAGAGCCAGGAAATGCTGGAGAGGTAAAACTCCCTCTTCTCACTACATGGGGGCGGGGGGCGGGGGAGGGGGAGGAGGGGGGAGGGGGGAGGGACTGGGAGCGAGGAGGGGGGAGGAGCTTACATGAGCGCGCGTGCGGGCACAACTGCACCCACACACACACACACACCCCCACACTGGCTTATTCCAAAGAACAGAGACATCCTTTTTACAAAGACATTTTATTTAAGTAAATAAAATACCGGTTCTTTTAAAAGCATATAAAAATTCCCATCATTTTAAGTTAGGCTACAGGTTGGGAGTTCATCTTCTGACACATAATTCAGGAATTAAGGCTTTCTTCTCAGCTGGAGTCCACTCAAGCTGACATTTAAATTACACAATCTAGAAGGGAAGACCAAAGGGGTAAGTGTGACATGTCTGACAGAATAATTGTGAATGTTTTACCTGCTCAGCATTAACCTTTCTGTTCAGCCTAAGTGACTTCACCAACGGTAACAACTGAGGTTTATCTATTAATGAATGTATTTTTAGCAGCACTATTTCTTTTCATCTAAAGTCCTTTTGTTTAAAAGGGGGCTCAAGGCCAAGCTCTAATAAGCTGCCAGCCCAGGCAGGTCTGTTCCAGGCTCAGCAGTGTGAGCTACACATCCCTATACCTCACCGGCCTCTACTTAAGTTTGTGTGAGGTCAGAAGGGTTTAGATCCCACACCTAATCTTTTCTTCCTCTTTGGGGTTTAACACACAAAGTGAAGACTCCGTGTGGAACAGAAATCCAAAGAGCATTCCAATGGAAACTGCCTTCCCTCACCCTTTTTAATTTCAAGGTGCTCTCTAGCGCCTATTCCCCGCCCCTTTTGGGGGCCACGCCCACTGCACTGGAAATTCCACGGCCAGGGCTGAAACCTACACCGCTGAAGCTACCAGAGCCACAGCAGTGACAATGCCAGATCCTTAAGCCACCAGGGAACTTGTCTTGTGCCTACTCCTGCGTTTTAGTCAATAAAACATCTTTTTTTTTTTAAAGGCAAGGTTTCATAACAGTAACTTCTTCTGCGAGGTGAAGCTCACTGAGGACCCCTGAGCAGTGCGTGATGAGAGGAGGGTCCCCACCTGGGGTGAGGACCAGGGCTTCCTGCAGCGCCCTTCCTCCATTCTGACCCGGTGCAGCCAGGGCGAGACCCTGTGATGGAATGTGCCACCGGGATTCAAGTCCAGTTCTGCTCTTCACCAGGGACAGGGTGGGCCGCTTTCTCAATCTGAATGGACACACAGGGCTGTCAGGAGTGGTCAGTCACATCGCTGGATACGAAATGCCCCGAACGATCATTCAATACACACTGAGATTATTACCAATAATCACGCTTTTTAGCCTCCACAAGTCTACGAGTACTGTAAGGGAATTCAGCTCTACAGAAGCCTGTCTCAGGGTGGACAGGGGTTTTGAAAGTCACCAAACCAGTGGTTCCTACAGGGACCTGTTGCTGAGAAGACTACATAAGAATCACCCACTAGGTTTTCAAAAGAAGAGAGGCCCAGATACAACCACAGATATAGGTAGAACTTCGCTGAGGCTGGAGCCTGGGAATCTGAGGCTTTTGTTTTGTTGTTCGGTATTTTTTGGGCCGCAAACAGAGCATATGGAGGTTCCCAGGCTAGAGGTTGAATCGGAGCTATAGCTGCTGGCCTACACCACAGCCACAGCAATGCTGGATCCTAGCCATGTCTGTGACCTCCACCACAACTCACGACAACACCGGATCCTTAACCCACTGAGCAAGGCCAGGGATCAAACCTGTGACCTCATGGATGCTACTCAGATTCGTTTCCATTGAGCCTCAACGGGAACTCCTGGGAATCTAAATTCTTGACCATCAGCCAAGTCGGAGATCTATGGATCTAAATTCCCTGGCACCATATTTGAAACTACTATTTTTTTTTTAATTTATTTATTGCTTTTTCTTTTCTTTTCCTTTTTTTTTTTTAAGGCCTGCACCTGCAGCATATGGAAGTTCCCAGCTGAGGGGTCAAATCAGAGCCACAGCTGCTGGCCTATGCCACAGCCACAGCAATGCGGGATCTTAGCCATGTCTGCAACCTACACCGCAGCTCATGACAATGCCAGATCCTTAACCCACTGAGCGAGGCCAGGGATCGAACCTGCATCCTCATGGATAGTAGTTGGATTCATTTCCGATGAGCCACAACAGGTACTCCCTGAACCCTGTATTTTTAGAGAAAAGCAGAGAGCTCAAGGTGCTCAGTGATGAAACTGGATGGCACACCAGAGATCAGGAAACTGCTAACTGTCACATGTTCAGTTTAATAACTTCCTGGTGCCCAAACGCAACCAAGACGTTCTGGGCACAGGCATGGGGCTACAATAATGAGGGAGACCCTGGACCCAGTGAGGTGGTCACTGGGAAGGCTCTCTAGGCCCGGGGGGAGGGGGGGAGGGCGAGAGGGGAGGGGGGGGCTAGCAAGCCAAGGCCAAGGGGCATGAAAGTCTATTGCGGTCAAAGAATGGCCTGCAGGAGCATAAGGAGAAGCAGCAGCGGGGCCGAATGTGACCTGGGCGAAGTGCACGATGGGAACGGATTGACATGCCATGGCCAGGAGATGGCCTTTATCCTAATGTCAGCAGGGCTTTCTCTTTTTTCTCTTTTTTTGGCCTTGGCACACAGAGGCTTGATGTGGGATGTGGGCTCTCAGTTCCCAGACCAAGGACTGAAGGCTGCCCACAGCAGTGAAAGCACCAAATCCCAACCATGAGACCTCCAGGGAACTCCCAGTTAGCAGGGTTTCTTAATCTTTGTTGTTGTTGTTGTTGCCTTTTTAGGGCCAAACCCTCGGCATATGGAGATTCCCAGGCTAGGGGTCGTATCAGAGCTATTGCTGCCAGCCTACATCACAGCCACAGCAACACAGGATCCGAATCGTGTCTGCAACCTACACCACGGCTCACGGCAACACTGGATCCTTAACCCACTGAGCGAGGCCAGGGATGGAGCCCACAACCTCATAGATACTAGTCGTGTTCGTTAACCACTGAGCCACGACAGGAACTCTGGGTTTCTTAATCTTACGTAGAGGCAGGGGTCTTAATGACCCGTGACCCCACTTCCTCCCCCTCTCTGTCCGCCAGTTCATGTACCATGTGTGTACTCCTCCAGGAAGAAGGCCCACAACTTGCAGGACAGTCTCGAGTCCTGTGACCCAGTTCCTGTTAAGCCCCACTGCTCTTGACGAGGCAGAGCCACCGCAGGCTCAGCAAAGGTGTGGACTAATCTCACGGGCCCCGGGGCTCCCCATCTGACAGGCTGTGCACACCTCGCCTTCTGCGGAGCTGTTCTACCTCCGATGACAGGTGGCCCACCCGCACACACGCGGCCTTCAGACCCACCCGACGGATCTTGAGGCCTGTGAACTAGCACACCCGAGGCAGGGCCGCCCTCCTCGCCCCCAGTGGATGTGGAGTTCTTATTTGCGCAGCCTCAGTACCTTTTCCTCTCCCGTTAGTTATCCTTCTTCTCGGCCTGCTTCCTCCTTTCAGCTTCCAGTTTTTGCTGTTTTGCTTCCAATCTTTTCCTTTGGTATATCTTGACTCCGGCAAATGCCAGGCAGAGAATTAATGTTTTCGCTGCCAGGATATACAGGAGCAGGGGCATGTGTTCAAGAGCCTGGAAACAGAAAGAAGCTATTCTAAATGATCTCTCATTGATAAGGAATGTTTTGCTCATGCTCCTTCACTCAACAAACATTTCCTGGGCACGGATGATTATGCGCTGGGCCCGGGGCTGGGTGCTGGAATGGGACAGACAGGTGCCTGTCCCCGTGTTGCTGACAGTCTAGTTTCAGCTCTGCCCTTCTTCACTCCCTGGCTGCTGGCTTCGCAGAGAGGACCACCAGTGGACCGCAGATGTGGTGACTGCTCTGTCACAGCCTGACCGTGCGCTCTGCCCATCACCTAGGCCCTCTGCGTCTGAGGCAGTGGCGCCATCCAGTGTGAGGAGCTGGGCCCAGGGGCGTGGTCACAGCCCCTCCCTGTCACTGAAAGACCACACGACCTGGGTCGGTCGCTCGGCTTTCCTGAGCTTCGAAGGGAGAATTCTCCATCTCTCACAGGATGCTATGGTTTTCTCTTGGCTCCGGCTACTCTGCAGCACTGGTAGTTGAAGGTAAAATCAATAACAAATAAAATACTACAGCTTTGATTAGACCCCTAGCTTGGGAACCTCCACATGCGCAGGTGAGGCCCTAGAAAAGACAAAAAGCCTATATATATATATATATATATATATATATATATATATATATATAAATAGAAAATAAATACAGTAAAACTTACATAAATACCATTAAAACTTAGAGACGTATTCACTGTTCCTATAATTTCCTGTTGGAGGGAAGTTTTAACCCATTGGCTAGAAGGAAGTCTAGGGAATAATTAGGGGTTGGAATTATTCTTCGCAGGCTTTATCATGAAATTCTATGCATCACAAGAGTATCTCAAGTAAAATACTAGTTTTGTAAACATGACTGGTATGACCTGAATAAGTCAATTTTTAATCACACAAGTGCTTTTTGTGTGATTAAAAATTCCTTCCTGGGGGAGTTCCTGCTGTGGCTCAGTGGTAATGAACCTGACTAGTATTCATGAGGATGTAGGTTCGATCTCTGGCCTTGCTCAGTGGGTTAAGGATCTGGTGTTGCTGTGAGCTGTGGTGCAGGTCACAGACACAGCTCAGATCTGGCATTGCTGTGGCTGGGGTATAGGCTGGCAGCTGCAGTTCTGATTCAGCCCCTAGCCTGGGAACTTCCATATGCTGCAGGTGCGGCCCTAAAAACCAAAGAAAGAAAAAGAAAATTCCTTCCTTCCTAAATCACGTGAAAAGGTATGCCTTTGTTGACGGATCATTCTTCTAGGGAACTAGGTAGGATGTATTCCAATGACATCATTAGGTTAAATGCCACACATCACGTGTATGCGCAGCACCAAAATAATGAGATTCTGCTATGAAGACTACATCTGTGCCTTCCTCTGAAGGTTTAACTAGAGCTGATCTGAAACCAGTTAGTGAGAACTTGAGCTGAGAACAACACGCCCACAGAGGGCTAGAAAGGACTTTAAGATGACCTGGCGCCCCACCTTGTTTTTTGCAAACGAGGAAAGTGAGGTTCGCTGTGGCTGAGAGGCCTGTGCCGGTCCCACATTCACAAGGAGGCCAGAGTTGGAACAGAATATTCCAAGCCCTATGCCAGCTGTCTTTCCACTGAGTCCTGCATGCCAGTGAAATGCAATCAAAAGAAAGTGATGTCCCAGGAACACTCGGAATAACTAGGTAATAGTTTTCAACCACAAAATCATTTTAATGGTAAAGAATAAGCACAACATCAGCCACAGTCTAAAAGACTAGAAAGTTACCAAAGTGAAACTTTTATCCTGACAAATGCAAGCAGCTTAGAATTCTGATCTGGTGTCCAGGTCCTTCCTCCCTCAGACCTACAGCTATTCTCACCAACATCTCCCCCAACAATCTTGTAATTCATCTACCCTCCTGAAAGTTCACTTTTGGTGTTTTTTGTTTTTTGTTTTGCTTTTTAGGGCCCCACCCAAGGCATATGGAGGTTCCTAGGCTAGGAGGTGAACTGGAGCTGCAGCTGTTGGTCACAGTCACAGCAACACCAGATCCGAGCCACATTTGCAACCTACACCGCAGCTCATGGCAACTCCGGATCCCCAGCCCGCTGAGGCCAGGGATCGACCCCAAGACTTCATGGATAGTGGTTGGGTTCCTTTCTGCTGCGCCACAATGGGAACTCCAAAAGATCACATTTTAGAGATGAGGCTTGGCTCTATGTTTATAAGCCAGCTAAGAAAGAACATTAAATTTTACCTCCTTAAAAGGCAAAAATCACCAGTTTGGAGATGAAACTTCCTTTTACGACCACTCGGACTTTCCAGTGAAACTGACTGACAGTGTTACGCCCAGTCCTCTTAATCTCTGAGGATGAGCCTCGGGAGTCCTATACAACCGAGCCGCTATCACAGCCTACGGTTCTTGTGATCTAAACAAATCCAAGCTTAGCAGCAGCCACTTCAGGAATGTACAGCACAACCCACTGAAATGGAAACATCAACAAATGGACCCAGGTAAGCAGTTTCAGTATTTACTTACTGTCTAAAGGTTGTGGAGGGGAGGCAGATGTTTCGGGACTGAGAGGGGACAGAGCCTTAGCAGTGGAGGTCAAGGACACCACAAGGGCTACAGCAAAGGGTTTCGGGGGCCCCTGTTCCTGCATCTCTCTTGGGTAGTTTTGCTAAATCTTCAGTTGTGTTCAATCTCTTCCTTTGATTTCCTTTTAACAAATCTCTCAGACTAACTCCCAAAACATACAAAAATTCAAGGGGGGGGGGTCAATGAATAAAACATTGTTGGGATGGACTATATCCATACCAGTTAAACAAACAAACAAAACAATAGGAAACTCCTGTTGTGGCTCAGTGGTAACGAGCCCAACTAGTATCCATGAGGACGCAGGTTTGATCCCCGGCCTCGCTCAGTGTGTTAAGGACTGGCATTGCCTTGAGCTGTGGTGTAGGTTGCAGATACGGCTGGGATCACGCACTGCTGTGGCTGTGGCTCTGGTGTAGGCTGGCAGCAACAGCTCTGATTAGACCCCTAGCCTGGGAACCTCCATATACCACAGATGCATCTCTAAAAAAAGCAAAAAACAAAACCCCCTGTGTGATGAGAATGAGTGACTTAAAACACACTCCGTTGCTGACACCCTGATGCACAGGTAGTGCGGACCGGGGCTGACCGAGCCAGAAACGGAAGTCAGGCTGCACCGGGCGCACCTTCAACCTCCTAGGGTCACTGCGGTCAGGACATAAGGAGAGACCATTCTTTTCTAACGACTGGGAACTACCCCCCAACTTCCTTTTTAAAAAATGAAGCTGCTTCCTGTAGCCCGGAGCTGTGCATCTGCCTGAGGTTGGGAAGGTCTGGGCAGTTCTGTCCCCGGCCCAGGAACAAGTAGGGTTGGTGACAAGTACGGCTGGGCTGCGTGGTCAAGTGGGTTGAGGTCAGTCTACAATGAAAAAGAAAACCTTCTCCGCGTAATGCCTCACAAGTACACACACCAGCGTCGCCTGGGGACCCCTTAACCCCAGGGCTATGCGATCAGAAACTCTGGGGGTGGGGCCACAATCCGTATTGTAACTAGTCCTCCAGAAGGTTCTGAGATGCCCCCGCAGTGAGAGCCACAGGTTCAGAGCGCAGGCGCACACTCCGACCCCTGCTGACGTAGCCTCTGGCACCAGCTCCGCCTGTCACCACCACCGACTCCAGGGTCTGTTGAGGCTAACGGCCTTTCCCTACATCTCACCCCACACTGCCCTCTGCTCCCCATCTCCCACCCCGGCTGCCTCATCTTTCCTCCCCCACATTTCTACTGGCAGCTCTGGAACCCCAACCTCGCTAAACAAACACTCCGATGTCTCCAGCCCCTTCACGAATCCTCACCCTGCCTCCTGAGCCTCCACGAGGTCCTTCCTGGAAAACAGTCCCCAGAGGCCTCATGCATGGCGCCCCCATGCCCCACAGCGCTGGGGAGGAGGGATGTGTACTGTCCTGACTCCTGATTCTGCTTCCAGAACTTTCCACGTCTCCTTGCAATAATGAGCCAGTGGCTGTTCTGAACAAGGAAATGCTTATAACAATTTATATATACATGGGAGTTCTGTTGTGGCTTAGCCCATTAAGAACCCGACTAGTATCCGTGAGGATGGGGGTTCAATCCCTGGCCCTGCTCAGTGGGTTAAAGGTTCTGGTGTTGCCGTGAGCTTCGGTGTAGGCTGCAAATGTGGCTTGGATCTGGCGTTGCTGTGACTGTGGTGTAGGCCAGTCAGCTGCAGCTCAGATTCAACCCCTAGCCTGGGAACTTCCATATGCTGCAGGTATGGCCCCCAAAAAAGAAAGAAAAAGAATGAGATCCTAAGTTTGAAAGTACACACATTACAGTTATGTATGTGGAAAAAATACAGGAAGCAAATACACCAAAACTTAAAAGCAGCCATCTCTGGAGAGTAAGATGATATATGATTTTGACTTGATTTCATGCTTTTCAAAGCATCTACTTTTGTGACTGTTGTCTAGGCAACCTCCACCCCACCCCACCCCACCTACTTCAGGGGTGTAACCTGATGCTCCCCTTTCCATCTGCGAGGTCTGCTGACTGTGGCCCAGAGCCCTGTAACACTCGTGGCTAACAGGGAACTCTTTGGATGCCCCTGAACTTCTGCTCCCACCAGTTGCACCCAATGTTTTAGAGGGGCTAGTTATGTTTATTCCGCAGCCAGCTTATTTAAGCAGCACTTGATGTCATGCTAGACCATTTACTTAAACATGATACTCGTGGAATATGACTATGTAGAGGAAAGACTGTTTCCAGGAAAACTAAGGTGAATGCTTTGAAAGACTCACTTTGAATCAGAAAAAAAAAATAATAATACTGTTGGCCACACAAATGTGAAAGATTAGGGAAGAAGAGCATACAAATCTGGGAAGATTTTGTAGGTAGACTGCTTCCTAAGATCTTATTTATCCACACGAAAGAAACCACACTGTGAAATCATAGGTGAACCTTCCAAGCCACCTGTTTTACGAAGAAAGAAAAGCCTCTCAGAAAAGCCTGGCCTTCCTCCAAAAGTCCGGTGGATAAATGTACATTTATATTTTAACTTAGAGTAAAATGCTAAATGTTATTGCGGTTCCTGCTTTAATCCACTCCCCCACCTTTATCCCTTCTTTTTTTTTTGTCTTTTTGCTATTTCTTGGGCCGCTCCCGCGGCATATGGAGGTTCCCAGGCTAGGGGTCGAATCGGAGCTGTGGCCACTGGCCTGCGCCAGAGCCACAGCAACGCAGGATCCGAGCCACGTCTGCAACCTACACCACAGCTCACGGCAACGCCGGATCCTTAACCCACTGAGCAAGCGCAGGGATCGAACCCGCAACCTCATGGTTCCTAGTCGGATTCGTTAACCACTGCGCCACGACAGGAACTCCCTTTATCCCTTCTTAATCAACCTATCTCTACAGAACCATTATTTTGAATTTTTACAATCAGGAGAAAGCACCCAAACCATTATGTTTAAAGTTAGTCTCACCTTCCAATTCATGTTGGATCAACTAGGAGTTCACTCCTGGTCAGTGCAGGCCACTCAGACAGGCATAGGAAGAGAGCCAGCTGGAGGGCCAGGTCTCACTGTCCTGCTGGGGAAGAGAAGAAACAGGTCCACTGGGGTTTTCTAGAACAGACCGTCTTCAGAAGGCTTCTCTTTGATGGCGAGAGAGGGGGCACGTGAGCAAAGACAGCAAGCTCTGCAGAGAGGAGGGTTAAGTATCCCCAACAAGGTGCCCCAGAGCCTGGTGGAACAGAAGGCCTGGGTGAGGCACAGACAGTACCAAGCTCTCCCCAGCTGCCCTTCCCCAGGGAGGGGAGCACAGCCCCTGAGAAGGTGGCAGCACTTCTCCTAAGGGGACACGTGCTCCCATTCCATTCATCTGTGACATAAGAGTCCAGGTCCAAAATCTGTTCCTCCACCCACCTCCTGCCCTGAGCAAAAGTTGGCTTGTGGAGGAGTGCCATTTTATTTCTCAGGTCTTCTGAGTATTAATTAAGCTACTCCTGGTTTTTAAAAATATCTGGAGGGAAAAGATGCAGGCACCCCAATGTTCACTGCAGCACTGTTTACAACAGCCAAGACACGGAAGCAACCTAAATGTCCATCGACAGAGGAATGGATAATGAATAGGTGGCGTATATATATATACACTGGAATATTACTCAGCCATAAAAATGAATGAAATGCCATTTGCAGCAACATGGATGGACTCAGAAATTATCATACGAAGTGGACTAAGTCAGAGAGAGAAAGACAAATATCATAGGAGCCCAATAATATGTGGAATCTAATAAAGAATGAAAGAGGGGAACTCGTTAACAAAATAGAATCAGACTCAAAGATTCTGAAACCAAACTGAGGGTCACCAAAGGGAAAACGTTAGGGGGAGGGATAAAATGGGAAGCTGGGGTTGACACATACACACTACTATATATGGAATGGATGAGTGACAAGGACCTACTGTATACAGCACCGGGAGATCTAGTCAATGCTCTGTAGTTGCCCTGTATGGCAAAAGAATTTGAAAAGGAATGGTTAGGTGTATATATATGACTGATTCACGTTGCTGTACCCCTGAAGCTAAGACAACCTTGTAAATCAACTATCCTCCCAATAAAATTTAATTAGAAAATATCTAGGGAAGGGAATAAATGATAGGACAAAAAAATTGTCCTAAGAAAGCCATTCATATTAGATTTCCCTCTACAACATGAGGGAGACCCTAGGTTCCCGGAAGGTGAGGCAGGAAGCGATGAGGCAGGGACATGGCCAGAGTGTAGGATTTGCTCCGAGGCCCAATGTGTCACTATTTTTAGACTATGACACATGTCCCAAAAGTCAGCAGACTGGAGCTCTGCAGGAAGAACCCACCCACTCTGGTAAGCGACATCCCTCTTGGGGCCTCAGTCCCGTCTGGCATCAACTACATGGGCTCTAGAGCCCCTGCTTTTTCTGCAATTTGGCGACTTAAAGCATAATAATCCCAGCTTCACTTTATCGTGCCTGGCCGTGCCACAGCGCACTACTGCATTAACGCAGCTCGTCTCCACGGCAGCCCCCAAGAGGGGTAGTTTACTGTGTATACTTTGGAGATGAGGAAACAAAATTTACATGACATGTTCAGAGTCACACAGAGGGACTGGGATTCCAACCCACCCGGTCTGGCTCCAGTGTCTTATCCTACGGCAGAGAGCTCTGCAGTAAGAAAACATGGGGATGCTGCTCCTTAAATGCACTTACAGTTAGAACGACGAAAAACATCAGAAAAATTCAGAGTCCTTTAGAATGGAGAGAAACTTCAGGAGAGACATTTCTTTTTTTTTTTAAAAAAAATAAACTTTCACTTACAAAAGCATTAAATATAAAAAAAAGTTCAGACCTCATCTGCTCAAGGTCATAGTATCCTGAAAACAAGCTGGCAGTTGGCACAAGACAGCCCAGTTCTCCCCATGACTTTTCCAAAGTCAGATAAGCTAACGACAGGAATTTACACCACAAATCTGTTTAAATGCGATGACCATGACCGAAGGTGCTCATTACCTTTGTGCATAAATGGCCCATTTGTCTAAATAGCAGCAGACTCTGACTTGCACCGGGCAACTCGGTTCCTAACAGCTTATAACCTGTTGCTGGAATTTTCACTCTGAATAATGTCTAATAATCTCGGGAATTAGTCCTGTTGTAAATGTTAAGGTTTAAGATCATATGAACTTTATTTTTACAACTCCTGCTTTTATTGAGTTGTGTACAAATATAAGTAGACAAGCTTGGCTGTTTTCCACATGTTTTCTGAGACCAAAGGACATACCTAGAGAATTGAAATAGGTATGGTAGCCCCAAGGTCAAGGACCCCAAGTAGGTCCAAAAAGCTTAGAGGAAGAAATCAAAAGATCACCCGGGGTGATCTGTTTACCAGTGATGTGACCTTGGACGAGTCACCTGGCCTCTCTAAGCCTTAGCTGTCTGTCAATTCTCCTTCAGAGACTGGAAACACTAAGCAATGTGTTCAGCATATGGAAAGCACTAAACAAATACCAACGATAACAGTTATGATAAATATCTCTTTCCACTAATGGACATGTCAAGCTGATAAAAAGTGGTATCCAGTCAAAATGCAGACAGCAGGATATGGTATAAAGAACCAGCACTGGATAACCAGGAGAACTGGAGATCTGGGCTCAATTCTTGGTGGCACCAATGGCAGGGCACGTGAGTGACCTGGCACAGGTCATTAGCCTCTTTAACCTAAAGTGTTATCTCAAAAATCAGAAGCCAAAGAACAGTGCTGAAACTCGGCAATGCCTAAGTCACCACCCTCTTTGATATCACAGAATCTAACTAAAAATATACTGGCAGCTCACTCAACTTCATATCTAGGGTGATAAAATTCAGTCTCTTTAGAAAAAAAAAATTTAAAGTCAATGTGCAAAGGAGTGGAAGACTTGGGCTTAGGGTGAGATAGGAGAGGGCAAATCAGTCAAACTCATTCCCACTCACTGGCTCCAATTATAACTCTTTCCCACCTCCCCTAAATTACATGCTCTAACTCAGCCATTTCTGTAGCACCCTGCAGGACTTCAGCAAATAAGAACAACTGAGAAAGCTAAAAATATCAACAGGCTATTTGCTCTGCTGCCATATGTACACCTGACCCAACACCAGAACCAGGAGGCAGCTGGTATCTGAGGGCTGAACTACAAACTGACAGCCGCAATTTTGAGAGGCCTAAAATCTATGAAGCGCTGGAAGTTTTAAACTTCCCTTTTAACAATGGCTCAGAGTTTCATTTCCTTTCCTGCAAAAACGTCCTGAGTTTTCCTTTGCCAGATTTCTCCTAAAAAATAGAAAAGCTACTGGCTTATTTTCATTAAGCCAATTAAAGCACTATGGACAATGTATGGTCCACAATTTTCTTCTTGGCACACCTAACAAACCCCAAGGGTCGGTCTGTCTCTTGGAGTCTCATTCCAGCCACTAAGTGAATTTTCCGGAGCTGTTCTCATTCCCAATCTCTACTCTTTTCAACCCAACCCTTCACCCAATCTTTTGAAAGAGCAGTGGGTGTGGGAAGGAAGGGGTTCAAGATGAACCTAGGATATCACCTGGTTGGCCTCTAAGGCCCAAGCCCGGATCAGCCCGGGGTTCCCAGGGCGAGGGGCTGGGCCTCAACTTCTCCGTAACGGTAACAGTAATCCGAGGGCCGGGCCAGGGTCCTCTCCAGCCCCGACACTTGGGGAGCAAGGCCTGTACCGCTCACACCCGAGAATGAGGGCCAAAGGCAAGCACTCCCCTCCCCCCCCACCCCGCCCCCTCCGCCCCGCCATTCTAACAGAACAGGGCGTCCAGAGCATTCGCTCGTCTCCTAATCTCTCCGGCCTGCGTGACAGCCTCAACACTCCACCCACCGCGCGGGATCCGCGGCGCCGGGACAACCCAGCCAGGCAGGGACAATCCGCGGGCGGGGGGCGGGAGGTGGCAGCAGTCACCTTCGCCGTGCCCGGGGGCCCGGCGGTGAGCGTCTAGAGAGAAAGTGCAATCGCAGGGCCGGCCGCCAAACTCCCCAGCGCCCCCAAGAGCTGCCGGGCCTCAGCTCAGGATTCCGTGGCCCAGGACACCACCCACTTACAGCTCCGGGCCGCGGAGGAACCAGCCGGCACACACGACAGCTACAACGCCGCGGGAAAACTACACGTCCCGAAATGCACCGCTCCGCGCGCCTGCGCAGTGGGCCAGGATCGCATCGATGCGTGCGCCGCCTTGATGCGTGCGCCGCTTCACGCGCACTCGCGCTTGGGGCTGGCGCGGCTTTCTGGAGGCTGCGACGTGAGTCACGGAACGGGATTGGCCGGGCGAGTGAGGGTGGGCCAGGCGCTTTCTTCCAGGCCCTTGGCACATTCTCCTTTTGAAGTTACTGGAGTTGGAGGACGGCGGATGGAGGGCGGGCTTTGTGGGGGCTTTGTGGGGCCCCTCCCCGTCAGCTGTCTCGCTTTCTTTGGGTGCTCCTTGCTGTGTGTGGCCGAGGGCACGTGGGTCCCCAGAAGTTTCCAAATTTAGCCTTCATCGTCTCTGTCAAAAATGCATGCATTTTCCTTTGGAATAGCGGTGGGGTGCCCATACTAGGTCCCCAGATTCATTCAACAAGAGCTTAGTAAGCTGAAGCAGGTACAACGCACTCAGACCCTTCTGTAAGGGAGGGCACAAACTGGACACTGAAATTCAAGGGTAGCAAGAGGAAAGTTCATAGAGTCCTTAGTCCATGCTCAGCTCACCCTTCTGTGGTTTAGGAAACTAAAGCAAGAGGAGACGAAGTGGCCAGCGCAAGAAAACGTGCAAATTGGTGTGGCAGAACGGAGATTTGAACCAGACAGTCCAATTCCATATCCCATTGTGACATCTTGGTGGTGATGAAAAACAAAATGTTTCCTGGAGAAAGTAACAAAAATAATGTTCTAAGCACTTTATTGTCTAATTGAAGTCTCCTGACAAGCCTGTGAAGGACATATTATGACTGTAATGAGGAAATGAAGACACAGATTAAGTCGTGGAGGGTTTTAAAGCCAGCAAGTGCCAGAGCTGGGACTCCGGATCTAGCCTCTATCAGGGCAGCCACTACCATGAGTTCCTTTTCTTTCTTTTTTTGGGGGGTGGGGTGGGTGCGCACCCATGGCATATGGAGGTTCCCAGGAAAGTGGTCGAATCTGGAGCTACAGCTGCTGGCCTACACCGCAGCAACAGCCACAGTGGACCTGAGCCATGTCTGTGACCTACACCACAGCTAGCAGCACTGCCAGATTCTTAACCCACTGAGCGAGGCCAGGGATCAAACCCACAACGTCATGGTTCCTAGTCGGGTTTGTTAACCACTGAGTCACAAAGAGAACTCTCTTTTTTTTTTTTTTTCCCCTTCTTTTCAGGGCTGCACCTGCAGCATATGGAGGTTCCCAGGCTAGGGGTTGAATCTCAGAGCTGCAGCTGTCAGCCTATGCCACAGCAATGCAGGATCCAAGCCAAAATGCTCGTCAAGATTGGGTATTTCTCCCATTCCCCGAAAGTAAACTTGGCTGATGAACATTTATTAAATGATGATATTAAATGTACTTAATTAGGAAAACCTAGATCCCTCCTCCCCTTGATGAGTTTTCCTGTGTCACAGATAAAGCCAGGCACCTGTTCATGTGTTAGGGACAGACTTGATTCAGTCGCTGTCACAATAGGGAAGAGAATTTGGCATGAATTAAACTCAACTTTGATTGGTGCAGAGGTAACTGGGCATAAGAAGGAGAATGAGAAGGTTGGGGCCACAGGCACTCAGGCAGAGTTGGGGGAAGTGGAAATTTACAAAAAGTGGAAGGGAATAGTCAGCCTGATCTGGCTTTGTCAATGGATACTTCTCTGGAAGAGAAACAAACTCCTATTTTTATGATTGGAGGCAGTGGTGCCAGTTAAAGCAAGGGTCTGTTGGGGAGAGTTACTGCCTTGAATGTGTTCTTTTCAAAGAGACAAGACAGGCCTGGGTGGTCAAAGATTTACACTTCAGGAGTTCTCTTTTGTTGCAGTGGGTTAAGGGTGCCGCTTTGTCACTGCAATGGCTTGGGTCACTGCTATGGCGAGGGTTAAATCCCTGGCCTGGGAATTCACATGCCATGAGTATGGAAACAAAAAACACCAAAAAGCTTAAAAAAAAAAAAGAAAGAAAGAAAGGTTTACGCCTCCAGTGGGGAGACAAAGGATTTATACTTGTAAAATTTCTAAAGTAACTGCTCTAGGAAGGGTCGGGGCTGATTTGCTTATCTCCAGGTTTGGGTTGGAACGAACAGTAAATTCTCGTGGCAGTTTGTTGAGTTTTCTTAGGCAGGTACTTTAAAGGGGGCTGGGGTCCTCTTAAGGAGGCTGCCTAGAGCTATTAGAAACTGTGGGAGTGTTTCAAGTCTCTTAGTGTGGGGAGGTGGAGGATACATTTTGTGTCAAGTGTCTACAGATGTTTATATGTCAAGGTTGAGATCAAGTCACAAAGAGGATTCAGAGAAGCCTGAACCAGAATTTGGTCAAGGAGATGGATAGTCTTTGTCAGTTAGTAGAAACCTTGGATTCCTGTCTGGATTCAGACCCAAGGCTAGGATTTTGTATCTTGGGTTGCCGCTCTGGGCACACTTGTTCCGGTGTTCTGTGTGCTACAGCACTGCCGGGTTTCTGATCTGAGGAGGGAAGCCACACTTTCCGTATCTGCTCTTGGAATATGAATGGCTTTTCCTAACACTGTTTTAATGCTTCTGTTGCCATACTTACATGTTTATTATTAGGAAACAGACCTCTCTATCTCGCTCGAAAGAGACAAGCCTTGTAATCCGTGTAAGACATCGAAGAACGACTCCTTTTTTTGTTTTTTGTTTGCTTGCTTCTTGTCTTTTTAGGGCCACACGGGTGGCATATGGATGTTCCCAGGCTAGGGGTTGAATCAGAGCTGTAGCTGCCAGCCTATGCTACCGCCACAGCAACACCAGATCTGAGAAGCGTCTGCAACCTACACCACACGCTGGAACCTTAACCCGCGGAGAGAGGTCAGGGGTGGAATTCGCATCCTCATGGATACTCGTCTGGTTTGTTACCATTGAGCCACAACAGGGACTCCCAAGACTCCTTTTTGAGTTTTGTCTTAGTGCCCTGAGCCCTGAGGCTCTGCTCGCAATTGCTCTGCCTTGGCTGAGTAGATGGGAGATAAGGAAGGAGAAGAGTGTAAGCAAAGAGGAACGAAACTGCACAAAGCTGCACAAAGCGCCAGCCCATGCATCTGTCTTACCATTGACTTTCTCTTCCCAGCTCTTCTGAAAGATTAGACAGACCTCGGTCCTTCTGCCCTGGCTCTAGCTCTGCCCACTTTATGTTGATCTCCAGTATAACTTTGTCACATGATATCATCATGATGTATATGTCTGATTCCCTCTCTGCTGAGTGAGTGAGTTCCTCCAGCTCAGAGAGTCACATGCATCTCCAAACTCCTGGAGTCTAAGCCAGTGACCCACATAGATAGACAGTAAATGTTACTGATCGAGTTAATGAATCAAGTCACCTAATATGTGGACTGGAGATTCTCATCTATCAGTGAAATGATGTGATCAGAATATGATAAGCTCCAAGATGCCCTCCAGCCCTGACACCCTAGGAAATCATGAAGCCCAAGGTTCAGAATAAGAAGAAGTTCCGGTCTAGCTCTTCAATAAATACCCACCATTCAGACACTTTCGGTGAAAATAAGTCTCTTGAAATGTGAGTGAAACTAAGTTAAGTGTAAGTAGAAAAAAATAAACTGAGTGAAAAGATTGAATTGTTTATACAGTAATGTTTTAATATTATTTTTTTCTATAATAACAAGAATTTTAAAAGGTCGTTTTCGGTAAAATTTTAAATTAATTGGAAAATATGTTTCTGTGGCACCAGGTCATTCTTCAAGATTCTTCTTTGGTGTGGACTCCTTGCCCTTGTGAAATATTTGTTCTATTTTCAGACTTCCAAATAAGCTCAGTGCTGGGGAAGAGACATACCCACAGTTCTGTTCATTCATCACTGCAGCGCCTCTATTCATGAATTACTAAATAAGTGCCCCATGTCAATCTGGTGAGCTAATGATAGATTTTTGAACCTCAGCATCTGGGTAATACACCCGGTTTATTTATAAATTGCATTCGTCACAGACAAAATGCTTCTTGAGAAAGAAGATTCAATGATTTGTTCCTCTCTCCTTTCTGTCCCCACTGCCACTGCCCAGGCACTCTACTTCAAATTTGGCCTTATTTCTACGATTGACATTGATTTTTTTATTTTTCGGTTTTTTTAAAATTGTTTGGCTGCCCCATGGCGTATGGAGTTCCTAGGCCAGGAATCAGATCTGAACCACAGTCGTTAACCTAAGCCTCACCTGCGGCAACAGTGAGTCCCTCACCAGCCCTGCCGAGGAGGAGATCAGGAATCAAACCTTCAACCCGGCTCTCCCAAGACAGCTGATCCCGTTGCACCACAGCAGGACTGACATTGATTAAAATGACATCTCCATCCCTCAGAAAGTAAAAGAAGGCTTTGTCATAAAACGTTGCTCCAATGAGCAAGGATAAAATCACTGAGATTGAAATGTCCTCTATCTTAATTGACAAACCACATCATCTCCACGAAACTTCCCAACAGAGAGCGAGGAACTTAGTGTCTTCTAAGCAATGACAACTGGATTTGCTCCATGGCACAGGTGTCTCTTCATATTTGCATGTCGGCCGTTGGCTCTATGCCTCTCTCGCTGATCAAGGAGACCTTGTGAGCCCTGCTGCACCAATGTTCTCGTGGATGGTGGCCCTTGATTCTTCTAGGTTCAGAATTTGACTCTTGTATTTCCCTTGCCAGTCCTCCACGATGTACTGGTGGTAGGGGTCGTTGGAGTGTTCTCGTCGCTTGGATTTCACCGTGCTCACCAGGATGGCTACGATGATGAAAGAGAACATTCCAATCATCACCATCAGGTACAGGATGACATAGTAGAAGTTCTCAGCATCAACCTTGGCTTGCAGGGCCTCTTGCTCCACTGTCGTGTTCCTGCGCCAATTGTCCATATAAGTAATAAAAATCCTTCTGAAGACGTCTTCCAGGGTCTGTGTCAGATTGGATAGAATAGGCATATTTCCTTCCTGCTGCAATTTAAAGAATAACATGGATGAACAAGGTTAAGAGAAAATGGATTCTTGGAGTTCCTGCTGTGACACAGTGGGTTAATGATCCAGTTTGTCTCTGTGGAGGTGCCAGTTCAATCCCCAGCCCAGAGCAGTGGGTTAGGGATCCAGCATTGCTGCAGCTGTGGCGTAGATTGCAGATGCAACTCAGATCTGATCCCTGACCCCCTGGCTCGGGAACTTTCACATGCCACAGGTGTGGCTGAAAAAGGAAAAAAAAAAAAAAAACTGATTCTTTCTGCCTTAAGCGATGGAGGGAGGAAAGTAATATTATTTCTTCTTTATCTACTGGTGATTATGTGAGTGCATATTTTGTTATTCTTTAAACTTTGCATATATATTTAAAGCATTTTTAGTTTATTTATTTATTTACCTATTTTTTTTTTCCCCAGCTGCACTCGAGGTATATGGAAGTTCCCAGGCCAGGGATTAAACTCCCATCTCAGCAGCCACCAGAGACAACACCAGATCCTTAACCTGGTGTGCCACAGCGGAAACTCCTAGCATGCATGCTGTCTTACGATAAAAGTTTAAAGGAGCACATAAAACTATATGTAGCATGATTCCAATTTACATACGTAAATAAATATGCAGATAAAAATGGAAAAAAGACTCGAAATAGTTTAAAGTGTTAATAGTGGGTGGACTGCTCACAATTTTTTTCCTTATATTTTTCTTATGTCCAAATCTTTCATCAATAATCTTGCATTCCTTACTTTGTTTCTAAATGGATCAGTCACAGTTCCCATTGTGACTCAGCAGGTTAAGAACCCAACATTGTCTCTGTGAGGGTGTGGGTTTGATCCCTGGCCTCCCTCAGTGGGTCAAGGCTCTGGCATCGCTGAAAGCTGAGGTGTAGGTCACAGGTGTGGCTCAGATCCAGTGTTGCTGTGCTGTGGCATTGGCCAGCAGCTGCAGCTCCAATTTGACCCCTAGCCTGGGAACTTCCGTATGCCACAGGTGGGGCCATAAAAAGAAGAAAAAAATAATAAAGGAAGTGGGATGAACGGGGAGTTGGGGTTGGTAGAGGCAAACTATTACATTTAGACTAAATAAGCAATGAGGCCCTACCATACAGCACGGGGAACTATGTCCAGTCTCTTGGGATAGACCATGATGGAAGATAATATGAGTAAAAGAATGTATGTATGTATGACTGGGTCACTTTTCTGTACAGCAGAGATTGACACAACACTGTAAATCAACCAAGTGTAATACAAAATAAAGTCTAAAATAAATAAAACAATCAGTCACTTCGCAAGAGCCAGCACAGTGCCTTATTCACAAAGGATACTCAACAGACTGAATGCGGCAATGACTATGTCTGCTCTGGGTTTTTAGAGAACGCTGAGGCCGGGGTTGCCAGGCGCATTGACAGACTTTGCAATCTGCTCCATGTCCTATGTCTAGGCAGCGCTTGTCCCAAGTATCCCAAAGTGATGAGTAGGAACATCCGTACTTGAAAGTGGTGCAAAGGAATGACCTGAGGGATCATTCACTTCTCAACTCCCACCCTCTTCTCCATCCTCCACCTCACTGCCTGGCCCCCAGCATCTCTCCATCTCACTGCCTGGCCCCCAGCATCTCTCACCTGGCTGATACAATGCAGTTCAACGCCCTCCCCAACACCATCTCCCCAGAGTCCCCTCTGCCCTGCACAGCAGTCAAGGTGCTCCTTTTAAGGGGAAAATGGGAGCATATCATTCCTTTGTTTTGAAAACAATGCAATATCTTCCTGTTGTTCTCAAAAATAAATCCTCATTCCTTAACAGGTTTACCCGGCCTGTCCCTGGGCTGGCCCCTGACCGCCTCTCCAATTATTCTACCCTCGTGGCAACTGGTCTTACTGGCCTTCCTTCCTCCATGTCAGGAGACCTTCTGCTTCAGGACATTTTGCACATTCTGTTCCCTCAACCTGGAATACTTTTCCCTTCTCTTCCCTCTACTATCTCCTCACCCCTTCTGGTCCAGCTTAAATGATATTTCTGAGAAAAATTTCCTGGCCCTGCTCCCAACCAGTCTTCTCCACCTCCACCCTTACTTTTCTCCAGCAGCATCTTACTAGTTTCTTCAAAGCACTCTTCACGATCTGTGGTAGTTGTGTGTGTACATCGCAGGTGTGCATGCGTGTGTGTGTGTGTGTGTGTGTGTGTGTGTGTGTGTGTGATGACTGGCATACCGTCTTACCCTTCCCACTTGACCGTCATGTCTGTGTGGGACTTGTATCCCCTTTGCCTACCTTGGCAGAGTGAAGGTTGGCACAGAGACTGGCACCTAATGGGCACCTAATGGATGTTTGATGAATCAATGAACGGGGCAGGTCCATGCTGAAACTGGAAATGCAGCAAGGACCAGTACTAGACTTCCGTGGGAGCTCAGTGGAGTGGGAGAGACACAAACTAATGAGAGTGCAAGGTGCAAACGGATGTTAAGAAGTGTGAACAGAGGGATAAGGAGCTCAGAGAATGGAGCAGAGCGTGGTTCTCAAATGGGGCAAGTACCAGTGAACAGAACCAGGAGCAATGGAGCAGGGGGGAAGCCTGCTTACTACTGTAACTAAGATAATCTAAGTTTCTTAATCAGATGTTTTCAGTTCTATTATTTGAAGAGCTCTCAGGTCTTCCTCCTTCTCCCCTGCATGCAAACTTGAGTGCGTTGAAAAGAAACTTAATAGGTAAGTTTGTCCCAAAGTACATGCCAGGCACATTTTCTAACCATGTGACAGAGATGTGTCCCACCCCTACCCAAATAACACAATTCCCCATGAAAACATTGCAGCTAAGGCGGTTTTAATCCAACACAGGGCTTCACCACTGGCTCCTTAACCCTTGAAGAGCCAATGTCTCCTCCTCTGGGGGGAGCTCACAATTGTCTCATCCAGGAAAAGACAGCCCACTCCCACCCCTGTGCCCTCAGCACATGCCGTGCAAATATGTCAGAGCAGGGTCCCTTCACCTGCCTGTGTTCACACCCTCGGTTTCTGCCAACCCTTTTCCACGTCTTCACCCAATAAAGAAAATTGATTTTTCCTAGCTTTCCCACCCCCCTCCAGCCCCCACTGCACCCTCTACAGAGAGCTGGGTTTCCTTCTATGAAGCCAAATTTTAAAATGGGTAGAAGATAGACATAACCAAAGGGGAAAAAAAAGAAAAGAAAGTTCCCAGGAGTTCCCATCATGGCTTAGTGGTAACAAACCCAATAAGTATCCATGAGGATTAGGGCTGATCCCTGGCCTTGCTCAGTGGGTTAAGGATCTGGCGTTGCCATGAACTGTGGTGTAGGTCACAGGCTTGGCTCAGATCCTGTGTTGCTGTGGCTGTGGTGTAGGCTGGCAGCTGCAGCTCTGATTCCACCCCTAGCCTGGGAACTTCCATATGCTGCAGGTGTGAACTTAAAAATAAAAAAATAAAGATCTCAAAGCAATAATTTTAAAATAAATAACTCCCGGAGTTCCTATTGTGGCTCAGTGGTTATCGAATCAGACCAGGAACCATGAGGTTGCAGGTTTGATCTCTGCCCTTGCTCAGTGGGTTAAGGATCCGGCGTTGCCGTGAGCTGTGGTGTAGGTCGCAGACGTGGCTCGGATCCCATGTTGCTGCGGCTCTGGCGTAGGCTGGCAGCTTTGGCTCCAATTGGACCCCTAGCCTGGGAACCATCATGTAAGAGGGAGCAGCCCTAGAAAAGGCAAAAAAAGACAAAAAAATAAAATAAGTAAATAACTCTCTCTCTAAAACAAACAAACAAACAAACAAAAAAACAGAGTTCCTGTTGTGGCTCAGAGATAATGAACCCAACTAGTATCCATGAGGATGCAGGTTCGATCCCTGGCCTCACTCAGTGGGCTAAGGATCCAGCATTGCTGTGGCTGTGCCATAGGCTGGCAGCTGCAGCCCTGATTGGACCCCTAGCCTGGAAACCTTCTTATGCTATGAGTGTAGCCCTAAAAAAGGAAAAAAACAAAAAACAAAAAACAAAAAAAACCCCCAAGACTCAAAGCAAACAAAAAAGGAAACAAATAAAAAATCCCAGAAGAGCTAAGTTTGCAAAATAAAGTGCTGGTGGTGACAAAGGACGGTTGGTACCACAGAGGGCCCTGAGCGACTGTGAAGCAGGAGGAAATTGAGACAGGGATGGAGGGAGCCGCTTCTGGGCAGAGAACTGGATCCTTCGTGTCCTTTTGTCTAGGTGGGAATTAGTCTCCTCATTCTGCTTATTGCGCAGAGGTTCTTTGAAGCCAGCCCGTGAGCCCTGCTCCCCCCACCCCACCCCTGAGAGGTGTGACATTGCAGGCTCCTCAGTGCTCTAAGCTCCGCCACCCACCGTTTCCCATGTACCCTCTGTGGGCTCTGCCACTGAGCTTGACTTGCCAGTGACTCCCCTGAGTGGAGACGGTAAAGTCCCGGTGTCGCATGGGAGGGACAATAGGATAGACCACATTCACTGCTCACATCGTACTGTGCACGTTTTCACCGCAGCCCCTCTTTAGCTTTTCACCACCTGTGAGAACTCTGGGCCAGGGCCAGGGGCTCCTAAGAAGTGCTCTCAGGGCCTGGAAGATCGTAGGGGACATGGCAGAGGTGTGTTTTGATGTTTAGCAAGGCCAGCCAGGCTGCAGTGCCTCAGGGGAAGCCTCAGTTGTCCACCCTGGAATGAGGGTGGAGCACTGCAAGTGAGCACTGAGGGCGGAGTGAAAGCGGAAAGGGTACCATGATTCTTCTCCATCATTTTCCCTGTGGTGCCCTGCAGAAGAAAGAAATGCAGCTCCCTAGCAGAAGGGCTGAGTATCTCCAGACTCACACTCTTTTTTTTTTTTTTTGACCCCACCCTCAACAGGTATAAGTTCCCAAGCCAGGGATCAAACCTGAGCCAGAGCTGTAACCAGAGCCACAGCAGTGACCACGCTAGATCCTTAACCCACTGAGCCACGAGGGAACTCCAGGCTCATACATTTTAAAAAGGGGGTTTGCTGGAATTCTCGTTGTGGCTCAGCAGGTTAACCACCCAATGTTTTCTCTGTGAGGGAGCAGGTTTGAACCCTGGCTTTGCTCAGTGGGTAAAATCTGGCATTGTGGTGTAAGTCACAGATGTGGCTCAGATCTGGTGTTGCCATGGCTGTGGCATAGGTCTCAGCTGCAGCTCTGATTGGATACCTAGCGTGGGACCTTCCCTATGTTACAGGTGCAGCTGTAAAAAGAAAATAGATAAATAAATAGATAGAGAGAGAGATAAATAAATAAGTGGTATTTTTATAGTTTCAGAAATCCAAATAGGTGGTCATCCAGAAGCTTTGCCCTGGCCTCCTAGTCTGGGCTGGAGATACCTTTTCAGTGCTGCTTTTTGCAAACTGTCATGTTGGTTTGCCCATTTTCAGCTACCCATTGCCTGCATGCTATCCACAGGATGCTCAAAACCATCAAAATAAAATAGAATATTTTTATTTATTTATTTATTTTGTCTTTTTGCCTTTTCTGGGGCCGCTCCTGTGGCATATGGAGGTTCCCAGGCTAGGGGTCCAATCGGAGATGTTGCCGCCGGCCTTCGCCAGAGCCACAGCAATGCGGGATCTGAGCTGCGTCTACAACCTACACCACAGCTCACGGCAACGCTGGATCCTTAACCCACTGAGCAAGGCCAGGGATTGAACCTACTACCTCATGGTTCCTAGTCGGATTCAATAACCACTGAGCCATGACGGGAACGCCTCAAAACCACTCTAATAAAGGGTAGATGGTTACTTCCATTTTACAAAGGAGGAAACTGATGTTGAGAGAGTAGGTCCTTTGATTCCAAAGGACATGAGGGCTGAGCAGCTAGAGGGCAGGGATTATTTTAGTCACCTTTGAACTGGGGACCTGCATCCTGGTTGGTGGACAGCTGACCTTTATTATGTCTTTGGTGAATGAATGAACGCTCTTCTTTTGTGTTCTGCAGAATTCAACTGGAAACTACCACAGCAATGATTTTTAAATTATTTATTTTTATTTTTTGCTTTTTAGGCCAGCACCTGTGGCCTAAAAAGCCACCTGGAAGTTCCCAGGCTAGGGGTTGAATCAGAGATGTAGTTGCAGGCCTATGCCACGGCCACAGCAATGCCAGATCCGAGCCGCATCTTCGACCTACACCACAGCTCATGGCAATGTTGGATCCTTAATCCACTGAGCAAGGCCAGGGATTGAACCCTCAACCTAATGGTTCCTAGTCGGATTTGTTTCCGCTGTGCCATGACAGGAACTCTGATTTTATTTTTTCCTAGAAAAGTGGGCACCCACAAAGCTCTATATTCACTTTCAGGGGACCCCTGGGCCCCTCAAGCCCAACCGAGAATCTCTAAGATGAAGGACTTCTGTGCTGAGTTCCCCTAGAGTTGGCTTTATTCCCAGGTGTGGGCAAGGCAGCTTTCCTCTGCCCGTTAGCGCTAACGCTGCTGACTGTTGGTTCAGTTCTTCTCACATGGACCAAACCCCACTGCTAAGCAGATCAGCAATGCTTTTTGATAAGACTTAATCATGGAGCTGAAAAGGGCCCGGGGGGATTAAATGCCTAAGTGCTGATCCCTGGCCAGGCTGAGAAAGTCAAGCCCAGATGCCATCGGATGAGACGTGGTTGAGCAGCCCGGTGTCTGCTCCACATCCACTAGCCAAAACCATCCCAGCGTGGGAAAGCTCTTTCACTGATGGACATTCTGCTCAGACAAACAGATTCACATTTCTGCTACCCAGAATAACTATGTAGCAGATAGACGTTGACTGCCTTTGGTATCAATCCCTCCTCTAAGCAGAATGTGTACTAGACATTCACCTTAGGAATGTGAAGGCAGCAGCTATTTACATTCTGTTGAATCACTCGAGGTTGCCGTTGGTAGAGGCTAAAAATGGTCAAACCTTGGCACTTTCATAAAGTCCAAACGCATACATGTGGATCTACATATCCGGGCTTTTTTTTTCTTTTTCTTTTTGTCTTTCTAGGGCCACACCCGGGGCATATGAAGGTTCCCAGGCTAGGGGTCAAATCAGAGCTACAGCTGCCAGCATACACCACAGCCACAGCAACGCCAGATCCGAGCCGCATCTGTGTCCTACACCACAGCTCATAGCAACGCCGGATCCTTAACCCACTGAGCAGGGCCAAGGATCAAACCCACGCCCTCATGGTTCCTAGCCGGATTCGTTTCTGCTGCGCCATGATGGGAACTTCTCCAGGCGTTTTTTTAATAGATGGTTCTTGCTCAGTCAAAGAACAGGATGGGCCCCTAGAGATTCTTTGGGCTGATCTGCTCCTTTGGCAGGTGGAGTAAGCTTAAGCCCAGTGAACTTATGTCAACTATCCACGGTCACGGTGCTTAGACGGGAGGTTGAAGTCCTTTAGGCTGGTGCCCTGCACCCACTCTGTCCTAGCAGAGGTCACAAAATTCAATAACTCCCTGTTTCCATCACCTGTGGTGGGTCAACTCACGGGGTGAAAGAAATGAAACCAAGACCATGGCTTGGGAGTGGCCTAGCTTAAGGATCCAGCATTGTCACTGCTGCAGCTCTGTTACTGCTACGGTATGGGTTTGATCTCTGGCCCAGGAACTTCCGGTGCTGTGGACACGACCAAACAAACTTGGGCCCGTGCCCATCAATTTGTTTTCCTTATCTTCATGTCATACGATGACCCCCTCATTCCAGCTGCACCTGTCACAAGTGTGCAGAATCCCTGACAAGGACCGCCCGACACTGTCAGGTAAGTAACACACACGCGATCCCCAAATCAAAGTTCCCTCTCCCTGAAAGACTGGGCTCACTAGCATCATCAACACCTACAAAAGGCAGCCGCATCTTTCCTTTTTATAATGGGAATAGAAAAGGAGAACGATCTACCTTTACCATGAAAGGCCCATTATCAAAAATTTTTTCTTAAATTTGCACCCAAAGGCAATGGCTGAAGAAACGAGAAAGGAAAACACTACAAAAAGAAGGAGGAGGAGAAAAAGAACATGAGAAAAAGAGGGAGGAAGGGAGGAAGGAAGGAAGGAAGGAAGGAAGAGAGGGCCAGGTCTTGTACCAGGAAGATCATTCCTTGTGTAATTTTCTGGGAATAAAATAGAGAGCTTTGTAACTTAATTTCTCAAGAAATTAAGAATTTGCCGTGGAAACTTGCCTCTGCGGTGTGTGAGCGGTGGGGGATGTCTCCCTGTGAAGTCAGGCTGTTCCGTGCCTTCTCGGTGGGACAGGCAAGCTTTTAGGATGCTGCATGAACCTGGCCTGCTGAGTAGCTTCGGCCTGCAGCCAGCTAAGCCCTCGCTCACCCAGCCTGCAATCCCAGGCTTTTATGAACCCAAGTATTTAATCTAATCTTCTGTGGAAAGTTAAATACCAGCCAGCAGCTAGGAATTAACCTTGAGGCCGGAGGGGTTGCAGAGTCTGGCACCGGGCAGGAGTGGCACAAGTTCCCTCTTCAGGCTCCATGATGCCAGCTCCAGCCAGGGCCATGCCTGGGCCCCCAGCGTGGTGAGCTGCCCTCCCTGGGACATGGCCATCTCTGAGTGGCTGGGGCTGCTTGAGGAGAAGGCCAGTCGATGGCTGCACCCAAGGCATATGAAGTTCCCAGGCTAGGAATTATATCCAAGCCACGGCTGTGACCTAAGCCACAGCTGGGGCAACACTGGATCCTTTAACCCACTGCACTGGGCTGGGGATCAAACCCTCATCTCTGAAGCCACCCGAGCCACTGCAGTCAGAGTCTGAACCCCCTGTGCCATGATGGGAACTCGGAGCCACAATTTTGTTGAAATACCCCTTGCTGGGATAATTTCCAAATGACTTAAAACAACACGGTTGTTTGATAAAACTGGCCACAATTAGGTGGTCTACAGAGTGGGTGGAAACAAGTCTGCAAAGCGTGCAGAGACCTTAAAACAGAAGAACAGGGAGTTCCTGTTGTGGTTCAGGGGGTTACACACGCTACCAGTGTCCATGAGGACACAGGTTCCATCCCTGGCCTTACTCAGGGGGTTAAGGATCTAGCGCCGCCGTGAGCTGAGGTGTAGGTCCTGCGTTGCTGTGGTTGTGCCCTAAGCCAGCAGCTGCAGTTCTGATTCATCCCCTAGCCTGGGAACTTCCTTATGCTGAGGGTGTGGCCCTAAAAAGCAAAAATAAAAAATAAAAAATTAAAAAAATAAAAAAATAAAACAAAACAAAGAAACCCCAGCAGAACAAACTCTGCTTACCCAAAGATCCTCATCTATCCTTATCTATCATGGTGGGCAGAGTGGGACTTAATAAAAACTAACATTTTTGGAGTACTTACCACAAGCCAGGTTCTTCCCAAATGCCCTTATTCTATTAGCATCATGTTGTCACAACTCAATGCAGAAGGTATTATAAACTTTACAGCTGAGTAAACCAGGCACAGCAAGGCAGTCAGAGTGACACAGAAGAAGAGCCAAGTCCAGTCCTGAGTGGCGGCTACAGGAGCTACCGTCCACCAAAGTCACTAGAAGTTCATAGGGCTGGCCACTACTCTGTAAGGTAAATATGATGTAAAGAAAAGTTAACCTTGATTCATCGTGGATTTTCTCATTAAATGGTACTCTAAACAATAGGGTTTGAAGTTCACTGGGGGGCAAGAGGAAGGTGGCTGGAATTTAAAATTACCTACAAATTATAGTTGTTAATGAATTAGATGTGATCTGAAGAAATACAAGGATGTCTAAAACTCGGCACCAGCTTCTCATGACACTGTGTGTCCTTGAAAATTGTCTTCGCTGAACAAGATAAGGCAAACCCAATCAGACAGTGATGGTTTGATGGTCCAACTGGACCAAAAGTGCTTCCATAGAAACAAGCTGGACATTCAAATGGGTCCCCAGGAAATTTCACTGGAGTGACTGTGCCACCTGCTGGTGAAACAAGGAACAGACGCCAATCTCACTGCTACAGCCGCCCTGGCTGTTTAACCTCACATCTTGAATTCTCATAGTGCAAAGTTAAGAAGCATCAAAAGAGTGTGCAAGTCCAAGGTTTGGTAATGGGGGCAGGACCAGAAGCTGGTAAATCCTGAGCTTTGGAGGCTGGCAAACCCATGAGCGAATTACACATTACTCCTGATCTGTGGATTCTGCAACTGTAAGATGAAGCGAAGAAGAATCCCTACCTCATTGGGGTGGCCTAAAAATTGGATGAAAGAAAGGACACAGAGCATGTAGTATAGAGCCTGATACATAGTAAGAGAGGAAGTGTCCTACACATGTGAGCTTTTGCTATTACATGGCGGTGAGAAGTAGAGCTTGACCAGCCTCACCAAGGAAAAGAACATTCCAGCACCTGCAGTAGAGTAGCTCTATAATGGTTTGTTTTTACATAGCTCTTCCCTGATACACAATTCATGCAGCTGAAATCCAATGGGTACCTGATGAAATGGATGCAGACGCAGAGTGCAAATGCAAGCCAAGGGTCTGTCACAGCCTGGAGAAGGAAGTGGAAGAGGGACAGAGCTGTGTCTTCTTTGTCCTGATGGGCATCAGCCCTCTTGGCATCTTCTAAAGTCTCTCAGGAGATTCCCTCTGCATCGTCCCCAATGAGAGTAAAATGCTATCCACCCAGACGCAAGGTTCAAGAAAGCAAATGTTCTCTTTCCAAACCAGGTTGCAGCCCACATTGTTACAGGGCACCTCTGCCTCCCAAGGGCATGGTTTTAAATGCTCATGAACTTGCTTTTGGATTTAAAATGGAATGTGGAGTTCCCGTTGTGGCTCAGCAGTAACACACCTGACTAGTATCCACTGGCCTCGCTCAGTGGGTTAAGGATCCAGCATTGCCCTGAGCTGCAGTGTAGGTCGCAGTCATGGCTCGGATCCCGCACTGCTGTGGCTGTGGTGTGGGCTGGCGCTATAGCTCTGATTTGACCCCTAACCTGGGAACTTCCATATGCTTCAGGTGTAGCCTTAAAAAAAAAAAAAAAAAGAAAAAAGATGCTTGGACCTACTGTATGGCACGGAGAACTCTGCCCAATATTCTGCGATAATCTGTGTGGAAAAAGAATCTGAAAGAGAATGGATATGTGTATATGTATAACTGAGTCACTTTACTGTATAGCGGAAATTATCACAACGATCAACTATACCTCAGCAAAATTTAAGAAGAAAACATTTTTTAAAAAGCTGCTTGGAGAAGGACCTCAGTACCACTTCAGAAACATTAATAGTACCTGATGTTTCTGAAGCTCGTAAAACAGGTTTTTGTGGATGGTCTTAGCATGGGTATAATGGTTTTGTGAAAAGCTGGAGCCGGCCATGCTGAGAAACACTGGGAGTTCTGGGCAGCTACACTCTGAGCTTTGAATGTCTCTGCCCGGCTTCAGATTATTACAAGAGACGGCAATGGTTCTTGAGTGGATGACACTGTTTGACTGAGGAACTACTAGAATTTTCTTCTTCTCTGAGCTGCAAACACACTTGACAATTTCCAACAAATAGGGCTTTGCCACAGACTCCTCAAACATGTGGGCTTCTTTGGTTTTGGAACAAAAGAAGCAACCTTGTAGGATGCTTGGGAGATGTGGCTTTAATGATAGAGCAAAGCAAGTTTTGCTACTGTTTATAAAGATCCATGCACCCCTATGTCCATTGCAGCACTATTCACAAGAGCCAAGATATGGAAACAACCTAAATGTCCATGGACAGACGAATGGATTAAGAAGATGTGGTATAAATACACAATGGAATAGTACTCAGCCATAAAAGCAATGAAATACTGCCGAGGCAACAACGTGGAAGCAACTAGAGATTCTCATACTAAGTGAGGTAAGTCAAAAAGAGAAAGACAAATATCACATGATATCACATGTGTGGGATCAAAAATATGGCACAAATTAACTTATCTACAGAACTGAAACGGACCCACAGACATGGAGAACAGACTTGTGGTTGCCAAGGGGGAGGGCGGAGGAGGTGCAACAGACCATTTGGGGTTTGTAGATGCAAACTTTCTAATTACATTTAGAAAGGATCAACAACAAAGTCCTACTTTCTGGCACAGGGAACGATAGCACCCGTGGTATATGAATGTTCTCAGGCTAGGGGTTGAATCGAAGGGGCAGCCGCCAGCCTATGCCACGGCCACAGCAACGTGGGATCCGAGCCACATCTACAACCTACACCACAGCTCACAGCAAGGCCAGATCCTTAACCCACTGAGCGAAGCCAGGGATCGAACCCACATCCTCGTGGATCCTACTCGGATTCGTTAACCACTGAGCCACGAAGGGAACTCCCAACTGTACTTTAATAAAATTATTTTGTAAAGTTTGTCCTCTTCAGGTGGAATCTTCATCCATGGTGCTCTCCCAGCTTTGCTTCTAGGCATGAAAATCTGGTCACCAAATCGTGGCAGGCCTGCTTTGCAAGGTAAAGCCAGAGGATGCCTCAGCTTCATGGTCCTCTATTTTCCCTGACCTTGCTCAAGTTCAGCGAGGCCCAAGTGCACTGTGTCATGGGCTTCACGGCAGGGCAGTGTCTTTAACTTCTGTGAGCAGAAAAATGAGGGTCAGACCAAGCTGGCCCATTGTCTGCGGGAGCATTTCTTCCCCGATGCATTAACCTGGAGTGAATGATGCCTTACCATCATACCAGCGTTATTTTACAAAGATGCTTTTCAAAGAGGAAGAGAATCAAAACAGAGAAGAATCCTCAGCACAGGGGCCACAGGTGTGTGGGGACAGAAACTGGATGGAAAGGCGGGAAGGGACAGCCCCGGGGCCACATCTCCCCTAGAAGCAGTGAGAGGGCCCCTGGACCTTTGGAGGGAAAAGCTGATCAGTCCAGCCAGGAGAACAGGGAAGGGGGTCGGTCTCACCAGCAAACTGGGCGTTCCATTTTGCCAAGAATCAGACCGGCCTTTTGGTCTCTATTTAAACCCCAGCGTCCTGGTGTTGCTGTGGCTGCAGTTAGGCTGGCCCCGGTGGCTCTGATTCGACTATTCTGGGAACTTCCCTATACTACTGTGTGGCCTTGGAAAAAAAAAAAAATTTGCTTCAGATTAACGGCCTCAAGGAGATAGCACAACTTTAGGACTATCCAGAAAAGGGACGTCCCAGAGGAACCTGTTGCCCACCTCTGGAGAATTCCTGATGACCAGTTTCTAGTTGAGGGTCTTTCGAGCCTGATGAGGCAGGGTGCTCAGAATAGGTTCTCCGGAGCTCAGGCTAGAAAAAGAAAATCTAAACCAGAAGCTGCAGTGTTCAAAGTGACCACACGGTGTCCCCACATCGCTGTCAATGTCAGCCAGGCTCACAAAGCAGCCCAGTCCCCACGTGGTCAGTTCGGCGAATTCCGTAGAAATGGCCTTGCGCTGCTCTGGGCAGGTGGGCCCGCCTCCCTGCAGGAACTAACTGTCAGTAGCCCTCAACAAGGTTCGGGCTTATTCCCTTTTAAATTTTTATGTTAGAGAGGAATGGATACAACCATTCTATTCATTGCTTATTGCTGTTGTTTTTGTTGTTATTATTATTATTTCGATAGGCAAGAAATAGCTTTATTCCGAGTTCCTGAGGTGGCACAGTGTTAACGAACATGACTAGTATCCATGAGGACATGAGTTTGATCCCTGGCCTCCATCAGTGGGTTAAGGATCAGGTGTTGCCATGAGCCGTGATGTAGTTGCAGAGGCAGCTTGGATCCCGTCGCTTTGCTCCTATTCATTGTTTTTTGTTTTTTTTTTTTAAATTATTTTTGTTTTGAAACCATTGTAGACTCAGAGGAAGTTACAAAAATGCTGAATCTCCTGTACCCTTCAAACAGCTTCCCCCAGTGGTAACATCTTCTGGTAACTGTAATAAAGTATCAAAGAATCAACATCAGTACAATGCAGTTACTAGACCACAGACTTTATTTAGATTTCACCACTTTCCCTACATTCATAGGTAAGTGTATGTGTGCGTGTGTGTGTGTGTACCACAGACTTTATTTAGATTCCACCATTTCACCTACATTCGTGTGTGTGTGTATTTTGGTACAGTTTCCTCTAATGTATAGATTTAAGGAAATACCACCACAATCAAGGTACAGAGCTGCCCCCTCACCACCAAGAAATTCCCCCACCTGCACCCCTCTCTCCCACTCTCTATCCCCTGGTCACTCTCTATAAACCTGTCATTTTGGGATGTTCTATAAATAGAATTATAGCCTATAACTTTCTGAGACTGGTTTTTCCCCCGCTCCACTCAGCATAATACCTGTGAGATCCATCCAAATTGTCATGTGTGTCAATAGCTAATTTCTTTTCATTTCTGAGGCGTGTTCCGTTATAGGGATGCTTAACCTTTCACTTGCTAGAGGACATCTGAATTTTTTTTTAGGTTTTTGCTATTGTGAATAGAGCTCCTCTGAGCATCCATATACAGGTGTGAGTGTGGACGTAAGTTTTCATTTCTCTGGGATAAATGCCCAAGAGTGCAATTCCTGGGTTATGCCGCAGATGCTTATTTAGTTTGATAAGAAACTGCTAAATTAGGAGTTCCCGTCGTGGCTCAGAGGTTGATGAATCTGACTAGCATCCATGAGGACACACATTCCAACCCTGACCTTGCTCAGTGGGTTAAGGATCCGGCATTGCCATTCGCTGTGGGGTAGGTCACAGGCGAGGCTTGGATCCAGCGTTGCTGTGGCTGTGGTGTAGGCCAGCAGCTGTAGCTCTGATTCAACCCCTAGCCCGGGAAACTCCATATGCCACAGGTGAAGCCCTAAAAAGAAAAAGGAAAGAAAGAAAAAGAAACTGCTAAATTTGTTTCCAGAAATGCTGTACCAGCTTACATTCTGGCCAGCAACAAGTGAAAATTCCAGATTGCTCCATATCCTCATCAGCAAAGCTTTGTGTTTTACATCCATGGTTACGAACTCCTAAGACTTTAGAATATTAAAGTTTTTCTAGTCCAGCCCATTGATTCTACACAAGGAGGAACCAAGATGCTAAGAAAGGATCCCCTCATTTCCCCTTCCCCCAAGTCTCCTTTCATAATTACCATCTTCCCTGCTTGCCCACTGAAAGTCTTGGGCAGAACTGTCTCCTCTTCCTGATGTCTCTGGAAACTTGTCAAAGGTTGGGCATGACCTAAGAGCTTTGATTAAGCCTCGGGGGAAAGTCTTGCCCAGGAAATTCAACCTTGTGTTTTGCTGCCATTGAAGAAACCCGTCTCCAGATGCACTTGCAGATTCTCACATTTTTTTAAATTTTTATTATTATTATTATTTGTCTTTTCTAGGGCCACACTCGTGGCATATGGAGGTTCCCAGGCTAGGGGTCCAATTGGAGCTGTAGCCAGTGGCCCACGCCAGAGCCACAGCAACTCGGGATCCGAGCCGCATCTGTGGTCTACACCACAGCACATGGCAATGCCAGATCCTTAACCCACTGATCAAGGCCAGGGATCGAACCTACAACCTCATGGTTCCTAGTCAGATTTGTTAACCACAGAGCCATGATGGGAACTCCCTTAATTTTTATTTTTTATTATACTTGATTTACAATGTTATGTCAAATTTTGTTGTAGGGCACAGTGAATATATATATATATATATATATATATATATATATATATATATATATATATATTCTTTTTCTCACATTATCCTCAATCATGTTCCATCACAAGTGACTACATACAGTTCCCTGTGCTATACAGCAGGATCTCATTGCTTATCTCCTCTAAATGCAGTGGTTTCCATCAACCAACCCCAAACTCCCTGTCCATCCCACCCCCGCTCCCTCCCCCTTGGCAACCACAAGTCTGTTCTCCATGCCCATGAGTTTGTTTCTTTTCTGTAGAAAGGTTCATTTGTGCCACATATCAGATTCCAGATATAAGTGATATCACATGGTATTTGTCTTACTCTTTCTGACTTACTTCTCTTAGTATGAGGGTCTATAGTTTCACCCACATTGCTGCAAATGGCATTATTTTGTCCTTTTTTATGGCTGAGTAGTATTTCATTGTGTAAATATACTACATCTTCTTATTCTGTTCACCTGTTAATGGACATTTAGGTTGTTTCCCTGTCTTGGCTCTTGTGAATAGTGCTGCAATGAACATAATTGCATTGTATCTTTTTCAATTAAAGTTTTGTCTGAATATATGCCCAGGAGTGGGATTGCTGGGTCATATGGTAGTTCTATATTTAGTTTTCTGAGGTACCTCCATACTGTTTTCCATAGCGGTTGTACCAACTTACATTCGCACCAATGGTGCAAGAGGGTACCCTTTTCTCCACACCCTCTCTAGCATTTGTTATTTGTGGACTTACTAATGATGGGCATTCGGACTGGTGTGAGGTGGTCCCTCATTGTAGTTTTGATTTGCATTTCTCTAATAATCATTGATGTTGAGCATTTTTCCATGTGCCCGTTGCCCATCTGTGTATCTTCTTTGGAGAAATGTCTATTCAGGTCTTCTGTCCATTTTTCAATTGGGTTGTTGGTCACATGAATTTTAATGGACCGTTGCAATAACTTCTCTCAGGAAATTACTAAGAGCATCAAAGTTCAATTATTGTCTGAAGTTGCAGACCATGACTAGACCAGCTTTCAAAGGTTAATCTGCCCCCCGTCCATCAACAATGTCTACAGCCGTTGCCACTAGCTCAGCTATGTCCATTTATTGAGCACCGCCTGTGTTCTAGGCAATGTGCAGGGCCTCCATGCACCACGCCTCTGTCTCTACCCTAACCTGCAAGCTCATCTCACCACTGACCTATGAGGAAAAAAAACGGCTACCAGAAGTCATAATCTTGGATTCAAAAATTTCAATTTTTTTTTTCTTTTTAGGGCCACACCCGTGGCATATGGAGATTCCCAGGCTAGGGGTCAAATCAGAGCTGTAGCCACTGCCAGCCTGCACCACAGCCACAGCCACACCAGATCCTTAACCCACTGAGCGAGGCCAGAGATCAAACTACCATCCTCATGGATGCAAACGATCAGATTCGTTTCTGCTGAGCCATCATGGGAACTCCTTGGACCCAACGATTTTAAAATAAAAGAACCAGTTCTGGGTTATTCTTTTGCACAACTGCTCACAGTACAAAAAGCATAAAATATTGTTTCTGGTGGTCTAAGTGCCTTTTCTTGTCCCTTTCTGAGCAACGGGCCTCTCTCTTCTTGGGTGTTATAGCTGAAATTTAAGTAGCTGGCACCAGGTGGCGCCAAAGCTGAGCTTTTTCGTTGCGTGGACCTGCCAGACCTCTCAGAAGCCCTCCACCGAATCTCAAATCCTGGTGCTTCCCACTCAACTACAGCATTTCTAGCACATTAAGCTCTTTATGAAAAGAGCAGACATCCTTGCTTGCTTAAAAAGCAAATCGCTGAATATTAACACCCACGCCTCTTTCTGAAAGGGTTCCATTTTACAGGAAAAAGAAAAGTACATTGAGGTAGAAGATAGAACCTTTGCACTAAACACCAATTGCTTTAAATTGCTGCTTATTCTAACTTCAACTTTTCCTTATATGGATGCTCCTGGAAGATAGATAACTGTTTCAGACCCATAGAGCATTTTGAGCGATTAAAAGCCATGCATTTCTCTGCAGTTTTCTATGTGATGGAAGTTCAAATCTACCTGTAGCTTTGCTGACTGTTGAGCCTGGAGAATATTTTGAGAACTGAAGTCCTCCCGTTTTGTTTGTCAATGTCCAGTTCCTCCTAACCTATGAATTGCCCGGTTTCTTTCTATGTGGATGAATTATTTTCTGCTTTCTTGTTCTCCCGTACTAAAACCCGAGAGACACAGCTGCTGCATATATGCCGCATGTCCCAATGACCTCTCATTTTCCTGATTCGGATATGTCTTCGACAGGAATTTTCCTTCTTCCTAGTTCTTTTCTTTGAAGTTTCAAGCAGGGTGACCAACTCGTGCTGGCTTGCCTCTGGAATTCTTTTCCCATACTGTGCCCTGGGAACCCCCTGGGTTCCACATAAAACCGGACCGTGTGCGATGCTAGCTTTAGGGTCTGAGTAAAAGTTAACTTACGATGAAATTCAGATTAGGGCCAACCACTGCAGCGGGCTTCCTTCGCAGTGGCACACTTATTACACATTCATTGATTAACTCACTCATTCATGCAGCAGACATGCATGTGTTAAGTAAAACTCGACTCCTTTGGCCATTCCAAACCTACCTACGTGACTCTTAATGTTCTCACCTTTCACCAAAGTTTGGTTTGGTTTGGTTTTGGTTTTGGTTTTTGCCACGCCAGCAGCAGGTGGAAGTTCCCAGGCCAGGGAACTTCCAGAACCCAAGCCACTGCTGTAACGATACGGTGTTCTTAACCCACTGCGCCACAGGAGAACTCTTGCTGCCAACAATTTGTTATATATCTTCTAAGGCCCGCAGTGCTGAATAGAGCATCTAATCTGAACGGACGCTTCATTAGTGATCATTCCATGAAAGAAGAGAAATGAAGGCCCCCCCACTTCCCCCTTGAGGCTCCACTTCTCTGTGGCCCCAAAGCGTATAACTTCAGTCTAGAATCTTACCAGCCTCTGCCTGACACTGAACAATCTCTTAGGCAGGAGTAGCAAAGGGGACATCGTAATGCCCCACGGGGCCTTGGCCCTGGTGGAGACGACAGTGTCCAACATTTTTAGAACCTGCCACAAATTTCCAAAATTCCTTGTTACCCTTCCAAGAATAAAATCTCCCCAAATTTGTGTTCTGTGAGGTTTACATTTATATTTATCAGAGGCTAGTGTTTAGGAAGGACTCAGAACTTCAGGAGCAGGCTGCGTTCCACCCCAGACCCTCAACGGTTCCGAAGAGGAGGCAGTGGGAGCAGGAGGGAGGAATTCGCCTGTGAGGTTGTCCTCTATTCCCAAATAAGTTCCGTCTCTCTTTCCCAGCCAGACTCTCTATAAAAGGGAAAACTGGACAACAGGCAGTGGGAAAGGAGCTCGTCCTGGCAACTTTCTGTGAAACGCGTACACCACGCTGTTTACAAATTCCTGCAGCTAGCCCCAGAGTCCAAATGTAGACAACTCTGTTTATGTAACTAAAATAGATGCTTATACCGTGTGATTAAGGTGGCTACTGGGAGTTGGGCCACAATCGGGAGACCTTGGCTGCAGCTGAGGCCAGAGGTGAGTGCAGGGCACAGAATCCCCTGGGACCCTGGGGCAGGTATGAGCCTTTTTTTTTTTTTTTTTTTTTAGAGACTAGCTTTCGGGTCTAGAAGTCTCCCAAGGACGGCACATCCAAGAGGCAGGGGATAAGCCAGAACCTGGCATCCGTGGCTGGCTGTCTATCCCAGGGGATGGAGCTCTTCCTTGAAGAGGGATCAGCCCAGCACCCTCCCTCTCAGCCAGCTCCCTTCTCAGCACAGTGCTTGGACTGAAGCCCCCATCCTGCACCAACAGAAGACTTGTTCCAACATATGTTTCCAATCAGCCACCCACTTGCTTGGGTCAGTAAGGAGGCTCAAATGTTTTGGGGTAAGGAGACATACAGCCCAATAGAACATTCCCTCCAAACCCTGGTCTCAAACTCACCATGTCCTTCCTACCTCTGGACCCCCCCAGCGTCATGACCAGAATGGCTTCCTTCACAAGACCCATTCGAGTCTCATTTCCTCTCCAGATGTACTCCACCTCTCCCACAGGAAGAAGTTTGCTCCCCGCTGCAGAAAGAGATGACCCATCTCCAGGTCCATCCACCCCACTCCTAGGAGAGCTCCTTGGGGTCAGGGTCTTGGTCTCAGCATCTTGATACCAGCCTTGACCCTGGCACAGAGTCCACCATGGGCACTCATGTTGGTAAGTGGTTTGTCTTGCTGAGTCTGGGGAAGGCAGCACTGACGGGCCGTAGGATGTGAGCAGGAGAAACAGTGCTGGGAATTCTGCTTCAATGCACCCCATCAGCTCCCCACATCCTGAAGGTGGAGGCCCTGTTCTCATGGCTCACAGGGCCGGGCATGGCCACCCCGTTGCCCCCTGCAGCTCACCTGGGTGCCAGACTCTCCATCGCTCTCCTCTGGGTTCCAGTCTCTGTGGACCACAGTTGTTGGAAGGAGCCAGGAGCCTTGGGGGACTTGGCACATCATTTCCTCTCCTAAGACCTGCTGTCCCACCAACTGGATCCACTCTCTGCCTTGTGCTACTCACGGCTCAGCCCTCTGCTTAAAAACTGCACCTCCCTAAGGTCTAGCTCATGTTTCCTCATATGTTTGCACCATAGAGGGGTTAGGGGAGGGGCTGCCATAGCATCTCAAGGTGTGCACACTCCCCTTTGAGAGGCGGAGCAGGGCCCTATCTCCGGGACATCCCCATCCAGTCCTGGCCATGTGGTATGTGGGCAGGAAACCCATCTTTCTCTCCACCATCATCCCCATGCCAAGCCCCATTGCCTGGCTTACTAAGAACAAACGTACACATGAGCTGATGAATGGATGTGCTGATTAATCAACCGAAGGAGGCTGAAGCACCTTTGGGGGGAGAGCCTTAAGCAACTGGAATCCAGGTCACCTGGAGGCAAGATCAAACTGGAACTTGCCCGTGGCCACCAGTGCTTCTGGGGAAGAAAGGGTAGCTGTCCTCTGTGCGAATGAACAGGCTCTTACACGGCAATGGGTCAGTGGAGGAAAGGTGACGGAAAAACCCTCACAGTTGTCGAAAATGTCATTTTATCTTTTCCTTTGGACAAAATAAACACAAGCTCTCTTCACTGAGTCCTTAAGGGGAAGTGGGTGGCTGTGGCTCGTCGTGGGAGGAGGACAGGCTCTTGACCGTCAACATCTCTGATCTCAGAGGCAGACTCAAGGAGAAGGAGGCCCCACTGAAGTCACACTTGGATGCCAGACTCGCCGCGCAAGGGAGGGCGCTGCGGCTGCCAGGACCAGCCCAGGCACACAGGGGGGCATTCACAGCCTCGTGGCCACAGCCCCTCCCATCTGCCCTGTGCACCCCAGCAGCAAACAGAACTCTCTGTCTCCGTGCCGGAGTCAAGCCTGCACAGAATTAACTGTAATAATTGGCAGGTGGGCCGCTGGCTTCTGGGTTTCAATTCACCAGGGGCTCATGAAAAGGGAAGAAAAAAAAAAAAGTGATGTTCTGTTGTAGCCAGTATTTAGCTGGGGCTCGGAGAAGTTTCAGCTTTCCATGACAAGAAACAAACTGTGTGGCTGCAGCTGCCCTGGGCAAACAAGGGCTCCAGGACGGCCTTGGAGAGAGAAGCCCTGGCTGGCCATGATCACTTTGCTCCTTGGGGAAAGAGGAGGAAATAGGCCTTGACCTGCTGCCCTTCTCAGAAGCACAGATAATGGAGAAGAAAGGAGTCTTTCTGGGAGGTTTTTTCCTTGGATGGAAGGGAGTGATCATCACCCCCCAACATTTTTCCATGGCAGGAAGGCCCTCGAAACACTTCACAAGAGTACCTGCAATAAGGATGTTTGTCCCAGCCCACAGCTGAGCCACCATTCACCAGCCTCCACTGTACTTCTGATCTTTGCCCACTGCAGACATCACTAATCAACAGCGCTTATATTTTCTCCTGAGCCTTAGATATGGACTCAGCATCCTTCTCAACACTGTACTCGTGAAGCCACTAAAAATTAATAGGAGTTGGCATGAAAGCCAAAAAATATTTGCCACATCTCTTTTAGTAACTCTGAAGAGGCCAAAGTTACAATCTCACCAAAATTTCTGCAAAGACAGGAGTGCAGCGAAGTCCTATGACGGAGCTGTGGCTTTGCTGCCAGTTACAGCCCCAGCTGGGGATCCTTCGCATTGCTCTCCAGAGAGTGGGCTCTGATGATGACCCTCAGGGAGGGGGACGCTGGGCAGGATTTCACTGGAGACCCACGTACGGCGGCCCAGGCCTGGGGCAGCCAACGCCAAGGGCATGTCTTTTCTGTTCATGGCACCTGCATCCAGTGCTAGTCCTTCTCCTGGAGCTTTTGCCTCCAATCAGCTACAGAGGGACAGAGCAGCCGCCATCCCGAAGTGCTTTCTTGGGGACAGCTGCCCCGTCGGCAGTGACGCTGGCCATGCGCGTCTCCCTTGCTCTTTCTCAGCAGGATGGTTTGCTCCCCTTTTCACTGGAAGCTAGTGGATAGTGCTGGGGTGGGGGGACTGGCTGCCAGGGCTGGGAAACATTGAAGAAGCGGCTTCCCTTGGGGTCAAGCCCACATTCTTCCCAGGGGAGAATGTCCTTAGTTCAGGACCCAGGTGACCCCAACTCTGCTTTCAAGGATGGCCATCCTTGGGCGTCCTTCCAGTGGGCTTTGGGACCAGGTCTCCTAGGTTCCTTTCCCCGGTCCTATTGTTAAGCACATGAGAGATCAAAGCCTGAAGCACCTACAATGGTGCCTCGTTCTTCTCAGCCTGAGGCTGGGAGGAGCTGCCTCCGCCATCGCAAGTTGCAAGTCGAGTGCTGTGTCTTGGGCACTGGCCTACTTCTCCAAAAAGGAGGGAGACCTGGGCAGCCCCTCCCTCTCCCCCACCTCAAGGTGTGGTGGCAGGGCCACTGCTTGGGGTCTCAGATGGCCACTTCAGCTCTCTGAATCGGCTTTCTCCCCTGCAAAATGGGAATAATGACACCACCTCCTAGGATCGCTCTGAGAACAGAATGAGATAGTTTTATGTATAAACTAAAATTTATTTCTTTATATTTTTTTAAGTTACAGAGGAGTTCCCATTGTGGCACAGCAGAAACGGCTAATATCCATGAGGACGCGGGTTCAATCCCTGGCCTCACTCAGTGGGTCAAGGATCTGGCATTGTGGTGAGCTGTGGTGCAGGTCACAGATACAGCTTGGCTCCTGCACTGCTGTGGCTGTGGCTGTGGTGTAGGCCAGCAGCTGCAGCCCTGATTCAACCCGTTCCCTGGGAACCTCCATATGCTTTGGGTGCAGCCCTGAAAAAAGGCAAAAAAAAATTACAGTGGGTTAAAGTATCCAGTGTTTCCTCAGCTGTGGCATAGGTTTCAGCTGCCATTCAGATTCACTCCCTGGCGTGGGAACTCCTCTCTGCCATGGGTGTAGTCATAAAAAATAAAATAAAGTTGATTTACAATGCTGTGCTAATTTCTACTGTACAGTAAAGTGACTTAATGATACACATATACACAGTCTTTATGTATGTACACATTCTTTGCATAAGTATATATGCGCATTCTATACACACACACACACACACACACACACTTTTCCATCGTGGTTTATTCTAGGAAATTGGATAGAGTTCCCTGTGTCGTACGGTAGGACCTCCTTGTCTATCCATTCTAAATGTAATAGTTTACATCTATTAACCCCCAGCTCCCAGTCCATCCCTGTCCCTGCTCCTTGGCCACAAGTCTCTTCTCTAAGTCCGTGAGTCTGTTTCTCTTTTGCAGATAGGTCTATTCATGCCATATTTTAGATTCCATGTACAAGTGTTATCACATGTTGTCTTTCTCTTTCCAACTTACTATACTAATCTCTAGCTGCATCCACGTTGCTGCAAATAACATTATTTCATCCTTTTTCATGGCTGAGTTAACCTATGTAAAATGCCCAGCGTGCAGGAAGCACCCAACAGATACAGACTATTATCAGTACGGGGTAGATATTTCAGTCATAGCACCATTCCTATGGATTTTTAAAAATTGTGGTAAAATACACGTAACAAAAATGTACTCTTTTTCAGTGTATAATTCAGTGGCATTAAGTATCTTCATAATGTTTGTTACCATCACCATGATCTGGTCCCTGAACTTTTTCGTTACCACAAAAGGAAATGTACCACCCTGTACCCATTAAGCTGGCCCTCTCCATCCCTCCGTCCCACACCCAGCCCCTGGCAACCTCTGATCTGCTCTCTGTGTCTATGGATTTGCCTACTCTGGTTATTTCAGATGAGACTGGGCTTGTTCAGGGTGGAATGGTTGTAGACTACTCTGGTTATTTCAAATGAATAGAATCATACAATATGTGTCTTGTTTCTTCCTTTACACAATGTTTTCAAGGTTCATTCATGCTGTAACATATATGGGTATGTCATTTTATTTTATTTTTTAGGGCTACATGTGCAGCATGTGGAGGTTCTCAGGCTAGGGTTGAATCAGAGCTACAGCTGCCAGCCTACACCACAGCCACAGCAAAGCCAGATCTGAGCCATGTCTGTGACCTACACTGCAGTTCACAGCAACACTGGATCCTTAAACCACTGAGCAGAGCCAAGGATCAAACCTGTATCCTTATGGATACTCATTGGGTTCTTAACCTGCTGAGCCACAATGGAAACTCCTGACGTTTCATTCTTTTTTTGTGGCTAAATAGTATTCCATGGTATGGATATATTATATTTTGTTACTCTCTTCATCTGTTGATTGACTTTTGGGTTCTTTCAACATTTGGGCCCTTATGTAATGAATATTTGTGAACACGGTTTTGTTTGAATGCTTGTTTTCATTTTGGGGGTTATGTACATGGGAGTGGAATTGTTGGGTCATGTGTAGCTCTATATTTAACTTATTCAAACATCTTCCAATTGTTTTCCGCAGTGGCTGCACCATTTTACATTTCAATCATCAGTGCACGAGGATTATCATTTTTTCATATCCTCACCAACGCTTGCTATTTTCCTCTTTTTAAAAATGTCTTGGCCATCCTAGTGAGTTTGTATCTCACTGTGGTTTTTATTTGCATTTCCCTAATGACTAATGACATTGAGCAACTGTTCATGTGCTTGTTGGCCATTTATATATCTTCTTTGGAGGAATGTCTACTCAAGTCCTTTATTCATTTTTTAATTGGGTTGTTTGTCTTTCTGTGGTTTCCCTATGAATTTTAGGTCATTTTCTAACCAATGGGGTCAGGAAGAAGAATCAAAAGACATCTCTGTGTGTGTGTGTGTGTGTGTGTGTTTGTGTGTGTGTTCAAAGTCCCTGTACACTCTAAATGTGCAGGGAATAAAACTAGTTCCTTTAGTTTGTCTATAATTTGTCTTTCTTTTGGGTCTTTACTACTGGTTAATAGGAAAAAGATTAATTTTAATCCAATCTGCTTTATAATTTAGATCCCCAAATTTAAACAGCCTTTTCCATTATGTTCAGTCTTTCTAGGAAAAAACAAAACAAAACAAACTCAACTTCTAAATCTCTGATATTTCTCTGCCTTGGCCCCAAGTGATCACGGCCTCTTAGAGTACAGGGTGGTGGCAGCTTGGTAACCTCAAGGCAGAGGGCATATCTCGGCATCCTTGGTGTGGTGACTTCTGCCTCTGCTGAACTCCTGGGCTGTGTCTCTTGCCTGCTAGTTGAGCCTCACTGTGCCAGAAATGGTGGCCTAAGGCTGTGGCCACGTGGTCAGTCTTTTCCTCTTGGCTCCAGCAAAGGCCACTGGCATCCAGTGACTCAGCCTCCCCTTTGAGGTCTGGCTGTGCCTTCCACTGCCCATCTCCAGCCGGATCTTGGCTCCTCTTTATTCTCACCTTCAGCACAGGTAAATCTAAGACAGCTCAGGATAGCTAAAGCCTCAGGGCCTTCCTGCCAAACCACCTCACACAACCATGCTTGCCCAGATGAATCACCTCCACAACAGCTGCAGCCCCTTCCCAGAGGCCCAGAGGAGCATCCTGGAGCCTCAGAGGAGGGGGAATTCAGTCGGGGGCAACTAAGCTGGATAGGGGAAGCATCTTGAGGTGGGAAGTCTGCCTTCTGATTGTCCCTTGCTCTTCACAGTACTGGCCACAATGTTAGGCAAGAAGGCAGAGATGAAAACCCTAGGAGGTCGAAGGACACAGCTCAGTGGCTATTTGTCTTTGAATCAGAGGCACATTCGAATGGACACACCAAGCTCATCTCTACCACTGGCCATGAACTTCCTCAACTTACTGTTCACAAAATGACAGAAAAGAGTACATGTTCCATATTTACAAACTTTCCTGCTAGTCTTGAAGGTCAGAAGAAGATATATTCCCCACCTCTTTGGGGAGAGTTCTTCTACCTGTGCTCTTATTTCCCATCCCTACACCTTCTTTAAGATCTGGACCTTGATTCCAGGAGCTCAAAGGAAAGCTTCCCTGCTCAGATCTACAGAGAAGTGGTTGACCAGTTGGTTTTTTTGCCGGCTCCTATGAGCAGAAACTGCTGAACCTTCTTTTGCCTCCTGGCTTTGCCCCTGCTTGACAAATGCTCTCTTCCTGATCTACCTGACATGGAACATAAGCTCAGGAGCATTTAAGCACCTCTGGGATGAGGGGGAGAAAGACCAAGCCTCCAACCGCAGAGGCACCCCTTGGAGGAGGACTGAGGAAAGAGCTTGATAATGAGGATGCTCGGATGACATGTTAGAGTCTGAGAAAAGGTCTCCCTGGAACTAAAAACCTATTCTTTATTTTCTAAGATTTGAGAAATAAACTAAAAAGAGTATGATTGCCCCTGAGCAGTGAATGAGAGGTCTGGAAGACCAAGGGAAAGAAAAGAAGCAGCTTATGATATGAAAACACAAAGGGATAGAAACCTGAAGGAATCAGTAAGAGACTTAGAAGATCAAACAAGAGAGAAGGCCTTCAAGCACAGACGTTCCAGAAGGAGAGAGAGAGAGAGAGAGAACAGGTGATGGAGGAGAAGTAATATTTAAACAAAGAACAAGAGAAACTTTCCTTGATCTGAAAAAAAGACTAAAGACTGTAGATTGAAAGGCCAAGTTCCAGACAGGAGTATTTTGCTAAACATACACACCCAGATATAACTTGGTGAGGTCTTGGAATGCTAAGGATAATGAAAATTGTTGACCACGATGAGAGAGAATGAGAGGAATGAAGGGAGACACTGCTTTTTCTCGCTATAGCTTTGCATGGTTTCACTAGGAAAAATGAGTACTCATTATTTTAAAATTGGCAAAGAAAAAATATTTTAATGCCTTCTCATGATTTCCATGTGTCTGTGGACCCTCTTGGCTCATCCAAAGACATGCGTGGCTCCGGATCCAAGGTCCATTGGTCCTATTTTTTTTTTTTTTTTTTTGGTTTTTCCTCTTACACTTGGGCCCTGGCCATCCTAGGCTCCTTCAGACCAGCAAGCACTTCTTGTGCCTTTTACTTTGAGCCAAAAACTGTACTTGACATTGAAGTGTGGTCATGACAAGGTATGATTCCTATACTCAAGGAATGTAAGTCAGGAGGGAGCTGAATTTGCTCCACTGGGTTGAGCTTCTGGGCCTTCGTTCTTTGCTAAATCTCAGGGGAAGTGGTGAGATTATAAAAGACCATGCACTTTTTTTTCCAGCTGCCTGTCTAGGGCTCCCATCAAAAAAAGGTGACCTGACACTATATTTCTGAGGTTTCCATGACAAGACCAGGATGGCATTTCCTGTGACCCAACTGAGGTTCTTCTGAGACAAGATGGCTGGCTTGGCCTCCCCCAACCCATCCCAGTTCCCTTCCCCTCTCCCTGCACCCAGTCTCCACCAAAATCCCCCCGACCATCCCCGTCCCTATGGATGAGGGGATTCCCTTAGTCTCTGGAACACATTCTGTATTTGAATTTCAACTCTTTTCTTGGGCTTGCTTTCCAAAGACAATGAAATCAGGTCCCAAATGCAGGTCATCTTGAAGCAGTGTCACCCAGGTGGGGCCAGGGACTGCTTAAGGTTAAAAAGCAAAGAAAGAACTAAAAGAGGGCATTTCACAAATTGGAGGATTTCCCCCTTCTTCTCTGGTGTCTTTCTTTCTCTCTCTCTCTCTCTCTCTTTTTTTTTTTTGGTCTTTTCTAGGGCTGCACCTGCGGCACATGGAGGTTCCCAGGCTAGGGGTCTAATCAGAACTGTAGCCGCCAGTCACAGTCAGAGCCACACGATATCCAAGCTGCATCCGCGACCTACACCACAGCTCATGGCAACACCGGATCCTTAACCCACTGAGCGAGGCCAGGGATCAAACCTGCAACCTTATGGTTTCTAGTCAGATTCATTAACCACTGAGCCACGACGGGAAATCCTCTGGTGTCTTTCTGATAAGGGGAGAAAGACAGGGACACAGAAAGCTTTGGGGGAAGCCAGCAGGAGAAGAAGCAGGGAGGAAAGGAGAGGTGGCTCCTATGGGAGGAACTGTGGAGGGCCAGCACCCCGGCAGTGCCAGGATCTTCCAGGGAACACCTTGCCAGTGATCCCCAGTGGGGCTGTAAAGTCACCACACTGGACAAAACATCATGTGTGGCTGCAGCGCTGATGCATTTCTGTGTCTGGGGGCACCTGGCTGGGGAAAAGGATACAGTTTCCCAGGTGCTCCATGACTGGTGCCATCGAATCCACCTTTAGCGCAGGGTAATAAACACACACTCCTTGCTCATGTGCCATCTTCCCTCTTCTCCTTGCCCTTTCCGAGCCTCCCTCTCTGATTCCCATTCCACCTGTCTTGTCAAAAACTGGACTCTTCCTGACAGACCCCACAGCTTCTTCTTAATGTCAGAAGACAAGAAATGAGACCATGGGTCACCCTGCCTTCCTGCTCCCTCAGATAGGCAGTCGAGCTGGAGCAAAGGACCCCAGAGGGCCAAATGAGCAAAAGCTAAGGCACCCCAGGGCAGCTCAAGACCACGTTGCCAACCCTGGCCAAGGTCCCGGCCAAAGGGCAGAAAGAAACAGGCTTTCTGTGGAGAGTATCTTCAAGGATTTGCACTCCTGCCCAGTTGACAAAAGCCCTAAAGTGCTGGCCTGGGGAGGGAGTGCCAGATCTCTGTTTAGTCTGGCATGACTCTCGCAGGCCTGCAAGGATCAGCAAGCTGCAAGGGTGGATCTCAAGGCTCCTGAGTGCCCATGTTTATCTTCAGGCTCAGATCCAGGAGCTCAGCAACGTGTCCATTTCCAAATAATAATTACAACAATAGCCTGTCCTCCAAGGATGCAGACTTTGGGATGCACGTCCAAGTACAGTAGAACAAAAGACCCTAAGAGAAGGCTGATGTCTCTGGTGCATGAGGAGTGGAATTTACCCTGAGGATTTTCAGAATCCATGGAGGCCTCAAACACCTCAGTGAGAAGAGGATGTGAAGACATTATAATTGGAAGAGATAATTAGGGAAATGACTGGAGCAGAATGTTTTGTAAAATTGAGCGTTTCAGCTGGTTCTGGTCATCGGACAATGGAAGGACCAGCATTTGGAGATTCAATTATCTCCTGAAGCTGAGGACTAGTTGAATATATTTGGTTCCGGAAATGTCCCAATGAAGCAAGAGAAAAATGGGACAAAAGGCTTTGGCAGAGGCCAAGCCATTCTCCCAGCTGCAGAAATGAAGGCCGAATCCCAGAGCACCCCCCCACCCCACCCCAACCCCAGCCTCCATGTGGCCTCAGGAAAATGCATGAAGCAGGGCTTAGCAACAGCCTGGCTGGTAGCAAGGGGCATGGACAAGCCCCCCAGGAAGACTGCTTATATCAGCCCACCCTACCCCATAGGGCCCACCATCTCATCTCACTGAGAATGAGAAATACTAAAACAACCTTTCTGAATGCTGGCGCCAGGCACCCAGGCACTTACCAGTCAACTTCCCTGCCTCCTTATAGAAAAATTCCAACTTCCCAACCACACACTGACATTCCTGGCAGAAAAAAAACCCTTATTATTCCACCTGAACCAACGAGAAACAAAGCCAGGCAAGAAATGTGCCTGTTGGGATTGCAAAGCTTTGAATGCCATCAGTCATGTGGAAAATGTTGAGCCCAGCCTGGCATTGTCCTCCAAGGCCCTCATGCAAACAACAAGAGGCCACTGAGAGCTTTCAAGCCCACATGGAGGGGGAACCGCTAATCCCAAAACCAGGCACTGGCCTCCTCCGATGGCCCTGATGAGGACCAGGTGACCAGAGATGAATGCGACCACACTACGCTAGCATGTGTCAAATCTGAGAGTGCTGCAAAGTCTGGAATGAATGAGTCTGCAAACAAGAAAATCTATCTGTCCAGGAGCTGGAAAGAATAGGATGTGGAAGAGGTGGGGGGGGGGCGGGTGGCGGTGGGGGGAGGGTGTCATCAATTACTTGTGGTTCTCAGAGAGCCAAGAATTATGCTTGGAAGTACAACTTCTGAGCATCTGGAGAAGTCTTTGGTCAGCATCCTAAGTCTTCTGGATAATGTCAAAATCATTCAGACCATCCACTCCAGGCCAGCTGGAGGCAATATTGCGTAGAATGCAGACTTGTCTTGGGTTGCTCTCAGCCCTCTCCCTGCCTCCTGCCCACCTTCCTGCTGGTCCACACCAGCCTCTCCACCCCCACCAAGAACAGCCCAGGGTCTTTCCTCCCCCAGCTGCCCAAATCTGCTCCTAGGAGGGACCCGCTGCCACTCTCCTTGCCCCATCACAGGTCAAGCATCCATGTATTGACATTATAATGGGACTAAATGCCATCAGATAAAGGGTTAAAGTCTCACTGTGGAAACTGAGGATTAGCCAGAGCAGAAGGCAAGAGTCACATGACCTATCCAGCTTCGCTTCTCATGGGGCCTTGTGTGTTGACCTCCTTGGCCAGGTCTCAGGGAGACTCCAGCGTTCCTTCCACCCTGAACCAGTGGAGGGGCGGCAAGTCCACAGAAGTCTCTCAGGAGCCCCTGAGGAGGAGCCAGGCATATTTAGGAAGATGAAGTCATTCCATGGCCAGCTTGCATCTTTTTTTTTTTTTTTTTTTTTTTAACAGGGCCACACCCGCAGCATATGGAAGTTCCCAGGCTAGGGGTTGAATTGGAGCTTCAGCTGCAGCTGCAGGCCTATGCCACAGCCACAGCAATGCTAGATCCAAGCTGCATCTGGAACCTACCCTGCAGCTCATGGCAACATCTTATCCCTGACCCACTGAGTAAGGCCAGGGATCAAATAGGCATCCTCATAGGTACTAGTTGGATTCATTTCTGCTGCACCAAGATGCGAACTCCTGGCAGCCCACATCTTAGATCCTTAGAGACACTGCGCCACTTTCATGCTGGGCCCTGGGGGATAGGGCACAGTGCCCAGGAAAGCGTTTTGGTGCTTACTAATAATTTGGTAGCACACGTGCCAGGGCTTCTCCCATGTCCCTAGGGAGGCCCTTGGGACAGTAACTACCTGCCCATACAGCTCACACTCCCTCCTTCCAGTCGCAACCCCTCCACGAGGCATCCTCTCCAACCCCACCCCTGTCCCCTCAGCCACACCTCCCCACCCCGCTTCCATGCTTCACAAAGCACCTAGCCCAGGTATACTTCGGTTTTACTCCCCTGCAGGGAGTACCCCTCACAGTACCGTTTAGAGAAACATCCCGGCTTTGCCAGGGCGAAGGGTGCCCCCTGGAGCTGGGCGAGGCAGAAGCCCACCCTTCTTCGATTCCCTCCCAAGTGGTCCTGCGTGCTTGGGAGAGTTCCGCAGGGCCACTGCAGCCAGTTGCCAAAGGCTCATCATTGCGACCCTTCTGTCCCTCAGAGCAAGAGGCCCTCTCCCTCGCCTTCATCTCCCTCTGAGCCTCATGCAGGTCTGGGCGTCCCCATGTGCCCCATCGTAAACCTCGCCCACTTGGCCAGACTGGAAGTCAGGGCTACAGAAGATCATTTGCTCTTATTCACAAGTTTTTGTGGATTTCTTTTTTCTTCTGCATATGAGAGGCATTTAGGTGTCTGGGAAAGAGTTTTTAAAATAGTTTTATAGCTAATGAAGAATTTTAAAATATCCGCTAGAACAAAAGGCTTCTTTGAAGCCCAGTCTGCAGAACATCAACACAATAGACATTCTGTTTACTTTGCTACAAATCATTTACTTTGCTACAAATTAAATGCAGAGATAGGGCCTTTTTTGCGCCTGGGGTTGCAGAGATGTCAGCCTCTGAAAGAATTCGAGTAACTTCAGCCCCATTCCACGTGCTCCACCTCAACTATGTGCTATGTAATTGCGTGTGTGTGAGGGCATGCATGTGTGCGTGCGTGCATGTGGGGAGGGGGAAGGTCTCCAAGGGGCTCTGACTGGGCCCTGAGCTGGGGTGGGGGGCAGGGGGCAGGGGTCAGGGGGCGGGGTGGGGAGGGTGGCCCAGCCTCTCACTCTAACTCTGTATTTCAGACCCTAGAGTGAACGAAATGAATAGAGCAACTCAGTACTTTTGACCTGGAGAAAATACAAGATTTGGGGATGGGAGGGAAGGTTGGAAGGAGGGAGAGACAGGTGTTTCCCTCAGAGCCTATCAGGGAAGCTTCTTGTGGGATTGCTTTCCTGCCCCACCCATCCCCATCCCAAGGAAAAGACACCCTTGCTGCTTCCAAGAGGGGCTCTAACAGACTCCATGGCCATGCTGATCCCATTTCCGCTTAGTTCACTCTACTTGCTGTTGGCAATGGATTGAGCTGAATCTCTGCCACATTCACATCTTGAAGCCTTACCCCCCAGGACCTCTGAATGTGACTGTCCTTGGAGACCAGGCCTTTAAAGAAGTAATTCAGTTAAATGAGGTGGGCCCCCTTTAGGAGGGGCCCTAATCCTATCTGCCTGGTGTTCTTATAAGCGATTAGGACACAGATACCCAGAGAGGAAAGACCACATGAGAACACAGCAAGAAGACAGCCATCTACAAGCCAAAGAGAGAGGCCTCAGAAGAAAGCAAACCTGCTGACACCTTGACCTTGAACTTCCAACCTCCATCGCTGTGAAAAAATTAATTCCTGTTGTTTAAGGCACCTAGTCTGTGGTATTTTGTATGGATCCCTAGCAATTTCAAACAGTGGTGAAAGAACCAAAATCCTGGCTCTCTCTCACCAAGCTTCTGTTCATCACCTGTAAATGAGGAGCATTTGTTTCTGCCCTGGAGGGGGCTCTTGTACCTGTTAGGATTACAGATGACAAGGCACTGGAGAGCAGGGTCTGACGAAGATTCTGTTACTATTATTGGAGACCTGTCAACATGCATATGTTGCTTATGGTTCTACCAAATATGCCTAGAATCTCCATCCATTGATTTGATGATTTAGTACCAAAGAATTAAGTGTTTTTGGTAACCCTGGAGATTTTACCCTCTCTGGGCCACCATGCTGCCCAACTCCACATTCATTCCCTAAACCAATCCCTTTTCAGGAGTTTGTATCTTCACCTATTTCACAGAAAGTCAGTGTCTCATAGTAGCCATTGACAAGACAAAGTTTCGTTGAAAGTCTGTATAAATTATATCCACGGGCTACTTGCCTTCACGTCAATCTCTAATAAGTTGGCCAGGCATGATTTTGCTCTAATATAATCTGTTTCCTTTTCCCCAAGTATATATATATATAGGGATTGGTGATTCTATCTTCTTGCATATCTGCGCTTTGTAATGCATAAGAGAAGTGAGCCCTGCACACTGAGCTTCTTTTATGTACTAGGGTTTCCGGGGACGCTGTGACCACATGTAATGATGGGTTACCTCCTTCACCAACAGTCCTGGCCATTGATGTACATTTAGTTTGCTTGTCCTTGAAAATACTGGACTTTGACCACCTCTGAATTTAAATCTCCAACCTGAAAAAATAGAATCTCCCTAAAAATTCTCCCAACCAGCACTGGCTCAGATCCTGGCCACATATGACTTCTCTACCTTAATATCTCTAAATGAAAGGACCCTCTTAGCCCACAGTTCCTGATGGCCACTGACTCTCTGTCTGAGTCTCTCCTTAAAAATGTTTTTTCGGAGTTCCCGTTGTGGCGCAGTGGTTAAGGAATCTGACTAGGAACCATGAGGTTGCGGGTTCGATCCCTGCCCTTGCTCAGTGGGTCAAGGTTCCGGCGTTGTGAGTCAAGGTTCCGGCGTTGCCACGAGCTGTGGTGTAGGTTGCAGACGCGGCTCAGATCCTGTGTTGCTGTGGCTCTGGCGTAGGCCGGTGGCTACAGCTCCGTTTCGACCCCTAACCCGGGAACCTCCATATGCCGCAGGAGCGGTTCAAGAAATGACAAAAAAAAAAAAAAACCAAAACAAACAAAAAACAAACAAACAAACAAACAAAAAAACATAATAAAAATTTTTTTTTCTACTAGAGTTGATTTGCAATGTTGTGACACTTTCTGCTATACAGCAAAGTGACCCAGTGATAGGTATGTATTCTTTTCCATCATGGTCTATCCCAGGAGATTGGATATATTTCCCTGTGCTGTACAGTAGGACCCTGTTGTTTAATCTTTCTAAACCAAGTTTCTCCTTTGGGACATCACTTTCTGTAGATACTCAGGCCTTGCGAAGTTGGCTCACCTTGGTAGATATTTCAGATTTCTCCTCTACTTAATTGTTATACAACAAGCACTTTGTAAACTATGACACCAGGGATAAGTGTACTATTTTGTGCTTAATTACTGGTTTTCAATCTTTAATATATTGTTGCATTCCTGGCTGATAACTTCACCCCAGGATTTTCTGGTCACAAAAAGTGAGTGGTCTTCATTTACTCCAACCATCCCTCTGGGTCTTTGATGACGACTTCCCTCTGTTGTCTGTTGTCTTTTCTGTCAACCTGGCCTCAGGAGAGCAGCGTGGCCACTCTCTCCAGGCCCAAGAACTATCTATTAAACTCTTGCCCAGCTTCTGCCCTCACCTCAGAGAACCTTCCTCGGCTCACCTTTCTCGGCTTCTTTCCACACACAGTCTCCTGTGCTAGAAAATCATCTTCCTGACGCTAGAAAATCATCTTCTCCTGCCTGCCCTTTGCTAGGTGACCACCTCTCATGGCCAAGATTCTTTTTGAAAAAATTAATTTAAATTCAATTAAAATTTTTGTTAAAATTAATTTAAATTCAACTAAAATTTTTGTTTGTTTGTTGTTACGGCATATGGAAGCTCCCGGGTTAGGGGTCAACTCGGAGCTACAGCTGCTGGCCTACACCACAGCCACAGCAGCACCATATCCTTAACTTAATGAGTGAGGCCAGGATTGAACCTGCATTCTTATAGATACTCGTCGGTTTTGTAACCCACTAAACTACAATGGGAACTCCCTAAATTTAGTTAAATTTTTAAATGTTATTGAGATATAGTTGACATATAACATTGTGTAAGTCTAAAGTATAGACTTTGGTTTGATGCATGTATGTATTGCAGTATGATGTGCACAGCTGTGTTAGCTAATATCTGCATCATGTCACATAATTAGCATTCCTTTTTTGTGGTGAGAACAATTAAGATCTAGTATTCGTGATCTAGATCATAATATTGTTGACTATGTTCTTTATGCTGTGCCTTAGATCACTAGGACTTCTTGAACTACTAGCCGCAAGTTTGTACCCTTAAATAATATCTCCCCAGTCAATTCCTTGTCCTTCAGCCCCTGGTGACCACCATTCTACCCTCTCTTTTTATGATTTTGACTTTTTCAGATTCTACATATAAATGTATATATGAGTATTTGTCTTTCTCTGACTCATCTCACTTAACAGAAAGCTTTCAGAGTCCATTTATGTTGCCTCAAATGTCAGAATTGCCCTCTTTTTCATGGCTGAGTAATATTCCATTGTAATTACATACCACATCTTCTTAGCCAAGATTCTTTTTTTTTTTTTGAAAATAAAAAACTCTATTAAATACATACAATAAAGAAAAAAGACAGGGTATCAAATGTTACATGCACACATTAGAAATTAATCAAAGTATATGAAAAAAGCCTGGAAGGAACTCTGCAAAAAAAATGATAAAGACAGTTTGAGTATAGGAATAGTAGGCAATGTTTTTTTTACCATTTTACATGTTTCCTAGATTGAAGTTATATTATCTTTGTAATTAAACAATAAATTTCCTTTGAAAATAATGTCAAAATTACACTCTGATAAAGGTTTTGACAACCTACTTTTATAACCTCCTCTCTTAAGCATTTTTGCCAAGATTCTTGACCACAAGGTCTTCACCCACTACCATATCTCACTGTCACTTAATCATACTAGGATGTCTGAAGTCTGATTGCCATCCCACTGCTCTTCCAAATGAAACACTCACTCCCAAGGCCAAAGACAGAGGCCCTGGGCAACTCCCCACTTTGGGGAGGGAGGCAGGAGAAGCCCAAAGCTATGAGCAGAAGGCTGAGAGGCCAGGCCTGGCTGAAACATCCAGCCTGGTGGAGAAATTATAGAATCACATGGCAGGTCTCCAGGTAACCCAGACAGCACCCGGAGGTCAGTCACCAGCCTGCTGGAGGTTTTGCCTCCCCTTCCTCCATGATCCACGACTTCTGCCACCCCAAAGGTGCCAGCCTGCCTGGCCCATCTCTCTCTCCTACAGATTTTCCCCAATCTAAGCCATCCCCTCCCCAGCACTGTCCCACATCCATCAGAGACACCCCCAAACTTCTCTGTCCTGCCCCACAGCAATGATGAGTGCCACCTGAATACCCACTTTCAGCCAGACCATCGCTCAATTATTCTGTCCTCACAGCAACCCTACATGTTAGATATTGTTGCCATCCTCATTCCCATTACACAGGTGAGGAAACTGAGTTCCAGAGAGGACAAACTTTTCTTCCCCAGTGTCTCCCTTTTAAAAAGTAGCCAAAACTCAATGCCTAGGAATTGGGTCCCTCTGAGCATATCTTGCCCCACATCCCCTCTTGCTGTCTGTGTTCATTCAACTGTGTGGCCTTGGGAAAGGTGACACCCTCACCCCACCCCCACCTACCCAGTGCAACCCTGGACCAGAGAGCCTGTCCTCTTCCAGAGAGCCCCAAGCAGTCTCCAGAAGACCTTGACATTCACAGCTGAGACCCCGGCCCCTTGTTCTCCATCCTAGTTCCTGCTTTGTCCTCATTTTCTCTCCCATAGAGGCCAACTATGCTGCACCCACTTCCCCTGCTGAGTTGTCACCAATGGAGAGAGACCTGACTTCGTCCCCAAGAGGAAGAAGAGAGGAGCAGTTATGCCACAGACTCCAAGTGGATTGTCTGGGTTCTATCTCAGATTCTCCACTTTTTTACTGTGTGGTTTGGGGCAAGTTACTGAGCCTCTCTGTGCCTTGGACCCTACATCTGTAAAATGGGGCTGTTACCAGTACCTCCCTCCTGTGAAGGATGAAGTAACACAGTCTAAGCACTGAATTTTTTCTTAGCTCTTTTTTTTTTCTTTTTCTTTTTAGGACCACACCTGCAGCCTATGGAAGTTCCCAGACTCAGGCTGTATCAGAGAAGCTGCAGCCACCAGCCTACATTATAGCCACAGCAACGCAGAATCTGAACCACATCTGCAACCTACACCATAGCTCGCAGCAACGCCAGATACTTAACCCACTGAGCAAGACCTGGGATCGAATCCACATCCTCATGGATAATAATTGGGTTTGTCACCACTGAGCCACAATGGGAGCTCCCTACCTTAGCTCTTATTATTTGTACTCATGTGGTCTAAGGAAATATCCCTTCTCTTAGAGCTAAGACTTCCGTAGGAGGTGCTTAGAGGCAGAAAACACCGGGAGAGCTCTAGAAATACACCTCAAACAGCAGAATTCCAGGCATCCTGGAAGGCCAATGGTCCTTCTTTGCACCCTCCAAATCATATCACCAAGAGGGCTGCCTGTATATCCTAACGATGCTTGTGGCCCAAGTAAGTGCCACCAAGCTGGTTGTCACCAAAGTGACCAATTGCATCACTGATTTAAGGTTTTCATTAGTTAGAAATAAGCCGGGGAGTTCCCCAGCCTACTTAAAGGAATCCTGGGGAAGATCAGCCTCTGCAGTGATGACCTTCACCCAGCAAAGTAAAGAGGGAGGAGCAGGGCCGAGGCCCCAGCCAGGTCGCCAGGCCTCACAGACGTCCTGGCTACGAGGTAGGGAGCACGGCGAGAGGGGAGCTGTGCAAAGGGAGCTTGAACAGCTTTGGCTTTTTTTTCTTTTTCACTTTCTTTTCTTTCATTTTTTTGCTGTGCACAGTTGGAGCTGTTACGGGTCCCAATCGTGACATCTTGTTTATTGATTCCACAGGCTCCAGGACCAGAGCATGATGAATATCGCTTTTCCACCGGGGCTAAAGTCACATAGCCAAAAGAGTGAGGCAATCATCCAGAAAACAAAATTGTTTTTGTCTGAATGTGCCATTGGAGACGCTCTGAAAAACAGCCTCTTCAGGTGATTACAGAGCCTAAGCAAAGCCAGGCTCTTGCTTGAATTATCTGCATAATTGCCTTAGTTCCCTAGTTTGCCCACGCAGACTCGAACTTGCAAATCACCAGCTCGCCTAAGCAAGCACATTCAAAGTCAGGCAACGATAGTAACGATGCTAATTTAATAAAGGAAGAGCTAGGCTCTGCAGAGCACTCAGCTGTCTCAACAGCCTGGCGTTTGTTTGAAGACTTCCTTTGACAGTGGGTTTCATGAATGTCTTTGTTGCTAGTTGTCCACAATAATCCTGGAAGGTAGAATTCTTACCTTGAAGACCATCCTGGCCCCTGAACCAAGCTCATCATCTTGGATGGCTTTCCCCTTTGTGGGAGATCCCTCATCCCCTCACTTCAGGGAGTGTCCACCACAGACCAGTTCCTGAGGTCAGCCATCTGGGTCCCCTATTGACCCAACTGGGTACTGTCTTGAAAAGGCAGATGACTTCCTCTGAGACCATCTCCTGTTCCTACTTTTGGCTAAGCAGGCAGAGTTACTCTCTCTGGCATTATCTGAGCCCATATCTGCCTCTACCAAAGCCACAGACAGGTGAAGTTTCCTGGTAGCCTAGTGGTTAAAGATCCAGCGTTTCACTGCTGTGGTTCAGGTTCGATCCTTGGTCCAGAAATTTCTAGCTGCAGCAGGCATGACCAAAACCAAACCAAACCAAAATAAAAAGCCACAGACAAGACTCCAATAAAAAACCAAGTGTTATGGCAAAATGGAATCCTTCAAGGTGGGGGCAGGGGTGTAATTACAAAGGCAGAGGCAGCCCAGCAGAACCCTGGGGGGTGGGGCACAGACATCCCAGGCTAGCAATCTCAGTGCTGTCATGGCCCCTATATCCACATGACCTGATGGGGAAAGGATAAGCCTCCAGAATATGCAATGTGAGGGTCATGCAGAGCAGGCCACATTGGGAGGAGCTGTGTGGGACAGAGCCAACCAAGACCACTTTACAAGAAAGGGGCAGGGAAGGCAGACCACAGCACCAATCTACTCCCTGCCTTGGATCTCAGGTTGGGCACCTGCTGGCCAAACTCCACAAGAAGGCAGGCTTCACCATCCCACCCATGAGCCATACAGGTCAGGCTCCCAAGGTAGAGATCAGGTGGAGGAAGGTGAAGAGTGGATATAGAAGGGCAAAGAGAAGGTATTCCCCCAACACAGCAATCAAAATTCAATGATAAAAGGAACCCAATTTTGAAGTTCAGACTTGAACATCTTTGAATGTGATAAACACATGTTATATCCAAGAAAAAGCTGATTTGTGTAGAACCAAGAATCTGCTGCCTTGACTAGGCTGAGATGACACTTTGACTTTGGGTCTGATAAATGATCATAACCCTGAGAAAGTACAGAAATTACTATCTGGTAGAGTCACTGCAACCTCAGGAATGGATAAAAATAAAAATATGTAGAAATATAATAAAGAAAACAAAATAGGTCCATGATACTAGCCCTTTTATCATTGTTTTGTGTCATTATAACAAAGTTTCATTGTCATTGTGATAATATTTAAAAGTTCTGAAGCACGTAAAAGAATCCAATATCGCAGACTATGATTTTAACTGGATGATTAGGAAAATTTGATTAAATTTAAAGTAAATGTTTAAATATCAGGAAATTTCAAAATTTGTAAATTTCCGAAGTTTGTGTTATTCGTTCGATAAGTGGTATTTGAAGAAGTACAATATTTAATACACTTATGAGATTAATAAACTGTGCATTTGATTAACCATACACAAACTCAAAACTCTTGGACATTTGCAAGGCATCCTCCTGTTACTAAGGACCTAGTATCATAAGCTCCAAACCAAGCCCTAGCATGTCTGTGAGGCTTTCATTGATCCTTCTAAGAATTTCTCATCTCCTAATTCTTTAGCTGCTAGATCTTCTTTTTGGGTCTCTGTTGAGTAAGGTCATTCTTCCCCTCTGTTACTTGGGGTAAATAGGCCTTGACTCCCCAGCTTGACTGTACACACTTTGGGAGACAAACACTTCTCCTGAAGCAATCTTCATTTCTTTTCCATTCTTCATTTCTCCATGCCCAGTGCTAGATACATATTAGGTACTCAATACATGCTGATTAGTTTCAGACACATATGGAATGATTCTATTATACTGGATACACCCCCAAAAAACAAAATCAAAGTTTTTGTCAAGGACAGAGTTAATATAAAGGACCTAAGTATGTTCTACTTGAGTGTTTAGGGATGAGGGTATTTTCTTAGGACTTCCTGGACTTAAAAATACTTTCTCAATTCTAGGATGACTGCTATACCCTTACCTCACTTCACCATCACCCTCACGAAGACCCGTTCAGAACTGTGACATCTTCAGGCTCTGTGGTTCTTTAGGGGTGTAAGACACAGCCTCTTTTTTTCTGAGGAGGTCTAAAAAATGTCTTTTGAGTGCCTACTGTGTACCCAGCAGTGTACTAGGTCTTGGGGATAGAGCAGTGAAAGAGGTAGCATCTCCACCCTGTAGAGGGTCATGATCTCACAAAATAATACCATGCAGCACATGCTTGGTGAGAAGTTAGTGAGTGATAATAAGTGCTCTAGGACTCAAGGAGAACATGATTACTGAGCTACAGAATGTTCAGGTAAAGTTCCATGAAAGAAGGGGCAGGGCAGCAGGGAGGACTTTAGGGAGTCAAGAGGGGTGGAGGCCTGGATGTCTTCTTATTCTCTTGGGGTGAACAACAGAATAAGAGAGGCAGAAATTGATTTCTGTTTTGGCCATATTACATGTGGGGTACCATCACTTCAGGGATAGCTGCTGAGAGTTGAACTACGCAGAGACGATGTGAGTAGACAATGAGGACAATCTCAGAAAGTTTCAGAGCATCAAGGCTGAGAATAGATCCAGGGGTAACACAGCAATAGTGTGATGTGTTAAAAGCAGTGCTTGTGGCTGCCTGATGGGAGGGGGAGGGAGTGGGAGGGATCGGGAGCTTGGGCTTATCACACACAACTTAGAATAGATTTACAAGGAGATCCTGCTGAATAGCATCGAGAACTTTGTCTAGATACTCATGTTGCAACAGAAGAAAGGGTGGGGGAAAAAATGTAATTGTAATGTATACATGTAAGGGTAACCTGACCCCCTTGCTGTACAGTGGGAAAATAAAAAAAATAAAATAAAATAAAATAAAATAAAATGCTACAGCTGAAAAAAAAAATAAAAAAATAAAAATGCTGTCTGCTCTGCTTAAAAAAAAAAAAAGTGGTGCTGGGAGTTCTTGTTGTGGCTCAGCAGGTTATGAACCCAACTATTATCCATGAGGATGCGTGGTCAACCCCTGGCCTTTTTCAGTGGGTTAAGGATCCAGCATTACCATGAGGTGGTGTAGGTTGCAGACATAGCTCAGATTACCTGTTGCTGTGGCTGTAGCTGTGGCCATTAACTGCAGCCCTAGCCTGGAACCTTCTATATGCCTTAGGTGTGACCCTAAAAAGCAAATAAAATAAAACAAAATAAAATAGTGCTTTTAGTTCCAGACATTCCTTTTCTAGTCACCAGCTTCTTCTCATATTCCATAAATTGGGTCAATCCAAAGTTAGGGATTTTTAATTTGATCCATCCAAGGTGAGAGGTGGGGGTGGAGATTTGTGATGGTGGGGGTGGGGCATGGAGTGGGGAGAAGAATGACAGAAATGTCCAAGAGGCATGAGGAGTCCATCTGTGAAGTGCTATTCTTTAGGATTCTTCTTATGAGGGTTTCTGAAAGGGGGTGAGCCTAGGATGGTGCCTCCAAGGCAAGCATGAGTACTAGAGAGGCAAAAATGGAGTGGCATGTCACCAAGGGGACAGTCCAGTCCTATGTCACAATTTCCCTGCACCCACTCTAGTTCTGAGAGAGCGCGATGTTTCCCACATGCCCCAGAGTAGCATATAGGTAATCGACAGAGAGTGGCTCTGACAAGAGCTCAAGGGGACACTGTTGTGACATACATTGCTGAGGACAGAGACCTGACAGGAATGACAGAAGCCTCAGGGGTGTGCCAGTATGCGTGGAAGATGATGAGTTGTAACCAGATGCCAGTCCCCTCCCCGTAGAAGGGACAAGGACTCTAGAGCAAGGGGAGAGCAAGGCAGTGGGGAAGGGTTTGAGATAACCCTGCGTTCACTAACATTTCAGTGTTCACTGTCTGGCAAAACAAGATCTTGAAACAGTGCAAAATCAGGTGTTTTTTTTAAATTAAAAATAATGAACATTTCCAAGTTCATGATTTGAGATTTGTGCACATATATTTAAGGCTAAACAGGAAAGTAGAGACTCTGAAATGGCCACAAAGGTAGGACAAAAACCAAGAGAGAGAGGGGGGAGTGTCATAGAAATCAGGGAGAAAGGAGGTCTACGAAGGAGGCTGGTGGTGTGGAGCCCAATGCCTAAAGGACCAGGGATGCGTAAGGATGTTGTAGAGATGAGCTTTTGAGGGACAGAGGCCGCATATACAGTGCTTCTCTCAGCTTTACTGGCTGCCTGGCTTAGCATCATGCCTTGCATCTTAAGCTTGAGAAGAGAGTTTCATACGCTCTTCTTCAGGGAGCCCAGTGCTCTTCTTCAGGGGCTTTAGTGGGTGGGGCAGGGCTCTTCTTTAGGAAGACTGCTCCTCTAGTTCACATACCATTTAGTCTTTCTTTGAGCTTAAAACAAGTCTCCCTGTTTGCAAGTTTGACCAGATTCAGTGTATATGTTGAAAAGCAAACATGGAGAATATTTGGCCCTGTTTGGGGGAGTCCTAGAGAACTTCTAGGCCATCATGATCCTTCAAGACCAGTATGAGGAGTTCCTGATGTGGCTCAGAAGGTTAAGAACACAACATAGTGTCCATGCAGATGCAGATTTGATCCATGGCTTTGTTCAGTGGGTTAAGGATCTGGTGTTGCCAGAAGCTGTGTTGCTGTGGCTGTGGAGCAGGCCTTAGCTGCAGATCTGATTCAACCCCTAGCCTAGGAACTTCCATATGCTGCAGTCGAGGCCCTAAAGACTAAAAAACAAACAAACAAAAAGACCAGTATGGGCAACTTTCAGGGGAGGTCAGTTAAGCCTAGGCTAATCAGTAACTAGATCCATCATGTTGACCAGAATTGGTCATTGTGTTGGGACTATACTAGAGTCCAGTGTCAATGAGATACCCACTGATAGTTTTGGGAAAATCACTTACTTTTCTAGGTCTCACTTCCCTTCCCTATAAAAGAGGCACTCTGCATTCTCAGAGATTTCTTCTCCTCTCCCAACCATTTTCAGTGCTTTGTCGTTGTCTATTGGTATATTATTATTGAATTCAATGCACTAGAGCATTTGATTTGCCAAAGCATAAGAAAATATTTTCCAGTTGGTGTAAGTTTGGTGAAATGGGCACTCCTGTTGGTGAGAACATGATTCTAGAGGACAATTTGGCAATAAGTATCACAAGTCTTGAAAACCAGGGATCCAATTTACCCAGGAAATAATCATAGACAAGTGAAAAGATATGTAGCCAAGGATGGATCATCATTGCTATGCTATGGATAATAAGAGAAAACTGGAAACAACCTAAATATCAAATAACAGGAGATGATTATAAAGTATGACACATTCATGCAATAGAATACTATGTGTAAAATCATACATAAAATTACACTTAAAGTGAATATTTAGCAATATGGGAAAATACGTAGAATATTTAAGACATGTGGTTATAATAAGATCTGATTTTTGGAACATTATTGTTTTATCAATTAATTAATTAATTGTCTTTCTAGGGCTGCACCTGCAGCATATGGAAGTTCCCAGGCTAGGGTCCAATTGGAGCCCAGCTGCTGGCTTACACCACAGCCACAGCAACTCGGGATCTGAGCCGCATCTGCAAACTACACCACAGCTCATGGCAATGCCAGATCCTTAACCCACTGAGAGAGGCCAGGGATCAAACCTGAGTCCTCATGAATACTAGTCAGACTTGTTTCTGCTGAGCCACAGCTGGAACTCTGTATTGTTCCATTTATATGAATAAAAAATAAAGGAGAAGGAAATAGCCTAAATATTTATAAGACTATTCTCTACGTGGGAGGCTAGAGGCCATTTTAATTTTCTTCCCTGTGCTTCCCTGTATTTTCTGCAATCAATGGGAACTATGTAATCATGTTTTTAAATACATTTTTATAGAGGGCACTTTGCATCTAGCCCCTCTTCATATTCTGACACCAGATAATCTTTCAGAAATAGTGCAGTGAATACTTCATCAGCAAAAGGTCTTTTGTCTCTGCCTGGCTCTGAGTCTTTGGGAGTGTGGTTTTCATGGATGGTGGGGAAATTTAGGGGTGTTCTGTTGAGATGGTTGCAATGATTTGTGGGGAAAGGTGAAAGTCTGGAGATAACTGCACTTGGTCAGTAGTAGCTCAGTCTCTCCTTCTCTCCACCTGTAATGCCAACAGCCCACATCCAAGTTCAGCAGAAAAACTTCCAGCTATACAACCCGGGACCGGAGAGGATGTCTACCCACAAGTTATATAACTAATGGTGTCTTTTTTTTTTTTTTTTTGGTCTTTTTAGGGCCGTACCCACGGCAAATGGAGGTTTCCAGGCTAAGAGTCAAATCGGAGCTGTAGCTGCCGGCCTACGCCACAGCTACAGCAATGCAGGATCTGAACTGCATCTGTGACCTACACCACAGCCCATGGCAATGCCTGATCCTTAACCCACTGAGTGAGGCCAGGGATCAAACCCACAACCTCGTGGTTCCTAGTCAGATTCATTCGCCACTGAGCCACAACGGGAACTCCAGATGGGGTCTTTTTCACACAACATTAAAAAGCATTACTTCCACATGCCAACCATGGACGAATTTCCTCTCTTGTGGATTATCAGCATCCCTGCTCCAGAAACCATGCTGCATCTCCTCCCCTCTATCCCACTGGTGACAAGCAAATGACCAAGGACAGCATCTCTCCAGACTCAAGGTGAGAGGAACCAAACCCCATCTCTTGGTGGCCAAGTGGCAAGGCTGTGTTGCAGGAGAGTATGCAGGGCGTGATGCCTATTTCATCTGTTTTGGTGGAAGGCCTTCTGGAAAGGAATAACTGATGTCTATAAAGAGGTGTTTATACAGGCCCGGCATTAACAGATGTTCTAATTTTTCAAGAGTGGCCTGAAAAAAAAACCTTGATTTTTATCTGAAATCTCTTATTTTGTTTTAATGTTGCCAACCAACTCTGAACACCTCAAAGACATTGTCCAATGTCACTTCATAAAGGTCTCTTTATGAGACTGCCTGTCCCTTCTGTAAATGGTAGGATCTTTATTTATCCTGATAAAAACAGGTTTTCAATTTTTAGTATGGAATTGGGCGGAAAGGTGAGAAATAAAATGTCACTGAAAGAGGGATAATGCTAGGTCCAGGGAAAGGTAAACCGATAATTCTAGGAAGGAAGCTAAAGAAGGGCTAGGGTTCTAGGAGTTCCCGTCGTGGCCCAGTGGTTAACGAATCTGACTAGGAACCATGAAGTTGCGGGTTCGATCCCTGGCCTTGCTCAGTGGGTTAAGGATCCGGCCTTGCCGTGAGCTGTGGTGTAGGTCGCAGACGCGGCTTGGATCCCACGTTGCTGTGGCTCTGGTGTAGGCCAGTGGCTACAGCTCTGATTCGACCCCTAGCCTGGGAACCTCCATATGCTTCGGGAGAGGCCCAAGAAAAGGCAAAAAGACAAAAAAACAAAATAAAAGAAAAGAAGGGCCAGGGTTCTAGAGGAGAGAATAGCAAAGTGGGTGAGGTCATCCTTGCTTGGAAAAGACGCCATGTCTTCTTTTCCAAAGAGAAGGAACAGAGGAGGAAAAGGGAGGGAAGGAAGGCTCTCCCCATGTGAAGCAAACCTTTGTGGTTCGGGCATTGTTTAGATGCTCTTTCAGGACTGGGGGGCCTTGGTAAGCCCAGTCCTAGGCCATCATGGTGCTTATCTGCCCATGAGCTGCCCTGTCTTCTCATGGGGCCCAGGTTTGTGCTGAGAAGGAGGTGGGAGCTGGTGAAGGCTCTGAGGGCTCAGAGGAGCCCATGGATAGGAGCACCCACCACAGGCAGAGGGCCAGGAGCTCTCTAGAGTTGATCGCCAGCCTTGCAGACATTCCTAAATTGGGCACCCATGAGCAGGGATCTTCTGAGGCTTGGAAGCAGGGACATGGGAACACTGAACACGATCCTAGGTTGAAGACTAGAGCAGAAGGCGGCCCACAGAGTGAGGCATGAGTGGCCTTTAAGTGGTGTGGCTCCAGGGGAGGGCCAGTGGGGCTCAGGGTGGGGACAGATGCTATGGGGCATGGCTCCTCTCAGGAGGCCAGAGGGAACAGCTATGCTCCACGGGCCATGCCCATCTGCCAGTTCTGCCAAGGAGCAGCATTGTGCCTGTGGCTTCGGCTTGCCAAGTGATGGGTCTGTCTAATCATGAGATAATGGGGGCCGGTACCTCTGAGGAGAAAATCAGCCCCTCAAGTGGTCCAATCACATTTTAAGATGCGAAGTGGATGATGCCAACCAACTCTTCATTGAAAAGGAAAAATAAAATATTCCTGTGACCTTTGTATGTATTCTAATTATTAAAGACCTGAAGGAAAACCAACAGCTGTAATTTAACTGAGCAGAATGTAGGCTTTGACCCATTCTGCAGCCTTACAACAAGCAAGGGCTTTATAGAAAACTCCCGGTTTTCTAGCAGAGGAGCAGTTAGAACCAGACTGTAACAGCACAGGCAGATTCACAGGGAAGAATCTTAGAAAGCATCATGGAATGAATAGAAAAGGACTCAACATATACTAAAACTCAGAAGCCAGAGAACAATTTTTCTGAGCCTACCGATAATCAAATCAGGTATCGTGGACACCTTATGTAAGAGTATTCAGAAAGTTTGCTTTGTTTTTGTGAAATGAGGTCTACCTTCCCAAATTTCATCTCCAAACTTAAATCTGAACCTGGCATAAAATTTACTTCCTCACTCACTATGCTATGCCTCCTCTGGAAGACAATTTGAAACCAATTTTCTATTGTACAGCAAAATCAATGCCAATTCATCCTGATGTTTCCAATCAACATGTCTTATTTTCTTCTCTGTTCCCATAACTTATAATTATTTGTGGTGCTCTCCGAACAAACTTCACTTCTTCTCCTTAGTGCTTCCTTCTGGCTGAAAATTTATATATGTGGAAGTCATTTGAGGCTGGAGATCACTGATCTATTATCAAGCAATTTGGCAGGCGAGTAGTCTTCAAGACCACCCACCATTTAAAAATACAGAGCTCTGGCTTTTGGGTTCTCAGAGTTTAGGCACAACATTTTAAAGAAAAGGTGAAATTCTTAATTAGAAGGTCAACACAGAGCCATACAATTTCTTCATTTGGCTTTTGAGCAAGCAAATCATTGTCTAAGTGCCACCACTGTTCCCTGCTAAAATAATTTCCGCAAATACTAGAGGACTGAAATATTTGATTCTTGCTCAGAAATCTCATCCAATAACTTAACACTGGCACACTCCCACCTGCGCCTTCAGCACGAGGCTGCCGCTTATCCAGCCCTGCCATTCCCCCCATTCTCAATCCCTTTGGGGTTGTTTAAAATATATGGGCATATTTTCTGCTTGAAAAATATTGAAAACCTTTCCAATAAATTTTTATAATTATTGAGGTTTGAGTTTTAGAGAGCAAGGTTTTTTGTTTTTTTTTTTTTTTAATTTTTTATTTTTTGGTTTTTAGGGCTGCACCTGTGGTATATGGAAGTTCCCAGGCCAGGGGCTGCCTTGGAGCTGCAGCGGCTGGCCTATGCCACAGCCACATCCATGCCAGATCCAAGTTGAGACTGTGACCTATTCCACAGCTCATGACAACACAGGATCCTTAACCCACTGAGTGAGGCCAGGGATTGAACCCACATTGTCATGTCTGGCTGGTTACCGACGCACCACAACAGGAACTCAGTGGCTGGTTACTGCTGAGCTACAATGGGAACTTCTGAGAGCAAGCTTCTTAAATAGGCATCAAACCATGGAACTTCTTGAGAAACCCACCTTCTCCATGCACCTAAAATCCCAGGGACAGAATTGGGCTGAGACTAAAATTTATGTCCAGGGCAAACTCAGTCCAGAACCCTCCTACCTGCCTTAATTTCTCTCTTAATCTGAACGATGTGAGCTCAAAGGGGATAGCAGGCCAAAAACTAAGGAGCCAGGCAATCTCCAATGCTTGATTTAGTCAGTTATGCAATTAAATCAAAACACAGCACAAAGACCCGGAAAAACACTCCTAAGTAAGTAACCCAGTGCACATCAGTGACCAGGTGGGAATTTCTTTTCCTCTGGCCATGGTGGACACAGGTGATGCACATTGGTAATGTACTTTTCCCACTACATTTTTTCCCCTGGTGCTGAGTGGAGACACGTAATTTTGTGGTCTCTCAAGCCATTTGACATGACTGCTTTTTGGCAAACAGAAAAAAAAATGCTTTCCTGCAGCACTCGTGTCTCTATCCCCCTGGACTGAGTTTGCACAACTAAGAGGAAAAGCCGCACAAACTCGTGAGATGCTGCACAGCGCTTAGGTTTTCATTCTGTCTTCAGTTTTTCTCCACTGCGACTCCAAAAATGTCAAGGAGGGTTGTGAAATCCTCCAAGCAAAATTGATTTGAATTCTCTAGAGTCAAAAAGAAACATGCAGCCATGGGGGTGGGGGAAGGAAAGGTTGCTGTCGTCGTTGCTGTTGTTGGGGCTTCTTTGGAAAGGTTTTGAAATAACTGTTTTCCATCTTAGGTGGTCATGACACCCCTAGATTTAGTGACAATGTCTAGGAACTACCACCTAAAGATTTATTTACTCACTTAAGAAATGTCAGGATTAGCAAATGGACTCACACATGGGAAGAGGCAAGGGCAGAGCCCAGTACGGAGAAAAGGGGACCCGCATGCTGGGAGACATATTAGAAATGACTTTGAGGTAAGATGGTGGCAGGTGAGGGAGTGGTTAGAAGAGACCATTTTTCCAAAGATGGAACCATGGAGGCGGGAGACTATGATGAGGCCAAGGATCAGATCCGAGCCACGATGCCACCTACACTACAGTTGCAGCTGTGGAAACACAGGATCCTTAACCCACTGTGCCAGTCCGGGGATCGAATCTGCCTCCCAGGGCTCCAGAGACACTGCCCATCCCATTGCCCCAAAGTGGGAACTCCACTTACATCCTTCTCTTAATTCAAGCCACCAGACTTCTGAGAAGGAGCACGTTTGTCAGTCACCCCCAAATGTAAGCACATTAAGCCATCCCTTTCCCATGTCCTTTCTCCTTTAGTTTCTTCTGCGGATAGAAGTGATTTATAAAAAGAACTTTTAAAAAGAAGTGGCTTAATGCTTAGACTATCATTTCAGGGAGATCTAAGGTGAAAAAAAAGCTAAAGAAGACAAAGAGAGCACAATTAGCTTTCCTCAAGCAATACTTGCTCTGGTTCACCTTCGAAAGGGCTTCTCGGAGCCTGATTGGTTTGAACTGAAGGCAGGGCAGTTATCCCACCAAGATGTACCCAGAAGGCATAGCAACCACGGCCCATTTTGATTGGTTGAAACCCGTTATTTAGTCATTAAGTATTGTGATTGTGGCTTCACAGTGTCTTTGAGAATGTTGAGGCTTAAGGCAAAATGAAGGACATTTGAGTTCCAGGAAGTTGAGTTGGAAGCCCTGTTCCACTACTAACAGTGGGAACTTACACTTCAGATACCTTCTTTCCCAGTTCCTCTAACCCACAGTGACATATAACATCTCTGGTAACTAGAACAACATCAACCAATAACTTGTCAAACTGAGTGCCAACAGCCTCTCTTGTCCATTGGTCATTTTTCAAAAAGAAACTAATCAATAATCATGAATCCAGTGGGGGATGTGTCTCCAGAGGCCTTTACCCTTCAGATAAATTTTAAGTCCGCATTTAGATCCCCTTCTTAGCCCACATTGGCATTGAAGTTGGCAAGGCGTTGCTACTCGTTTATAAAATATACAGTGTCACTAAGAAGGAGATAACGTAGCTTCCTCTTATGTCTGTTGAAGTATCAGTTCTTAACCAGGCATCCAGTTCCCTTTTATACCTTTGCCCTTTCAAGTCTGATAAGGACTGCTCATCAATTATGTACTTGTCCCTCCCCGGGATGGGTGTGGGGATGGGGGACTACTTTGCCTCCAAGCCCAGAGAAAATTCACTACCTGAGATGGGCTGAGGTCTCTGTGTTCTCAGGTTAGTTTCTTCCATGTTCTCAAATTTTAAAAGTTCAATTTTACATCCCTTTTGTGTTTGATGATGATATCCCCATGCACTGCTCATAGTTTGTATTCGTGTAAAAAGCCTTTTGTATTTTTAGATTTAAAAACCTAAATGTAGGAGAGCTGTCTTCACAGAGGAAAAGACTTTCCTATAAACAGACACTGGATTAAATCTATGTTGCTCCAAAAGAAAGAAATGAAACCAGGTGCAGACAATCTACAGGAGTATAATTCTTTTCAAAAATAAGGATGATTTTTCCTTAATAGTTGAAGTTACTGAAAAAAGGAACCACTTGCCTTAGGACAGTGAGGCCAGTTACTGGCATTAAGAGGACACCCCTAGAAAGTATTTCAAGAGACTGGAGACCCTTCATGAGAGAAGTAAAGTAGGGGGTTCAGCACCAAATGTCTGTTTTGGAGGAGGGAGCATGTCTACGGCATGTGGAAGTTCTAGGCCAGGGATTGAACCCCACGCCATAGCAGCAACCCAAGCTACTGCAATGACAGTGCCAGATCCTTAACTCGCTGCCCCACAAGAGAACTTCCAGCACCAATGTCTACAGTGGTACCTTCAGCTCAAAAGCCAGTGGGAACGCCCAGCTGAGATGAGTCTGTGGCTGCCAAGAGTCACCCCAGTCTCAGGAACAGAGCATACACCATAGCACACTTTTTATCATTTGTCCAAGTCTTTCTTTACTTCCCTTAGTAGAGTTTTATAGTTTATTATTTGATTTGTATAAACACTTAGTTTTTTGTTTGGTTTGGTTTCTGCTTTCTTAGGTTTAAGTTATAGTAAAATAAAAGAAGAAAGTTAAACTTCCATAGTCCCACAGTTTAAAATAAACAAAGGTTAGCTTTTTGGTCCTATCTATTTCCTGTCAATTTTTAGGAAGAAAAAAAGGAAGGAAGAGAGGAGGGAAGGAGGGAGACGGGAGCGGGAGTCAGGGATAAATATTAGCGCATGTCTCCTAAGCCACCAACCCCCGACCCACTCCTCCCCACATTTCCCTAGAGACTGAAATGATCATGTATCATGTATGATTCCATTTCTGTAAAAATTTTCTTTTCTAGGTAGATTCATTACACACACACACACACACCCTGGTTTTGTTTTTAAAATATGCAAGTACATTACCTATATATATATCCTTTCAGTCTGCATCTTGCTTCATACACTCTACCTTATGTTTGTAATACCTGTTAACATTGATATATATCTGTTTTATTTATTGTTGTTAATGGCTGTATTGTGTTTCATCATAGAAATACCACATTTTATTTGTTTATTCCTATACAGAGGGATGTTTCAGTCATTTCCTTTTTTCCTGCTACTACAAAGCAATGCTGTAACAGACCCCATGGCATATAGGACGCATAGGAAATTATGCAGAAGGTTGTCTATTGTGTACCCAAAGCATAATTTCTAGGACCTAGGGGCAAGCCCATTTTCCTAGACATACCAAGCTTCTCTCCAAGATGTTTTTACCAATTCACATTTCCAGCAACAATTTACCATTCCCCCTAAAACCTTGCCAACAGCTGAGATAGCCTCACTACTTAATTTTACCAACACGATGGATAGGAAATGGTCTTTCTTTGTTCTTTTCACTTGCCTTCTCTAAGTTTGAGCATCTTTTGTTTGTTTGTTTTCTTATGTGTTAACCGTTCACATTTCCTCTTTGGAAAATTCATTTTTTTCTACTTTTATTTGCCTTATTATCTATTTTGTTTACTAATTCCTAGTCTATTAAGTGTGTCTCCCAATCAGTTTCTTAATCTTTTGCCAACAGAAATTTATAGGTTTTTCCCTACAGGGTTTTGAAATTTGCAGCAGCTGAATATATTTATTTTTTCTTTATTTGCTGGACTTGATAAGTTTTGTTTTGAGGTTTTCATTACTCTAAGATCATGTGGATGCTGTCCTTTATTTTCTGTAATAATTTTTCTTTTCTTTTCTTTTCTTTTTTTTTTGGTCTTTTTGGCATTTCTTGGGCCGCTCCCGCAGCATATGGAGGTTCCCAGGCTAGGGGTCCAATCGGAGCTGTAGCCACCAGCCTACACCAGAGCCATAGCAACGCGGGATCCGCGCCGCGTCTGCAACCTACACCACAGCACACAGCAACGCTGGATCGTTAACCCACTGAGCAAGGGCAGGGACCGAACCCGCAACCTCATGGTTCCTAGTCGGATTCGTTAACCACTGCGCCACAATGGGAACTCCTGTAATAATTTTTCACACTGAGGTCTATAATCTACCTGGTGTATGTATAAAGCATGGTTTGAGGTAGGGGTCTAATTGCATTTTTACTGCTCTTCTGCTTCACCTCCCCTTCTCCCACTTCCCAATCTCATGAGATTTTTCTGAGATAGTTTCTGCCACTCCAGAGCTGGCCTGTCCTTGTCTTCATGTAATGTCTCTGGAGCACATTTCCTCTGGGCCAGAAGGTGATGGGGGATACAGTTCCAGTCGGTTCACAGGGTGGTACCCTTGTGTGTTCCAAAGTGGAATGAAACATGAAGTTGTATTCAGAGGGCTGGACATGTCCCTCAAGCCATGTGCACAGGCTTAGCTGCCTAGCTGGCATGTTCTCGCCCACAAGGACACAGCATAGACATTACGGGCTGAAATGTGTCCACCCACCAAGTTCGTATGTTAACACCCAAACCCTTATTACCTCAGAATGTGACTAGAAACAGAGCCTTTTTTTTTTTTTAAATGGCTGCACCCACAGCATATGAAAGTTCCCTGGCCAAGGGTCAGATCCGAGCCACAGCTGCAACCTATGCTAAATCCTTTAACCCACTGCACCAGGCTTGGGATTGAACCCCCTCTTCTACAGTGACCCAAGCAGTTGAAGTTGGATTCTTAACCCACTGGGCCACAGCAGGAATGCCAAAATGGGAGGTTTTTGTTTGTTTTTGTCTGTTTAGGGCCACACCCGGAATGCCAAAATGGGAGGGTTTTGTTTGTTTTTGTCTGTTTAGGGCCACACCCATGAGATATGGAAGTTTCCAGGCTAGGGGTTGAATGGGAGCTATAGCTGCCAATCCACATCACAGCGACAGCAATGCCAGATCCAAGCCATGTCTGGAACCTACATCGCAGCTCATGGCAATGCTGGATGTACCCTTAACCCACTGAGCGAGGCCAGGGACCAAGCCTGAGTTTCCATGGCTATTAGGAGGGTTCGTTGCCACTGAGCCACAACAGGCACTCCGTGACTTTAATTTTTGCTTGTGTACTCACACCTCCTTTTCAGACTCTGCCTCTCTGGCTTTCCTCTTACAAGGACCTTTGTAATTACTAGATCCACTTGGCTAATCCAGGATAATATCCTACCTCCAAATCCTTAGCTTGCTCACACCTGCACCATCCCTTTTGCCATGTAAGGTGACATTCACAGGTTCCAGGGGTTAGGATGTGACTATCTTTAGGGGCCATCACTCTTGTCTACCACAGTTGCAAAACAGTGCTGTAAAGCAGTTGAAAGTTATTCTATTATGTTCCAAAGTAGAGGATTTCAAAAGAATGAAAGTATTGAAACATTTCCTGCTTTTTCACTCAACAGAAGGGTTTTTAAACTAACTTTTTAAAAAACTGTCTGTTAGTACCAGATGTTTTTCAAAATCATTTTTAGGTCCTTGTTACTCTAAAAAGGTGTTGTTTTGGTTGATATTTTGTTTGCTTTAGCTCTCTGTTGAGCTTTTTTCCACATCCAGTTGGATTCTATCTGTCAACATGCTTGTGGGCCTGTTTCCACTTAGAAGATCCTCTTCCATGTACAGCCTTGAGGCACGAGTGTCCCAAACTACTGACAACGCCTTCCTACCACGGATTTCTCCAGGCAGCTTGTGCAACACTGAGTCAGGCGGGCAAAGCTGCGGGGCTGGAGGGAGACCAAAGCTCTTCTGGCCCAACCTGATTCAGCTTCTTCCGGCCTCCTGTTATTGACCCTCTCAAGCAGCTGCAGGCAGTGCGTTCTTGCCACCAAAGCCTTCCAGTGTCACGTGGGGGACTCGAGTGAATTACAGCCTGCCCTGGGCATGTGGGTGGGAAAGCACCCTGCAGGCAGACGCAGAGGAACACACGTGGGCATTGGCCAGAAACCTACTGGAACTTTCAGATGCAGGCAGATCTCCTGCAGCTGAGAGATAGAGGAAGGAGGGCTGATTGTTCTGGAAGGCTGTTGCATTCCCAGGGGACGTGTGTTAGAACAATTCACTCCCTAGGAGAGTGTGTTTTTCCGGCAGCTACTGCTTGTTTTCCAAAACAGCAAGCTGCCCCAATCATCTGTGTGTCTCTATAATGGACCAGGACTCTGTGCAGGTGCACGGAGCACTGGTGTCCGCCTTCGTGGCTGTCAATCTGCTCAGTGGTTTGCTCTTGTGTATGCTAATGTGTCTCCACTGTAGGTCCTGCTTTTTACACAGAACTGAGAGCTGCTGGAGGTGGTATCATCTAACTGCCCTTCCAGCCTCTCCTCTCACTCTGACGCTCGTGCTTCAGGCTTTTGCCCAACACACCAGAAAGCCACTTCTGCAACCCTTGAGAAGGAGAAAATGGCAGAAGGCCTAAAGTCCTTTCCTGCTCCCCTCTCGCCCCTCTCCTGGGGGATGTCCCAGGTCTGTGGGAGGAGGTCCTCACTTCATGCCAGTATTCCTCAGGTCCCAAGATGCCACTGCTCCTGCCCTCTCCCAGGGTCTCTGTTCACTCCCTCAGCCAGGCACGGGCACCCAGAGGTGCAGGTACTTAGCCTGACGCTGTGGGTGCCTTCAGGTTTTTCTCAGGAGATAGCAGCTACTCTGAAGAAGCATCTGAGGGATGGACTCATTCCACTCTTCAGGTTCTTCTTCTTTTTTTTTTTTTTTAACTAATAAAGTTTCTTTTTTGAGCAGTTTTAGGCTCACAGAAAAATTGAGTAAAAAGTTCAGAGAGTTGCCGCTTATCCCCTGTCCCCACACCTGCTCAGTCAAGCCCAGATCAACATCCATCACCAGACTGGTGCATTTGTTACAATCAAGGAACTGAAATAGACATGTTATCACCCAAAGTCCATAGTTCACCTAAGGTTTGCTCTTGGCGGTGTATATTCTGTAGGTTTGGGCAAACATGTGACCTATACCCACCAAAATAGCATCGCTGCCCATTATCTGCAGAATAGTTTCACTCCTAAAAATCTTTTGTGCTTTGCTTCTTGGTCCCTCCCTCTCCCTCAACCCCTGGAATCCCCTGATCTTTTTACTGTCTTTACAGTTTTTCCCTTTCCACTGTGTCATAGAGTTGGAATCATATATTTGTAGTATTTTCAGACTGGCTTCTTTCACTCAGTAATATGCATTTAAGATCTCTCCTTGTCTTGTCATGGCTTGATAGCTCATTTCAATATTATTGCCGAGTAATATTCCATTGTCTGGATATACCAGTTTGTTTATCCATTCACCTCCTGAAGGACATCTTTGTTGATTCCAAGTTTGGGCGATGAGGAAAAAAGCTGTTGTAAATATCCTTATGCAGGGTTTTTGCACAGATAGAAGTTTTTTCAACTCCTTTGGGTAAATGCTATGGAGACTGACTGCTGGATCAAATGATAAGAGGATGCTTAGTTTTATAAGAACCTGCCAAAGTGTGCAGACTCTTTTTAAATTTAACATTTCTGCCTCACTTTATTTTTCACCAAGCTTTTTATTAATATGTAGTAGGCGCGTAAAAGCCTCATGGGATGGCACTCTTGATTCTTCCAGAATTCCCCAACTCAAGAATGTGGAAAATTTGTGCAGGCTCCTGGCATCTTCCCGAATCACATGTCCACTGGGAGCTGTGTTTCCTGCACATCTATGCACACCACAATCTAACTGCCTCCCTGACTTTTGCGAAATTTCTAGCTTTTACTCAGTGGCCATTTTTGACACACAAGATTACTTTCTGTTGTTCTATAATTTCAAAAGACTTACTATGTAGACGAAGTCAAGGAAAGGAGATCAACATACTGCCCTGGGGATAAGGATGCTGGTGGTGGGCTAGACACATCCATGAAGCCACGTGATTTGTTTCCAATACAAGCCTCACCATGTTATTGGTTCATATCAGTGCCTCAGCAAGATGACAAATTGCAACTTACTGTAGGATTTCTGAATCGCATGGGAAACTCAAAACTTCAAAAACTAGGTCCACAAATTCCATACAGCTTCTTTTTCCAAAGGTCCTTTGAAACAGCTTCATATGAGTAACCTGGTCTAGTCTGAGGAATAGTTCATTAGTCTGTCCTTGATTTGCACAGTAGCATAATGACAGTATAACAGTAAGGATGCTGAGAACAATATAAAAATCACCGAGCCATTCATTTGCAAAAATGAATGGGGTCCCAGGTCTGTTGGCTTCTCCATTAAGAGCATCTAAACAAAGGACATGGAAATAGGGAGTAGTTACCTCTCAATGTCCCTGGCAATAAGGTGACAGCTCTCCTAAGTAGACCACTTAACAATGCTAGAGATGTTATCAATTAAGATAATGCTTGTAGAGCACAGCCAAACAGACATCCAAACAAGGGATTCCTAGGAGGTCAGAAAACTTGAGAAAGCATGAATCTGTCAGGAAAGAGAGCTAAGGTGGAGTTGGTGTTGCCTATGGGGGTCACAGGTCAGTTCTTGGTGGTCTAACTCAGGCTATGTAGGTCATGCAGGCACCAGGGACAGGCAAGGTGAGGAGACGACTGGGACACCCTTACTAAAGCCAAGGCCACCAAGGGCAACCCCCTGAAAATTGAACCAGGTAAAGAGGGGCCTGGGCAGGAGCGTTCTATCTCCATCTTGGCTCTGGGTAGAGCCAGAAAGAATTGACCCTGAGAATTTCTAATAGCCAAAATTCATACTATGTGGGAAGCTCTAAAGCCAGCAGTTTATTTAAAGTGATACCAGGTTGCAAGTATTCCCAGGCACCTGCCAGAAACAAATTCAATACCTTATTTGAACACTGGCCTCAAAGATTTATCATAGATAAGGAGTTCCACTCAGCACTACTCTAATCTGACTAGTATCCATGAGGATGCAGGTTTAATCCCTGGCCTTGCTCAGTGGGTTAAGGAACCAGCATTGCCATGAGCTGTAGTGTAGTTTGCAGACTCAGCTTGAATCCTGCATTGGTGTGGCTGTGGCACAGCCTGGCAGCTGCAGCTCCAATTTGACCCCTATCTTGGGAACTTCCCATGTGCCACAAATGTGGCCCTAAAAAAAAAAATTATCACAAAGTTCTAAGGCATATGAGCTCAGCATCAAAATCCACCAAACTCAAGAAGAAATAAGCCACTATGCATGAAAAATCACAAGAAATCATAAACCACAACAGGCCTGCAAAGATCAGAGATATTGAAAATATCAATACAAAATATGAAATTGGTTCATATAAAAATACTTAAAAATAGTAAATGAGGTAACTGAATATGACGAAGATATGAGACCATCAAAATATATCAGGCAGATTTGATACGAAGCCAAAAAGTACTATTGAATGAAAAATAGATATGAATGCAGCACAGAGAAACAGAGGTAGAAAGTATAAAAGTGGTTAAGAGACATGGAGGATAGGAGTTCCCATCATGGTGCAGCAGAAATGAATCCAACTAGGAACCATGAGGTTGCAGGTTCGATCCCTGGCCTCTCTCAGTGGGTTAAGGATCTGGCTGTGAGCTGTGGTATAGGTCACAGACGTGGCTTGGATCTGGAATTGCTGTGGTTGTGGTGTAGGGCCGGCAGCTACAGCTCCAATTAGACCCCTATCCTGGTGTGGCCGTAAAAGACAAAAGACAAAAATAAATAAATAAAGAAAGAGAGAGACAAGGAGGATAAAGTGAAAAGATCTAACTTATTATCAGATCAGAGTTTTATGAAAAGACTACAGAAATAATGTGGAAGAGGCAATATTTTAAAAGATAATAACCATGAATTTTACAGAACCAATGAAAGATATCAGTCCTCAGATTCTAAAAGCCTAAAGAAGAGCAGTTAGACAAATACCAAGATATCTTCCCTTAGATACATTCGTAGTGAAACTGGGCAATTGGATTCAGCAAATTATGAACCATGGACCAAATCCTGCCTGGCATCTAAATAAAGTTTTATTGGAACACAGCCACACCATTTGCTTACACATTTTTTATGGCTGTTTTCAGGCTACAGAGGCATGGCTGAGTAGTTGCAACAAAGATCACGTGGAAGGCAAAGCTAGAAGTATTTACTTCATGGACTTTTCCTGAAAATGTTTCCCTATCCCTGTTGTAGAACATTAAAGTAAAGAGAAGGTATTAAGTGATTGTTCAAATTTATGGAGAATTCACACAAATAGAATTTTATGTCACATCTCTTGCCCAAGGATTCTCAGAGTTGGTCCCAGAACAAGGACCAGCAATATCATCATCACCTGGAAACTTGTTAGAAGTTCAACTTATTGAGCCCCACAATTAGCCCAGAAGATTCCAATGCATGTTAAGTTTGAGAACCATGGCTCTTGACTAATTTACCAGACCAGAGGTTCCCAACCTTGGCTGTACTGTAGAATCATCTAGGATTTTGTAAAAAATATCACTGCCTGGACTCATCAGACCCACATAGTAGGTCTGAAATGTGGCCTGGGTGTTAGCATTTTTTCAAAGCTCCCCAGGTGAGTCCAATCTTAATTCAGGTGAGAACCACTGCATTCCATATTGCTGCCTTCCTTGTTTTATTGCTGTTGAAGTAGACAAGGAGAAAATGTGGCAAACTCCCAATCTTTGTCTGTGTCATGTATTGTATTCTTCACTATGCAGATTAAATAAGAACAGGGCACTTTGTATTGGGAGAATGCTCTTATTTGAACCACTCAGATAAGCCTAAATTAAGTCATAACCTCCCTCCCTTCCATTTACTCCCCCTACCCATCCACCCAGCCTCATCTCTCTCCTAGAAGAGGAACTATTGATAAGTGAAATAATGAAATGTCAAGCCATTTGGGTGGATGGAGAGTGAAGCTTTGTGAACAGTCAATTCTGTTGTAAACAAGTTTAGGATAATGAAGTATTTTGGTAATGCCCAACTTCACCAACAAGGGAAGAAGGAACTGAGAGTTGATGAGTTAAGAAAGTTCAACCCAGAAGGTCATCTGCAGTGTAGGTACCTGGGATGGGCCAGGTGGGAGACGGAGCATTCATGTTAAAGTCCTCACAGATGTGGGGGCTAGAAGAGGAAGGCTAACATCTGCCTTTCCATTCACCCCAATGACATTGTTGAACTTGCTGAAGCACACACCTCCTGGGCATGATCTACTGAAGGCCTGGCCACCTTCTTCAGTGTCACAGCAAGAGTAACCCTTCTAGCATTCTCATCTACTTTGAGTTTCCACCCATTCCCTTGGAGCTATATCTGGTGGACATTAAGAACTAGATGACATCAAATCACCACCATAGTCTTAGATTTTATGCGAAAAGGGGCCATTTGGGCCAAGTGCTTTTATAACAGAGGACAGTGAAATTAAGAGAGAAAGGAAAAAGTATTGACATTCTCAAGTTTGGCAAAATTCCATTTGCAAAAAAAAGGAATGCTAAGAGATTATCAAAATTTTCACCTAAAATTTCAAAATAGCATAATGTTGAACCACCATAAAAAACAAGTGGTTTTTATAATAGGAAAGCCCACAAAATGGCCACAGTAATTTGCATCTTCATGGTTTATAGGCAAGAAGTCTTCAACTTGAGTTGAGGGAGAAGTAAAATAAACAGCTAGGGTTCTTTTAACTACTCACCAAGATACTTATGCACTTAAAAGCCTGATGCTGGAAACCACATTCTCATCTACTTTGAGTTTCCACCCATTCCCTTGGAGCTATATCTGGTGGACATTATTGTAGTGCCACTGTGAATATTTGTTTAACGTTCACCACACATTTATGGGGAACAGATTTGGTTCACCATGGAAACCTTGGATGAGGCAATTGAGAAAAATGATTTTCATGAGTAGGCTTATGCAGCAGGGGGAATGAAAATGTTGGGAGAAAACAAGAGCCAGAGATAAGCAAATCCCCCCACCCCAGGGTCAAGGGAATCCATGGCAACATTTCCACTTGGGGTGTCCACACCACACCAAGGGTTAAATTCAAGACCAGGAGGTCAGAGAACCTGAGCCTAGAAAGCTGACCTTAAATTGAGTCTTTTGTTTTAAGGCAGCACTCAGGACAGCTGCAGGAAGGGTCTGGGCCAAGCAAGGTGACCACTCATGGGGTCAGGGTTAGGACACAGCCAGTGTAGGGATCAGGGTGAAGATAGAGAGCTTGAAGGTAGGTAAGGAGCCTCCTTGCACAAGGCCTGATCTGGCAGAAGCCAGGGCTGGTCCCCAAGGATCACTGCTGCTGGGGGAGGCCAGTTGCAAGGTGAGCTGTCCCTGGGGAGACTAGGTGCTTCTCTCGACAACTCCACTAGGAGTCTATTCCCTCTGGGGTCCATGGTCATGGACCTGGAGTTTTTTTAGACGGCTTCCAAAGCACTGGTACATCCTCAAGGTATTTGATGGATACCAGTTGGGGACAAAGACAGGTACAAACTGGGGGTGTGTTAGAAAAAGCAATGGATACCGTAGAGATGTAGACACTGAGGACTGGGAATTTGTTTCCAGAAGGTCATTTCCTGGGAGGCTGGAATACAGACTGACAAGGTTCAATGTTCTCACCCTGGCTGAGAATTAGAATGACTCGGGAAACTTAAAAAAATAAAGACAAAACAAACAAACAAAAACATTGTAATGCCCTGATCCTGACTTAACTGGTCTGAGGAGGTTTCTCTGGGTGATTCTAGGTTCAGCCAAGGCTGGGTTATGGGGGGTGTGGGGATGGGCAACGGATAACTACTTCTGCACCTGTCACCCTCTGTCTCCTTTCTTGTTCTATGGAGACGCCACCCTGTGAATGTCTAATGTTTGACCATCTTTGAGTTTTTAATTATACCATCTCTTGAAAGGCTAATAACCATTGAGCTTATTTATTACTTTTCTACTAAAATTACTTCAAAATGGGAGGTTTTAAGGAAGTCTTTTCCTAACTGAACAATGAATAATCACTATGTACAAAGTATTGTTCTCTGAGGAAGAGGAAAAAAGTGACAGGAGATGACAGGAGTGGGGAGAGGAGGTGTTCAAGGCTTGGTCAGGGATGCCTGTGTTCTCACCTGCCCACGGATCTGGGGGAGGAGCTGCACCTCATGCACAATGTCACCCCACCTGTTGAAGGTGGATATCTCCCTGGGGACCGAGCTGTTCAGTAATAAGCCACAAGACATGGGCACCATCTGAAATGTAGATCCAGAACAGAATTGGAACAATGATGCAAAGAATGCCCTTTTGCCTAGGGCTTGAGCTTCTCAACAAAATACACTTTGGAAGACCTCTGGTCTTTCCCAGGCCACAAACCCTCCTTTGATACATTTCCTTTTTCCATGATTACCAAGCCCAAATGCGAAGAGTCGACCTGCTTCCTCCTCCACTGGATGCTTCCTAACCTTGGCTGAAATATGCAGCACATCCACCACAATCTGTCCAGCTACCAAACTCGTGGCTGTCATTCAGGGACCTTAGGCTTACCTGGGTTCTCTCTATTGATCAAGAATACACAAGTTGACTCTTAAGTCATACAAAGTGAAATAAATCAGACAGAGAAAGACAAATACTGTATGATATCACTTATATGTGGAGTCTAAAAAGGCAGAACTTGCAGAAACAGAAAGCAGCATGGTGGTACCAAGGCCTGGGGGGTGGGGAAGTGTTGGTTGTCTGTTCAGTTGGAAGACGACTAACTTCTGGGAATCAAATGTACAGCATGGTGATTAACATTAGTAATACTGTGTTGTATACTTGAAAACTGCCGAGAGTAGATCTTGAATGTTCTTACCACCAACAAGTAATGTTAATTATGGTGACATGTTGGAGTTGTTAGCTAACTATGGTGGTAATCTTTTTGCAATATACAAGCATATCAAATCAACATTGTACACCTTAAACTTACAGAATTGTATATGTCAATTGTATCTCAATAAGGCCAGGAAAATAATTTTAAAATATGGTGTGTATTTAAAATATCAGGAAATGTTCTTGAGAATCCTCCTATGTCCAATATCACCGAATCTTTTTTTTTTTTTTTAATGGCTGCACCCATGTCACATGGAAGTTCCTGGTCAGAAATTGAATCTGAGCCACAGTTTGCAACAATGCTGGATCCTTTAACCCACTGTGCTGGGGATTGAACCCACACCTCATGGTAACTCAAGCTGCAGCAGCTGGATTTTTAACCCACTGTGCCACCACAGGAACTCCTGAATCTATTTGTTGTAGTTCTGTCCCACTTGTGCAATTGGCCCTTTATATTTCTGCGTGCATCTTCTGGTTTTTGAGTCAAATGGACATGTATTTTAATATTTTTTAATTAGTGGAAATAAGATATATTAGAGTTGAAGAAATGGAATTAATTTTTAATGCTTTGTATGACATTTAAAATTTCCCATTTTCAGCAGCTGGTGAATTAGTATCAGCATTCCTGTTTTGATAGATCAGGGAAATTAAATAACTCACCCAAGGTCACAGAGCTGGTCAGTGGAAGAGTTGCAGTTCCACCAGAGTCAATTTGGTTATTTATACATTAAGTGAATTTTTTTTCTGCTTTGTTCAAAAGTAAGCCAAAATTAAAAAAAATTTTTGGTCTTTTTAGGTTCCCAGGACAGGGGTCAGGTGGAAACTGTAGCTACCGGCCTATACCACAGCCACAGAAATGACAGATTGAACCACATCTGTGATCCACACCACAGCTCACAGCAATGCCAAATCCTTAACCCACTGAGCAAGGCCAGGGATTGAACCTGCATCCTCATGGATACTAGTCAGATTCATTTCTGCTGAGCCACGATGGGAACTCCCAAAGAAATACTTCATTGATCTGTTTTCTTTTATATTGAGGTCTGTATTTGGTTGATTAGTTTGGCTGTTCTTCTTTTTTTCCTCTATAAAAAAAAAAAAAAAGCTTCTTGGGGACTTGGAACACAGACTCCTGAAACTACCTCTTTACCTATATGGTTGGCAGAATAATGCCCCCCTCCAAAGATGTTCATATCCTAATCCTGGGAACCTAGAATAAAGGTTGCCTGCATAATAAAAGGGACTTTGCAGATGAGATTACATTAAGGATTGTGGGACGGGGAGATCCTCCAGGATAATCTGGATGGACCCAATATAATCACTGAGGTCCTTATGAGAGGTTGGCAGAAAAGTCAGAATGAGAGAGCAATGATGTAAGGATAGAAGCAGGGTAGGAATAATGTACCTTGAAGATGGAGCAAGGGGCCGTGAGCCAAGGAATGCAGATGGTCTATAGAACTGGAAAAGGCAAAGAAACAGACTCTCCTGTGGAGCCTCCAGAAGGAAGGCAGCCCTGTCAACACCTTGCTTTTAGCCTAGTGGAACTGATTTCAGATTTCTGAGCTCCAGAAATGTAAGGCAATACCTTTGTGTTGTTTTAAGCCACTAAGATGGTGATAACTTGTTATAGCAGCCACTAGAAACGAGTACACTCCCCTCCCTCCCCTCCCCCTGCAGTTCTTCACACTATGATCTTTGGCTCTATGAGCCAACCCGATCCACACTGCACCCAAGGAAAATGTTACTTTTAGGTGTGAAGTCAGCTCACTTTTTCCTTTTATTTTTTCACAGTGTCCTAAATCCTAAAAACAACAGTCTTGTTATTTTGGGCTAGGGCCATGTACAGGGGACTTGGATGTTTTCTTGGAATTCCTGGCTTTGAGTTGAACTTGGTGGCTCAGGCCAAGTTGTGGGGGGTCCCAACGCTAGATGAAACTTAGGGGGGATCTCCCTCCTCTTCTTCCTCTGCTCCAAGACACACCACCCACAGTGGCTGGCTGAATTGCATTTGAGTGTTTGTGCACAGTTCTGGAATGCATGGCCGTTCCAGTCACAGAGGTGGTCAGACTTCCCAGATCTTCCCATTCCTGACCCCATTCCATATTTTCTTTTCATTCATTCATTTCTTCATTCATTCATTTATTCAAATGATACTAATTAGCCACCACCCAGGGCCAAATGCTGCGGTAGGTACTGGGATAAAACACTGAACAGACACAGCCTCTCTGTCTGTGTGGCAGAATAATGGACAGTAAAAGTGTGGTCAGTGTGTACTAGCAGAGACGTGCAGTCACAGAGGAGGGCAATCCACTCTTCTGAGAGCTGGTCAGAGTTGGTCTCAGGGAGGGTGGGACCCTGGAGCTGGGTCTTGAGGGATCAGTGGGGCTCCACAAGCAGGCAGGGAAGGAAGGGAGGGGTTGAAGCAGAAAGTGCTGCAACTCTAGAGGTTGGACATGATGGACTGGCATGGCCCAGCTCAGCAATGCAAGTAGTTTGGTGTGGCCACAGCAAAAGGTATGAAGGAAAAGCGGAGGTAGAGAGAGGGGCCCAGCCTCCTGGAATGTCAAGGGCAACATTTGTAAAACTGAAGTCTTTTTGCCTGCACGTTTGACTCACAACCCATTGGCTGGATGGTGGAAGGGTCTGAGAGCATCTCATCACTGGGTGATGGATATTTGTTGGCTGATTTAACTAATTTAAGTGTGACGTGTGGGATTGTGTTAGGGTTAGTGTGCAGTTAAAGGGACAAGACTGGGCTGCATAATGGTTAGACTGAGGGCTTTGGCATTGCATAAATATGAGCTATGACTTTCTAGGTGTGCAACTTTGAGCCATTTAAACAACCCTCTGAGCTGGTATTTTCCCCAGTGAAGTTCAAAGTTTGGAGTGGAGATTAAATTAAATAATGCATGTAAAGCGTTCAGCCCGGTACCTAGCACACAATCAGTGCTCGTAAATCATAGTTGTTTATTATCATGTCCTTTAGGTCAATTTAACAACGTGTCACTCTATTTTCCCACCAGAGGAAGATAGGAAGATGCTGTCAACGGCTTTAAGAAGGGATTTTAATAAGAAGCTGTGAGGAGAATGACAAAAGAGCCAGGAAATACACATCTCTCCACTATAAGAAGATTCAGGTTGAAAACAGATGGGATTAACTGGAGATTAGAAGAGTCTTAATTAATTAGGGCAAAGTTTCAAGATTCTAGAATGACAGATCTTTCGGTAGTTCCAGTCAGGGAAACCAAGAACACCATGGCAGGAATTTGGAGAAGTGAGGTTGTTATTTTCTAAAAGAACCTTCATGGAGGAAAATAGGGAAAGAAGAGATGGAAAGACACTTTCGTCAGCATTTTGACATGACCTTCAACGTTCAGTCATTGGGGCAATCTGGGTTCTAGTTCTTTGAGGGTAGGGCCTTGTCTTGGGTGTCTGTTCCTACAGAGCGACTGCTGCATGGTGGAGAATCACTAAATGTTGAACAAGCTTCTCTTCCAATTCAGGCATTATTTTAATTTTATTTTATTATTTTATTTTTGTCTTTTTAGGATGGCACCTGCGACATATGGAAGTTCCCAGACTAGGGATGAATTGGAGCTATAGTTCCACAGCAACACCAGGTCTGAGCCATGTCTATGACCTACACCATAGCTTCGTGGCAATGCCAGATCCTTAACCCACCTAGGGAGCCCAGGGATTGAACCTGTGTCCTCATGGACACTAATCGGGTTTCTTAACTCTGAGCCACAATGGGAACTCCCTCACATTTTAATTTGGCACAGGTAAGACAGTATATGGATTTTTTTAAAAAAAACTATAGGTGCAATCACTATGGAGAACAGTATGGAGGTACCTTAGAAAACTATACATAGAACTACCATATAACCCAGCAATCCCACTCTTGGGCATATATCCACACAAAACTCTCCTTGAAAAAGACACATGAATCCGCATGTTCATTGCAGCACTATTCACAATTCTCAAGAGATGGAAACAACCCAAATGTCCATCAACAGATGATTAGATTAGGAAGATGTGGTATTTACACACAATGGAATACTACTCAGCCATAAAAAAAGAACAGAATAACGCCATTTGCAGCAATGTGGATGGAACTAGAGACTGTCATAATGAATGAAGTAAGTCAGAAACAGAAGGACAAATACCATACGATATCAGTTACATCTGGATTCTAATGAATCTTTCTATAGAAAAGAAAATCATGGACTTGGAGAATAGACTTGTGGTTGCCAAGGAGGAGGGGAGGGAGTGGAATGGATTGGGAGCTTGGGGTTAATAGATGCAGACTATTGCCTTTGGAATGGATTAGCAATGAGATCCTGCTGTGTAGCACTGGGAACTATGTCTAGTCACTCATGAAGGAGCATGATAATGTGAGAAAAAAGAATGTATACATGTATGTGTAACTGGGTCACCATGCTGTACAGTAGAAAATTGACAGAACACTGTAAATCAGCTATAATGGAAAAAAATAAAAATTATTACATATATTAAAAAAAAAAAAGAATCCAACTGCAGTGGCTTGGGGTACTGTGAAGGTGTGTGTTCAATACCTGGCCTGGCACAGTGGGTTAAAGGATCCAGCATTGCTGCAGCTGCGGGCAAAGATCACAGCTGTGCCTTGGATTCAATCCCTGGCCCAGGAACGCCCATGTGCCCATGTGCCTAGAGTGCCACCATTAAAAAAAAAATGCTTTGCTAAATCCTTTCAGAGAGTTCTATGTTTTGAGGGGCACAAGATAGCTGTTCTCCTTGCATGGCTCTGCAATAAACCTTTCTCTGCTCCAAAAACAAACAAACAAACAAACAAAAGAACAAACTACAACTTCTCATCCCCATCTGTCACTCAAATTCCACACATTGCTCAGAAACTTTGTTTTTCTCATGATCCTGTCAGCACCTGCTGAGTAATAACAAGATCACATGTGGTCACATGCTTTTTCTTTTTTGGCTATCCGGAGGCATATGGGTATTCCCAGGGCCAGGGATCTGATCTGAGGCACAGTTGGGACCTACTCCACAGCTGAGGCAACATCGGATCCTTTAACCCACTGTTCCAGGCCAAAGGCAAACCTCCATCCAGGGGCTGTAGAGACACCTGCCAATCCCATTTTGCCACAGCAGGAACTCCCTGAAAGGGTTATATAAACTGAATTAAGCAGCATCACTTGTGTCCCGTAGAATATGGACCGACAATGAAAGGGTATTTAAAATACATCTTTAATGGGAGAGAGGTGATTAATACACCTCATTATTTTGCAAGTTTTAGGGTTCTTTATACTTTGTGAAACAACAGAAGCTGAGAGATGTGATTTTACTGGCTCTCGGGGATGAAAAGGTGACTGCACATATGTAAGAGGACTGAATGGAAGATGTGAGCGTCTGTTTGTACTTATCAGGTCTGGATGCTCTTTGTTCACTTCTTATAGACCAACCATGACAAAATTTTTCTTAAAATTGCCCTAGTAAGTTTCTTTTTTTCCTGACTTAACAGAATTTTCTTGCCATCTAATCAGAAGATGTCAGCTTTTTAATATTCTTAACAAACAGTTTAAACACTAACTGAAATACTTCCTTTGGCTCATTTCACTCAGTATGAGATTCTCTAGCTCCATCCATGTTGCTGCAAATGGCATTATGTCATTCTTTTTTTATGGCTGAGTAGTATTCCATTGTGTATATATACCACATCTTCCGAATCCAATCATCTGTCGATGGACATTTGGGTTGTTTCCATGTCTTGGCTATTGCGAATAGTGCTGCAATGAACATGCGGGTGCACGTGTCTCTTTTAAGTAGAGTTTTGTCCGGATAGATGCCCAAGAGTGGGATTGTGGGGTCATATGGAAGTTCTATGTGTAGATTTCTAAGGTACCTCCAAACTGTTCTCCATACTGGCTGTACCAGTTTACATTCCCACCAACACTGTAGGAGGGTTTCCTTTTCTCCACAGCCCCTCCAGCACTTGTTATTTGTGGATTTATTAATGATGGCCATTCTGACTGGTGTGAGGTGATATCTCATGGTAGTTTTGATTTGCATTTCTCTTATAACCAGCGATGTTGAGCATTTTTTCATGTGTTTGTTGGCCATCTGTATATCTTCTTTGGAGAAATGTCTATTCAGGTCTTTTGCCCATTTTTCCATTGATTGATTGGCTTTTTTGCTGTTGGGTTGTATAAGTTGTTTATATATTCTAGAGATTAAGCCCTTGTCGGTTGCATCATTTGAAACTATTTTCTGCCATTCTGTAAGTTGTCTTTTTGTTTTCTTTTGGGTTTCCTTTGCTGTGCAAAAGCTTTTCAGTTTGATGAGGTCCCATGGGTTTATTTTTGCTCTAATTTCTATTGCTTTGGGAGACTGACCTGAGAAAATATTCATGATGTTGATGTCAGAGAGTGTTTTGCCTATGTTTTCTTCTAGGAGTTTGATGGTATGAGCCAGAAAGACAAAGACAAATACCATATGATATCACTTATAACTGGAATCTAATATCCAGCACAAATGAACATCTCCTTAGAAAAGAAAATCATGGACTTGGAGAAGAGACTTGTGGCTGCCTGATGGGAGGGGGAGGGAGTGGGAGGGGTCGGGAGCTTGGGCTTATCAGACACAACTTAGAATAGATTTACAAGGAGATCCTGCTGAATAGCATTGAGAACTTTGTCTAGATACTCATGTTGCAACAGAAGAAAGGCTGGGGGAAAAATGTAATTGTAATGTATACATGTAAGGATAACCTGACCCCCTTGCTGTACAGTGGGAAAAAAAAAAAATACTTCCTCTGGAAGATTTTTGAACAGGTTAAAAATGTTTCCATTTTTTAAAATATGCAGATAGGCGTTTTTATAACCAAACCATCATTTTCAAAAACAGTACTACATAGTAGTCAGATATTTCCAAACATCTGTTTTCAAAATGCTTTCTCCTGGGAATTCCTGTCGTGGTGCAGCAGAAACAAACCTGACTAGGAAACATGAGGTGGCAGGTTCGATTCCCTGGCCTCACTCAGTGGGTTAAGGAGCCGGCATTGCCAAGAGCTGTGATGTAGGTCGCAGATGAGGCTGGGATCTGGTGTTGCTGTGGCTGTGGTGTAGGCGGACAGCTACAGATCCAACTTGACCCCTAGCCTGGGAACCTCCATATGCCACGAGTGCGGCCATAAAAAAAGCAAAAAAAAAAAAAAAAAACCCAAACCAAAACAAACAAAAAACTTTCTCCATAGCATGATTTACTCTTGAGAATCAGATCAGGAAAGTTCTTTCTCAAAGTTAAAATGCCATCTTTACCTTTACAGATTATGTTTATTTATTACTCCAAAAATCTCTCCCAGTGCGGAAACCACTGACAGCCACATGTGTCAGAAACTGCGAATTTGCAACAGTCATGTGATGATGGCAAAAGCAATGAGTGGGCCCCGTGGCTAAGTCGAAAAATCCTTTGATGTATTTTACAAAAGATAACCAGTAAATCTGTCTGATACAAAAACGTGCTCACAATTACTTCTATTTCTGTTACAAAATACTCTAAAGGGTCTTGCCTATTTTCAAGGTTTTTTAGGTGTTTGTTTTATTACTATGTTTTGTTTTGGAAGTCTTTGTATTTGTTTTACTACTTGCAAAATTTTATTTTATTTTATTTTATTTATTTATTTTTTGCCTTGTCTTTTTAGGTATGGAGGTTCCCAGAATAGGGGTCTAATTGGAGCTGTAGCCGCCAGCCTACACCACAGCCACAGCAACGTGGGATCCGAGCCGCATCTGCAACCTACACTGTAGCTCACAACACTGGATCCCTAACCCACTGAGCGAGGCTAGGGATCGAACCTGAAACCTCATGGTTCCTAGTCAAATTTGTTAACCACTGAGCTTCAACGGGAACTCCCTATTTTTATTTTTTTAATGATTTTTATTTTTTCCATTATAGCTGGTTTACAGTGTTCTGTCAATTTTCTACTGCACAGCAAAGTGACCCCGTCACACATATATATACATTCTTTTTCTCACATTATTCTCCATCATGCTCCGTCATAAGTGACTAGATATAGTTTCCAGTGCTACACAGCAAGATCTCATTGCTTCTCCATTCCTAAAGCAATAGTTTGCATCTGTTAACCCCAGATTCCCAGTCCATCCCACTCCCTCCCCCTCCCCCTTGGCAACCAATATTCCTTGCATATTTTAAAGTTTTCTGTGCTTGTTTGATTACTATATTTTGTTTTGAAAGTTAGCCTCATCAATGTCATTTTCTAAAATTTTGGACCCTCCAATGATGACTTCTTCCTCATAATGACTTGCCTGTGAAGGAAGTAGTGAATGAACATCACCCTTGCATCTCTTTCTGTGAAGTTCCTTTCATGCTCTGGTCAAGTTGGCTGCCACATCAAGGGTTATGCTAAAACCGTTTTCTCATAAAATATTGTTCTTATTACAGAAGTCACTTAGCATTAAAAAATCTTCTCCAGTCCATCTTTCTTCTAGAGGTTCACAAAGAAAGCAATATTGGATGTATTCCATGACTGAGTAGAATTAGCGAATTCCATAGGCTGAGACATGGCAGAAACATCTGTACTTCAGTCCAACTTGGAGTAAACCTCCCACACTGTCTCATTTCTCCTAGTACTTGGTTCTCCAACTCTTCAGTGATGTTTTCCAGGCATCTTCCAGCAGTATTTGCTGACAAAGGAATGCATTTTAGTTAAGTCACCAATTTGTGTTCCATGCTTCATTTTCAAGCTGTCGTCACCATGAAAGGAATAAAAAGTATTTCCTTCATAGTATGTGGCCTTTCCCCCATTTACAATTAAATAAGAAATGTACATTAAACACAAAACTTAAACAAGCACTCAAGGCGCTTCCAAACATCTGTCATCAAATTTATTGTGATTTTTGTAAAGCGCTGGATTGAGTTGTGAATAGCTTTGAACATTAAAAAAAAAAAAATAGACACTTACCTTCATATTCTGGATAATAAGTTTTTAAGTGTTTGCAGATAGTGTTGGCTTCACATCGGTCATAGTGATAACCCAAACGGCAAGATGCATTTACTTGGAACTCACTGCTAGTGGTAGATGATAGAAATTCATAGAGCAAGCCGTTTTTTGGTCATGTTAATTTTTTTGTGCATTTGTATATGATTTGTTGGCCAGAACTGATTACATTATCATTGTTTTGCCTCATAATGTGGCCAAGAAAGAGCTTGCATCAGGAGAAGGGTCGGCCCTGACGTCTTCCTAATGGTTCCTCACTGTTTTCATTATTAGAATTATCAGTAAGCAGTAATTTCTCTACAGGTTCATCTAAAGCCCACTTGTCTGCTTTGTAGGCATTGGTTTTGCTGAAACAAGATAGTCGAAACTATAAACCCACTTAACTAAGCTCACACATGATTTGAAATTTGTCATATGGCCCTGAACTCAAATGAGTGAATGCAGGGCTTACTCCATCACCAATTGAAATTCATATGAGCAAGAAACAAATTTTTATTGTGTCAAGCCACTGATATTTGGGGTATCAGACCACTTCCTTTGTGTAAGATATTTTGACCAATGTTGTAAGGGCTGCAAAAATAGACTACGTTGATTTCAAGACTGTAACCAAGACATGCATGCAAATAATCATATGATGAGTCAATCCAGAGTGCAGGCACGGTGAGAGGGCCCAGTTTAAGCACAGTGGGAGTTAAAGCAAAGAGAGCAAACTTTGCAGTTAGTGTGGTCAGAACACGCTCAGTGGAGGAGGAGATCACATTTGTGCTGGACTTTGGAGGAAAGAGATTTCAGTAGAAAGAGCTAAGAAGGAATCTTCTCAAAGATGTGCAGCGGGAGCCTCCTGGTGGAACTGGGGCTTTGAATGTCAAACTAAGGGGTTTGGACTTGATCCTACAGGCAATGAAGAGAAATGGGGCAATGGGTTCCTGCTGTATAGCACAGAGAACTCTATCCAATCACTTGTGATGGAACATGATGGAAGATAATATGAGAAAAAGAATACATATGTGTGTGTGTGTATATATATATGTGTATGTACATGCATGCGTATATATATATATAAAACTGGGTCACTTTGTTGTACAGCAGGAATTGACAGAACATTGTAAATCAACCATAATAATTTTTTTTTTAAAAAGAGCAATGAGAAATTTCGTGTGGGGGAAGAGGCAGTCCCACGGAGGCATTAGAGGGATGACTCTGGTAACATGGAAGAAGGTTTAGAGGAAGCACAGGAAAACCGGTGTGTTTCTGAAATCCATCAAGAAGCAACCATAGTGGTGAGCCTAGGGTCACCACTTCAAATCTCAGGATGTGGGGTCAACAGACTTGTGTGTGAATCCTGCCTCTTCTGTTTGTCAACCATACTGATCTTGAGTAAGTTACTGAATCAACTAGGCCTCAGTTTCCCCATTGCAAACAAGGGCTGGAGATAGAAGGTGTCTCAGAGATTTATGTGAAGAGGGAGATTATTCATATAAAACCTGCAGCACAGGGTGCAAATAATAAACACTTAACAGTCACTAGTATTTGCACGCCCAATATGAGATAATAAGGGCCATGACTGGGTCTGTTGCAGTGATAACAGAAAAGAAGGGCTGAATTCAAGATGTATGCAAGAAGGCAGATAAATCCAAAATGACTCAGAAGTTTGGTCTCAGTTACTTGGGGGAATGTTTTCTCGCTGAAAGAAGGGACTGGTTAAATTGACCACAATTAAAAAAGGATCCTCTCTTTCTTTCTTTTTTAGGGCGGCACCTGCAGCATATGGATGTTCCCAGGCTGGGGATTGAATTGGAGCAGCACCTGAAACCTACACCACAATCACAGCAATGCCGCATCCGAACCGCATCTGCAACATACTCCACAGTGTGCAGCAATGCCAGATCCTTAAGCCACTGAGTGAGGCCAGGGATTGAATCTGAATTCTCATGGATGCTATGTCGGGCTTTTAACCCACTGAGCCACACCAGGAACTCCAAAAAAAAAAAAAAAAAAAAAGTCTTAGATAAGCCAAGTTTGAGGTGTGAAGAGAAAGCCAGAGATATTTGTAGACAAAGATGAAGAAGGCAGTCATTAAAAGAGGAGAACATAAAATTTAAAAAAAGAGAACATTTTTTTAAATGGAATAAATTGTTGGAGAAAGATTCCACACGAGAAAGGAGCAGATGAGACTGAGACATCCGTTAGGGTCTTATCTGTAGAGAGATGAAGACATACGCCCTTGTCGCCTTCCTCTGAGATAAAAAGAGAATGAGACAAAAAGGGAAGAAAACCTCCAGAAAAACTACGATATGTGGAACAGAGAAGTCAAGGCTGCTGGTGGTACACGGCCTTGGCTTTGTTTTTGAAAAGCTGTTGATGTGGTCATCTGCATGGGGTGGCAGTGGGGACAGAGGTGACAGCACAGGAAGCAATTACCACTTAAACCTCACCCTCTCCAATTCCTATTCACTGAAGACCCCGGGCCACATAAGACTCCAGGCTCAGTGCTCTGCAGAGAGATATTTTTTAAGGACATTTTTTTTAAAATGGGGATTGTTGAATGTAAACTTCCCTGGCCCTCCTGGAGGTTTTTAAGGTTAGCCTGAGGCTAACAAGAACAAACACACTCTTACCATCTTAGAAGAACTGTATTTTAGAGTTAAAGGTCCAGATTGACTTCCTTTGGCTCTGATGTTGGGCAGAATCAATGCCAAGGCCATGGCTTATCAAGGTATTTTCCAACTGGAGCCATGCTGTAATTTTCTTTCAGTGATCCCAGGGAAGCCATTGGGTGGTCGAGGGGTGGGGGCCCAGTGGGGCTGAAAGCTGGTTAGTGCAGTTGGTGCTAAAAAGATGCAAGGCTGGTATGGACACCCATAGAGTTAGCCCCACCTTCCTACACCAACACATCCCTCAGGCCTTGGCCTTCATTGGCTTCTCATCTTCCAGGCTACCCAGATGCTCCCTTTAACCTGATTTCATCTTTGGATACCACGATTGAGAACAGAGGGAGATGCCCAGTGATGGATACCCCTACAGATGGCCCTGCCTGGCCCCTGGAGCCAAGTTCCAACTGAAGTTGAGTATGAGCAAGCCAACTTGGAAGCTTATAAGTTTGAAGATCTCCAGCCAGGAGCAGCAACCACCAGAAGGTACCCGTCACACGAGAACCTTCCTAATGAAGTGAAACCTTGTTTATTTTTCCACGATGGAGGTAATTGCATGTGACAGTCCCTGAATCATTTATTTATATTTTTCCTTCTTTTTTTCAGCATAAGAAACTAAACAGATGGAGAAAACTCATTTAAAGGGTTTTCTTATTACTCCTGGCAGTCTTTGGCTCCAGACAACTGCTTACCCTCTTTTCCTGGCTAGAAAGAATGCCTGGAAGTGTTTATACTGCCTTCAGATTCACAGAGGGTGAGCAGGGACCACATTTTTCCCATTTGTTCCCTTCATCAAAGTCTTCTTCCCAGCTCCAGTACAAAGCTGTTTTATTGAGACCCTGGACCCCACTCAGAAGCTTTTTTGTTTAATTTGATTCTTCTTGTTGACATTAGGAGTGCATTTAAGCATGCCTCTGTCTCCAAAGTCTAGCTGGAATGCAGAACTTCTCGTTAGAAGGTTGGACATGGGCGAAAACACCCAGGATGGTGAACACACAGCTGAGAGCATGCGCAACTGAGGGAAGGCGAGATGGGAGGCGGGGGCGGGCCCAAAGAGGGCCAGGTCCCCGCCCACTCCTCAGAGGACACACCAGAGAGTACGGCAGAGAGTACCAGCACCTTTTTAGGTAGGAGCTCCTCGAGATGGGCTTAGGGGACTGTGTAGAGGGTCTGGAGCCTGCTGCTCCTCCTCAGAGGATCAGCTTCCTCAGAGCTTAAGCCAGATTGAGCCCCCAGAGTCCACAACCTTTGAATATCTGTTCTCTGCTGCTCAGTGTGGAGGTTATACCCAGAAGAGGAGTTAAGAAGGGTGACCAAAAAAGAAGACCAAAGGGATGTAAGTGCCCCCAAGAAGACTTTGAAAACTCCAGGTGGGGGCTGAAGTTTGGATGGGACACAATGGACACCTCCCAGCCCCCTACCTCTTGACCTGTCCTTTAGCTGCAAAACTGGGGCTCCCATTACATTTCCTCATCATCTACTGTCTCTATTGAGAAGGAAAGTAATATCACGGGCAGCATATCACTCCCAGGACAGCCCTTCTGTCTCTTCTGATATTTAACTGGAATTCCTTTATCACCCCACATCCCAGCCTGGCTGGAGGGTCCCTCTTTTCATGCTCCTGAGTACTCAGTGAGCCACTTAGTTGACACTGTACTGGAATGTGCTTGCTTTGTGTTGCTCTCCCTCATTGGACTGTATTCTCTTTGATGTCAGGGGTTGTCTCTTCCTGGTGGATTTTTCTAAAAATGAGCACAATGTCAACCCATTGTTCAAACAAAAACAAACAAATGAACGTCCTCACTTCCACTCATCCAACCTCAGTTCGAGACTACCTTTCAGCAATACCCAAGAAACGTGGATTGGATGCCACCTGTGCACCAAGCACTATGCCAGGCCCTGAAAATATCACTATGAGAAAGAAGCATTGGGAATTCCGAGTTGCACCTAGGCACATGAGATGACAGACAGGAGAGCAATGGTTCCTGCATCCTGTCCTGCCCTCCTTGATCTAGGTTTGCAGGTGTTTAGCTGGAAGACTGGCGTGATCCCTTCAGCTTGGTGCACCCAATTGGCTCTCACTTCCTCGCATCTTTGTAGCTGCTCCCCATGAGCTGTTTGAAGTCCTCTCTCTTCCCATGGTTTTCAATGGGTCAGAACCATTGTAGAAATTTGTATGGTATCTTTTTCTCAATGGCCAGGGGAGTGCCACTGATATTTACTTGGTAGAAGCCAAGAATGCTTGACTTCCTGCAATGCATGAGCAGTCCCTTGTAATAAAGAGTTATCTCTCATCGTGCCTGATTTTCAAGTGTTCCACCAGAGCTTTATGTAGATAAAAACTCTGTTCTGTTTTAAATGTAAACACAAAGCATTTGTTGAAGGGTTTTAAATACACTGAATTTTTTTCAGAATGAGACTCCCATGTGAATCAAAGGACAGCTGTAGTTTGCTTACCAAGAGTCAATCACCATTTGGGACCCCTTGTCACCACCAGCAGTGCTCATGGTTTTTGAGCCACAGCACAGCTCACCTGTGGCAGATTATATTCATACCACCTGCTTTCCTAGAGGGGTCCCACAGAACCTCAGGTACCTGACTTGGGCATTGTATTTTCTACCTTACTCCTGCCTGAGTATTTACCTATGGAAACACATTCTACTCTGTTATAAATTACTTTCCTTTTTTTTTTAAGTCAGAGAATTACGTTGACCTTATAAAATATGATGCATGTAGGAAGATTATATGACTAATTTCTGTTATGGGTCAAATTTGGCCTCCATCCCCCCTCCAATCCAAATGTATGTGTTAAAGTCCTAACCTCCATACCTCAGAAGGTGGTCTTATTTAGAAAGAGGGTCTTTAGAGAAATAATCATATTAAAATTAGGTCATTAGGGTGGACCCTAATCCAATAAGACTGATGCGCTACAGAAAGGGGGAAATTTGGACACAGAGACAGACGTGGAGAGACGACAATATGAAGAGATATAATTACAAGCCAAGGAGTGAGGCAAGAAACAGGTCTTCCAACACAGCCGTCAGAAGAAACCAGTCCTGCCAACACCTTGACCTTGGACTTGTGAGGCAATGCATTTCTGCTTTTCAAGCCACTCAGTCTGTGGTACTTTTTAAGGGAAGCCCTAAGAAACTAATACAGTTTCAGTCCAGAAAAGTACAGGGGGTGCAGGTTATGTTGTAAAAAGAGGGCATTAGGCGTGATGGGGTTGACAATAACTTCTTGGTTCAGATTCTCAAATGGAGCTGCTGAATATGGCCCCAAACAGCAATAAGAATAGAAAAATTTGCTTTGGTTTGGTTTGGCAAAGGAAACACCATAATGGGTAATTTCAGTGTCAGAAACAATCAGAGTATTAAATATCTAGCAAAAGAAAAGAAAAGTAAAGCCTCTAACTATGGATATTTCCTGTGCTTGAGAGGAATTGACCACAAAGCAATTACCGTTAAGATAAAAAAGAAAGAAAACATTCTATTTCGTACTTGGAGAAAGCTCTTAAACTCTTCTTGCTATGGACAAATAGCCCCACTTATATTTGTATGGCTTTTCATACTTCTTGAAGCACTTCATGCACTTGATTCCATTTAATAGTTCCAAGAGATAAACAGGGAAGAGAAAATCAGCCTTATTTTATAAATGGGAACTCTGTGGCTCTTAGAGTGATTTGCCCCAGGGCAGATGAACATTAAATTTCTTTTATTGATTAAAATTATTTTGGTTGAAAAATAGCCACCAATTTGAGAAGCTTAGACATAAAATAATTCAATAATAAAGATTCCCCCCAGCCAAAGAAACCACAAGCAACTGGCCACGGGGCAATCAGAGTCACTGCCTGTCCGGGGCCTTCCCCTGTAGGGGACTGAGAATCTTGTCCATGAGGTTGTCATGAAGATAACGCCATGGCCAACATCCAAGATTGGTCACATTTCAAATTCTCAGATGAGATGATCTGATTGGCTGGTCAGGTATCTAGCCCTGTGGGGACCCAGTCTTATAGATTAGGGGGATATTTCCCAAGGAGAAGGGAACCACAATGTAGCTGAACAGTTCTCCAGAAGCTCCACCCCTAAGCTGCCCCCCCAGAGAAAAACACATTGACTTTCTTGTGCATCCACATATACCCCTGGGTGACAGGGTGCCAAACATAGAGGTACGAGCACACCCATCCTCTCCCCAGGAGAAACAACCAGGAGTCACGTCCAGCTAACAATTAGTAGATGGGCTGGTAACTCATCACACTTGATTCCTTTCTTCTTGGGCTCACATTCACTCCATTTCCCAGCCTCCCCTGGGATTAGATGTGGCACATGACCAAGTTCTGGCCAGTGGAATGTGAGCAGAAATGTTGGGCATCACGTCCAGGCCTGATCCTCCTTGCTCTTCTCTCTTCACTGGCTTAATGCAGATGACACAGTGACCATGGCAGCTTCTGTAAATTTAATGTGGAAAAACCACAACGTGGAAGAATCCCAGGTCCCACGTTGCTTCCTGGAGGAGGGGCACCAGAAGGTCAAAAATACATTTAAGATTCTAGGAGAGAAAGAAAGAAGCTTCTATGGTATATAAACCCTATACATTCTTTTAAAAAATATATATTTAAAGGTATTTCATTTAATTTATAAAGTTGTGCCAATTTCTGCTGTACAGCAAAGTGACCCTGTCATACATATATACACACATTCATTTTCTTATATTATCTTCCATCATAGTCCATCCCAAGAGATTAGATATAGTTCCCTGTGCTATACAGTTGGACCTCACTGCTTATCCATTTTGAAT